>NC_139983.1:9260622-9908122 GCF_963993115.1 Abramis brama | reverse complement strand
AATATACATAAAATAGTGAATTTTTAGCTCTTTTAAGGTTTCTTTTACTAAAATTTGCCAACATGTATATCCCAAATCCAAACTGGTTTATATGCATGTAATTATAAAACTGCATTTGAATATTTCTCAATGCAGGTGTTTGACTAGACTTACCATTTTCTTCAAACTGCACAGCAGAAGTTACTGTCCATATTGAGAGCAAAGACCATGTGAGCGCCAGCGTAACAGGTGTCATCCTTGAAGCAGATTCTTTCTGGCTTCTTCTCCCCTGAAATTTAGTTCCGTCAAATCTTCTCGGCGATCAGCTCGACTAGCTGTCAGATCCAGACTCTCTCCAGCCGTTCAAATCACAGCTCTAATGAAGTGGGAACCTCCAGTTGCTTTGGAACAGCGGCTTGAATGATGTCCACACCAACAATGAGATTCCACACATGAATAGGACAAGCTGGGGGGAGTCCAAAGTAACACCGACCAACTAGATTTCAGGCAAAAGCAGAAAAAAATACTACTAACAACCCACTTAGCAGACACCGCACTACATGTCTCAGTGCGTTGGTCGACAAGGAGTTTGTTTGTCATGCAAAGGGAATAGAGGTACAGGGGCAGTGTCTTGTTTTATCTCACTCTTTTGTCTGTATAGGTTTTTAAAGGGCATGGCAAACGCTTTACTGTTTCGGGAACCCCAACGACTCGCTTGAAAAGAAATCCCATCAGAATGAGTCAAGGGCAGTTCAGTGACACCTTTGCAGTGGAGTTGATGTTTTTAAGACTGTTTGGACAGAGAAAGAGGTCAGTCGTTCAACCTTGTGAGGGAGATTTTCAAATGTTAGATAGTAAAATCCAAAATGATGGCATTGCAGTCAACAGGGTTTCTGCAGGTTTTAAGACTTAAATTTAAGACTTTTTCAAGACCTTTTTATGACCAAGTAAAGAAAATTTAAGGAATAAATTGAAGGGATATTGACAATATGTTCTCGAAAGGTAAATGTCTAGGGAGAAACACAAACTGCATTAGCAACACTTTAGAGTTTAAAAACACAACTTCCAACAGATATCCATTACTTTTTAATTCATTTTCCAAAAGAAAAAAAATAATACCTTGAATACATCTGCTCTCAACCACTAGAATATGGACATAACTTTCACTGTTTCTTCTGATCACACGGCAAAAAAGTGATGTTCTTCCTCAGTATTTTTCAGTGCATTGTCCAAAGATTATTAAATCAAGATGCATTTACTGGAGACATAATATGACTATGACAATGAATGTGAAGTCTTTTTTTTTGTGAAATTGGCCAAAACGAAGTGAGTTTTGCTTAAAACAAGAACAAATACTGTATATGCCAACTGGCTCAGAAAAATCACCTTAATTCAAAGGGAAACTATATATTAACAGATATTTGTTCATGTTTTAAGCATGAACTCGTTTCATTTTGTTTTTCAAAACTTAATTTGCATCTCAAGTAAACGTATAAAAAATGTTTCGATATTTGTATTGGAAAACAGGACAAAAACACTGAGGAAGATATACATTTTTTGCAATGTTTTTGCAAACATTTAATGCCATAACTTTATGAATTTAAGACTTTCTGCTCTGAATTAAGACCCTTTTAAGGTCTTAATTTGTGTAAGGGTGAATTAAGACTTTTTAAGACCTGCAGAAACCCTGAATCAATGTCTGAAGTGAATTCTCAGAGGATATTCAATAAAACGATCAGTCCTTGTAAGCATGTTTCCCTGAGAGAGAAAATTACATTCCAATGTACATTGCAAACTGCACAACAGAAATATACAATAAAAATGCTTCTCTTTCTGCCATCAATTTATTGGATAATTTTGTTCCATTCAAAAATGTGCAAGACTGTATTTTGGTTATCACAAACTGATATTATAATGAAAAGACATTAGAATGTTTTTCAGTACAGCTTAACAGAAAGAATTCAGTTTCTCTGTCTTTGTACATGGTAATTCCAAGACAAAGAAAGTCTCTTTTTTCTTTTTACTTTCTGGTTTTACTTTTTACAAGTGGTCTTTATTGGATGAGTTTTACAGACATTGAATCACATGTCTTTTGTCTTGCAAATAGCACCAGATAAATGTTCCTACGTGGTCTGCTACGACTTTCCGCAGACAACCCACTGAATGGAGCGTCTGAACAGAAGACACTCCCACAAAGATCAGTGCTGTAAAGTCAAACGATTTCCTTCCTAAACATAATGGAAAAGACCATAAACGCATTTAGATAAAAAAATTAAATAGGACAAGCGCATAACATGATACGTGACATATTATTGGAATTATCAACTTTACAGCACAGATTGACAGACTGTAATTACAGTGGGCTTCTTATAAAACGTTTGCTCGATTAATCACAAATACACGAGTGCTAATGATAAAACGCATCCACTGTACAGCATGTTTAACATTAGAAATGTATTCTAATTTAAATACAGATCCTTAAAACATTATTAAAAAAACATTTGTTTATGCACAAGGCATTAATAAAAATCGCACCTACTATCAATCAATCTAGAAAACAATCAATCTAGAAAACAAACAGAGATACAAGACTTATACATTCAATCATTTTCTTTTCCACATCGAGTATAATGAATAAATTACACCACGGGACAGGTCGTACAGAAAGGGGAATGTGCAAAGCAAACATATTGGCGCGCTGGAGAGCAGCGGTCAGTTCGTCTCCTGGCTGGTGTTATAGTGTAGTGTTCACATTACTGGCCTCTGGACTGAGACATTTACTCAAGAGCCTCGCTATCCTCTGTGAACAGCTCGGCCAGATCTGCCACTGTAAATACGGAGGCCTCCGAATGCTTCATGGACGTGGAACTATGACTGAAGAAGATGTTGATTTGAGACAGATTAGTCAAGGTCATTTTCAGTAAACAATGTAAATATGCAGAAGACTTAAAGGGATAGTTCACCTTAAAATTAAAATCAAGTCATAATTTATTCACCCTGGTGTTGTTCAAATGGCATACAGCCTTCTTTCTTTTATAGAAAGGAGAATAAAAAATAATATAAAAAAAAAGTTCCGCTCATGCTCGTACACATAATGGCAGTAAATAGTGACCAGCGTCAAGTTTTTTTTAAAAGACGCAAAATTATCAAAGAATGATCCCATGTGAATCGTGTCGCATATTCCAAGTGGGTTACGCTTTATTTTAAGGTGACGTAGTTACATTGTACATACTCAAATGAGTACTGGTTAATATAAACTACATGTAATTACTATAGAGTTAAAGTTAGGGTTTGGTTTAGGGTTAGTTACTTGTCATTATCCATAATTTAATGTTATTACTATAGTAAGCACGTGTAGTAATGTGTAAATAATCACCTTAAAATAAAGTGTTACCTCCAAGTGTTCCAGGGTATACAATAGGGTTTGACGATGTGCGCAATAGTGTCCCTCTATTAGCGCCTCACCCAGAAAAAGCAAACAAGTTGTGAGAAATCAAGATTAACAAAAACACGACATGAAACACAACGCCTAGAAATCCCCCAAAAAGTTATCTGTGTACTTTCTTCACGAGTCAGATATCATCGGACAGGAACTCTGTGTATCTGATAAAGGGACCCCACGGTTATATACACCTCAGAGGTACATGGGTTGTATTTCTTTTTGAGTTTTTATTTATTTAGATTTCTCACCATTTTTTCTGGGCGGGACAGGGTGAACTGCGGCGCTTATAAAGTCTCATGAACACACATGCCATGCAGGCATGCAGAGCAGACCAAAGGCCAAGGTCAAGAATTTTGTTTAATAATTCATTACATTTAGATTTGCTTTTCACCACACCATATGTGACCCTGGACCACAAAACCAGTCACATGGGTCAATTGTTTTAAATTGAGATGTATACACCACCTGAAAGCTGAATAAATAAGCTTTCCATTGATGTATGGTTTGTTAGGATAGGACAATATTTGTCCAAGATACAACTATTTGAAAATCTGGAATCTGAGGGTGCAAAAACATTGAGAAAACCGTTTTTTTTTTCATAAACAACATTTTCATAAACAACATTTATGTTCGCGATTGTGCTGCATTCACTCACAAAAATAAATGTTTTATATATTTACGGTAGGAAATTTACTAAATATCTTCATGGAACATGATCTTTACTTAATAACCAAATGATTTTTTGGCATAAAAGAAAAATCGATAATTTTGACCCATATAATGTATTGTTGGCTCGTGCGACTTGTGACTGGTTTTGTGATCCAGGGTCACATATCGTATACGCCTAGAACACTTGTAATTTTTTTTTTTTTAAAGCGTGATGCTGGTCGCTATTCACTGCCATAATATGGATGAGCGAGAGCTGGACATTTTTTTTTTTTCTCCTTTTGTGGTCCATAAAATAAAGGGCAGGTATCCCCTTAAGAGTACAGTTACTCTGATCCCATTAAGTGGCTTGACAAATGCAATTTTCTTTCCTGTGTTGACCAGGGAATTAGGGTGGGAGATAATTAAAAAAAAGGGGAACTTCTAGCAGTGCACTTGTTATGAGGATGGTTATATAGGGTTAAACATACATAGACTAAAAGTCAGTATAATTTTGATTTCAAGGACTATTTGTTTAAAATGCCCTCCTTGTGTGTCAAAGACTCACCTCTTTTCTACTGTTTTTAGCATGGCTTGCATTCGCTCCTCAATGGTGGACTTGATCAGAAACCGATGAACAAATGTGGATCTGGAAAATAGATAAAGCAAATGTAATAATCTGATAACACCACAGGCCTCATTTTTTTTTGTGTTTAAATATGCAAAAACCTTTTTGGAATTTGTGCCATTTAATTGATAAAAGAGATATATGCTCAGTGGCGCAGGAAGGGGGGCCATTAGTGGACAAATCGCCCCTTTATATTAATTTAATTACGTAAATAGGCTATATACAGGATAATGAGCGTTTACGTAATATAGCTGTAGCCTACTCAAGCGCACGACCGCACGCATAAAGCTTGCCACAAAGAACCGGCAAAACTAATGATTATTTACCATTTACCATTATGAATGTGTCAAAAATAGCAAGGAGACATTTAATTGTTTATTAATAAACTGGTGTTTTCTGTGTCGCTGCAAAGATGAAGTTGACGATGTGGACTCGCCATGAACGCCAGAGAGAAATGCACGTGGATTACATAATCAGAGAGTAGCCTATTTCTTTTCGAAATTTCACATTTCAAGCTTTCTATAATAGATAGCCTATATTTCTCAAATCTGTGAGGCACAAGCTGAGTTTCGGCGCCCTCCAGTTCACGTGCAATGCAAGTGATCGTGCCAGCGCCTTATTACATTGTCTGCTATATATTTGCTTCTTATTTATTAAATACAGGCAACTGGTTGATAAAACATTGATCAAAATTAAGATACAATTTATACGAAAATCTTTTAAAAAGAGTCTTTCTACAAAACTAAAGTCTTACCCACTCCATGTCTCCAGACATATTGCGCATGACGTATCATGTCTTTCTAATGCTGCATGCTCACTTTCATAATTAACATTGATTAAATTAAAAAATAACATTAGCCTATAATATTTAAACATAAATATGAAACTAAATATGTTTTCTTTAATGGCTACAACACGTATACAGTACAGAGAAATTTCATGTCTTGTCGACAGCCACAACATAATGACGTCACATATTTTCCGACCCAGCACTCAGCCCCCCTCGCATGAAACAGCTTCCAGCGCGCCTGGATATGCTGCAAGCCAGATTCAAACTCATGTGAGCAACATGTGTTGAGCATGCTGAACACGTTGTGTATGGGTTGATGCCTACTTGGTCTGGCCAATCCGGTGTACTCTTCCGATGGCCTGCAGCTCGTGGGCGGGGTTTAGGATGGGCTCCACCAGCAGCACATGCGTCGCCTCGATGATGTTCAGCCCGTTTGAGCCCGTGTGCAGCGGCATCAGCAAGATGTTGATCTTATCCTCGTATTTAAAAGCACTCAGGTTCTCCTAAAAAAATTAATGCACCAATCATCATTTCACATTTTAGATGTATTATGGGGAGACAGCTTTGTGGTTAAAGAAATGCAGTGATAACTAAGGATAATCAAACAGTCCAATTATTTGGATAAAATTTGGACATTTTAAGACTGTCATGAACCATTAACTGTACTCAACTATATCTGAATAACAGAAAGTGTAGTTTTCATAGTTTGTCTTATCTGAAATAAATAAATAAATAAATAATTACAAAAATAAATAGATAAATAAACCAAATAATAAAAAAAAGTTCCAAAATGTATTTAATTTCCAGAGTTTTGTTTGTCTCATTTAAAATAAATCAATTAAATTAAATAAATAGTATATTTAAATAAAATAAAAAATTCTTCAAAAAACTGTTTTAAAGTTGATTAAGTTGATCATTTAATGTCCAGTTTTGTGTCTCATTTGAAATGAATAAATTAATTAAGTGAATTAATATTACACTGTAAAAAAACACAAAAAAACACTGTGGGTAATTAAAGGTAACAGAAATAATTAAATTTATGAAACATGGCTCATTTTAGTGTCTCTACTTGTTTTATAATGAGATATTTTATTAATTACAGAAAGCAAAGGGAAAAAAATAACGTTTTGTTGCTACATTGTCATCATATTCAACACAAACCTGAAATTTGTGAATTCCGTTGATCTGTGCAAACTCCATGTTGTTGTCGAAAAGGGCTTTCGCAATGATGTCCAGGACGCCCTGCCACTGACAGACGAGGCGTAAATGCAAGGTCAAAGGTTAAGAGCTGTAGTCTGCGGTTTGATGTAGTAACTCATTTAATGAGAGCGTTACCGTGGAGAACACAAGAGACTTGGCTCCCGGGTCGGTCATCTGGATTTTCTTTAGGACTCGAACTACAGCTTCGACCTTCGTGGAGTGGCTACCCTACAGGGTAAAGAGATTATAGAGATCATAATCATATCTGACATGCCTGAAAATATCACATCAGTGTTTCATCCCAGTAAGTACACTTGTATTTACCTGCATTGTAAAAAACATTAAAAGCCTAAAAAAAGCAGGAATTGCCTCTGACCTTCACAGGGATGTCCTGCCCCTGGTGGGCGCTCTCAGTGGTGAACACATACGAGATCTCTGAATGTGAAGTGGTTTGCCGGCATATGGCGCACTTTATGGCTCTACGTCGATTGCCAACGCTGTACTGCTCCACGATGATGGCGATGCACTCGTTACAGAAACAGTGTCCACAGGTCAGTACGGCCCACTATCAATCAAAAACACCCTCAGAATATATACATACAAATACACTTGACAAACTCATTTTTGTTTTTATTTTACCTCCTGACCCAGAGGTCGAGCACAGATTGGGCATGGTTCTGGATTCAGACCGCCAGTGGACTTATCCTGAGACTGAATCAATCAATACATGAATTACTAAATCAAATGCAACAGTTTTGTTTATCTATACATGTACTACAAGTGCAAGTTTGGATTCCACTACGACTATGTCTTAAAGGCATATCATGCAAAACAGGATTTTTCTTGCTCTTTTAAAAGTTTGAATATACTATGAAGACAGGCTCAATTTTACATCGTAAAGTAAAATATCATCCCTAATGATACCAGAACTTTTGTAGAAGCTAAACTAGAGACTTTTCTACTCGTTTCACATGAAGACAGTTCAGCCAGTCATGACAGAAGTTGTGTAATGTATCTTTAAGACAAGACACTACAGGTGAATAAGGTAAACAATTTAACTGATAGATTTCACCAGACTTTCACTAGATGATTAAATCACAGTACATAGAGACAATTGTTTTGTATTACAAATTATCTGAAATGTTGTTTAAATACGCAATTATATGCATCATCTATCTTATTAAATATGCACTAATTTCTCATTTGCATACATTTTTAGAACAGAAATCTGAAAATTAGATAAAGCCCTTTTTTTTTTTTTTTGTTGACAGAGCTAAATAATTTACAGGGGGGATTTTGGATATCTCTGTTTATCACTCCATAAATCAAAAACATTCACCATGTTTTTAGTAAACATTTAGTAAACATGTATTATGTAATAAAATGTTGTAGCCTATTTAGTTCAGGTAAATGTTATATGAACAAACCCCTTTTTAAAAACCTTCAGAATATAGACAGTTTGGTGCAAGTAAGAGCTAATAAAATTGGCTCAGTGCATAAAATCTTTTTTTTTTTTTTGTTGAGAAAACGGCCTTTAAATATATGTATTATAATTTAAATCTACAAATGCAAATAGATAAAGTGTAATAAAATAAACACTTAAATGTGTATTTTTGATGTTTTCATTCAACTAGTTTGAAAGAGGACATGTTATGGAACAGTGCATGAAAAAACATGGTTTTGCCTGTTGCAGCTTGCCATAAAGGGATAGTTCACCCAAAAATGAAAATTAGCCCATGATTTACTCACCCGCTCAGGTCACCCTAGGTGTATATGACATTCTTCTTTTTGCTGTTTCTGTTTTGAAGTCCATAAAAGTGCATCTATTCATCATAAAAGTGCTCCACACGGCTCAAACGCATCGCTTCGCTTCAGAAGGCCTTTATTAATCCCCCCGGAGCAGTGTGGAGCATTAGATGGATGGATAGATGGACTTCAAAACAGAAATGGCCATTCACTGCCATTATAAGGCTTGGAAGAGCCAGGACATTTTTTAATATAACTCCGATTGTATTCGTCTGAAAGAAGAATCTCTAATACATTTGAGGGTGAGACTTGAGGGTGAGTAAATCATGGGCTAATTTTCATTTTTGGGTGAACTATCCCTTTAAGATAGAACACTTAAAGGTATAGTAGCAAAAAATACTTAGCTCCAAGGTTCAGAGAGAGGATGAAAATGGTTGGACTTTTGTGTAAAAACGTTACTAAATGTTAAATAAAGTTCCTTTAAAGTGAGAAAGACCTTCTTACCTTCTCCAGGTTATTAAGATAGAGAAACTGCCCAAGCTTTTTTTGCAGTTGTGATTTGGCCACTGCCCTGTCATTGAGCAGCTTTATCCTATTCTGCTCCACCTGTTCACATGTAAAAAAAGACAAACTAAAGGCTCTTACTTCTCTTAAGTCACATTTAGGATGAGAGATGAGATTCTTTTTGTTATCATCACCTCGTGAGGTTCTATGATATGCAGCACTTTGGGTTTAGGCTCATCAGGTAACCGCACACGCAGCCTCTCGGTGGCCATACCCAGCTCATCTATGGCCGACACGTGATCCCGCAGTGACATCCAGTACTCATGCAGCAGCTGAAAGAGCACCAGATGCTCATGAAACAGGCATTTTGATGAATACATTCAAGCACTTCATCATTCATCATGCAGTGAGAAATCGATCACAAACCTTATATTCTTTCTTCCAGGACTCAAAGAGCTCCATGAAGGAGTTTCCCTCCTCTATGAGGCCAGACTCCAAGCGGCGGACCTTGGCGAAGGACAGGGTGGCTTTGAGGGCTCGTTCTGTCTCACTGGCCGCCCACAATCCTCGACTGGTGGTGGGGAGTCTGTCGTCTACCAGACCTTCCTCATCTTCAATCATTTCCTCAAAGATGGCCGTCTGCCCCTTTACTCTGCCCAAAACACATAAAAAAAATAAAAAAAATAAAAATGTACAATATGGTCTGACTTGTTAACATTAGTTAATGCATTATTTTACATGAACTAACTATAAGCAATATATTTTTACAGCATTTGTTAACTTTTGTTAATGTTAAAAACAATTGTTAGTTGTTTGTTCATGTTAGTTCACAACGACAGTAGAAATTAGCATTAACCAAGATTAATAAATGCTATAGAAGTATTGTTCATTGTTAGTTAATCTTAACTAATGTAGTCAGTGTTTACAAATGAAACCTTACTGTAAAGTGTCACCAAAAAATAAAGTTTACTGACTTTACTTTCTGCATATAGTGTTTTATAAAGAATAGTTTACCTAAATGTCTTTAGAAACCCATGACTTTCTTTTATTGGTTTAGATGACTTGGAATATAATGCATTCAGTCATTTTGACAACTTTTATGATACTTTTATTTATGATACTATACTTTATGGATGAAAGCAGCTTAGCATTCTGCTAAACATCTCCTTTGTGTTCTACAGAAGAGAGAAAAGTCATGCGGGTTTGGAACGACATGAGGGTGAGTAAATGATGACAGAACTTTAATTTCTTGGTGAAATATCATAAATTGCAAAATATCTAATGACCAATTGATTTAATGTGATATAACTTACGTGTGAGAGAAAAGTTTTGATTCATAGTCCGTAAAAAGTTCATCAGCTTTGCAAAACACACAGCTATGGAACAAATATTAAAAGAACACATTTTAAATTCAAATGAGGTGAACAATTACAACAATTTGCAATTTGTAATTTCTTTAAACGCTAGAAACTCCAAAGCAAAAAATGCAAAACCAATGACAGTTACAAAACATATGGAACATAGAGACAATGCATTATTGTTATGTAATGTGCAATGAAAAATTTAGTACATTTTAAATTCATCCATTTTCACTATTTTTGAATCACATTGTTTGGAAACAGTCATTATTTTTTCAATTCAGTTTGGTCCTGGTGCTATTGTAATATAAAGTATGCACTTCACCTATAAAACATTGAAAAGATTTTACTTGTTCAGTGGCAGTCGAACAGGTCGTAGGTGGCAAAGTGTTGTTTCCTCGATGACTTGCTGAGATGGCGGCCCCTCCAGCTTCTTTACAGCATCCTGGACCGTTTTCTGTGATTTCATCAAATCATCAATTTGAGTGCTGAGCAGAAACTGAAGACCACGAGCATCTCGAAACCTATGAATGAGACGTTTTTGTTAAATGGTAATTTATGCATTAAAAAATATATTTGCCTGTTAAAAAGGATTAAAGTGAATGGTGGAAGATTACTTGTCTGCCAGAGAGAGCTTGTTGGCTTGTTGTTTATAACTGCAAGTGAGCTCATTTTGGATGCGGCCCACAAGGTCATCATCCATGGAGTACTGAATGGCCTGCTGTATGACATCCAGCCACCAGGGAGAGCGAATGTTCACCTAGGGCAAAGCACACAATTATCAATTATTAAACTGAATTAAAAAAAACTCAACTAAAACACTAAGATGAAAAATAAGCTCAATGATAACTGAGCTTTTACCTTGCGTTTTAGCTCTTTAATGTGCTGAAGAACAGGTTGCAGGTTCTGTTGTGCTTCTGAAACCTCTGAATTCACCTTCGCCATGTAATGCTGCTTCAGCTGCTCAGCCTAGGATGAAAACACATGGAACTAAAAATTATAGCAGACTGATCTCATTTTCTTATTGAAATGTATTAAAATGTATTAAAATGTATTATATTTAAGCCAACCTCTTCTTTGAGACTGTCATCTCTCAGGGTTGGAGGAATCCCAGGATGCTTTGCATTTAGAAGCTCCATCAGATTATGGGTTGCATGAAGCCTCTATAATTTAAGACAAAAAAAATCCCCAATAACGTTGAGAAACAACAATAAAAACTCTGGAACAATTTTCAACATCTTTTTAACAGGTGGTCACAAAACTTTGTACAAAACAACAATAAAGATGAATTTGGAACGATGAATTGAAATAAGTAAAAAAAAAAAAAAATGGATTTGGAACTGGATGGATGGATAGAGTGAATAGAACGGTAGAGCGACTAGAACATTAGATGGATACAGAGAACAGAACAATATATAAAGAGAATAGAACGATAGAACAAACAGAACGATAGATAAAGCGAATAGAATGACAGACAGAACGATAGATAGAAAGAGAGAACAGACTAATAAAGAGAGAATAGAACAATAGATAGACAGAGAAAAGAACGATAGGTAGATAGAGCGAACAGAACGTTAGATGGAGCGAATAGAATGATAGAGCGAATAGAACGATAGACAGAACAGAATGACAGACAGAACGATAGATAGAGTGAATGGAACGACAGACAGAACAATAGAGCAAATAGAACGCCAGCAAAAACGGTGGATAGAGAGAACAGAATGACAGACAGACATGAATGAATTAGAATGATTAACCTGAAGGGAATCAGTTTTCAGTCTTGTTTTATGTTCTTCAGATGATCGTAACACATCCCTGTACATCTCCGCTGCATCTGCAAACTCTCCTGGCAAGGACAGGAAACCGCTGATTAACGTCTACAGCAGTCGAGGCAGGTACAGGTACAGGTACAGGTACAGGTACATAAATACTGTAGGTGTTCAGAAACAAGGCTCACAAACCTCTAATGATGTGGATTCCAGCCAGACCATTCAGAGCACACACCAGCTGCCTGTGGGCTTCTTCACACTCCACCCGACATTTCTTCTGCAACGACTTCAGCAATTCCTCCATTGTCATTGTGCTGGAACAGGATACAAACAAATCATTGTGGACGAAATGAACCGAAACACTTCATCTCCCAAAAAACTGATCAACTACATCTAAAATCTTTTATTAAGAACCTCTTCTGGAAGGGAAGAAATTCTCCCCTGACAGCTTGCGGGTGGCAGCAGGCCTGGCGTAGACGCAGAAGAGGGTATAATATGGTAGTGACGGTACGTCGGTCCAAACTACCCAGCTTTAGTGACCAGTCAGAGATCTTCCTTAGCTTGACAAGAGCATCCTGGGAGCAAACCTCATGCTGACGGTGGTAAAAGTGTCCTTCCACTGGGGAGAAGTTGAGCCAATGGGTCTCTTCTGTTTGAGGGGGGATTTGGATCTGGAAATGAAGTATATGACACCAAATTAAAGCACAGATGAGATGTTGGTTAAGATTAGACAATTAAAGTCAAAGATTTAACCTGCTAACCTGATCAATGACATCTTTTTTGGCAGATCGCCACAGTAATTGACCAATGACATTGTAGAGTGGTCCTGTATTGCCCTGGCGATACGGGCGATAGAGTAACTGGTCCCACCAGTACTTCACCCAATAGGGATCAACACCCAAGAACAGGACAAGACCATACAAGTCTAAAAGATAACATATAAACCAAAAACCATTATCATCACATAATAAAACTGTCATCTGAATAAATTAGGCTGATTCATTGCTGACGTTAATGCTAAGATATTTTATTTGTGACCACAGTAGCAAAAATGTCAAATGAACTGGGAAGTTCTTTTAAAGAATGTAATGTATGTTTTTCACTCTACTAAAGCATAAAAATACCATAATATGTTTGCAGATATTTAGGAAACATGCTGAGTTCACATACTCGTTTCTCTGAAAAACACTTCTACAGTACAGCCAGTTATTTTACTATAAATATGTATACACATACAATAAAATGTGTTAGTCAAAATTATACGTTGGTAAATATTGCTATTTATTACACCAGCAGTGTGTTACACATATAATGTTACACATATAATGGACCCCCTCGAAAACGAGATGTTCCATCTCAAGGGGTTATCCTCCAATAAAATGAAATATATATAAATACATTGTTTTAAAATATAATTCTTCCATGAGTTTATTAAATAAGCAAAACATCCCTTGGTTATTTTTGACTACTACAATTTCCTGCATTTTGCTCTTACATTGTAAATTTTGAATCAAAGATTGTTTGGTTATTTAAAAATAGATGTTTATTTTAAATGTATAAACACACACACACACACACACACACACACACACACACACACACACACACACACACACACACACACACACTCCATAAAGGTGAAGCTGGGGAAGGTGGAGGGTTTCTAAAAGCACGCTGCAGACCGCTAACAGTAACACTACCAGTATTTGAATGTTGAGCCGCAGCTTATTGGTTGCTGATGCAACAGCACCCAATCAGCTGTACTATATAGATAACGATGTGATCGCTACAAATTGAGTTAAGGACCTACCAGCCTGCGCCATCTAGAGTTTCATGACAGAACTTGGCATTTATAAATAGTACAATTTGGACATACAAATATATTCCACGAAAATATCAAGCAGAACAAATGTTTTTCTGAACATTAGTGTGTATGTATATATACACATCAAGATATTTTTTTAATGAAATATTAATTCTGCTCACCTTCCAAACCTCTCTGCACAGGTGTTCCACTGACACACCAACGATTAACAGATGTGAGACGCAAAGCCATCTCTGCTGCCTGTACAGATACAAAACTATTTCATAAAAATGATTGTGCTGTCTCTGAGATTAAAAATGAACAGGATAAATATCAGTAATATTAATGTGACTGATGTGATGACCTTAGCTGTGGTGCACTCCACCATCTGAGCCTCATCCAGGCAGACGCGCCACCACTCCACGGCCACTAGAGGGCTCGGTATGGCCATGTAGCGCTTCTGGTTGCGGAATCGACGGCCATCTTTGCTGTTGCTGTGGGGGATGTCGACGTAATTGAGTTCAGTGCGCAGCACGTCGTAAGTGGTGATGACCACATCCTGCTCAGCCAGAATGTGGGGTTGGATGAAACCGTGTCTCTTCACGCCCTGATACACCTAAAAACAAGTTTCAAGTAAAAAAAAAAAAATGTAAATGGATTTATGCATTGTGATTTATGCGTGCACAACATTATTGTTATTTTTAATAATAAGACTGTACGCCCTCGTAATCTTTAATCAACATAACTTCCCCTCCCTCTTGCAGTGACATCTCTTCTCTGATGGACCCTTTTCACAGACTGTGATGATGCGTTTTAATGGTCATCAGCATTGTAAATCCTGCAAAGTTTTTTTTATATATATATATTTTTTACATTTATATATTTATAACACTATACTTTGTTTTATATTAACTTTGCATTCAATGACGAAAAAATGGGAGTGGAAAAAATGAAAAAAATTGGGGCTGTGGGAGTGATGGACAAATTGACATCTTTCTCTCTTCTGACTGACGTTATCAATCCCTCTCTATTTTTTTCCTCTTCCATAGTATTGAAAAAAACAACAACTTTGGAAGTCAATGAGGCCCATCAACTGTTACTGACATTTTTCAAAATATCTTATGTTGTGTTCAGCAGAAGGAAGAAATTCATACAGGTTTGAAACAACATGAGGGTGAGTAAATTATGACAGAATTTTCATTTTTGGGTGAACTAACCCTTTAAGTCTTTTAAATAAATGCAATCAAAAAATAATCAAGGTCCCCACTACTGGTTTAACTAACTAAATAGCAGTAGTAGCTCCCTAGTTGGTCCTTACCAGCACTCTAAGGGAGGAAGTATGAATGTGCCGGTTAATTTCATCCACCCATTGGTGACAGATGGAGCTGGGTGAGATGATAAGAGTGGCTCCAGTAGACACAGGTGTCATGGCCACCAGGCAATGAGGGCAATAAAACGGGGTTGTTTCTAGGTTCTCCTCTTTATAGTTGACACACTCCGCGTGCTGCCACAGCAGACAATTGAGGCACTGAACCCGAGGCTTATAGTCCACCAACCCGAGCTCTCCACAGATGCACTCAAAGCGGTAATCTGAGGTGTTAAACGGGATCACAGACGCTCTAGTTGGGGTTTCAGGTTCAGGCTTTGAGTTTTGAGTAAGATCTGCTTCAGTACTCTCAGTATGGATGTTTTTTGTCATTTGATGTTGGGGTTTGTCTTCTGTTTCTTTATCATCTTCATCTGCGATGTCTACTGACGTCTTCTGCTGTGGATTCTCTGCGTCCAGAAGGGAACCCGACTCACACTTCAGTTCCTCTGTGAGGAGAGGAGGTTCCACACTGTCTTCAGAATCTGATGCTGTGGTATAAGAGGCCAGCGATGCCTCTTTATCCTGAGCAGAAACTCGACGAGATGTTCTCCTGGGAGTGGCCTTGTCAAATGATTTCTGCAAAAATAGTACAAAACATGAAAAAGTGCATTTTCCATTCTACACATTTAAAGAGTGTCTTCTTTTTCCCCCCAAAATGGTTACTACAAAATAAAATTACAAAAAATGCTGCAGGATTGTAAAATGCAACGTAAATTATTGTTCATTTATTCATTTTTAGCATTTAGTAATTTATTTGTAATAAACACCTCAAGTGGTCTATATGTTGAATTACGTTTTTTAAAACATACAAACAGAGTGTGACGTCATATTGTAACTCCTATATTTTTAATGAAAAAAAATTAAGCTAATTCATTAAAGGGATAGTTTACCCAAAAATGAAAATTCTGTCATCATTAACTCTAACCCTCAAGTTGTTCCAGACCTGTATGAATCTCTTTCTTCTGCTGAACACAAAGGAAGATATTTTGAAAAATATGGGTAACCAAACAGTTGATGGGCCCTATTGACTTCCATAGTAGGAAAAAGAATACCATAGAAGTCAATGGGGTCCATCAACTGTTACTGACATTCTTCAAAATATCTTCTTTTGTGTTCAGCAGAAGAAAGAAATTCAAAAAGATTTGGAACAACTTGAGGGTGAGTAAATGATGACAGAATTTTCATTTTTGGGTGTTACCTTTAAGTAACATCCTTGTGCTAGAAAATATAGTTCCTTACATGCACAATAAGATTAGTAGCTGCTATCAACTTTTTCCAATCAGATTTTAAAGACGTAATTTATTTTATCCTACTATATATGTATATTTAAACATATATTTAATCATAATTATAATAATTCATAATTTAAGATATATAAAGCTATACAATATGGTGTCTCTAAAACATTTTAAATCTATTATTCAAGAATTGGAGGATGAGTCACAGAATTGTAAATGTTTATAATGTATATTCTATGTATATCTTATTTGTATTGGTTTGGTTGTGTATTATTTTTGGCTGCCTATCTTGGCCAATACTGTAAAAGAGATTCTTTCCTGGTTAACTAATGGTTATAATAATAATACTAGTAGTAATAATAATAATAATAATGTTGTTTTCTATATTTTTAATACACACATTTTTTTAGAACTCTCTATAGAAAAAGTGAAAATTACACACAGTTCGATGAGCGGTGGGCTTCCTCTTCTTTTCTTTGTAGTTTTTCCCCAGTTTGAAGGATCCTGCTAGTCCTCGTCCTTTGATCTGTTCCACAATGTTCTCACTAATGAGTTTGGTCAAGATTTTCTTAATGTGGTTACGGTTCTTTAGGGTGTCGTACTTGTACATGGTCCTTAGATACGCAAAAATGACATTGATTGACGCTCCTTTCCCAACCTTCATTTCCTTGATCGCAGTCAACAGCATCTCACGAACAGCTGAAAAGAGAGAGGAAGAGAATGCAATAACTTATTTATTATACATTATTTATACACACATGGGATGTTCTTGGATCAACAACCTTAGCTGTAACATTATCTAACCTGTGACATGTTAATGAAAATATTTTTCCCTACCACAAAAATAGCATGAATGCTGCTCCAAGACCAATCAGGATGTTGATCCAGGAACATGTCCTGTTTGGTTAAATCACATTTGATAAAATGAAACATGTTTAAAAACATTTTACCTGGATAAATGATCTTCTCCTTGGGTCTCACCTCATGTTTAATGGTTCGTTGTTTCTCTAATGGTGGAGGGGGGACAAAGTAATTCACAGATTGTCCCTGGGGAGGACAGAGACACAACAGTAAGGCAACAACAAAAAAACAGAAAAATTCTGGAAAGTCAAGTCAAGTCAAGTCATCTTCATTTATATAGCGCTTTTAACAATGCAGATTGTTTCAAAGCAGCTTTACAGAGATAAGGTAGCAGAGATTGTTTTGGCTTTATAGCGGTTCTTTAATAAAGTTATTTTCCAGCTAAAGTTAGTTTTGATTGATTCGCTTCTGTCGCAACGATCATTAGTTATTAAATTAGGGGCCGCTAAGACGACACCATTCTCTCTACACAGACTTTAAACGCGAGCCTGTGAGAAACGCTGATGGCGGTCACATGCGCATTAAGAATTGGTTCTATAGTTATGTGCGTAGGTTTGTAATTCCCTACAAACCAAGCCTAAACAAAGTACTGGTCTTTCCTTATGAATTTTGATACAGAATTTTATTTTTATAAAGCCACAGAAATATTTCATTGTCCCTTGCCATTTATAAGAAAATTCCGGTAACACATTACAATAAGGTTACATTTATTAAAGTAAGTTAGTGGTTCTCAAACTTTTTTGGTCACGCCCTCCCTTTAAAAAGGGATAGTTCACCCATAAAATGAAAATTCTGTCATTAATTACTCATCCTCATGTCATTCCAAACCTGTAAGACTTTCGTTGACCTTCGGAACACAAATGAGGATCTTTTTGATGAAATCTGAGAGCTTTCTGTCCCTCCATTGACAGCTACACAGCTACCACTTTGACGCTTCAAAAAGTTAATCCATATGAATTGAGTGGTTTAGTCCAAAATTTTCTGAAGAGTTTTGATTGCTTTATATAAGTAACAGATTGAATTTAGGCTTTTATTCACATATAAACATTGATCAACTCACACATCAGTTGTGGTAAACAGAAGCTCAAGCATGTTCGCTTGATGTGCGAGAAACAGTGAGGTTCATTCTCGTGTTACGCAGGACGTTTGAGCTTCAGAACCAATGAGGTTTGTGCTCGCGCATCAAGCAGGTTCGGTTGAGCTTCTGTTTATGTTTACTAATCAATGTTAATATGTGAATAGAAGTCTAAATTCAATCTGTTCATCATTTAAAGTGATCGTGTCTCTTCAGAACATTTGGACTAAACCGCTCTATTCCTATGGATTAGTTTTTCGATCTCTTTATGAACTTTCTGAAGCGTCAAATTGGTAGTTGTGTAGCTGTCAATGGAGGGAAAGAAATTTTTCGAATTTCATTAAAGAGATTAAAAATCTGCTCTTTCATCAAAAAAACTAAAGTCTTATGGGTTTGGAACAACTTGAGGGTGAGTAAATGATGACCATTTTTGGGTGAACTATCCCTTTAAACCTTTAAAAAATCTGGCTTTCTATGGCGAGGAACTTCTATGTCAACAGTCTAAAGAAGAACGATTCAGTGGAATTGGCGTTCAGCACCGCTTTATAAAGGCAGAGCGGCAGTCGCTATTTACGTACTTGAACGCCATTGCGGCAACTGTTATGGGTTTTTTTTTCCTGCTGATCTCCCTGCAGTACCTGTGCGTCCCCTATATTAATTACATGAACTACCAATGTACTACCAAAATACCTCTAAAGCACTTATTCATTTTATTTATTGTTAATTTCAACATTTACTAATACATTATTAAAATCAAAAGCTGTATATGATAATATTATTTAATGGACATGAGCTAACATGAACTAACAAAGAAGAGTTGTATATGTTTATCGTTAAATGCTGTAACATTTTTTGTTAATGCATCGACTTATTGTAAAGTGTTACTGAAATTACATTACTGTATTACATTCTGTAAAAATTATTTACAAGCATTTAAGGGCACATGTGATTGTAAACTTACCACAGGTAAAGTGAGAACCCCGTGCTCCAGGTTTTGCCGGGTGTTACACAGAATAAGAGCCAGTACTTCCACGGTTTTCCCAAGCCCCATCTCATCAGCAAGGATCCCACCAGGCCAGTCCACTCCAGCCAGAGGGAACTCTCGGATCAAGCTGTGATTGAGGTCAAGGTAATTAGAACAATGACTGATCTACAAAACTAAATGATATTGATATTATTGGATAGTTCATGCACATCTGCTTTAACTTCAGTTTCAGTATATACTGCTCAAAGTAGAAAAAGAATCATACCATCCAGAGTAAGGATTGTAAAAGAGTTTTTTGCCACAAATCGTGATAATTTCCCTCCAAAGAAAATGCAACCTTTGCTCTGTGCAAGGAATACAAAGACTGTATATTAGCACTGAACTGTTCTCATGCACTGACATACAGCAAAGATGATAAAGCTTTGAAAAACCTTGAGAGCTGCTGCTTTTGTACTTCTCTCTCCTCAGCATCCAGCTGACCGCCTGAGTCTGATAGGGTCTTAGCACAGGTATGAGGCCCGGGTGCTGGACGTCGAAGCTCTGCTCCGCTGCTTCTGTCAGGTGGAGGTGTCTGACATGATCGTATAGCTCCTCAACGTTCTGACGCTCCAGATCAGTGTCACACTCCTCCTCTTCGTTGTCCATCACCTCTAAAAAATATATATAAACAAAAATCACATTGGAATTAAGTCAAATCGTAAAAAAAGCATGTTACAGGAACTAATGTCAATGCACAGAATATGCACAATTTCAGCTTATCCTACAGTTTATAAAAAATAAAAATTCATTTTAGCACCATGAATCTCACAGGTAGGTTTATAGTTTCATCCTGCATAAAGACATATTATAAATGTGTCTAAAATATTACTTGAAAAATTTTACATTATTAAATGTTTTAACTCATTATAGTATAATGCTATAATATTGTATTTACCTATTTATTTTAATAAAAAAAAATATTTATTGTTTGCTCGAATTAAATTTTTGTGGGCTTAGTGGGCCTTGGAGTGCAGCTCCACCTCCAGGCTCAAGTGTATTACTGTAATTATGTTTCCTGTTTGCTTTGACAAAATAACAAATAATGTAATTTTGATGCAACCCACTCACTTTTTGCTGGGAATCTAAATGGTGGCATATTAAAATTATATTGAAGATTACCGGGGATGATGAAGTCATAGAAGAATTCCATTAATTTCTGCAGAAGCTGATTGGCTTTTTTAATGCGCCCATTTCCTTCACTGAGGAATTCTGGTCTGCCCAATCCTGATTCGAGAAGAAAGATTTTCAGCTGTTCAAAAAAGCAAATGGAGAGAAAACACAGTGATTCGTTAATGTTACGTTTCAATGATGAGAGCATTGAATCCAGTCACAAAACCGTGCTCAATCCTGATGATTTTGAAATACACACCTTTACTGATTCATCTCCTGAAGCATGGCACAATTTAATGACCTTTCTTTTCTGTAGCCAATCCAGATCCTCCAACAATTTTCCACCACAGGAACATTCAATCGGCACAGGGCAGAGAGGACCATTTCTGCCTGTCTCAACCTCCAATTCATGACTATCCAGACTCAGACTTAGATTGTCACCTGTTTTCTGCAGGCAGAAGGAATCGTCTCCGAGCACAAAAGGAATCTTTGGATACAGGTCAAACTCTCCAATCAGTGCGTTCCACCCCTGTTCGAGAGCAGAAAGGGGGATCACATTCAGTTCTATGGTATCTGGAAGAGAATCCTGTATGGAGCAGCTTGGACGCTCTTCTGATGGTCCTTCATCTGTGCCTGCAGAAGATATAAAACACCGGCTTTCCTCTTCCAGGCTGCTCTCAAGCACTGGTCCAGGCTGACAGCTGTCCGACGGTGTTGGGATTGACTCCTGAATGTCTTCACTATCTCCTTCATTTTTCCGATCTTCAAGCATATTCCACTCCAGTCTCCTCTTGGCCTCCTCGTCCATGCGCACCGGCGGCGCACGTTTCCTCCGGCTGCTCATGGTGGAAACCTGCAGAGATACGATGACACAAAGTTTAATTATCCTATTTATTTACCGTTTTGAATTAAAATGCTTCAAATTAAATGAGACTAAATGTAACAGCAAGCATGAGCAGAATTACACACCACTTCAATTTGAAACAGTATAGGAGTATTATATCAGTTGTTAAGATACATAGTGCAAATAAAAACACAAATGTACAGATGTTCAAACAAAAATCTCTTACAGTTACAAAACTACACACATTCTGTCCTTTACAAAATCACGTACTCTGCACTATATTACACTGCAATATGTCAGACTGCAGCTTTAATTCTATTTAATTCTGCACACAAACAATTGTGGTAACATGCTGACGTTACGACACTAATGCAGTTAGTTGAATAATAAACAAATGCATGATTTTTTTAAAAAGTAAATTGAAAAGAATTCCGTAGGACGTCAGTGTAAATAAACAATATCAGAAATGAAATTATATATTCCATTCATTCAGTCAAACGCTGCAGATTACTGACTATCAGTATACCGCTTCATCAGCAGTCGAAATATACCTTTGTTTTGCTTTGGGACGTGTTCTTGACAGCAGCAAATATATGTCCTAAAATAACTTTTATAAGCTCCAAAACCAGCGCGACATTTTCATGCGTTTCTCCGCCATATTTAAAATACAGGAAGCGACGTCAGTCTGAACCAAAACAATGCCAATGCACTGCAATATCTCAAACACCAGATGGCGCTAAACAGCCTTTTTCAGCCGACTATGGGACTCTTCTACTCATGTTTCATATAGCCTACACCCTAATATCTTTAGGTAGATATTAAATGGTTTGAAAAATTGGGTGACGTGGAAGTAGAAATATTATAATCTGTAGGCTAATTATGATGGACTTGGTGCTTCTGCAGATATCTGTATTCATACCTTTTGAATATTTTGCTAATGTTAAGAGTTTGTTTAGAATTATTTTCTAGATTATTCAGACTGAGAATGATTAGGCAATATATCATTGTGTATGGATGTAATAATTATAATATTATAATAAAAAATAATAAAAATAATAATTATGACACTACAAAAATGATTGTATAGGCGACGACTGTTTAACGTAACACAAAATTTATATTTCCATGTGTAGATTATGCCTATAGTAATAAAACATCACAAAAGCAATGCCATTCACAGAGTTTAGCAAAGACTATGTATGAGTTAAATCTATCATACACAATGTATAGACTAATCATATAAAAGAGACCAAGACACATTACCCGGTCACCCTGAAAGAAGCCAGTAAATGACAGTAATTAATAAAAAGTTTAATAAAGCAATAAATTGTTTAATCAGTAAACAGATTTCTCAATATTAGATGTTGGTTTGTTCAGCTGCTGAGATTCCTTGCAAGGTTAAAATTTTTAATGAACAACACCTGAGAGGAAGTTTAACATTTAGAATACAGCCTCTTTTTTGACTGCATTTATTCAGGAAACATGACTCTCCATTTGTAGTCAGACTGTCAGATCCCTGATTCACTGTCAGACTCGTCTTGTGTCAGTACGTGTCTTGTAGGCATAATGCAATGCCATGTTGGGCAATACTGGTGCTACATCTGTAGAAAACATGCCATGATATCAATGATATTCACAGCTTTAATTACTTGCGACATGAACCAATCCGCTTGTGCCATCTTTCCACCTCTGCCAAGGTCCCAGAAAAGCTTGGCTTCCGGACGGGATGGTCAGCAACCATAAACATAACTCATAGATGGCAGCCAGGTAAAATGATAGAGATTAAAATATTCTTAAATAGCCATTATTCTTTGTAAATTTTAAAGGCCAGTCCAGGTTAATATTTGCCTGTGCTGGAGGTTTCAGAGCTCAAGAAAACATGATGTTTGTTATTCTACAGATGCTTGACAGAAGTTAATACAAACTAGTCTGAAATCCTTTATGTTCTGGATTTGTCGACTGTTTAGAATCAGAATTAGCAACTCTGTATGAACTACTTTTGAATCGGATTTTTGATTTAAGTTGGTCAAACAAGCAAAATCGCCTGAATCGTTGTGTGATTCAATTATTTGAACAGCTGAAGCATTGTTAGGGAGCAGTTTCTCACTCTGTAAACCAAGTAATGCAGTTCTCAGTCCTGATTTAGATCATCAGCTCATAGGAGAGAGCTCCATGAACTGAAATGAGGGTGTCAGATAAGAGAGACAGAGGTGAAACACTGGGATAGTGGTATAGTGCTATTCACACTGTCAGTGTTTGACAGCTATCTAATCATGTGTGATTCTCAAATTTTATTTTTCATACAACAGCTTGCATACTGTATTTATGACTGTGTGAACGAATAATAGGTGTAGACCCCCTTTTCTCCAGACAGCACAAATACTCCCTGTAAACAGTGACCTTGACTAAATTAAATATCAATAAGTAACACTGGTGCAAGATCATACATGTACTCTGAAAGCCTTTTGAGTTTGAAGATTACATTTCGAACCAAAAAAAAAAAAAAAACCTGACGGGTACGTGGTAGAAGATGACAATTTGTTGCTGTAACGTTTGTTAATAACCGAACTGTGTGTCAATGTAACTGTATTAGCACTCTAAAACAACAGGACTCTTTCTGCTGCTGTGTGAACATGACTAAAAGAGCGCTTAATGAAGTGAACACTTAACTACAATCCAATAAAATCAAACCTGCAAATGCATCTGTCACAGTTGGCTGTCGCTCACAAAGGCAAGAGATCCTTGAAACAGTCTTTAATTGAAAACTTACAGGGATACACATGAGAAAGACACACAGCCAACTGAACCTACATATTACGATCAAAACACTTACTGTTACCATTACATATACCATGGTAATACTATGACATTCTTTAAAGTACCTTGAAGTAAATTAATAATAGCCTACTTTAGCCATTATAGATATATGCATATCCGTGTGCTATACTTTGGCACCGGCTTATTTTAAAGGGAATTTTGTGGTAAATTTGAGAGGAAAACATATGCTATGTGTACAGTAAGTGTGTGCTTGTGTCTTCTAAGACAGGACATTGTTGAAACACTTATAATAATGCTTTAACTATATCATGTCACAAGCCTGATTTACAGGTGGACATATGCAGAAAAAGAAAACAATGTTTTTTTTTTTTGTTTTTTTTTTTGCTCCTGTTTTTCTTATGAAAATAGAAACTGGTTCAGCCAGTTTATTAAATAAGTGAAACTATTTAATCAGCCTGACTCTATTTTGTGAAAGAAAGAACGTGAACAACCTCAGAAGAAGCTGTTTGAAGAATTTATGAACTGAATGAAGTTTGTCTTTGATGTTCTTCATTGTTGAGACAGAGGTAGGTTTGAATGGACACATTTCTGGGATCATTCTCATGCATCATTGATTATTAAATGTAGCATGTGTATGTATTTGTCATAATCTACTGTAAGGTTAGTCCGTTTTGAGATACTTCATTTTTTTGTTCGTTTTTTCTTGATAGCTTTCCATACCAAATACCTGCTGATAAAACATAATTTGTGGCTCAGTGGGTAGTGCTGTCACCTCACAACAAGAACGTATCCTGAATCCAAAATTGCCTGTAGGTGTGAGTGCGAGGTGTGATGTCTGTGTGTGTGAGCCCTATAGTACTTTAAAGCCATACATCACAGTGGCTTGGCGTCGGCGCTGTCTCAAGTCGGACAACATTTCTAACCGGCATGTACTGCTTTGAGTCTGACGCTAATTGGTCTGCGCAGCGCCGCATGAAGTCAAACACTACTATAGCAGAGATGGTCTTATTATTGGGAGATACGAGGGTTCATGGCTCTACCATTGGAGAAAGCGTAGCGGCCAACTTGGATCACATGTGCCTTGATAACCAATCACATTACAGCCTTGACGTCATTGAATTTCGTTCAGAATTGTGTGGCAGTCAGTCACTGTTTGCAGATACCATAGAAGTGAATGAGAAGTGCCGTAAACTGGATCATACTCAATCTGTGTATTATGATATTTGAGTATTATGTGATATAAAACACAGGATATAACAGGCAAATACGACTACAGGCACAATATATTCAAAAAGTACAAATATTCCTAGTGTTCCAAGGCCAAACTATTGATTTGTGTGAAGAAAAGACCCAAAAGTATCACCGTCTCCATCTGCCGTAGATCATGCACACATTCAAAATCAAAAGTTGCCACCGGAAGAAACGCTACATCAGCTTTGATTGTAAAATGGCATTGGCTCTCGTGTATCTCGTGACTGATTGCGTCATGCTAAAGAGTCGAGTGTATCTTTTGAATGAGAAATGACTGCGTGCATTCACGGAGCAGCGGGATAATTTCAGTGATTAAAACATTAAGATCCGTTCTTCACGTAAAGATATCATATGGCTTCAGAAGACTTTGAATACAACTTTATATACTTTTATACTGTTTTGCTCAGTTTTTGCAAAAAATACCTGACATACGTTTATTTGCCTGTTACGTGTTTTACGCTTTACCTGGAGCGTATTATGCAAAAATGGAAGCTCAAACGTGCCTGTGTGACAGTGACTCTAAAACAAATGATGTTTAGGTCTCATAATATTTGCACTTGCATTCAATTTAAAAAAAATATTAATTGAATTTGCTTAAATGTATAAAGAGATTAGTATTCATTTTAGTATTAAAAATAATAATATGGATATTACTAATATGAATGTTAGAATAACACTTTTCACTAACTTTACAATACCTTTTACAATTTGTCAACAGTCATTAGGAAACCTGACCTAACAATATTATATCATTTATTAATTTTGTTCAGTATTAATTATAAATGTATTGATACATGTTTAGCATGTTAACATTACTTGATGCATTGAACTAAATATGAAATTTGAAAGAAACTGAGACTGGGTTGTTGCAGATTTAATTTTGGTTGTTGTTTTTGTCGTTGTTACATTTTCAGTCTATTGTGCCAGTTTGCATGTTGTTTATACTTGAGCTTGAAGCAACACATTTTTAAGAAAATATTTGAGAACTGAATTGCACTTAGGAACATTCTTATGTTCTTCTTAGAATGTCTCCTTAGAACTTTTATCTTCTTTCTTGAGAAGATTTTCATGAATTTGGCCCACCTTGTTCTTAAGAAAATAGAAACCAATTCAGCCAGTTTCTGACAAAAGTAAAACTATTTCAGCAGACTGACTGCATTTTGCGAAATTAAGAACTTGTAAACATCACAATCTCAAGATCTAATGTTCGTACAAATAACTCTTTTGATGCTCCCACATCTTGCTTTTCTATCTACCACTAAACTATGGAAATTCCTTAAAAGGAAATTGTGACTTCATACTTAACAGCTGTGACTTTATATCCAAGGATGCAACCAAAAACCAAACACACAAAAAGAAGGTTGAATCTGTGCTGCTACATCAACATTTATGAGATACGGTAAAGATGCAATAATGAGAAATAAAGTGAGATTGTGAGATCAGAATGTTTGTGTGATCCTGTTCCGTCTTTGTGTGTGTGACATATGCAGAAACGAAGACAACTGGTTTACCTGTGCATTGTTGATAAATGACCAACATTGTTTTTCTGCTACCCTTTTTCTTGAGAAAATAGAAACTGGTTCAGTCAAGTTCTAGTTCACAAGTAAAACTGTTTCATTTTGTGAAAGGAAACACATGAACTACATCAAGAGAGAAAACTGATACTAATCTGCCGTCACACAGAAAAATGACAAAGAAGCTTAACTATCTTGTAAAATGTGTTTTATCGGTTTCATATTCGAGGACTATAATAATTTAGTGTGATTAGTGATTTCTTAGCAATTAAATGAGCACATCAGGGTAGCAGAATCTGTGTATCTTTTTGGTCAATCCATAACATTGTTTTTCAGTCAATTCAGTGTATTTTTATTGTTTATTTCTACAGCACTGCCTGTAAAATGAGTCTCATTGAGAAGAGAGAGGAGGAGAATGTTCACACTCATAAAGTAGCATCTCCAGAACCCAGCTGTGTGTCTATGAAGAGTGACAGATCCATGAAGAACTCCCCTGATCTCAGTGATGGAGCAGTGACCTCTGACCCTGAGTGAGTATAAACATAATTTAAAGGGATAGTTCACCCAAAAATTAAAATTCAGACAAAAGAAGAAAAAAACTCATATAGGTTTGGAACACCTTGAGGGTGAGTAAATGAAATTTCTGGGTGAACTACCCGTTTAACTCCTTGTCATGATTCATGTCTGTGTTCCCCTGTCTTGTCCTTTGTTTAGCAGTTCCCCGTTATGTTGATTAGTTTCCTCAGGTGTTTCTGATTAGCCACGCCCCTTTGTTTAGCTTGTCTGTCTGTGTATTTAAGCCCTGTGTTTAGTTCAGTCTTGGTCAGTTCTTATTTTGTTGCACCATGGTGGTTGTTCTGTTCCGAGTCTCAGTCCTGAGTTTGCGTTTGTATATGTGAAGTTTTGACTTTATTTAATAAAAGACTACTGCACTTGGATCCTGCTTCCTCCTCTGCTTCAACCAAAACGTAACACTCCTCTAGTGCTGTAATGAGACATTTTTTTTAAGATAGCGGTTCTTCGATGAGCTGAGGAAGGTTCTGAAATTTTTAATGTAGAAGATAATTTTCTGTGACTTGTATTTATGTGACTTAAATGTCAGTAAAATCTAAATCTAGATGGAGATATAATATGAATTGGTCCAGACAGTTATTAACAGAAGTAAAATTATCAGCGAAATTCATAATTTACAACATTAGAAGAGAAGATCTGTATGTGAATAATCTGAATGAGCTTTAGAACAGAAACTAGAGACTAAATAACAGAGATAAATATTAGAGACTGCTTTATAGAAAATTATGCATTAGAGGGAATATACTGTAACCCAAAAATGAAAATTATGTTATCATTTCTTCACCGTCATGTCATTCCAAATCTGTATGACCTGTATTTTTTGGTGAACGATCCCTTTAATGTCTGCTAAATATAAATGTAACGTCTTAAAGCCCCCAGCAAGCAAACCAAAGGTTCCTGTGGCAAGAAAAAAAAAAAAACACCATAAGATGTTTAGGTGTCAAAGGGAAAAAACCTTGAGAGGGAATCAGACTGGTAGAGCTGATCCTCCTCTGGTATTGCTTATGCTAAATATTATCTATTTACATGGGATGTGGAATTCTAATCATGTATTCATTGAATAAATAAAATGATTCTATCTTTAAATATGTTAGTAATGCAATGCTAAATATTTTACCTATGTGCTTTTATAATATAACAGTAGGATTACAGCCCCATTGACTCCCTGTGCCAATGCACTGATGAAGTCAACAGTTGGATTTGGCAAAACTTTCTTCAGTTAAACAAAGACAAAACTGAAGCCATTGCGTTTCTCAGGTTCAAAGTTCTCAAGGTGAACGCATACCTTGATGCTAGGGGTCAAACAACTAAAAATCAAGTCATGAATCTTGGTGTGATTCTGGAGTCAGACCTTAGTTTCAGTAGTCATGTCAAAGCAATAACTAAATCAGCATACTATCATCTCAGAAATATTGCAATAATTAGATGTTTTGTTTCCAGACAAGACTTAGAAAAACTTGTTCATGTTTTCATCACCAGCAGGGTGGATTATTGTAATGGACTCCTCACTGGCCTTCCCAAAAAGACCATAAGACAGTTGCAGCTCATACAGAACGCCAGGATTCTGAGCAGAACCAGAAAATATTAACATATCACACCAGTCCTCAGGTCTTTACACTGGCTCCCAGTTAGATTTAGGATTGATTTTAAAGTATTATTACTGGTATATAAATCACTCAATGGCCTAGGACCTCAATACATTGCAGATATGCTCACTAAATATAAACCTAAGAGATCACTCACATCATTAGGATCACATCAACTAGAAAAACCAAGGGTTCACTATAAGCATGGCGAGTTATGCCATGGCGAGTTATGCCTTTTAGCTATTATGCCAGCCACAGCTGGAACCACCTTATTTATTATATATTAAATGTGCAATTATTTAGTAATTTTTTTAATCGATTGACAGCACTAATATATATATATATATATATATATATATATATATATATATATATATATATTTATATATATATTAGATTAGATTATACTGTATATATATAGTGTTTCTATTTAATTTTTTCCCCTCTATTCTTTCTTGGTTTTCTAACAGCACTGCCTGTAACACGAGTCTTTGTGAAAAGAGAGAGGAGGATGAGGATGTTTACACACATAAAGTACCATCTCCAGAACCCAGCAGTGTGTCTGTGAACAGTAACGGATTCATGAAGAACCCCCCTGATCTCAGTGATGGAGAAGTGAACACTGACCCTGAGTGAGTATAAACATGATAAACGAGGATGTTGACCACATAAGATCAAAGCGAACAATTTCTTAATGTTTATTTTTTGATTATTGTCACGATCCCTGTGCTGTGTCTTGTGTTTTGTAAGGACTTTCATGTTGAAGTGTATTCTTAGTTCCCATTGTTTCTGTGTTCACTTCCTGTGTTTGGTTCCTGTGATGCCTTGTACCTTGTTTGTCGCCGTAGTTACCCTCATTAGTTCCCATGACATCAAATCACCAACACCTGTCCCTCATAAGCCCCTTGTTAACCTGTCTATTTAAACCTGTGTGCTTCAGTTGTTGTTTGTCGTTTGTTATACTTTTGTTCTTGGATTACTTGTGTTTATGTTTTTTTTTAATACACTTTTGTGCTTGCATTTGTGCTGACCAACATTGAGTTGCCTACATCTTGGATAAGATTCATAAAAGTTTTGCACCTACAGCACACATTACAGACATTGATGCACAAACGTGGATAAGTTCTACATGTCTAAAATATATAGATAGAATAAACAGATAGAAACAATATAGAAGTTTTATAAACTCGATTTCACTTAACATCTTAAAATATAATCTGCATGCACAATAAAATATAGTAAAATTTAACAGAAAGGTTTTAATAAAATGTTATTTAATAACAGTAGTCATAAAAAGTATATTTCCAATACGTGCCTCAGGCTTGCATAGTATTATCAACTCACTCATCAGAATCCTCTGTAATCCTTGGCAAACTTTGCATAATATAGAAAATTATTCAAGAATCTAAAGGAGTCAGTGTACAGAAAAAAAGCAGTCATTTGTGTGATGTCTTCTACCAAAGTGGAGTTGTTTCTAGACAGCTAGCGGAATGCTGCTTGAACTGACACTTCTGTGTAAATGTGCCATTTCATATTAGAGTTTAAGGTTTGGTGTATTGGAACATTTTAATGTTTTTTTCTATTTTAAAAGCTTTTTCACCATTTTTCTGTTTGTCTCATTGTTTTTGCAGAGTGAAGAGAGATGGCGTGATATGTTTAGTGATGTTCTACCTGACTCACTTTGTCTCCTACTGTCGGAACCTCATGGGGTGGCACGACACAGAAGCAGCCCTTCGGACACTCACACTGCTGGAGAAGACTACAGACCTGCAGCATGATTCTCACCAAACATTAGATGATGTCCTGCAGAGAGTCAAAGACCAACACAAAACCATTATGAAGAACAAGTATGAGAGCTTATTGGAAGGAATACAACTGGAAAAGAATCAAACCCTCATGAACAGGATCTACATACAGCTCTACATCATAGAGGGAGAGAGTGAAGGAGTGAATGAAAAACAGATGGAGAAAACACATGACACTCCAATCTACTGCAATGACATCTTTAAATCCTTACATGAATCAGGTTGTGAGAAAGACAAAATCAAGACTGTTCTTACTAAAGGCATCACTGGAATTGGAAAAACCGTCTCTGTGCAGAAGTTAATTCTAGACTGGACCGAGGGAAAAGCCAATCAGGATGTAGATTTCATGTTTGTGCTTCCATTTCGAGAGCTGAACTTGATTAAAGATCACCAGTACAGTCTTCACAAACTTCTGCTGGACTTTCATCCTGAACTTAAAGATCTGGACTTAAAGACTTATGAGGAGTGTAAAGTTGTGTTCATCTTTGATGGTCTGGATGAAAGCAGAATTACACTGATGTTTTCAGACATTGAAAAAGTTTGTGATGTGAATGAGTCTTCATCAGTGGATGTGTTGATGACAAACCTCATCAGAGGAGAGCTGCTTCCCTCTGCTCTCATCTGGATCACGTCCAGACCAGCCGCAGCCAATCAGATCCCCTCAAAATACATCAACCGTCTGACAGAAATTCAGGGATTCAACGGGCCTCAGAAGGAGGAATATTTCAGGAAGAGAATCAATGATGAGCATCAAGCCAGCAGAATTATTTCACATATTAGAAGATCAAAAAGTCTCCATATTATGTGTCACATACCCGTCTTCTGCTTGATCTCAGCCACTGTGCTTCAAAACCTCCTGAAACAGAATGACAGTGCAGAAATCCCTCAAACTCTGACTGAAATGTACATCCACTTCCTGCTGACTCAGATCAGCATGAGGAATCAGAAGTATGATGAACGAGATCCAGAGAAACTCCTGCAGTCCAACAGAGACATGATTGTGAAACTGGCTGAACTGGCTTTCAATCAGCTGATGAAGGGCAATGTGATGTTCTATGAGGAGGACCTGAGAGAGAGCGGCATAGACATCACTGACGCCTCATTATATTCTGGGATGTTTAAGGAGGAATCTGTGATTCATCAGAGGAAAGTCTATTGCTTCATACATCTGAGCTTTCAAGAGTTTCTAGCTGCTTTCTTTGTATTTTACTTGAATGTAGTCAAGAGTACAACATCACTGAATTTGTTCCTGAATGGATGTAACTGGAACATCTGGGAAAGCTTTCTTCTGCATGAACTACTAAAAGCAGCAGTTAATAAATCCTTACAGAGTGAAAATGGACACCAGGATCTCTTCCTGCGGTTCCTGCTGGGCGTCTCACTGGAGTCCAATCAGAGACTCTTACAGGATCTACTGACACACAAAGTGAACAGCTCAGAGACCATCAAGAGAGTCATAAAGTACATTAAAGACAAAATCATGGGTGATGAATGTCTCTCAGCTGACAGGTGCATCAATCTCTTCCACTTTCTGCTGGAAATGAATGATCAGACTCTGTACAGAGAGATTCAGGAGTTTGTAAAATCAGAGAATCGCTCATTGAAGAAACTTTCTCCATCCCACTGCTCAACAATAGCCTACATGCTTCAGATATCAGAGGGGCTGGATGAGTTTGATCTGAAGACATACAACACATCGGATGAGGGAAGAAGGAGACTGATACCAGCTGTGTTGAAATGCCAAAAAGCTCTGTGAGTATAAATTTATGTGATTGTGTGTCCAGTAATGTCTAAATATATTCATCCTTATGAATTGCATCCTTTACAAAACCAACAACATCAGATAAAGCTTATTTTGCAGCCTTTTTGGACAAGTTTGAGTTCTGTAAGTCAGTTTGTTTGATGGTACATCAAACTCTTTTAAAAGGAAAATTTATGCAGAAAAAAACAACAACAGCCTAAATAAAATAAATCAAAATCCAAGTCAGGAATCCAGAAAAGTTGAATAGTATGCAGGCAGTAAAAGACAGAGACCATGTTAAAAATGGAAGATGAATGATCAGGACTTGAATGATAAAGTAATTTATTGAAGTGAAGTGATTTGACATGAAGGCCAAGTACGGTAACCCATACTCAGAATTTGTCCTCTGCATTTAACCCATCCAAGTTAGTGCATACACATTAGGAGCAGTAAGTAGTGAACACACACACACACACACACACACACACACACACACACACACACACACACACACACACACACACACACACACACACACACACACACACACACTCACACACACACACACACACACACACACACTTCAAACCATGGATACACACCTTGAGCAGTGGGCAAACATTTCCTGAAGCACCCAGGATCGATTGCTCAAGGGCACCTTAGTCATTTCCTGCCGGTATTGAGAATCGAACCTGCAACCTTTTTATGGGGTTATTGCATTAGTTCAAGAACAATGGCTGTCATTCTTATATGTGATGATCTCTTATTTCATTTCATACAAATTACTGCACTGTTGTGTAGAATCAGTTGCTTTGGAAAATAAATCAATTGATTTCAGCAATCAGAGATTTGCCTGTGTCAAATATATGACTATATTATATCTCAAGTCAGTTTATAATAATGTAAGTTCATTAGAGAAAAACAAAAAGGCCTTAGCATTATTTCCTGCCATCTTTTCTTGTGATATCAACATGATATTTTGTGATATCAACAGCAGTTGTTCTTGAGCTTTTGACATAATTTGACTTAATTAAACACAAGACAAAAACTGAACATCACTCACTATTGCTGTGGTCAGCCACAAACTATTTTTATTTAGCATTTATCAAACATCATTCTACTATCATGCAGGCATCCCAGTACCTTGAGTTGGCTGGCAGAGAAATTGATCACATGTTCAGAAGCACTATAATGTCTATGACGATTGTAGCTTATTTGTCAACTGTTGGACACTAATTTGAAGTGGTTTATTGATGAAAGAAATAGAGCTATTTCAGTTTCAGTCCCAGATCAATGTTAAACCCCATTAACCTATGCAGCATTATGTAGCTATATTGCAATTATATGGCTTTTGTTACCTTGAATTGGTATTTTGAGACAAATGAGTGCTGCTATGTTGAGATGACAAGATAATTAAGTGATCATGACTTAATAACCTACATCTCTTTACTGAGCCATATTTAACCCTGTGTTTATAGACTTGCTGACTGTAATCTCACTGATCAGTGCTGTGAAAGTTTGTCTTCATCTCTACAATCATCAAACTCCTCACTTGGAGAGTTGGACCTGAGTCGTAATGACCTGCATGATTCAGGAGTGAAGCTTCTATCTGATGGACTGAAGAGTTCACACTGTCAAATCAACATACTGAGGTAATAAAACCAATAAAGATTCACTTGTTTTTTTTTTTTAAGATGCCTTCTGCTCTGGTCCCGATCTCCTGGGTGTTTGCAATGAATCAGTAGACCCCAGTCTTAAGACTTTCAATTAGTTTTTACTTTTGTCTGTATAATAATGAGATAAACCGGACCTATTACCTGATCATTTCTGCTCCATCAGCACTGTGACACTAAATAAAACACTGAACCCAGAATTACTCCATATGAACCTAAACCTGTAATCAGTGATCTGTAGGGGTGTAACGATAGCCTCATGTCATGATTCGATACATATCACGGTACTGAATTCACAATATGATATCATTGCGATACTCCAAGACATATAATAAAAGGTTAGCAATTTTTTTTTACTATTGATTAAAATGCTAAATTTGATATTACATTGTGGGTGTAAGTGAATAGGCTTAGACTTGGTGCTGGAAACCTAATGCACAGGACAATAGAGACACCAGAATAAAAATATTCATGATTCTGAAGCTGAAAATACAGAATTATTTTAGACGAATATGCTTGCACTCTGTCACTGACTAGATATATTTAAAATAGTGTAGGCCACTTTTTACTGGTAACATAAGACATTTGGCATTATCAGGACACACAAATATTCCCCATTGCATTATTATACATTATATTCAACATTATATTTAATGTAGTACTGACACTAATTTTTTTGTAAACTACTGTATACACAATATATATTGTCACCATCTACAATGCATATTGATGCATTTTTGTATTGCGATTTATTGTGACATGATATATTGTTACACCCCCTAGTGATCTGTGGATAAAACAATTGTACAATCCATTTTATTTAAAATTATTTTATTTTTTATATATATTTTTTGAATAATTTTATTTAAAGTAGAGTTATAGGAATCTGAACACAATGGGCCTCATTCATGACACTTTCATAAATATATGAGTAAATTCTGAGTAATTTGCACGTAAAATGGAACTTCCCGAAAACTCTCCTCTGGATTCACAAATGCTTCATAAACCTTGGATTTCATAGTTAAACGTGTATGTTAATGAATTGCAATCATTAGTAAATAGGGTGCACGTGTAAGCTCATTCACAATTCAAAAACAGAATACTTTTTTGTTTGTTTTCTAGAAAGACTAATAGGTGGATTAATGTATAGGGGGATGAAAGTGGTGTTGATGGGCAAGCCATGCGATGCAGAAAAAGGCTAATAATGGTTGAATACAAATAAAAGAATAACGATAAAAGAATAATGAAGATTCAGTCTCATTCATCGCAGAAGTGTGAAAGGTTCATTGAGTAAGAACAAAAGAACATGAATTGTCCAGTTCTCCTCGCCAGACATTAGACAATAGACTGCAAATGGGTGTTTAAAGGTCAATAAAATATATAAGTAGTATCTTATCAGTGTTTTCTAAAAACTCCCCTGACATGATCTTAGAAAATGTTAAATATAGAGATACCATTCTCAGATTTGAAATGAAGCATGAGCAGACTTGTGGCTTCAGTTTAATAGTGGCTATAAGTTTTTATACTACATTCACATAATATTTGTATACATTTAAAAATTATATTCATAATATTTTTATTTTTGTTTTTATAGATTTGAGCGTATATATATATCCATATTAATAACAGTCATAATTCTGAGTTGAACTGTAAACTCTTGACGCGGGCCAATGCGATTGGCGGGTTTCCACAGGTACTTCAGTCATTGGTCACGCTGAGGCGATTCCCCATAACGTATTGTCTCGTTCCCTGTTCTCAGGGAACAAAGGTTACATTTGTAACCTGAGACGTTATGTTGACAGTTAAGGGGTTAATGAAAAGTGTTGGCTTTCTAAATATATGTTGGTTCCCTTTCGAAGGGAACCTCGACAATACGTCATCGACGTTATGGGGAATCGCCTCAGCGTGACCAATGACTGAAGTACCTGTGGAAACCCGCCAATCGCATTGGCCTGCGTCAGCCGTGACGTGACGCCCTGGCGTGCCCAGGAAGTATAAATAGAGCGCCCAGAGAACATGTCATCCTCTTTTCGTCTTCAGGGACTGATTTACTGAGTGCTGTAAGTTGGTTATTATGGAGAAAGCTAAGAAAACATATAGGAAGTGCGTTTACCCGTGCGAGAGGTTTCTCGCACCTGGTGATTCACACGACCTTTGCGTTTGGTGTCTGTGAAATAATACTGTTTGGGTGCGAGGCATTCACAGTCAGCTCCTGAGGGTGCTGCAGTGTTCATTGAGAAATATCTCGGCGCGCGTGCATCCGTGCGCTGTCGGACGTTTCAACCTCGCACCTGTTGACTTTCTTCTCGAGGGATGAAAGCCAAATTTATTTTAAACGGCTCGAATCTCGCGTTTGCCGAGGCAGTGTGTAGATTACGAGAACGTATAGATAAATATTAAAACAGTATTGTCTGGTGATTATGGCTGCATTTAATTCTATGGAATTAAAATGATGGAATATTATCTGACTTTAAGAATTTAGATATTTTAATTCAGCCTACCATCCAGACCGTGTTTCACTTATCCAGTGTTTTTGATGCATTTAATTCTGAGGAATTAAAATAAATAAAATAAAAACATATGTGGTGTTCAGGTAATAGGCTTCAAATGGCCTTCCTGAATATGAGCTCCCACATACTGTGGTTGAATATAAGCTCCCACATACTGTGGTTATCAGGTTATAGGCCTCACCAGGCCTTCCTGAATGTGAGCTCCCACATACTGTGGTTATCAGGTCATAGGCCTCACTAGGCCTTCCTGAGTATGAGCTCCCACATACGGTGGTTGAGTATGAGCTCCCACATACTGTGGTTGAATATGAGCCCCCACATACTGTGGTTATCAGGTCATAGGCCTCATTAGGCCTTCCTGAGTATGAGCTCTCACATACTGTGGTTGAGTGTGAGCTCCTACATACTGTGGTTGAATATGAGCTCCCACATACTGTGGTTATCAGGTCATAGGCCTCACTAGGCCTTCCTATGAGCTCCCACATACGGTGGTCACCAGGCTTCAGGCCTCCTCTGCCTTCTTGGTTATGAGCTTTCACATGTCAGGTTGCAGGCCTCACCAGGCCTTCCTGAATGTGAGCTCCCACTCACTGTGGTCGCTAGGGTATAGGCCTCACTGGTTGTGAGCTTCCACATGTCAGGTTGCAGGCCTCATCAGGCCTTCCTGAATGTGAGCTCCCACGTATTGTGACTTTCAGGTTACAGGCCTCATCTGGCCTTCCTGATCATGGGCACATGCTATGGTTGCCAGGTTACAGGCCTCACCAGGCGTTCCTGGTTATGATATTAATTTAGACATTGCAAGTCCTCATAGCTTATAATAAGCTAGCTTTTAACAGTATACAGTACCAGTCAAAAGTTTGGAAACACTACTATTTTTAATGCTTTTGAAAGAAGTCTCTTATGTTCATCAAGCCTGCAGTTAAAAAAAAACAACAAAAAAAAAAAAAACAGTAATATTATGAAATATTATTACAATTTAAAATAATGGTTCTCTTTTTTAATATACTTTAAAATGTAATTTATTTTTGTGATGCAAAGCTGAATTTTCATCAGCAAGTACTCCAGTCTTTGGTGTCTTATGATCCTTCAGAAATCATTCTAATATGCTGATTTATGATCAATGTTGGAAACAGTTGTGCTGCTTAATATTTTTTTATAACCTGAGATACTTTTTTCAGGATTATTTGATGAATAAAAAGTTAAAAAGAACTGTATTTATTTAGAATAGAAATCTTTTGTAACAATATACACTACCGTTCAAAAATTTGGGAACAATAACTTTTTAAAAAAAAAGAAATTAGTACTTTAATTCAACAAGAATGCGTTAAATTGATAAAAGGTGATGGTAACGATTTATATTGTTAGAAATGTTTTTATTTTGAATAAATGCTGTTTTTATGAATAAATGCTGTTAACGTTTTACTCATCAATGAACCCTGAAAAAAGTATTCCAAAAAAATATATTAAACAGCACAACTGTTTCCATCATTGATAATAACTGAGTATCAAATTATCATATTAGAATGATTTCTGAAGGATCATAAGACACCAAAGACTGGAGTACTTGCTGATGAAAATTCAGCTTTGCATCACAAAAATAAATTAAAGCTGCAAGCAGCATTTATCGGGGTTCAAGCAGTTAAGGCCTTTAAGGCATTTAAGCACAAAAGCATCAAAAGTCATTAAGATTTATTTAGCAAGCATGTAACCACTGACATAATAGATGGAAAAGACCATTTACAGCCAATACAGGCAAATTGCCATGGGATATATATGGTTTTAAAGCTTTTTAACAGTTATAGCGCCACCTATGGTCCGATCTCCATAAAATTGTTTATTGTGACCTCAAATTGAACCCATACACATGTGTACTGATTTTGGTGAAGATATCTCATTTACTTCTTGAGTTATAGCCATTTGAGTAAAATAGGCTCCTCCCACAACGATTTGCCACATTCAAGAATTATTTAATATGATTCTAGCATGATTTACTATCATATACCATGTTCCAGAATGATTTATTAGGATTCTAGCATGATTTACCTTGATACACCTCATTTCAGTATTATTTACTATGATTTACAATGTTTCTAGCATGATTAACCACATTACTAGCAATTATGTGAAGTGTCAGTGCAAATGAGGTGATGAACACTGACAAAATATTATTGTGTTATAATAGTTAGTTATATACGTGATTTTTAGTGTGTGTCCAAGTATGAATGCAAAAGCACATGTAAAATATTTCATTATTAAGTAGAATGGCCAGCAGAGGGCACTAGAAGACCACTTATTGGCTCACTTTCACTTTAAACCAGTTTTCTGCACTAAAGCAAACCAGTTTTTCCATGTTAACTCAATGCATGCTTACACACACACACACACACACACACACACACACACACACACACACACACACACACACAGCATAGTTAACCATGATTTACCATGATATACCACGTTCTAGTATTATTTACCAGGAGATAAACGACAATCTAGTATTATTTACTTTGATTTACCATGTTTCTAGCCTGATTTATCACATTACTAGCAATTATTTGAAGTGTCAGTGCAAATAAAGTGATTAACACTGACAAAATATGATTGTGTTATAATAGTTATTGCTATATATTTTTAGTGTGTATTCAAGTATAAATGCAAGCACATGTGGAAATATTTAATTAATAAGTAGAATGGCCAGCAGAGGGCACTAGAAGACCACTTATTGGCTCACTTTCACTTTAAACCTCATGATTTTGACCAGTTTTCTGCACTAAAGCAAACCAGTGTTTCCATGTTAACTCAATAATGCATACTTGCTACATATGCTACACACAATAATGCCACACACACACACACACACACACACACACACACAAATGTTTCAGTGATATTGGTGTCACATTCACCTTCATCACATTCACCTTCTGTCTTCATCACATTCACCATCTGTCGTCATCACCTGCACCTGCTCCTCATCACCCTCCTCATCATCACCTGCTCCTCATCATCATAACCGTCACCTGTTGTCCTTGTCTTGATCTGTGTATTTAAGTTCCCCTCTCATCCATTATCATTGTCGGTTATTGTTTGTGCACTAGCACTCTGTTATGTTTGTTTTCATGTTGGAAAATAAAACCTTTGTTATATTTGTACCACACACACACACACACACACACACACACACACACACCATCATTTATCATGATTTACCATGGCTGATACCAATACCAATATGAGAAAATGACTATTTTAAACAGCAGGGGGCAGTAAAATACCACTTATTGGCTTAACATGCCATTAATTCATATCATTTTCACCTTTTTAACTGTTATAGAGGCAAATTTTGTCCGATCTGTCTGAAAATTTTCATGCTTGTTCAGGGTGATATTTCACACGTTCTGACTTGTTTTTAAGAAGGTCTGAGCATTGATTAAAGAGATATAGGCTTTCGGGGACACTTGGTAAAGGCCAGATTTTGAAGTGAACCTATTATAGCTATCCAAATGAAGTAGTTCAACTTTTTCTGACAATTATTGATCTAGTGAGTCCAGAGAATTGTATTGCACTAGTTTTGAACATTATGATATGAAAATTATATGATCAGAGATGGAAAAGACCATTTACAGCCAATACAGGCAGTTTACCATAGGAAATATATGATTTTAAAGCTTTTTAACAGTTATAGCGCCACCTATCGTCCGATCTCCATAGAATTTTTCATGCTTGTTAATGATGTTATGTCACATATGCTGACCAATTTTTGTGAAGTTCTGAGTTTTTATTTAGGATTTATAGGCTTTTTAATGTATTTTGACACGCCCATTTTATGAATGACCCCATTACAGCCATCCAAATGCAAAAGTTCAACTTTTTTTTGATAATTATTGATCTAGAGAGTCCAGAGAATTGTCCTAGACTGGTCTGGTTCCGATCGGGCGAAAAACCTAGGACTAGTTCGCAAAAGTAGGTTTTTAACATATTAATGAATAATTAATGAACAGTTTGATTGACAGCAATGGTTCTTGAGGCAAAGTTGTTCAGGATGAGGAGATCTATCAAATGATATGCATATTGTGTGGATATTTGTAACACCACGTGATTACAGAGCCGTAAAACTCGTTAGCGCCAACTAGTGGCCGATTTCTTTCAAAATTCTTACAGACCTCTAGGGCTATGAGTTGAACATGCCCATCGAGTTTCGTTCCGATCGGCCTCCGTTAACCTTGTCTAATAGGTGCTCAAACTTCATTGGCCGATGGCGGCCATGTTTTTTGAGATACACCAATGTCCTCATAGACATACATGACACCTTGGGCCAAGACACTGCATACCAATTTTCAAGTCAATCGGACTAACGGTCAGGTGGTTAAAGCCTGTTTTATGTTTTTTTCATGTTATAGCGCCACCATGTGGCCAATCGCCGCGATTTTTTTACTGTGACCTCAGATTGACCTCTTACACATGTGTACCGAGTTTGGTGAAGATACCTCATTTACTTCTGGAGTTATAGCCATTTTAGTAAAATAGGCCCCTCCCACAACGTACGTTTTGGCGCCCCTTAGCGTCCGTGAATCGAAATTTCAACTTTTTTTCGATAATTATTGATATTCAGACTCCAGAGAACATTTCTGTACTGGTTTGGTTCCGATCGGGCGAAAAACCTAGGACTAGTTCGCAAAAGTAGGTTTTTGGCAAAATTCAAAATGGCGGAAAATCTATCATGGCGGAAATGAAATCGGAGATATACGTTTTGTTCGTCAGGCATCCAGCTTTCCAATGATATAAGACACTTGAGTCTACGACATACGGTCTAGGAGTTCTGAGCAGTTTTGCGCTTTTGGTCGCTGTAGCGCCACCTATGGGCCGATTTGGCTAAGTCCGTGTATCTGAGTAGCGAGCAATACTACTACCATTTGACCAAGTATCACGTCTCTAGGCCTTACGGTTTTGGCTGCACGATGCGTTTTAGGGAAGAATAATAATAATAATTAAAGCTGCAAGCAGCATTTAGCGGGGTTCAAGCATTTAGGGTCTTTAAGCATAGTGAGTTGTCTGAGTTTTCGTTTAGGATTTACAGGCTTTTGAGTGTTTTTTGCCATACACATTTTCTAAATGATCCTATTATGGCTACCCAATGGGTAAAGTTTAAGTTTTTTATATAATTATTGATCTAGAGAGTCCAGAGAATTGTACTGCACTGATATATTTCCGATCGGGTGAAAAACATAGGACTAGTTCGCAAAAGTAGGTTTTTAACATAATCGCAAGTATTTAATGAACAAATTAATTGACAGCAGTAGTTTTTGAGGCAAAGTTGTTCAGTATGAGGAGATCTATCAAATGACATGCATCACGTGATTACAAAGCCGTAAAACCTGTTAGCGTCAACTAGTGGCCGATTTCTTTCAAAATTCTTACAGACCTCTAGGGCCACGAGTCGAACATGCCCACCGAGTTTCGTTCCGATCGACCATTGTTAACCTTGTCTAAGAGGTGCACAAACTTTATTGGCCTATGGCGGCATAGACATACATGGCACCTTGGACCAAAACATTGCATGCCAATTTTAAAGTCAATCAAACTAATGGTCAGGTGGTTATAGCCCTTTTCATGTTTTAGTGATGTTTGGCCTGATCTCCATTTTAAATAATTATTTTAAAGGTGCCGTAGAATGCATTGATATATTTTAAATTGTTCTATGATATCTCTGAAACAGAAATGTCTTCAACAGTCAAGTAGTGGATAAAATCACTAACGTTACTTTCTGCTTGCGGTAGGGGTTGTAATGGAAATATAACATTAGTTGGAACTGCCCCCTTCTTCAGTATCAAACGATGAGCGAAACCTGCTTGATATTGTCCCAGGTTAGAAAAACTGTCAGTGGTGAAATGGGCAGAGCAAACTAACAGCTTTGAATTAAAATGGTAAGGTATCCTGTTGTAAAAATCAACCATGCCTGTTGGCAGTTCTCTTTTGTGGGAAGGGAATGAAAAGTTCTGAAATCCGCAGCACAGCCTCGAACATAACATTTATATCCATGATCTGACATTTTCACTATTGTCCTTGCTTGCTTCTTCACAATACCTGCAGAACTTCTGATGATTCGGCTGTGCAGGTCCACGTTAACACTGCCTGGCCTAGAACATGGGCTGGTATATGCAAATTGGGGGGGTATAAATATGAATGATCCCGACTCCAACGTCACAGTCGGTGTTATGCTGTAATTCACTCATTTTTCAGCGGTCTTTTGCAAACAGGAGATTTACACATGAAGGAGGAAACAATGGTGTTTGAGGCTCACGGTATGTCAGTTCCTTGTCCAGAACTCTTACCATTCAACTATGCCAAGATAAATACAGTTTTCAATTGTATGGCACCTTTAAAATAGTTGATTAGTAATATAATGCTTACTTGTAGTCTGAAATGGCTTTAACAAAAGAAGAAAAATATTCTTAGATGTCTGTTCATTCTAATCATGTACAAATAAAGTAGCACAGTAAGATTACATTTATTTGAATGCATTAGTGGGTGTGTGATTGCGCTGTGTGTGCAGCTTATCAATATTAAAAGTGAAGGTGTAGTTGATATCTTTGTTGATAATATCTGTAGTAATCAGAAAAAAACAATTAAGAAATAAAGAATTAAAATGACAAATAATATTCTGTTAAGATATGAGTTACAATAACATGATTTGCAATAGTAATAATATCAATACTATATGCACAATACACAAAGATTAGACTCTCAGGTCTGTGTCTTTCAAAAACATTAGTATTGCAGCCAATGTGAGTCTGTGGGATTTATAAACAGACAAAATATGATTTGAAATGTTATTTTAATGATTTTATAAAGTTTAAACAATATTTCAAATGGAAACTAACTGGAAAATAATATTTTAGTAAGCAGAATGAAGCAATGAGTGGTCTTCTGGTGGTTAAAATGTAAATGAAAACAATAATACTTAAACAATAATACTTAATACAGTAACCATGCTTCAACACACACATGCAAACACATTTGGTTGTAGATGTAGATATTTTAAATTAAAGATAGGTAACAAAATGATAATTGCAAATCTCCTCCGTATAACACCATTTTCAGATTTCAAATTAATCACTGAGAAGCAGAATTGTTCAAACTGAGAGCTCAGTACAAATGAAGTGATAAACTGACAAAACATGATTGTGTTATAATAGGTGATTTTCATGCAAGCAATTTTATATAGTCTAAAAATGTATGCAAAAGCACAGGTAAAAATATTTTTATAAGTAGAATGTCCTGCAGAGGGCAGTAGAAGACCACTAATTGACTCACTTTCATTTGAAAGACTTTTTTATCCACCAGTAAAACAAAGCAGTTTTACCATGTTCTTTCCATTAAGCATGCTTACACACACAGACACACACAGACACACACACACAAAGACAAATATGTTTTCAATGTTTTTGGGATGTTATTGTGAAAATATCTTTTAATGGTCTAACCATTTTCACATATTTCTTTGTGATCTGTATTATCAGTAATAATAATAATAAATAGCTTTAAGCATTTGCTTGTTGGCCAAAGCTGAAAGCTGATAAAAAGATTAATACTATGTCTAATACTGCTGCTCCCTCTAGTTGACAACAGTGGAATTACAGCCTCCATCTTACAATTGAAGTGAATGAATGGGAATTAGTTTTTTCACTTATATCTCGGGAACCAGATGGCGAAAAATTCTAAACCTCAGAGCATAGATAGTGCTTGAGGAGCCCTGTTGAATGAGACCATCACAGTGTTTTTGGGCGATTGGGGCCGGGAGCTATGACCATTCAAAGGCATGTCTTTTGGAGCAGTTTTCTCTGGAATGCCGAGGGCAAATTACACCACATTTGAATCGAAGCTAGCCAAGGATGGGCCCTTTCCAATGAGCCCTCACACAAGGTTCGGGGTGATCTGGTTCGGGAGTTACGGCCGTTCAAAGTCGGGGGTCCCGCGGACTAGCGTTCCGTGGGGGGGGCGCGCTCCCGAGGCCCGCGACGCTACGTTTCGATCAAGAGCCCGGAGAGGTCCTTACCATCAAAATTTGAGCGCGCGGCCACTTTCCGTTTTCGAGTTATGAGTGAATTTGTACTGGGGGGGCGTGGCCTAAATGGCGGACAAGGTTTTACTTTCGTTTTCTAAATGTAAAACAATTGTCAATAGTAACACTCCAATAGATGCATTTTGACAAAATGTGATTGTAAATGTTAAAATAATGATTTTATAAAGTATAAATATGAATTATATAACAATATTAGGGCGTAGTATGATGAAATGACAGCAGGGGGCAGTACAATACCACTTTTTGGCTTAATATGCCATGTTATATCATTTTTACCTTTTTAACTGTTATAGAGGCAAATTTTGTCCGATCTGTCTGAAATTTTTCATGCTTGTTAAGAGTAACATGTTCTGACTAGATCTGAAAGATATTTAAAAGATATAGGCTTTTGGGGACACTTGGTCAAGGCTACATATTAAAGTGACCCTATTATAGCCATCCAAATGAAGAAGTTATACTTTTTCTGATAATTATTGATCTAGAGAGTCCAGAGAATTGTACTGCACTAGATTTGAATATTATGATTTGAAAATTATAAGATCATAAATGGAAAACACCATTTACAGCCAATACAGGCAATTTACCATAGAATATATATTGTTTTAAAGCTTTTTAACAGTTATAGCGCCACCTATGGTCCAATCTCCATAAAAATTCCCATGCTTCTTTAGCATGTTATGTCACATGTGCTCATCAATTTTTGTAAAGTTCTGAGTTTTTATTTATGATTTATAAACGTTTGAGTGTATTTTGACACGCCCATTTTCTAAATGATCATGTTATAGCCAAACAAAAGCAAAATTTTCTTCTTTTTTTCGATAATTATTGATCTAGAGAGTCCAGAGAATTGCCCTAGACTGGTCTGGTTCCGATCGGGCGAAAAACCTAGGACTAGTTCGCAAAAGTAGGTTTTTAACATGTTCACGAATATTTAATGAACGGTTTGATTGACAGCAATGGTTCTTGAGGCAAAGTTGTTCAGCATGAGTAGATCTATCAAATGATATGCATAATGTGACTATAAGTGTAACACCACGTGATTACAGAGCCATAAAACTCGTTAGCGCCAACTAGTGGCCGATTTCTTTCAAAAATTTTACAGACCTCTAGGGCCATGAGTCGAACATGCCCACCGAGTTTCGTTCCAATCGGCCTCCGTTAACCTTGTCTAATAGGTGCTCGACTTCATTGGCCAATGGCGGCCATGTTTTTTGAGATACGTCAATGTCCTCATAGACATACATGGCACCTTGGACCAAGACACTGCATACCAATTTTCAAGTCAATCAGACTAACAGTCAGGTGGTTATAGCCCTTTTCATGTTTCTTTCATGTTATAGCGCCACCTAGTGTTTAATCGTTGTGATTTTTTTACTGTGACCCCAGATTGAACTCCTACATATGTGTACCAAGTTTGGTGAAGCTATCTCATTTACTTTTTGAGTTATAGCCATTTTAGTAAAATAGGCTCCTCCCACAACGTTCATTTTGAGCCCCCTAGCGACTTTGAATCGAAATATCGACGTTTTTTCGATAATTATTGATCTTCAGACTCCAGAGAACATTTCTGCACTGGTTTGGTTCCGATCGGGCGAAAAACCTAGGACTAGTTTGCAAAAGTAGGTTTTTGACAAAATTCAAAATGGCGGAAAAATTTGCATACCGGAAATGAAATCGGAGATATACGTTTTGTTCGCCATGAGGTCTGGATTCCATTGATATAAGACACTTGAGTCTAGGACATACGGTCTAGGAGTTATGACCAGTTTCGCGCGTTTGGTCGCTATAGCGCCACCTATGGGCCAATCGGGGTCATACTCTCTGAACCTTTCCTCGATTTTTGTACTACCATCTGACAAAGTTTCAAGTCTCCAGCACTTACGGTTTGGGCTGCACGATGCGTTTTAGCGGAGAAGAATAATAATAATAATAATAATAAAAATCAGTACAATTACAATAGGTGTTCAGCACTTCGTGCTTGAACCCCTAATAATTAAAGCTGCAAGCAGCATTTATCGGGGTTCAAGCAGTTAAGGCCTTTAAGGCATTTAAGCACAAAAGCATCAAAAGTTATTAAGATTTATTTAGCAAGCATGTAACCACTGACATAATAGATGGAAAAGACCATTTACAGCCAATACAGGCAATTTGCCATGGGATATATATGGTTTTAAAGCTTTTTAACAGTTATAGCGCCACCTATGGTCCGATCTCCATAAAATTGTTTACTGTGACCTCAAATTGAACCCATACACATGTGTACTGAGTTTGGTGAAGATATCTCATTTACTTCTTGAGTTATAGCCATTTGAGTAAAATAGGCTCCTCCCACAACGATTTGCCACATTCTAGAATTATTTAATATGATTCTAGCATGATTTACTATCATATACCATGTTCCAGAATGATTTATTAGGATTCTAGCATGATTTACCTTGATACACCTCATTTCAGTATTATTTACTATGATTTACAATGTTTCTAGCATGATTAACCACATTACTAGCAATTATGTGAAGTGTCAGTGCAAATGAGGTGATGAACACTGACAAAATATTATTGTGTTATAATAGTTAGTTATATACGTGATTTTTAGTGTGTGTCCAAGTATGAATGCAAAAGCACATGTAAAAGCTCCAAAACTCTGGAATAGCCTTCCTGATACTGTTCGTTGCTCAGACTCGCTCTCCCAGTTTAAAACTAGATTAAAGTCGCATCTCTTCAGCCAGGCATTCATATAATATTTTTAATCTTACAGTTCAAATTACAATCCGGCCTCTAGTTAATAAACGCCAGAGGAGAACTGGCCCCCGACTGAGCCTGGGTTCTCCCAAGGTTTTTTTTTTCTCCATTGGGTCACCTGATGGAGTTTTAGGACACTATTAGGTCACTTGATGGAGTTTTTCGGTTCCTTGCCACTGTTGCCTTTGGCTTGCTCAGTTGGGGATATTCTGGGGATATCTAATTTGATTTTATCAATAAATTCCACTAGAAACAAACCTTGTTGTATTATTTTAATTTAATACTGTGAAGCTGCTTTGATACAATCTGTATTGTGAAAAGCGCTATACAAATATACTTGACTTGACTTGACTTGACTTAAAATATTTCATTATTGAGTAGAATGGCCAGCAGAGGGCACTAGAAGACCACTTATTGGCTCACTTTCACTTTAAACCAGTTTTCTGCACTAAAGCAAACCAGTTTTTCCATGTTAACTCAATGCATGCTTACACACACACACACACACACACACACACACACACATACACACACAGTTTAGTTAACCATGATTTACCATGATATACCACGTTCTAGTATTATTTACCAGGAGATAAACGACAATCTAGTATTATTTACTTTGATTTACCATGTTTCTAGCCTGATTTATCACATTACTAGCAATTATTTGAAGTGTCAGTGCAAATAAAGTGATTAACACTGACAAAATATGATTGTGTTATAAAAGTTATTGCTATATAAGTGATTTTTTTAGTGTGTATTCAAGTATGAATGCAAGCACATGTTGAAATATTTCATTAATAAGTAGAATGGCCAGCAGAGGGCAGTAGAAGACCACTTATTGGCTCACTTTCACTTTAAACCAGTTTTCTGCACTAAAGCAAACCAGTTTATCCATGTTAACTCAATGCATGCTTACACACACACACACACACACACACACACACACACACACACACACACACACACACACACACACACACACACACACAGACACACACACACAGCATAGTTAACCATGATTTACCATGATTTACCACATTACTAGCAATTATTTGAAGTGTCAGTGCAAATAAAGTGATTAACACTGACAAAATATGATTGTGTTATAATAGTTATTGCTATATAAGTGATTTTTAGTGTGTATTCAAGTATAAATGCAAGCACATGTGGAAAAATTTAATTAATAAGTAGAATGGCCAGCAGAGGGCAGTAGAAGACCACTTATTGGCTCACTTTCACTTTAAACCTCATGATTTTGACCAGTTTTCTGCACTAAAGCAAACCAGTGTTTCCATGTTAACTCAATAATGCATACTTGCTACATATGCTACACACAATAATGCTACACACACACACACACACACACACACACACACACACACACACAAATGTTTTAGTGATATTGGTGTCACATTCACCTTCATCACATTCACCTTCTGTCTTCATCACATTCACTATCTGTCGTCATCACCTGCACCTGCTCCTCATCACCCTCCTCATCATCACCTGCTCCTCATCATCATAACCGTCACCTGTTGTCCTTGTCTTGATCTGTGTATTTAAGTTCCCCTCTCATCCATTATCATTGTCGGTTATTGTTTGTGCACTAGCACTCTGTTATGTTTGTTTTCATGTTGGAAAATAAAACCTTTGTTATATTTGTACCACACACACACACACACACACACACACACACACACACACACACACACACACACACACACACACACCATCATTTATCATGATTTACCATGGCTGATACCAATACCAATATGAGAAAATGACTATTTTAAACAGCGGGGGGCAGTAAAATACCACTTATTGGCTTAACATGCCATTAATTCATATCATTTTCACCTTTTTAACTGTTATAGAGGCAAATTTTGTCCGATCTGTCTGAAAATTTTCATGCTTGTTCAGGGTGATATTTCACACGTTCTGACTTGTTTTTAAGAAGGTCTGAGCATTGATTAAAGAGATATAGGCTTTCGGGGACACTTGGTAAAGGCCAGATTTTGAAGTGAACCTATTATAGCTATCCAAATGAAGTAGTTCAACTTTTTCTGACAATTATTGATCTAGTGAGTCCAGAGAATTGTATTGCACTAGTTTTGAACATTATGATATGAAAATTATATGATCAGAGATGGAAAAGACCATTTACAGCCAATACAGGCAGTTTACCATAGGAAATATATGATTTTAAAGCTTTTTAACAGTTATAGCGCCACCTATCGTCCGATCTCCATAGAATTTTTCATGCTTGTTAATGATGTTATGTCACATATGCTGACCACTTTTTGTGAAGTTCTGAGTTTTTATTTAGGATTTATAGGCTTTTTAATGTATTTTGACACGCCCATTTTATAAATGACCCTATTAGAGCCATCCAAATGCAAAAGTTCAACTTTTTTTTGATAGTTTTTGATCTAGAGAGTCCAGAGAATTGTCCTAGACTGGTCTGGTTCCGATCGGGCGAAAAACCTAGGACTAGTTCGCAAAAGTAGGTTTTTAACATGTTTGCGAATATTTAATGAACGGTTTGATTGACAGCAATGGTTCTTGAGGCAAAGTTGTTCAGGATGAGGAGATCTATCAAATGATATGCATATTGTGTGGATATTTGTAACACCACGTGATTACAGAGCCATAAAACTCGTTAGCGCCAACTAGTGGCCGATTTCTTTCAAAATTCTTACAGACCTCTAGGGCCTTGAGTCGAACATGCCCATCGAGTTTCGTTCCGATCGGCCTCCGTTAACCTTGTCTAATAGGTGCTCAAATTTCATTGGCCGATGGCGGCCATGTTTTTTGAGATACGCCAATGTCCTCATACACATACATGGCACCTTGGACCAAGACACTGCATACCAATTTTCAAGTCAATCGGACTAACGGTCAGGTGGTTATAGCCTGTTTTATGTTTTTTTCATGTTATAGCGCCACCATGTGGCCAATCGCCGCGGTTTTTTTACTGTGACCTCAGATTGACCTCTTACACATGTGTACCAAGTTTGGTGAAGATACCTCATTTACTTCTGGAGTTATAGCCATTTTAGTAAAATAGGCCCTGCCCACGACGTACGTTTTGGCGCCCCTTAGCGTCCGTGAATCGAAATTTCAACTTTTTTTCGATAGTTTTTGATAATCAGACTCAAGAGAACATTTCTGCACTGGATTGGTTCCGATCGGGCGAAAAACCTAGGACTAGTTCGCAAAAGTAGGTTTTTGACAAAATTCAAAATGGCGGAAAATCTATCATGGCGGAAATGAAATCGGAGATATACGTTTTGTTCGTCAGGCGTCCAGCTTTCCAATGATATAAGACACTTGAGTCTACGACATACGGTCTAGTAGTTATGAGCAGTTTTGCGCTTTTGGTTGCTATAGCGCCACCTATGGGCCAATCGGGGTCATACTTTTATAGGTTCTCCCCAAATTGAGGACTACCATTTGGCCAAGTTTCAAGGTTCCAGCTCTTACGGTTTGGTCTGCACGATGCGTTTAAGGGGAAAATAATAATAATAATAATAATAATAATAAAAATCAGTACAATTACAATAGGGTTTCAGCACTTCGTGCTTGAACCCCTAAAAATCAGGGCAATTACAATAGGGTTTCAGCACTTCGTGCTTGAACCCCTAATTACATTTTAAAGTATATTAAAAAAGAGAACCATTATTTTAAATTGTAATAATATTTCATAATATTACTGTTTTTTTTTGTTTTTTTGTTTTTTTAACTGCAGGCTTGATGAGCATAAGAGACTTCTTGCAAAAGCATTAAAAATAGTAGTGTTTCCAAACTTTTGACTGGTACTGTATGTAGTAGGCTTCCTCTCCATATGAGGGTCGTATTGCTGAGGCCTCCATATACTTATTGAGCCTAGGCGGGCTAGTTATTGTTAGTATGTGTGTTAGGCTTCCTCTCCCTATGAGAGTCGTACTGCTGAGGCCTCCATATACATATTGCATGTTTCAGGCTTCCTCTACTTTTAGAGTCATCCTGCTGAGGCCTTCATGCAAATAGCAAGCTAGTTTTTTGTCAGTATATGTAGTAGGCTTCCTCTCCATATGAGGGTCGTATTGCTGAGGCCTCCATATACTTATTGAGCTTAGGCGGGCTAGTTATTGTTAGTATGTGTGTTAGGCTTCCTCTCCTTATGAGAGTCGTACTGCTGAGGCCTCCATATATATATTGCATGTTTCAGGCTTCCTCTACTTTTAGAGTCATCCTGCTGAGGCCTTCATGCAAATAGCAAGCTAGTTTTTTGTCAGTATATGTAGTAGGCTTCCTCTCCATATGAGGGTCGTATTGCTGAGGCCTCCATATACTTATTGAGCCTAGTACATATGGCATGTTTCAGGCTTCCTCTACTTTTAGAGTCATCCTGCTGAGGCCTTCATGCAAATAGCAAGCTAGTTTTTTGTCAGTATATGTAGTAGGCTTCCTCTCCATATGAGGGTCGTATTGCTGAGGCCTCCATATACTTATTGTATTTCTGATATATGTGCTAGGCTTCCTCTCTATATGAGAGTCGTACTGCTGAAGCTTCCACATACATACAGGTTGTTGGCTAAAAAAAATCTATATATATGTGATAGCCTCCCTGGGATGGGGGTCAACTTTGCCTCCCGAAAGTAGCAGGCCAGAGCCTTTTCTCAGGGCTGTACTCCCTTTAAGGAACCCCTTTCTTGATGCGGTATCCAGGCTTTGAGCTAAAGCTCGGCGTTGGCCCTAGGGAGAAAAGTGCTACTGTTAGCCTGACGTGTGAGCAGTAGGGGCTGTTACCTGGGTTATGGTAGTGGTCAGGCATCCCCTTAGCATGGCGGCGTGGGTACAGCGTTCCCCATAACGTCGATGACGTATTGTCGAGGTTCCCTTCGAAAGGGAACGTCTCAGGTTACAAATGTAACCTTTGTTCCCTGAGAACAGGGAACGAGACAATACGTCTCCCTGCCATGCTTTCGGTTCTGCTTGCTCAGTCCCTTCAGACAAAGAGGATGACATGTTCTCTGGGCGCTCTATTTATACTTCCTGGGCACGCCAGGGCGTCACGTCACGGCTGACGCGGGCCAATGCGATTGGCGGGTTTCCACAGGTACTTCAGTCATTGGTCACGCTGAGGCGATTCCCCATAACGTCGATGACGTATTGTCTCGTTCCCTGTTCTCAGGGAACAAAGGTTACATTTGTAACCTGAGACGTTATGTTGACAGTTAAGGGGTTAATGAAAGGGTTGAATCATTTTCACAGGGAGAATTTGGTTGTATTGTTCCCTTTTACTCATTTGCTAGAAGGTAATTCCAAACAAAACACAAACTGTTTACCCTTTTATAAACTCCAACAAAATAGTCCCAATAATAGAAGTCCATGAATAGGCTTATTGGCCTCAACACATTATTCTCTAAGTCCATAGAAATAAAAAGTATTTGCACAAATAATACTCATCAGTCTGATGAGTCAGTCCTTTTCCTGCCTTGGGCAGTCAGCAAACCGAAAGTCCTGAAAGTCTAGATGGAAAAATCAAATGTCCCTAAAAAGAGAAAAAGTATAAACTGCTAGAATTGTATTGGGTTTATCTTTTTTTAATGTTATGTTTATGTTTAACCAGGAAAATGTGACAATAAGTGTAACTGGGGCATGAATTTACATTTGATTTATATATAAAGAAAACATTTAAAAAAACTGTGAGGACTTTGCCTCCTCATTTCAGAACACTACTCCATGCCACTGGTGCACATACATTGTTGCAGTAGTGTAACACCACTTCTGTACACAAAGTACAAATATAAATAATTTGTCATTTTCTTTTCGGTATTTCTACTCTGATCTGTTTAGATTGACAAGCTGTAATCTCACTGATCAGTGCTGTGAAAGTTTGTCTTCATCTCTACAATCATCAAACTCCTCACTGAGAGAGCTGGACTTAAGTCGCAATGACCTGTATGATTCAGGGGTGAAGCTTCTGTCTGATGGACTGAAGAGTTTACACTGTCAACTCAACATACTGAGGTAATAAAAACAATAAAGATTAACTTGTTTTTGAAATTAAAGATGCTCTCTGCTCTGGTCCCGATCTCCTGGGTGTTTGCAATGAATCAGTAGACCCCAGTCTTAAGACTTTCAATTTGTTTTTGCTTTTGTCTGTATTCAGGGAGATGAACAGAAACTGTTACTGAGATAAATTCTGCTCCTTCAAAACTGTGACAATGAGTAAAACACTGAACCCAGAATTACTCCCTATGAACCTAAACCTGTAATCAGTGATCTGTGGATAAAACAATTGTACATTAAATCCATTTTATTTAAAATATTTTTTACTATTTTTAATTAAAATCAGAGTTACAGGAATCTGAACACACTGGGCCTCATTCATGAAACTTTCATAAATATATGCTTATTACTTAATTTATAGAAGTAAATTCTGAGTAATTTGTATGTAAAATGGACCTTCCCAAAAACTCTCCTTTGGATTCACAAATGCTTCATAAATCTCAAATTTGATAGTTAAACATGTATGTTAAGGTCCTGTTTGTTTGTCACTAACACCCTGATGAAGGCCAGTGGGCCGATACGCGTTGGTGTTTTTTACATTTTTTAGCCCTCTAATAAAGTGTTTTGTATTACTTTTTGTATCTACTGAGTGCCTGGACTTGGATTATTTCCTACGTTTTTTTCAATTATTACTACCCTTCCAAGAGCACCGGAGGATACAAGGGATTTCAGTAGCGCTCCAGTTCCCTTTTTGTTCATGTATGTTAAGGAATTGCATTAAAGCTACAAAATGTCATTTTTATCGCTGCTAGGGGTCGCTAACCTCTTACAATAACAAAGGCGTAGATTGATGACGCAGTGATAAGCGGAATCATGGAACTTGTCGTCATGCAGATGGATCTAATGATGTTTATGGATGAGTGAAAACATTCATGTTTTTTAACATGACTGTGGTACGGAGCAGGGCGCGATTGCTAATTAGAGACAGATATCAGCGCCACACGCGAGTCCCGCGGATATAAAGGAATAAGGACATTTCATTTTACCGAACTGCCCGCAAGTGGTACAGGTCAGTTTATTTGACGAATTAAACTTGTGAGGTAATGCAGGGCTGTTTCACTTTGTCTAACATTACACTATCATACTAAACTGCACTTGAGTGTGTTGAAAGTTATGATGTTATTCTATGTGTTAGTTTGTTGGCTATATGAGACTAGCAATAAGCTAGATCAACATTAGAATAACATACTTATCATAATCTAACATTTCATCATGCTGAGCTATATAACATTGATTCGTTTTATGTACATTTGCTCACCTGTCTATAAAGTGCATGCAAGAGCAGCGTCTCTCTGTCAAGTCGTGAAGCTCTGTCTAGTCCAAGTTTGACATGGAGCTCTCGGCATCTCGAAAATGCCACGCCGATATTGATCCTCTTTTATTTCTACTTTTCTACCCAAAGTCTGCTTGTCATGGTCCAAAATGTTTGAACGAAACAACAACAGCGTGAGCGTGTTGCTACTGCTAGACGTAATGCAGTTGTCCACGTCTATTGCCATGGTTACTATGGCAGTACAAGCAGAAACCAGGGATAACACGGATATTACGTCATTGGTAGGCGATAAGTGACAAGGGACGGGCACTATTTAACCCTCTGGGGTCTAAGGTGTTTTTGGGGTCCTTGAGATGTTCTGACATGCCCTTACATTTGTGCTTTTTTCAGATGCTTATAAACATATTAATGGCAAAGGTATAATTACACTCTATTTAGTACAAACAGGGCTACCATAATATGTGAGCAACATGTATGTACATGTTTGTATTTTTGAGAAAATAATGTTTATGCATGGTTATTGAAAAAAATAAAAATGAAAATTTCTGAAATAAGGCCACAAAACACATACTAAATATGTTTCAATAAGACTTCTGAATAATGCATTTTGTCGCCTAGAGTTTTTTCTTCAAAATGATGTGAAAAACATCCTGCCTAATCGTTCACATAAAACAATACATTGATTTAAATTTTGTAACACACTTTTTGTTTGGAAAGGCAATATGCAGGTGGGCGTGATTCACACCTGAGGAGACAATGGGGCCCGCATAATGAGGCTGCATACTTAATGAGCCTTTCATTCAGGTGTGTGACTGAGCCACAAGAAAGAATGCAAGGACAATATATATATATATATATATATATATATATATATATATATATATATATATATATATATAATTGGTTCACAGTTGTTGTTGTTTTTCCACAAATTGTGCTTGCAAATTGTATAATATCCAAGGTAAACATTTCTAGTAATTGTGCAGTTAATTGTTCTCATACTGTATTTTCAGATTTTGAATATATTCTCTACCCAAATGTGTCACTAATAAAGCATAATAAAATTATTTAAAGAGAAGGCTTATGATGACCTTTACATCTATCCTTTTATATATATATTTTTTATTATTATTTTTTTATTAAAAAGGTTATACAATTACAACAACATTTAAAATTGTAACAATATTTCCAGTGTAATCTTTCTTTGTAAAAACTAAAGTATACATTTTATCATACGTAATTCAATTCATATGAGCAGAAATTGGCAACATTATAAGCTTATTTGATGTGGCAGTATTTTACTGTAAAAACTTTATAATCTATCCGATTTTGTAGTCGATTTTTACTCATCTCAGTATAGCAATAGAGTTTGGTAAAAGCTGTTCATTCATTCACACACAAAAACGCGATTCATTTTTAAACAGTATTTTTGCCAGCTGTAGTAGCTCCACAACAGCGCGCATCTGTGCGTTCATTCATTCATACACAGAAACGCGATTCATATTTAAACAGTCTTTTTGCGTACAGACACTTGCGATTAGAACAAAGCAGATATAGAACTGACCTATTCCTCAGCCGGATCTGTTTGCTCCTCGAAATGAAACTTCCAGCACTTCTGAGGTAAATTTTCCAGGATTATTATCAAGATAGTATTATTCCTCACAGCATCGTAAAGTACATGAGTCTGAAAGTGAAGTGTGTTATCCAGCTGATGTGGGCATTTCACAGGTTTGTATGGATCGCCTCACATTTGCGTTTGAATAGCGCACGCTCTCCGTGGGCAGAGTCACATTAAAACTTAATGAGCTGAGATGAGAACGACTGACATCTCTCTCTTTTCATACATATTACATAAACTGTGAATATTTGTTTTTTATAAAAATTACTTAATTTAAAAGAAGAGAATTCAAGCTTCATGCCTGTGTGTCTGTATGCCTGTTTGACTGAGTATTCGCTGAGTTACAGTTCATTTTCGGATGCGTTTCAGAATTGACTTCACTGACACAGAGTAGGCAGAACTCGCATCATGTTTATTTTTCTTTATTTTTTCAAAAAGCACAACACTTTGTTTTTATTGTGAGTATACACAAAAATAATACACACTTAACAGGATCGATTGATGTGTGAAATTTGTTTTTGAGTATTTGAAATTTGAATGAGTATTTTTGAATCTCTTTTGAACTGATAAGAAAAAAAGCAAGCTGGTATCGCCAGCGATACCGCCAACCCCAGGGGGTTAAAATTGTGAATTTCTCTGAATTTACAAATTCTTGGAAACATTTAGGATAATGTAAGTACACATTTGAAAGAAATATATAAAACTGTGCAAGTGGTTTTTGGATATTTTGATACAAAAATGGTACATATTGTACCTTTAATTCGTAAATAAGGTGCATGTGCATGCTCATTGACAATAAGCTCACCTATGAATTACAGCTACATAAATTATGTGTTCCAGAACGCTGTGGGATCTTCTGGACTCCCTTCTCAGGTTTGGCTCCATTATATTGCATAAATGCAATTGGCCATATACCTAACAAAAATTATTTAATGAAAGTGGACTACTGGTGCTCAGAATAATAAACAAGGAAAACAGGCTACACAGCTGCAAGTTTATTTTCACATTTAGCTCATTGTTTAATTCATTTTGTTATTATATGAAATTCCTAAACTCTACTTCGGGAGGAGTGAAAATGATCTAATCTGGCAAGTAACTGCTGGAGCATATTAGCAGTTGCTCACCTTGCTTCGGCATCCCTCCACCTCTCCAACTCCACCAACATAATTTAAGTATCTGTCACATTTGGTTTTGGGGGTTATGTATCACATTTAGGTTTTTATGTCTTTCATTTTCTATTTCACAGTTATGTTTCTGGTTTTGTCATGTGTTTCCCTGACCCCATCATGTGATCCTGACATGTGCCCCTTCTATAAACTGAAATGGATGCACAAAAAAGACTGCAAGTAATATTAAGACAAAAAAATTTATATCTGAATAACACTTCTGTGTTTTTTCCCCATATCTATTATACTAACAAAACATCGCCAAATCACTAAAGGTCACTAAAACAGATGTAAATATATTTGCATGTTGAGGGCTTGAACTTGATCATTTGTAATGTCACAATCATGTTATCTTAATTTTGTGTGTGTGTGTAGATTATCTCGCTGTATGGTGACAGAGGAAGGCTGTTATTATCTGGCTTCAGCTCTGAGTTCAAACCCCTCACACCTGAGAGAGCTGGATCTGAGCTTCAATCACCCAGGACAATCACTAGTCAAGCTGCTCTCTGATCCAAACTACAGACTGGACAAACTTAAGTATGTTTAACATGAACAATCATCCTGTCATGTGTGTTTGGACATGTGTGCATTATAAAATAATTGAAAATGTGTACATAGATCATAGAAAAAAAAAATACGTCTTGAACTCTGTGACTGAACAGCAGCATCTGAGCAACATAATCAAGTCTCTGATCCCAAAACATCAATTCAAAGGTTGTTGCTGCTCTAGAAAGTAAATTATCATTGCTGTCAGAGAGGCTGAAAGAAAAACAGATCCCAAATACAGGCTAAGAGATCACAGTCTAAATGAGCAGAAATTATGTTTGACCTTGTGAGGGACCGAGAAGATTCTGGCGAGATTCCTGAAGGGGGGGGGAATGTGACGGCCCGAGTGGTGGCCGCACAAGAGCGGTAATGTGGATGCATACACGCACACACATGCACACACGCCAACATGCATACATTTACACAAAGGCTATACATTTAAGAATACTCTTTATTTAAACTTATTTTGTCATTCATATTCATTTGTTTCAGTATAATGATGGATCATAATAATCACACAAAACCTAACAATATTGTTTGTTTTGTGTGATTATTATGATCCATCATTATCTCATTATCATTAACAGACTTTGGCAGTAAGGAAGCATATTGGCGCCAATATAGAACTTCAAAGATGCAGAAATCTGCGTAAAAAGTTTTTCTTCTCTCGCTACCGTTGATGGTGGGGCGGTCAGGGGGTTCATGGGGATTCCCCAGGTGGAGTGTGCAGTTGCGGTGCATGCCACCTGGTGGGTTCATCCACAGCTCCAGTCCAGCACCTGTGAGACAACAGCTGCTCTCGCTGCTGGGGCTTACAATGCTGCTGGTCAGGCCACCTCATCCCTGCATGTGATGGCACCCTGCAAGACTACTAAGCCAAAGCAAAAGAGCTCATATACACAAGGGTAGTTCTTTATTATGAATAGCAAAGTTAAGCCCAGGTGAACTAGTTGAAAACTGTATGGTGGGTGATAATACAAATGCCCATGAACCATATAAACAGAAGGAAGAGTACTAACACTAAACTACTAGTGCAAACATGCAACACACTAGCTGATCTTCTGACACTGACAAAGTGTAACTTTATCATTGTCAACCACAATAGATCATGTAAAATATGAGCATGAACAACCATCTACGTATATATTCTATAATATGGTAATCATTTTTTATGTAAAATGAGTGTGATGTCTTTTGTTTTTATAGTGTGGATCATGCAGGAGAGTTCAGGATTACAACAGGACCACTGAAATGTAGGTCACACACACACACACACACACACACACACACACACACACACACACACACACACACACACACACACACACACACACAAACCTTAATAGTGGTTGTTTTGTTGTTATTAATGTTACAATTTATCTTGTGTTCAGATGCATGTGATCTCACATTGGATTTACACACAGCAAACTCTCTTCTCACTCTGTCTGAGGAGAACAGAAAGATGACACATGTTTCAGAGGATCAGCTGTATCCTGATAATTCAGAGAGATTTGAAGAATGGTGTCAGGTTTTGTGTAGAGAGAGTCTGACTGGATGCTGTTACTGGGAGGCTGAATGGAGTGAGCGAGCTGATATATCAGTGGCATATAAAGGAATCAGCAGGAAAGGATGGAGTTATGACAGTTTATTTGGATACAATGAAAAGTCTTGGAGTCTGAACTGTTTTGAAAACAGATTCACTGTCAGACACAATAATAAGAGAAAAGTCATACCTGCCCCTTCATATCCTTCTAACAGAGTAGGAGTTTATCTGAACTGGCCAGCTGGAATTCTGTCTTTCTACAGTGTCTCTGACACACACACACTCACACACTTACACACATTCCACACTGCATTCACTGAACCGCTCTATGCTGGATTTGGGGTTTATTTTAATTGTCCAGTGTCTCTACTACAAGATTAAATGGCTTCTAGTGAGTCACACATGCAGTTGAGAGAAAGAAACACACTCACATTATCTCTGTATTTAACTCACATGAATTTGAATAAGTGGAGTTCTTTTTCCTGCTTTTGACATTTATTTCACACTGGTTGTAATTATATACTTTTTTTTTTTTTTTTTAAATCATTATGTGATTAAAAACACTAAAATATAGAGAGAATGTTAAAATGAAAATTAAATAAAAATTATATGGGTAAGGTAAAATATTGTTATTTTTAGGCATTAAATCAGCTTAATGTGTTTTACTTAATAATGCACTGAGGTGGGATTTTTGTTAACTCGCTACACTGTAAGAACGAAATAATAATTTGGTGGATGGTTTAAAAATATTCGTTAATCACCTGTAGTGTATTCATACTCTTCATGCTTCATGTAATCATAATGGGATGCTGATGGCGCTATGCACAAGATCCTGCTTAGCTCGAGCTTCAAGATACAAAAAATAAATACATAAAATGATGTACACTTTTTATCATGTGGTATTCTTCTTCTCGGTTTTAAATTTTAATTTAATGGTTATGAACACAAATTAAGCAAGTGTCACAGATTCAGCCAGCATGCCATCAGCCACAGGTCCTTCACCTTCACCCAATCATTCACAATCACCAGAATACTAACCTGGCACACCTCACAGTGTCAATCCCTCATCAAGCACCCTGTCAGCAAGGTGTGCAGGAACAGAATGAAGAGGCAGATGATGAAGATCACAAGTAATATTTCATAATAATCCATAAGACAATCCAAAATAGGGCAAAAGAAAAACAGATCAAACGCAAATGTGACCAGACACTGAATGACTGTGAAGGACGAACTTAAATAGTAGACAGAATAAGGCTAAACAAGGTAATTAATCAAATACAACTGAAAAGAACAAACTCATAATGACGTTGCCATAGAAACAAAGGAGTGTGAAAGTGATCAAAGGAAGATAGAAAACTAATAAATAAAAACTAAAAGTCCAAACTAAATAAACTGAACTGTGACAAACCCATTGTAAGAAGAACACAGCTCACACTCACTATGGCTACGTTTACACTTGGCATTAACATTCGACCTGTATCCGGATGTTGTCCACATACATATTGAAAAGAGAAGTGTAAACGCGCTTCTGATCGGAATGTTATCCGATTAGCGTGTCCAGGTTTGGAGGTAGTCAATGACGCATTGTGATCAGATCTCAGTGTAATGTAAACGCAATCCAGCCATCGTGTCTGCATTCACAGGTCGATGTCACACAAAAACCCGCCCACTGTCATTATTCCCCCTCCTCTTCTCAGGAATTTCTGCACGTAGCTGTGTGGTTTTGCAATACAGTCGAGTGCGAAGTACATTGCAAATATACTGAAATGTTTGCCTTCGTTTGCCTAAATAAATTAAATGTCGCTTACCGGCAACAAAGGCAAAAGTACAAAACAAATAATAAATTAATCTAAGGCTCCAAATCTAAATGTAAGCCAAACCAAAACAAATAACACTAAACAAAATAAGCCAAGGGAGACAATTACAAAAATATGAATAAATCAAAAAGAATTTAGAAAATAAATAAATAAATCATAAACCTCATAATATGAGCTGATGAACACAAAACAACAAGAAAACAAAAATCACCAAACGCAACCAAAAACAAAACAAACAAAACAAAACGTCGAGACCATGTCGCGTTTAAATGCCCAATTTACAGGCTGACCAGCGGGACTTCCCCTCAAATATCCAGCAAACCAATCCTTTGTTGTGCCGAATTTCGACCCCCTGCCAAATTATTACCCCCCTCGTTGAAGTCAGTACCTGATTGCCTAATCCTAACCCCACCCCTAATCCTAACCCCTCCCCCACAACTAATCCTAAACCTACCAATACTAGGGGGGAAATAATTTGGCGGGGGTCGAAATTCGGCACAACATCGGCAACCATGAAGCCCAAATAACGCAATAATGGCGCGATATCCCGCTAATCTAGGGATTCCCTTTATATACTCTAAATACCGCTCGGTTAATAATCATGGGGCGGAGCTAACCGTAGACGGCACTTCAACACATTTGGAATTCTCATTTCAACATACTACGATTTGGGACGTACTAATTCTATTTTCGAATACTATTTAGGATGGATAGTATGCAAATTGGGATGCACCGTCAGTAATGGAGCAGTGACCTCTGACCCTGAGTGAGTATAATGTGATTTCACTGTACTGGACTGCGATCCACTTTCACTTATGCCCTTCCAACACAAAATTCCTTCCATCTCTTATTTCCATACTTTCCATCTTCCAACTATGACTATAAAAACAAAGGCTACTGTGTCTTAAGGTACAGTAGCAAGAAGTATAATAATAATTCATATAGCATTCACTAGAGTTGTGTGGGGTGGAGGTAAGTTAAACACGATCTCCTGTGACGTTGCATTTTGGGAGATTGTCACGGTGGGTTGCAAATCAAGTTGAATGCAGGATCTAAACACAAGCAATTTTTAGTTTATTTTAACTCAAGATACATAGAACTCAGGACAGAAAAAACTCTTAAACGCAACAATAACAGACAACTGAACAGGACTTATCACAGGACTTAAGCAAACAAAGGAGCTAGTTAACTAGATACACCTGCACAGAATACGAAATCAATCAGTAACCATAGAAATAAACAAGCAGGGAACGGAGGAAGCCAGAACTGATTAACACATTAGAAAACTAACCAAACTCAAACATGAACAAAAAACAGATAAAAAAACATATTCTAAACATGAACAAACAAACTCAAAACATGACAGACAGAGCTGCCTAAAGAGTACATTTGAGTCGACTCGCTTTCTCTGTCAAAATCGAGTAGTTGAGGGTCTGTCCACATAAACTGTCCTCACCCACTTGACGAAATGGATTGTACCTCATAATGGCTGCAGGGATTCCTCCAAAGGGAAGTGCTTAGGGAAAGTCATGTGTGTTTGTGTTATTTGTGTTGTGCTCTTTGCAGTATATATTACTTAACAGTCTCTTTACATAAAAAATATACATTTACAACTCCCAGTGACAAGCCAAAGGTGACTTCAGCAAAAAGTGTTTGTTCAATCAAGCAGCAAAAATCTATCCACGCTTATCTATAAGTTTTTATAGTATGAAGAGGAAAAGAAACACATAAAATCTGGTTATCACAAGCCTGGTCGAAAACAACTCTGAATTTCTGAATTAAAATGAGATTGTTCAAATCAGGCCCAATAAAAACAATCAAAATGGATGTATTTTTCGTTATCCATTTTGTACTGTATGTCAGGCAGGTTGCATCAAGACATTTAATGCATTGATGACAATGAACACAGGTTATCAGTGGCTTGTACAGGGGCCTGGAGCGATGTAGAAGTGACCTCTCTCATGTCTCTGTAGGGGGTTACCTCTAAATACTGCCCTCGAGATGACGGGCAATGTAGATATGCTTACATATAACACTTTATTTTGATGGTCCTTTTTGAACATTCTGTTGCCTATAAGTAACTTAGCAACTACATGTCAACTAACTCTCATTAGAGTATCAGTAAATCTGCTAACTCTTTACTGTGATGGTCCTCCAACAGTCATTCTACTGACTATAAGTAACTATGTCAACTTATTCTAACCCGAACCCTACCACCGAACACTCTAATGAGAGTTAGTAGACATGTACTGTAGGTGTAATCTCACTTACAGTCAACAGAATGTGTTAAAGGGACCACCAAAATAAAGTGAAACCCTGTAGTCTAAACAGAAAAATCAAATCGGGTCACCTTTGACTTGGAGTTTGAAAATATCTAATTTCCCCTGCAGTTTAAACTAAACCATAGATGTCTGAGTAAGTTATAAAGGACCCATACTCAATTTCATTTTGGCAGTGTCAAACGCTGATTTAACACTCCACTTCTTATCGTCCATGTGTTAATGTTAATTATTCACAATTATATTAAGTGCCAAAAATACTAATGCAAATGAAACAATTTGAACCATGTCATAATGTAATTCTGCTGGATCAGTCTTATTGCTGTCATTGGATTTCTGCTGTCCATCTGCTGATTTAAAGCAACAGAACTGGAGAAGATTCACACAAATGCACGCTGTTAAAAGACACAGAGACTAAATAACTAAAAATACTCTTGAATTATAAAGTTTAATTTGCATTAACAAGCAACAAACAAACAAACCTCAAGACTGAGTAATGACTTCATTGTCTACTATTATCTTCTTCGAAATGCGTTTGATATCACCTCACAACCCGTGACAGTTTCCTTTGCCTGTTTCATTTTGAAACAGTCTTCAAATTTGTAAACAGAATTAGTGTTGAAAAGCTGTGCACCTCAGTTTAGCTTTATATGCATTATCATGAAACAAAATAATTATATGTAAATATGTTCATGATAAATATTCAGGACCAGAATCCATATGAGGAAACATTTTTTTTTAGGCTATTTTAATTTTTGTTGAAATCTGGCATATACAAGTGACACATGCACAACACACTTTGGAAAGTTCACTGTTAAGAACACTTTCAGGAAGGGGAGCTCCAGCAAACTTATTTATTCACAATGTTCTCTCTAAAAAAAAAATCATATATGTCTAAGGGATTGTAGTCTGTCAGGTAAAACACGAGCCCACTGATGTAATTCAGTAAATCTGCCATTATATGCCAACCATTATCGGGGGCTTCCAATAATATTTATTTTATTGGAAGCATTTTTTATGTTTGTAAGTGGTATTGCAGGGATTCAATGATCCTCAGAATGAGGAATATTTCAGGAAGAGAATCAATGACGAGCATCAAGCCAGCAGAATCATTTCACACTTTAGAAGATCAAGAAGCCTCCACATCATGTGTCACATATCTTCTGGATCTCAGCCACTGTGCTTCAAAACCTCCTGAAACAGGATGACAGTTTTTATGATTGCTGTCTTGTGTTCCCCTTGTCTTGTGTGGACTTTTGTCAATTCCTGTCCTGTGCCATGTTTTGTAGTCCTTAGTTTTTCTTGTTTATTAGTCTCCTCAGGTGTTTCTAATTAGCCATGCCCCCTTGTTATCTTGTTTAGCTTGTTTGCCTGTGTATTTAAGCCCTGTGTCTAGTTTCAGTCTTTGTGAGTTCTTGATGTTGTATGTTGGTTGTTCTGTTCCTGAGTCCTGTTCCCTAGTCTGAGTTTGTCTTTGTCAAGTTTTGAGTTTGTTTAATAAAATGTGCTGCACGTGGATCCTGCTTCCTCCTATTTTTCAACCGCAATGTTACAACAGTGCAAAACACCATCACACTGAACACCGGTGCCCCCCAGGGTTGTGTGCTTAGTCCTCTGCTGTTCACCCTGCTGACCCATGACTGTGCTGCTAAGTTTACTTCTAATCACATGCTCAAGTTTGCTGACAATACTACAGTTGTGGGTCTCATCAGCAACAACGATGAGTCAGCGTATAGGGAGGAGGTGTACCAACTCGCAGTATGGCGTAGAGACAACAATTTATCTCTTAATGTTGATAAGACTAAAGAGATGATTGTTGACTTCAGGAGAACCCAAGCGGATCAGTCACCACTGCACATCAATGGAACAAGCGTGGAAAGAGTCAAAAGCTCTTTCAAAAGTCAAAAGTTTCTTGGTGTGCACATGTCAGAGGACTTCTCCTGGACTCTTAACACCACATGCCTAGTCAACAAGGCCCAGCAGCATGTCCACTTTCTGCGGAGGCTGAGGAGAGCCAGACTTCCTCCTCCCATTCTCACCTCCTTCTATAGAGGGACAATAGAGAGCGTCCTGACCAGCTGTCTTACTGTGTGGTACGGGAACTGCACAGCCTCCGACCGCAAAACTCTACAGCGGATTGTGAGGACAGCGGAAAAGATCATTGGGACCTCTTTACCTACTATAGATGCTTTATTCAACAACCGTTGTATCCGCAAAGCCATTCGTATTGCGAACGACCCCTCTCACCCCTTTCATGGATTGTTCACCCTTCTGCCATCGGGCAGAAGGTATAGGAGCATCTGTATGTATATGTATACGTATTTGTATACGTATTTTTGTTGTTTTAAGTATTTGCACTTATGTGGTTTTGGGTAATGTGTTGCACCATGGGCCTGAAGAAACGCCATAATGTATACCTGTTATATAGAAGAATGACAATAAATAAGCACTTGACTTGACTTGATAAACTCTGACTGAAATGTACAGTACATCCACTTCCTGCTGACTCAGATCAGCATGAGGAATCAGAAGTATGATGAACGAGATCCAGAGAAACTCCAACAGAGACATGATTGTGAAACTGGCTGAACTGGCTTTCAATCAGCTGATGAAGGGCAATGTGATGTTCTATGAGGAGGACCTGAGAGAGAGTGGTATAGATGTCACTGATGCCTCAGTGTATTCTGGGATTTGCACTGAGATCTTTAAGAATCTGTGATTCATCAGAGGAAAATCTACTGTTTCATACATCTGTGCTTTCATACATCTGCTGCTTTCTTTCTGTTTTACTCACATGTAAAAAAAAAAGAAAGTTGTTTCTGAATAAAGAATATCAGTGGAAAAAATCTCTGTCTGAGCTTATAGTAGTAGCAGTTAAGAAATGCTTGTGGAGGAAAAATGCACACCTGGATGTTTTCCTGCGGTTCCTGCTGGGCTTCTCACTGGAGTCCAATCAGAGACTCTTACAGGATCTACTGACACACACAGTGTGAACAGAGACCATGCAGAGAGGCACACAATATACATCAAAGACATAATCATAAATGAACATCTCTCAGCTGACAGATGCATCAATCTGTTCCTTTGTCTGCTGGAAATAAAGGATCAGACTCTGTTCAGAGGGATTCAGGAGTTTTTGAAATCAGAGAATCACTCTCCATCCCACTGCTCAACAATAGCCTACATGCTTCAGATATCAGAGGGGCTGGATGAGTTTGATCTGAAGAAATACAACACATCAGATTATGATCTGTAATCATATCATTTACAATGTGCTTTTGAAGAAAGGGATCGTATATTCACCAACCCGAGCTTTATACATCTGTATTATATCTGTTTTTTTATTTTTGTTTTTCCTCTCACAAATTCTCACAAATCATGCTCACTAATGCTCACAAATCCGTGTTTTTAAAACAGTAAAAGCTCTTTTCATGTAATTGTAATGTTATATTGTGTCATGTTTATCAAAATAAAACTGATAAAAAACATAGATCCCACTAAATACAATTTGTTGAACTTTATTCTTGTACAAACAGATGCTGTATTAAGCAGTACAAATATTGCATTTATTTCACTTCATGAAAGACAATATTCTAAAGATGGATCTCCTTTCTCTGGCGCATAAGGTCTATAGAGCTCGGGCGTAGACGTTATGGAATGATGCATTGTGGGTAACGGCGGCCATTTTAGAGGCAACGCAGAAGCGTTCGGAATAAAGTAATAGCGTAGCCGACCGGTCTCCACCGGCACCGAGAAAGAAAGAGAAAAAGTTATGGGCCGTGACAAAAAAAGTTGGCTATACCGTATACTTACAAACTTAATAATGAAGCCAAACAACGCTACTTAAAAAACAAATTAGATTATAGGCGAATTGATCCCTATGAATAAAGTCTGGAGTAGGCTAATACCAAGCCTCAGTTTCCCTGATATGTTCCTACCTGGTCTGTGGAGTGAGCGCTTACACCTCCGATCCAGGGGTGCGTTTCCCGAAAGCATCGTTAGCCAACTATGGTCGCAAGTTCCCTCGTTACCAATAGAGTTCAATGGACATTGCGATGAACTTGCGACCATAGTTGGCCAACGATGCTTTCGGGAAACGCACCCCAGAGCCGGATTTACAATTTCCTGTGCCCTCGGCAACAACATTCACACACACATTTTAATTGTTTAATAAACAAATGGGTTTTTTTTGTCACAGTCGGCTGCAAAGATGAGGTTGACGATGCTGATTGGCGATCTTCGCTGTAAGTTAAGTGAACGCGCCAGAGAGAAATGCAAATTGCATACGGATTAACTTACATAAGCAGAGAGCTGTCTGTTTTCTTTCGTTTTGAATTGTTTGTTTAAAAGTAGACACTTTTAGAAAAGTAGAACCTGTCACTGGAGGCTCACTTGCAGTTCACAAATGGATGAGTGCAAGATCTGCAGATCTACAAAGTAAACGCGGAGAAAACAATCGTTCGCACCGTGAACCAAGCATCAGTGGTGACACACACACACACTTGTCAGATTCTGTGAGCTACGAAGCTTGTCTATGTGGGTTTGTTACACTTCAGGAGTTATTTATTATACGTGCAATAATCCACTGTTTTCGTCCGGTTGACGACCAGCGGCGACCAAAGCCATATAGGGAAAACTAATATGATTTATGAGGCGTTTGCCCTGTCGATCATGAGACCGATTACAGCAGTTCACAATACAGCAATACTGAACCATTTTCCAAAAAATAACCTAAATTAATGACCAAATGATCAACGTTACCTACTGCCTACTATACGCTACTATACAGTACATCTACTTCCGTACCGTGATTCCCACAATGCATTGCGGCGTGACGCAACGATCCCGAGCTCTATACAGTGTGTGCGGAATTATTAGGCACGTTGAGTTTCTGATCATATTTTTTTCCAGGCACATTTTACCAATTCCAAACCACATTCCAGTAGTAGTTCAAACTACTATTCATTTTGTATTTAATAATTTATAAGTGATATATAATTGTTCATGAAGGCTGGAAATGAAAAACACCTTATATTCAGGTGTGCATGATTATTAGGCATATTTTCTTTTATGGATAAAATAAGACAAATAAGAGATTTAATTAAAACATTCAAAAATTATTAAATGCCCATGAGAAGGATGCAATACTAATGCAATACTAGAAATTGCAGTTAATTCATGACCATTGAACAGTGAAATGCTCATTAGGGTCAGACAAAAACAGGTGGAGAAGAAAAGACACGTTAACTGCAAAATAATTAAGAATTAAGGAGAAGAATTAAGTGTAAAACTATCAGGAACCCTTTAGTCTTCAGTGCCACCATTTTCCAGAGCTGCAACCTACGTTTTGAGTCTCCAGAAGTACAAGGTGTCAGAATCTCAGAGACTTGGGTTAGGTAAAGAAACCTAAAAAATGACCAATAAGAATCTCAAGCTGAAGTGTAGTAAAATACATGAAAATACATGAAATACATGTTTTTTATAGGCTTTATAGACAGACAGATTGAGAGTGACTCTTGAAGGATTAGCACCACATCCTCTTGTACCACTCTTTGAAGAATACATCTCAATAATCAACCACTAACAGCTATAATCTCTTTATTGTTTATGTACTATAGAACACACACATTGACTTCCGTCTAAGACACACCACAGTCTTCTATTGTGTTCTTTAAGACGTTTGAATGCAGCTGAACAAGAGTTTTGTCTTTCTGATTCTCTGAGCGCCACCTGGAGGAATATTAAGGAATTAAGGTGATTAAAGATGAAGGTGTCTGAAATCGCCCCCCTATATCTTTAAATAGGACACTATTTGAGGGGACAGCCATTTGTAGAGGTGTCTGAAACCATAGTGGACATTATTGAGTGCACTCATTCAATCCCATAATGCACTGCAATAACGAGTGTACAACTGATGCAAAGCCACTTAAAGGCAGGCCTGCAACCTTAGCCGAAAAAAGCTGATTGCTCTTGTCTCCATTTAACAATGCTTGGTCCGACCTTTGCGACTTTTGAAGGATGCAGCCTCTGAATTGGGACACAGATACAAAGTCACTTGAAGGCAAGCCTGCAACCTTAGCCGAAAAAACGTCAAGCCTGTGGTACGCATGGGAGACGAGGGCTTTTTTATTTATTTTTTTATTGATGTAAATGGAGGAGAGGCTTCACTATGCTGAATAAACTGCTTTTGTGAGGAAATAGCTTATCGTTTAATGAATTGACAGCCCATTGGCTAATCTTTGCACATTTGCTCTAAAACATTCGTTTTGGAATGATCTATTTTTTGAGTTTGTACCAACAACAACAAAAATGCTGTTTTAGAAGTCATGGACAATATTGCACAACCGGTATTATTCAGTTTACAGCACTTCTGAAAATGTAGAGACACGGCTGTGAAACCTTTAAAAAATAAACCTTCTTCTGTCAAGATATAAAGTAAAGTGTTATTGAATTGTGGTCTGAAGACAGAAGGTTTTGGGGTAGTGAGTGATTATGTAATATCACTATTATAAAATCAAATTAAATGGTACATTTGTGTTAAGAACATTCTTGTGATCATCTGATTCATTTCAAAGTGGACATTTTGTTTTAAAATCTAATAACAGGTGAAACTGTGGGACATGTTTTGTCTCATGTCTCCAGAATCAGTGATGGGATGGTTTGATGTTTCAAGGTCAAATGAATGTGGCATCCAGTGCATTTCGTTCATCTCACCACTAGGGGTCTCTGTCACCCGCTTAATGAAATGGAGTGTCTGAATGTTTTTTTGTTTTTTTTTATTGAACAAAAAGCACAGGGGATACATGCATCAAGCACAACAAATAAATTAAGATACAAAAAATAAGACAATAAATTCAAAGTAATTCAAGGCAGTAGCCTACATAAGGGATAGTTCACAAAACATTCATAGTGTCTGAATGTCTGTACATTCTGCACACTGTAATATGTAATATATCTCCTCCTGTTCTGCATCATTAGTGTCTCCTTACAAACCCTAATTGTGTTACTTCTGTGCATTTCTGAGTGTATCTGTTTCTTTTTGAAGATGTTTTGTGGAGTTATCTGGAAATGAGATCTGGATAATCTTGCAGTAGCCTACTTTTCTGGCTGCCTTCATATAGCCTAATATAACTGAAGTAAACATAATAGAAACACATTTTTGTTTAATTTTCTTCATTGCAACAAGATGCTCATACAGATATCATACTTGATTAAAAAAAAATTTCTCTGTATTTGTGTCTGTGTCTGGTGTTTGACCTGCTTTCACATGAAGTGATGCTAAAGGAGGAGGTTCCTGCGCTCATGTTGGAGGATGAAAACGGGAGGCTCAGTTTGTGCTCCAGCAGCTCAGGAGAGAGATGTGACGACACACGCTGTGATTTCAGGTGAGAATGAGCAGATTAAATGAGCACTGAATGCATGACACAGATATACATCAGTCAGATCACTAAACTAATGTCCTGTTTGCAATTATTGCATGCCGGCTGTTATACCAGGTATTATATTTTTGTTAAATTATAACACAGAACAGCTCGTCTACAGGCACATGGTGCAATTTTGAGGAAACTCTGACCTGTTCAGATCGAAACTTCTTTTTCCTCCAGCTGTTTCAATATATATATTTGATTCAGAAATGTCATGGCCATGGCAGATATCTAGGATGATGTGCATTTATATTGTTTATGAATATCAACTATCTGTATCAGAAATAATCTACAAAGCATCATGATATACTTTCACTATGATTGAATCGCTCTTGACAAAATTAATTTCTGGTTCAACGCAATCCACAATTTAGTGACTTTAATCTACTGGCATGAATTATAAAAGAACAAACCATTTACAGTTTTTTTTATCTGTATGATGCTGCAAGAATGCGATATGAAGTGATTAATTCTTGTCTTTATTCTGCAGGGAAGCTGTTTGGATCATCATGGCTGGACTGGAATGCAACAAATATCTCTGTCTCTTACCAGCAAGATGGAGCTGATTTGAAGTGAAGACATCTGACACCATGATGACGATGATGCTGAGAATAAATGTCATTATTATTTTGTGTCTTTCAGTCTTATTGTTTTGTACCCATCCCATCTCATCAGCTGATGTAAATCAGATGTCAGTGATACCCAGGGCAGCGTCCCGCTCGGTGGCAAGGATGGATGGCGATATCATCATCGGCGCTCTGTTTTCTGTCCATCATCAACCGGCGGCAGAGAAGGTCTCGGAGAGAAAGTGCGGTGAGATCAGGGAACAGTACGGGATCCAAAGAGTGGAAGCGATGTTCCACACGCTCGATAGAATAAACGCTGATCCCAACCTTCTTCCCAACATCACTCTGGGTTGTGAGATCAGGGACTCCTGCTGGTACTCATCAGTGGCTTTGGAACAGAGTATTGAGTTCATAAGAGACTCTCTCATTTCCATCCGTGATGACAGAGACGGGTTGAAGTGGTGTGTTGAGGGAAATCTTTCTGCTCAGCCGCCGGCCACCAAAAAGCCCATCGCTGGGGTGATCGGACCTGGATCCAGCTCAGTGGCCATTCAAGTTCAGAACCTGCTGCAGCTCTTCAACATCCCTCAGATTGCGTACTCGGCTACAAGCATTGATCTGAGTGATAAAACCCTCTTTAAGTACTTCCTTAGGGTCGTGCCCTCTGACACTCTTCAGGCCAGAGCACTCCTGGACATTGTGAAACGCTACAACTGGACGTATGTGTCAGCCGTTCACACTGAGGGTGAGTTATAGCTCTTCTGAAGCTCAGGATACTGTATGACCTGGAATTCTGAAGTATCAAGATGTTTCTCCTGAGAAATAAAATAGACACATTTTGATGTAAAACAAGAGTATATAACTATCAAATGAATGTGTGTAGTAGCTTAGATCATTTGATTTTGGAAGAATTTGATAAGAAATGTTTTGTATTGAAATCAAATCGGAGCATGGTTTGACATGTTAAGATCTATTCTGAAACTTTTGCTGAGGAGAAACTGTGAATTTAACTTTTCTATTTGCTTTCCATAGTCTCATTGGTGTCCAAGAGAAACATTTAAATAGCATGAAATGATCTGATCAAATATCACTGGAACCATGCAGGGTCAAAACTGCAAGACATTTTTAACAGACTTTTTAATCACCATATCATTATCAAGAGATTGATATTGGTCTCATATCAAGCACAGCCCATTATTCCAAATGTAACCCAATCTGTGATTAAAAAGTAAAACTGTAATCTTCTTAACAGCATTTGAAAGCACAATCAGGGTCACAAGCTGAGCTCTCAAATCATTCAATTAAATAAATGCCTGTGTTATAATCTGTAGTTTCATTCATTCATTTGCTTAATTCCTTCAGTCATTATTTTGTTAGTTCGTTCATTCATTCAGTGTTAATTTGTTCTTTCAGTTGTTCATTCGTCATTCATTCACTCAAGTCAGTCGTTCATTATTTGTGTTGTGCGTTGGTTCGTTCATTAATTTGTTTGTTTATTCTTTCATTCTCTTTAATCATTAATATTTTTCACTCACCCTTGACATGATATTGTACTTTTTGAGTAACAGTGGTATGCATCTTGAGACAAAACAATGGCACTGATTTAAGATATCTCAGTGCAAGTTGCTTTAAAACAGCTCAAATATGCACTTTAATCTGGGACTAGTTTAAGCCTTGTCTGTGAAACCGGGTGTTAATAAGTTAAGCTAAAGTCAGTTTGCATTGTTCATCTGATTTTAAGACCTTCTGAAGATGCTGTTAAGTTGTCCATCTCACTGCATTTTCACTGCAGTCCCAGGTGAGCTGGATCGAGGTAATGAGAGAAGCTCTGATGCAGATGCTCTTGTGTTGGTGTTCGTTCTTCAGGGAACTATGGTGAGAGTGGGATGGAGGCCTTTAAGGAACTGGTATCTCAGGAGGGTCTGTGTATCGCACACTCTGACAAGATCTACAGCAACGCTGGGGAGAAACACTTCGACCGGCTGCTGAGAAAACTTCGAGAGCGTCTGCCCAAAGCTCGTGTGGTGGTCTGTTTCTGCGAGGGAATGACTGTTCGTGGTCTCCTCATGGCCATGAGACGCCTTGGTGTAACTGGAGAATTCCTCCTCATCGGAAGGTGACTATGTGTTTAGTTTTTAATTTAATGAAATGTGTAGGGACATTAAGGACATTTAAAGGAATTAAAGCATAATCCTTGATAGTTTCATAAAGCGATCTATTCTGCTTAGAAATTATCATGATTTCCTGATGCTGCAGGTTTCTATTAATAAGATATTAAAATGATGGATGACTGTCCCATAGGTTTTTTTTATTTATTTTTTTGCTCTGCAGAACCCTCTCTTGTTGATGTAAAGTATTTCAAACCTCTGTCTTGATGCCAGTGCAGTCTCTATGAAGTGAAAAGAGGAACATCAATTGGCCAAGGCTGCTTTATTCTAGGTCAAGGAGACAGTTTTAAAGGAGGCTAGTTCATAGCCATATACTTTAGTTATTTACTGAAAGACATACTAGTCACACCAGGCTGATTTGACTAGTTAAAAGTGTGTACACAGCATCAATTAAAATTATTCAGTTTTAATGTTATGTAGGCTATTTGAGATGAATGATGGATTTGAGACACTTTTAGAAACCCCCTAAAACTAAAAATGACGAAAAAATTTCAATTTAGTAAATTCTAATTTAAGACACATGACATGTCTAAGTTTTTAAAGGTAAAATTAGATGTAAATATTTAGGTTATAAACTATAGTTGAGTATTCAAATTAAAAAGCACCACTTGAATCAGAGAGCTACAGTTCTCTTTGGTGTGGTTTATCAGAGTATTTTTATTTCGGGAAAACTGTTTTTACCTCACTACATTCCAAAGAGACAAAAACACATATTTTTCTATAACGTTGTACAGTGAAAGAGAGCCGCTCTTTTCTGAACACGAGTTTGGTAACTTACAAAAAGCGTGGATACAATCTGCGTGTCATCTGAAGGTTTTAGATCCAGTCACTGTCTTCCACCAGAGTTGTTTCAAATTATGGTCTTTTTATTCTTCAATGTAGTCAAAAACATACATACAGCACATTAAGAGATATAACCAGTTTAGATGGAAAGGATCTCAAGCTGACAAGCTGAAGACGTTACTGTAGCTTTACCCGTTAATAGACACGGTACTTCCTTGAAAAGAAATTACCCAACACCACAACAACCATAATGAAATGACCCTTTACAGTAGATAATGCTTTGCAATGAACTCCTTTAGAGAGCTACATATTGGAATTTATCTGTTCAATAAAATACCATACTCACCTATTGAGTAATAAATAAGCCATCTCTGTGTCGCTTTTACATTTCAAATCCCATCTCCAAAAATGCCAAGCCAATGTTGATTCTTGTTTTATTACAAGCTCTGTTGCATTCTTCCTCTGTTCGGCGCTTGTTTAAAATGGGTGATTCCCTGTTCGAGGTTTGAGAATTATCTGCTTTTAAACTTTCTCACTCGTTGAGAGCTAACATATCACTGTAAAAAGTGGTAACCTGAAATTGTCCACCTTAAAGAGATGGTGTTTTTTTTTTTTACTTGATTTAACCCATAAAAAATAATTTTGTTGGTATAAACTAATGGATTTAGGTTGATACAACAATATCAAATACTATTTTTGACTTGGAATAAATTATTAAATAAATTAATTTAGATGTTATCATTTTAGGTTACCTTTTTTGTCAGTGTACGCCACTCCTACGCCATGAGACATGCACGGGCGAGTGACGTATGTACGCAAATTCCCGCAAAAACATCCCGACAGGTCTAAAATGTAAACACGTATAATAAGCTTATCTTAGTGACTCACGTTTTGGAAGAAATGTTGATGATGTATTGACTCATTATTTCAATTTTTGTTATTTTTGTCAAGTCAAGTCATTTATATAGCGCTTTTAACAATATGGACTGTTTCAAAGCAGCTTTACAGTGATAATAGGAAATTAAAGTAACAGAGATTGTTTTGGCTTTACAGCAGCTCTAGAATAAAGTTATTGTCGATCGATTCATTTCCGTTGCAAAGATCATTAGTTATTAACTTAGGGGCCGCTTCCGCGTAGCCATGTGAACCGGAACTATTTTCACAACGTTTTATCTGTACAGAGGTAAAGAGAAGGAGAAGGGGCCTTCACAGGGGAGAGACTAGTTGACACTTCCGGACTGCGTTGTCGTCGTGTCCAGGCGCAGGTCCTTCATCAGATCTGGATACGGCCTGGATACGGCCTGGAAACCTCGGGATAAACAGAGAGACTAATATTAGCATAGACGCCTTTCTTCTTATAATGTAACAAGTACATCAGGATTTATGGGGAGTGTTCCCGGTTCCGGCTGACCTAATCTATGCATCTTAACATTGAATTATAGAAGTTATGTTATGTGTATGCTAGGTCAAAGAGATTTGAACTGACAGAGTGTGTCTGCTTCCCGGACAATGTTAGGAAGACTGTTCCAGAGTTTTGGTGCTAAATAGGAAAAGGATCTACTGCCAGCAGTCGATTTTGACATTCTAGGTATTATCAACTGGCCAGAATTTTGAGATCGCAATAGACGTGAAGGACTATAATGCGTTAAGAGCTCACTCAAGTACTGTGGAGCTAAACCATTTAGTGATTTGTAAGTAATCAGCAATATTTTAAAATGTATACAATGTTTAGGGAGCCAATGCAGTGTTGACAGAACTCGGCTAATATGGTCATACTTTCTGGTTCTAGTACTCTAGTAACTCTAGTTGCTGCGTTTTGGACCAGCTGTAGTTTATTTATTAAGAGTGCAGGACAACCACCCATAAGAGCATTACAATAATCTAGACTTGATGAACAAACTAATTGTTCTGCATTTGTCATTGAGAGCATATGATGTAATTTAGATATATTTTTAAGATGGAAGAATGCGGTTTTACAGATACTAGAAACGTGACTTTCAAATGATAGATTGGTATCAAAGAGCACACCCAGGTTCCTAGCCGACGACGAAGACTTGACAGAGCAGCCATCAAATGTTAGACAGTATTCTAGGTTATTACGTGAGGAAGTTTTTTGTCCAATAATTAGAATCTCTGTTTTTTCAGAGTTAAGTAGGAAATTATTAGTCATCCAGTTTTTTATATCAGCTATGCATTCTGTTAATTTTGTGAATTGGTAAGTTTCGTCAGGGCATGAAGAAATATAGAGCTGCGTATCATCAGCATAACAGTGAAAACTAATTCCATGCTTCCTAATGATATCTCCCAAGGGTAGCATGTACAGAGTGAACAGCAACGGTCCTAGTACTGAACCTTGTGGTATGCCATACTGAACTTGTGATCGATAAGATGTCTTCATTTACTGCTACAAACTGATAACGGTCAGATAAGTATGATTTAAACCATGCTAATGCAATTCCACTAATGCCAACAAGTCTATTTAAAAGAATGTTGTGGTCAATAGTATTAAATGCAGCACTAAGATCGAGTAACACTAATAGCGAGATACAACCACAATCGGATGATAAGGGCAAATCATTTGTGACTGTCTCAGTACTATGGTACAGTCTAAATCCTGACTGGAAATCCTTGCAGATACCATTTCTTTCTAAAAAGGAACACAGTTGTGAAGATACTGCCTTTTCTAGTATCTTTGACAGAAAAGGTAAATTTGAGATCGGTCTGTAATTGACTAATTCTGTACGATCAAGTTGCGTTTTTTTAACAAGCGGTTTAATCATAGCCAGCTTAAAGGTTTTAGGTACGTATCCTAATGACAAAGATGAATTAATGATATTAAGAAGAGGTAGTAGACGGTTGCATAGTTATAGTTTTCTCCCTGATATTATCAATCTTGTAAGTGAAGAAGTTCATAAAGTCATTACTGCTGTGCTGCTTGGAAACGTCTGGGGTTGAAGCTTTATTTTTCGTTAATTTAGCCACTGTTTCAAATAAATACCTAGGGTTTTGTTTATTTTCTTCTTAAAGGGCTGAAAAATAAGCAGATCTAGCAGCTTTTAAGGCCTCTCTGTACGCAATTGTGCTCTCTTTCCATGAAATGCGAAATACCTCTAGTTTTGTTTTCTTCCAGTTGCGCTCCATTTTTCTGGCTGCTCTCTTAAGGGCCCGAGTGTGCTCGTTGTACCACGGCGTTGGACTATTTCCTTTAATCTTCTTTAAGCGCAAAGGAGCAACTGTGTCTAAAGTGCTGGAAAAGAGAGAGTCAAAAGTTTCTGTCGCAATATCGAGTTCTTCTAAGCTATCTGGAATGCTGAGGAGATGAAACTGATCAGGAATGTTATTAATAAAGCAATCTTTAGTAGCAGAAGTGATAGGTCTAATATATTTGTAACACAGAGTTGGCTTTGCAACCTTGGCTAAATTAAGTATACACAAGACTAGATAATGATCTGAGATGTCATCGCTCTGCTGCAGAATTTCAACAGCATCAACATTGATTCCATGTGATAATATTAGATCTAGATTGTGATTACGACAATGAGTAGGTCCTGACACGTGTTGTCTAACTCCAATAGAGTTCAGAATGTCTTTAAATGCCAATCCCAGTGCATCTTTTTCATTATCTACATGTATATTAAAATCACCAACAATTACGACTTTATCTGCAGCCAGTACTAACTCTGATAGAAAATTAGCAAATTATTTGATAAAGTCTGTATGGTGCCCTGGTGGCCTGTATACAGTATACAGTAGCCAGCACAAATCTCAAATGTGATTTATCATTTACACTATATATTGCTATATTAAGCACCAACACTTCAAAAGAATTATATTTGAAACTAGACTTCTGAGTAATACTGCAGATATTGCTATAAATTACAGCAATACCTCCCCCTTTGCCTTTCAGACGAGGCTCATGTTTATAACAGTAATCTTGCGGGGTAGACTCATTTAAAGTAATGTAATCGTTTGGTTTTAGCCAGGTTTCTGTCAAACACAGCACATCTAGGTTACAATCTGTGATCATATCATTAACAAAGTGCTTTTGAAGTAAGGGATCGAATATTCAGCAAAAATCATTTGTTCATTTGTATTATATCTGTTTTTTATTTGTTGATCAATTAATTTTTTTTCTATTTCCTAATTCGGGGAACAGTCTCTATATGATGATATCTAGGTGAAAGAGTCTCTGTGTGATGAGATTTATCTGACCTCAGTGACATGAGACAGCTAGCAGACGGTCAGTTTAGTCAGTCTGTCTGCTTCCTGACCTGAACCCCAATTAATGTTTGAGCTCTAAGACTATGTGCCATATTACTAGAGAGAAGAGCAGCACCATCCCATCCCATTTTGAACAAGAAAAAGTTACATAGTGTAGCTTTAAAATAACGCAGATCGCAGATCTAATGCATCTTCCATGATGTTTCAAATTATATTATATATATATAAAACTGCAGTGTTTGCAGTTATTCTTAAAATGGTAAAACTTGAGGTCAGTTTATATTGTATTTTTATTCAGTGTTAAACTAACTTCAGTTTATATAGAAAGTTAGCTGTCTGTTAGTTAGTTAGTCTATAAGAATTGAGAAAAAAAAAAAACGTTTTTCACATATGACATGTCAAAAACTTTCCAAGACAGATTTAATTTGACCTAAAAATCTAAATTAAAATCATCCCCTGGGACATAAAAGTGCCTAAAGTTGAAGAAACACTTGATTATGGTATTTTTTTATTAATTTTTTTGGTAATACATTGAGAAGACACAATGCTTGTCAGCTGCTGGTAAATTGTTGTCATCTGTGAAATATGAAGTGTCAACTAATAATAGTCAGTCTTTGGCGCTCTGCCAGGAAGATGCTGAGAGGCAGATGGTGCTGATATTGCCATGACCACAGAAAGATACCTTCATTATGAACTCAAGCGCAACACACGTTCACGGTTCAAGCAAGAATGGACTAAAAAAAAAAAACTTGGACCAATGCTGGCCTAATATAGACTACCGCCTGCTATGTAAACGTTTTCATGCTATTTTGATATGCCAGCAGTTTATGCATTGCAGAGGCATCTAGTTGCACACTATTTAACTTATTACCTCCTAGCATTTTTTTCAGAGAAGATTACACCAATCTGCTGGCAGCCATCATCTTATTACTTATGCTCTAATGATGAAACTTATAATACAGAGTAAGCATTGTAAGCATTACTGAGTCTATGCCAAAGTAGGTCAATGCACTCGAGCATCAGTGTTATTTAGGCATTGTAGGTGAGAGATTGAAAAGGAAGTTGGTGGTAATTTTGTGACGGGTTTCCTTCAGTGATGGCTGGGCAGACCGAGATGAGGTCGTGGAGGGCTACGAGCAGGAAGCTGTTGGTGGCATCACTATAAAGCTTCAGTCAGCCGAGGTCACGTCCTTTGATGACTACTACCTGAAGTTACGCCTCAACACCAACAATAGAAACCCCTGGTTTGCTGAATTCTGGCAGTATCGTTTCCAGTGTCGCCTCCCGGGACACCCACAAGAAAACACGAATTATAAGAAGAACTGCTCAGGTATGAGGAGTGAGAGAGGCTGTATATGGGTCATTCCTATGCAGTACATTTCCATGTCCCCATCATAGATGACCTAATATTAGATAAAATATTAATGAATTCATATGAGTTAGTTTTCTTTTATTAAAGTATCACAATTAAAGACTCATATGTACTAATTTCTCAAATGGGGGAAAAAAAATATTTAGAAATATTCCAGGTATTTCTTCATATTTTCCTTTCTCTAATTGAACTGTGTCAAGCTTCTAGGTATTGTTTTAATTAGTAATCAGTTACGTTTTTGTTTTTTTCCTAATATTATCCTTTATCCTTTGCCCTCTATAATTTTCTGTGAATAAAGCAGATATTTTTTCACTATTATGACCATGTGATCCTCTTTAGGGCTCTGTGGTATGGACAAAAAAAAAAAAGAAAAAAAAATATCTCTGTATTTTTGGGCTGAATGGTGATAGTGAATTGTGAAACTTTTAACCGGTAGGAGGAACACATTCACTCATCTGAGTTTAGTAATTATATTAGCCCACATTTGATTACCCCATTACAATAGTCACTTTACAGTTACTGCTATAATGAAAATGCACTACTTGTAGGTTTAAAAATGTACATGCGGCACATTTAATGTCCAGCAAAACATATTTACCAAAATTATTGTACTATTCTTTTGCAAATGAGGAGACTCGTCCACTCCTGATAGCAAAATTTAAATATTTGCATGACTTTCTAACATTTACAGATGGAGAATATACCTGTAAAATGTAAGTTATGCACTGAGGAAAACACTGCATTAAACAGCGCAAGTATCTGTCAGAGCATCTGACAGGGCAAGCCACGTTAACTATATCTTAACAATTATTTTGAAGTTCTTAATATAAAGCATGGCTCATGTTTAGGACATGCAGCAGTTCCTCCGCTATTTGCTATTTTTCAGATGCGCTCATAATATCAAACTAATGTGGGCTCCGTACTCGTTATTGCCTATTATATAGCCTAAAAATTATCTATATAATCATCTTAAGCTAATCATCTTAAATGGCCTAACTCTTTGCAGCTAGTTATTATAAAAACCTGCCCAACAATTTACCTGGTCATTTCTACTATATTTCTTAAATATCATGTTTTGTTTTTCATCCTGTTTGATTAAATTACAGTCCATGTTTACTAGTCAATACTTCACTGAGCAATGACAAGCTTTAGCTCTCATCTTAGCCATGCTGTTAATTTTCTAGTTATTAAAGTGTCTGACCAGAGTATGTTTTATAAACATATCTTCTTAAATTGCAATTGCAACAAGCATATAGATTTGAAAGAAAAGTTAAAAAACTGTACTGCAGAACAGGAATGACCCATTTTGCATGCTACAGTATAGCTGTTATTTCCCAAAACAGAAGAAAATAAAATACTTGCTTATTAGGTTTATACTCATTTAAAGGCATATTTTTGTGTTTTTTGCTCTTTTTGTATCTTTGAAACATTCTCTGCTGACTGAAAAAGGTGATCTAGGTAAATTAACTCTTTTTATGGCACATTTCTGGCTGGCTGGGTTGATATTTATTAACATAAGATATTTATTTATTTAAAGACAACACTCAGCATGTTGTCAAAATGACACCTGACTTTTTTCTGCATTTGCAGCCACATCTTGTTTCACAATGCAATAAATATTTTAACGTGATAATACATTTTTTGAACCTTTGTACAACTTATTTAAGTGCCATTATAAATACAGGGAAGCATGCCACTCACTTTATTATCTTATTTTATGCTATTTTCATGTTAGTTGTCCATATATGTCTGTGTTTTTTACAGCATTGCTTTGCTATTTAATTTTTATTTTATTTTTTATTTTTTTAGTTGTTTTAGGCAAGAGGTGAACTTTCATTGGTCAAATGATTTTGAAGCAAAATTATAATTTTAACTCTGTGCAACGAACATAAAGCCAAAATGAAAACTGTTACAAATAATCAAACAGAGAAATAGTCATAGTGTGTTGTTCTGTTATTATTTCTTTGTCTAGAACTCCAAGATGGTAAGTGAATATTTTTCTGAAGAGCTAACGTGGAGACACCTCACTTCAGAAATATAGATAGAGGTCGACTGATATTGTACAACCATATGAACTTAAAGTAAATTATGCTGTGTGATTCTGTGTCCGTATAAAACATAAGTCTTTTTCTACTATTTCGGATCACTAGTAAAGGTTATTAGAAAAGAATGTCCTTTACTATTGTCAATAAGGTCACAAAGCAGCACTGTATATCGGTTGACCTCTAATATATGAAGTTATTGGGATGTTTATCCCCAAAATATTGGCATCTGTAAGGGCACTTTGGTTTTAACTTTACTGTATATCCCAATAACATTAACTAGATCTCTCATGCCAGTTGGCTATGCTGCATGGGGAACTTTTTTAAGCTCCAAACATTTTTAGTTGCTTGTGCTAATATTAATCAGAGCCTTCAGAGAGAAGAAATAAAGAGGTCACGCTTCTTATTTCTATAGATTTGGCTCCACTTACAACATGCATCTGCTAAATATGCACACACAAAAAACAAAAAAAACAAAAAACACTGTATCGATGTCATACTGTGACTGTGGTGGAAGAATTTTAGAGTGTTTGGTGTTTTGTTGTTCACTATTTTTGACACAAATAATAGTGGGACACATTATAATCCAGCAAAATTTACACAGAATTTTAAACATGGTAAATGGGGCCATAATAGGCCTACAGGTATATGCAGACTACTTATTTATTTACTCCTAAAAAGTAAAATATTACAAAATGTCAAAAATGTGTTAGAAAGTTAAAGTTAAAGTAAAACACATTCGTATACATTTCAAACATTTTTATCTGATTATCGTAATGATTTTATTCGTAATGATAATGAGATTTGATGATACATTTTTATATGCTGGGAGGATATTTGAGTTGAAATATCATAGCACAGTATCATATCTTTACTGAGACCTTCTGTCCTAAATATTTCTCTTTGCATGGAAACAAACCTTTGACATACCATAGAAAATATGTTGTTTTTGCACATAAATGATTGAATAGAGAGCGAGGGTGTAAGAAACACTGAGAAATCCTTCTCGCAATCTGCCTCTATCATTAATAAAACATGGATTTAATGTTTCAGTTTGTCCTCAAAGTGTCACTCCTTTCTTATGGTTTGTGCCCATTTAAAATGAGGGATCAACTAAGACAGCATTTTCAGCGAAGCATGCCTAGGTTTTAGCTTTCGCCCGTTGCTTGCTGCAATGCCCTTTATTTTACACATGTGTAATGTGAGAGCCATGTTATGATGAGAGTTTTCTTTGAAAATGTGTTTCTTAATCTTCAAAATCATCATATATATCATACGGTGCCTGATACTGCTTCCTGCTGGCTTGTTACAGATCACCAGATAATGATCCGATAGGGTGTCCTTTGACATTGCCCGTTCCTTTGAATCAATACAGCGACCTTTTTTTTCAATTGTCAGCCACATTTACATTTGCTTGAGGGAGGCGGGCAAGAATGAGAACATGGATGAATAATTAATTTCCTTGCTCAATTAATAATAATGTCAACATCATGACCATTACTAATTCAATGCTGAGTTTGGTTACATAAATGGTTTGCTTCGCCATGGCAACAAGCATTTCCTTTGATCTTCTGTTTTAATGCTGCTGTCTTTTGATTCACTGTCCAATGGAAATAGAAAGAACTTACTGTCCTGTCGCCCGTGGCTTTGGAATAATAATGTGTCTCTGGACACCCTATCGTTCCCTTTCAAGTGCTCAAAAATTATATTTAAAATGTGGTCGGAAAATATGGCTGAACTGTTACAGTGGGGGTTTTTTGTAACAGTGATTTTCATTTCAGTAAAAGTGGAATAATTATTTTGTAGAATATGCAGGTATTGCTAAATGATTTAGTGTAGTCAATATGAAATCAAAATGGACCCTATTTACTTTCTTAATGCATGTTTCTGGTTTTACTGTGCACGATATTCCAAAGAAAAACTATTTGTCTTCATTGTCTGTATAAAAAGACTTTCCTTTTCAGCTAACATCACTTAGGCCATGCAGGCTGTTGGACAATGTTAACCAATAGTCAAAAAGGTGTTTAGATATATAAGGAAGTAAATTGGGTTGCAAATGTTGTTTTATGTTGACTAAGACGCTCAATTTGTTTCGTAGTGATGCTCTAATAATTGCTGTTTGGTTTGCTGATTCTCTCAGGTTATGAAAGCCTTGAGGATAACTATGTCCAGGACAGTAAGATGGGGTTCGTCATTAATGCCATCTATGCCATGGCTCACGGCCTTCATGATATGCATGAGTACTTGTGCCCGGGTTACAAGGGACTTTGTGAGGCGATGGACCCCATTGATGGCAGCAAACTGCTAGACTTTCTCCTCAAGACCTCCTTTACTGGTGTGTCTGGAGAAGATGTGTGGTTCGATGAAAACGGGGACTCGCCAGGCAGGTCAGTCTTACTTACTGGCCTACATAAAGCTACATTTTATGCACTAAATGAATAACACAAAAATAGCTATTAATTAATTTTTAAACCACAGTGGAGTTGCATCCAATATGTCCAATGGCCTGGCTTCAGCAAACACTCACTTGCAGGAATTTCTGGAAATAACTTTGTGTCTTTCTTTTTTGAAGGTATGACATTATGAACCTGCAGCATGTAGAGCCTGGAGTCTATGACTATATAAACGTCGGCTCGTGGCATGAAGGCATTCTGAGTATTGATGATTATATGATCCAGATGAACCGCAGTGAGATGGTCCGATCTGTCTGCAGTGAGCCCTGCTCCAAAGGAGAGATCAAGGTAAGTTTGTATATTTATTAGCATTTAAAAACCCTCATGTAGATGCATTTGTATTGTTGCCGTTATTTTAAGTTGCTCCTTCTTAAAGAAACTTTAGTCCACTGGGGAAATGTGTGTAATGTGTCCTCACAGGTGATCAGGAAAGGGGAGGTGAGCTGTTGTTGGATTTGTACAGCCTGCAAGGACAATGAATATGTCCAGGATGAGTTCACCTGCAAAGCCTGTGAGCTGGGATGGTGGCCAGACGAAGAACTGCACGGTACTTCATTTGCAATAGTCATCATTTTATTGCAATAATTATTTTGTTTAATGTGGTCAGATTTCACTCTGTCAGATGTTTCTCCTAAAATTCCTCAGGAGAAGTAAAAATAGATACTAATAGTGACTATAGTGGACCAAGCAGAAGTATAAATCTACTGTATAAAATGAATCTGCATAGTATAGCTTAGAAAATTTGATCTTGGAAGAATTTGATGAGAAATCTATGAGGTCGTATTGAAGACTCAGATTAAAAGCTTAAGTATCTTAGTTTCTTGTTGAGGTTGAGATCTCTTTTCAAGCTGTTGAAGAGACATATGAGATTACTAAGGTCTTTTTCTTAGCAATAAATAAATAAATGCAAATCTGAGAGTCAAGAGACTTCAGCAAAAGTCTCCAAAAGTTCTCTGTTTAGTCTCGTAGTTGTCTTAGAGAAATAATGGAGACACTAAAGGGAAATTATGTGACAATCAACCGGTCTTCATTTGAATGTTTAAAACTAAATATTCAAATATATAAGCTAGTCTGCATCTTAAAACAATCCATTGTCTGTCAGCATTTATTCTATCAGGCTTGTTGAGGAGAGGTGTAATATTATTTTTCTAAGCAATCAGACTTACTGTGGTGACTTTTGAATGGACAAGCACAGAAAATTTCTTCAGAAAATGTCAAAATCCAGTACTTAAAGATTTATCTATGGTGCTTTTGCCCAGAGTTTTGGTAATTCACTTTAATCGGTTTTGAGTTTTGAAGTCAAAAGAAAATGTCTGAATCAAAGCATCAAACACCCATGCAGAGGATTATTCTCCAAGTCTTGCATTATTACTGATTTGGCTATTTAAGAGACCTTCACTGTCCTATTTTCAAAAGGTTTCCCATGACTCCTGAAGGCCATTTATCATTTTTACAGATTGCTTGTGCCGTACAACTTATCGCCTGTGACAGCCCTACTTCACTGCCTACTTCTCTGGCCTATTTTCATACACTATGATGGTCAATGTCAATGCAGCAGCTTAGAGTGTCCTAGCAATGTATTTTTCATTAGTTCTCTCTATAGTTCCATATATGTTTCTGCCGTAATGCACAGATTCACCATAGCTCAAGAAAAACCCATGCGGCAATGTCAGGAATGCTGAAAAATATGAATTTTATTTATCTTTTAGGAAGTTTTTCATATCCTGCTAGATGTAAATGGTTGTGTCCTTGAGTTTTAATCTTTCGTAAAAGGGTCTAGCTTTCATGAATTCTGGTTTTGGTAATGAGGAAGCATTCATTTCCTCTCTCCTGCTGCAGTCTCTCAAGTCTCCTTTGGCTTGGTTCTTTCTTATGGCCGTTCCCTTAGTGGAGGTGCTGTTTATTTTTAGGTGAGCTGGAAACCTACTTTAGCACTTGGTGCATAAGCGAGCTGGCCACACTCAGATGGCCAGTCCTACAAAGACACGCAGCAATGCGAAGTGAACGCTTTTGTCATTTTTATTTCATATTCAACAATGTACGCTCAATCTCCTGTTGGCCTCTTAAAGTGTTTGCATATTGGTGGAGGCATACATTCATAATGCATCACATCTTATGAATAATTTGAGTCCACAGTAAAATGAGAAAAAGCTCTGCAGGTGTCTTGGCCCCATTTTTAAAAGAAAACAGCCCCAATTTTTTTAGAGGTTGCCAGGGCATTGCTATGTGGTTAAAAGGTGTTCAGAAACATTTAAGTGTGTTGTTATGCAGTTGCCAGGGCATTGGTATTGTCACGGTCACCAGCTAGTCACCACCTCCTCACTACATTTCCCATCATCCTCCCTGGCCCTCACCTGCATGCACTTCCCAATCACAGAGATGGCTGTCACCTGTCACCAATCTTCACTGATCATCATCCAGCACTATATAACTCTTCCCACTGCAGTTCACCATTGTCTGGTCTTGTCGTTCCCTCAAAGAACACTTACCTGCGCGAACGATTTGTCTTCAGTCATCCTGCTTCCTTCGTCCGTCTTCAGTCATCCTGCTTCCTTCGTCCGTCTTCAGTCATCTGCCTCGATCTCCATTTCTTTCCACCATTACTCATCCAGATATCCATCCTGAACACTATATTCATCAGTTACTCACCTGCTTCCATCGTTGCGATCACATACTTCTCCAAATAAACCTGTTGATTACTTTACTTGTGTGAATCCTTCTGTTTCATGACAGAAGACCAGACCATAAACATAAAATATGGGCGTTTCCCGCATCCATCAAAAACCAACCGATCGTCTGATCATTTGTTTCCAGGATGGCTGTCCGATCGAATTATGTGAAAGATTTCCTAGAAATTTCACACCAGGTCAACTGGACAGCTGATGTCCTAAAGAACGTGTTTGGGCTTGGACTGGACGATCCTCTGCACCAGCCAGCTTCAGCCGCAAAACCAGGGATCATGTGCTGTTGTGGAGTGGTTTAGCCTTCACCGTGGGTGAGGCTGATGATTACATCGCCACTCAACCACCATCACCTCTTCCTCGCCACACCATTTGAATGTCTTCACGTCATACCTGCCGAGCCAGAGACTGTTCACGCCATGTCAGCCGTGCCTGAGATTTCGCTGCCGGTTCCTGAGCCCGCTTCAGCCCACAAGCCACCCTTCCAGGGTCTCATTCCGCCGAGGTCACCCTTTCAGGGTCTCGTCCCACCGAGGCCACCCTTCCAGGGACTCGTCCTGCCGAGACCACCCTTCCAGAGTCTCATCCCATCCAGACCGCCCTTCCAGATCTTCTTCACGTTGAGACCACCCTTCCAGATCTTCTTCACGTCAAGCCTGAGCTTCTTCACGTCATGCCTGTCAAGCCTGAGCTTCATGCCACGCCTGAGCCCTCGTCCCCGACCAAGATGGCCGTCGCCACGTCAGAGGCTATTCCTGTTCCAGACCTGTTCCTGAGTCTGTTCCTGAGCCTGAGCGTAAGCCCATAACTCCACCCAAGAAATTTTTTGGGGGGGCTATAGGTCCCTGGCCATAGTGGCCAAGCCGGACTCCCATGGAAAGGCCACGATGGCCGATCCGCCCTGGAGGCCTCTGGTCCCTCCTAACCACGTCCTCGTCAGCCTCCAGGACCCGCCCTCCCTCCCTCCCTCCCTCTCCGGGTAGACTTCTTGAATTTCTGCCCGCCTTCTCCCGTCCTTCACCCACTCCTGTTGCCAGCCCTCCGCCTGCTCCTCTTCCTCCTCCTTCATCCGTCTTCATTCATCTGCCTCGATCTCCTTTTCCGAACCTGCAACAGATAAGACCATTACTCATCCAGATATCCATCCTGAACACTATATTCATCAGTTACTCACCTGCTTCCATCGTTGTGATCACATACTTCTGCAAATAAACCTGTTGATTACTTTACCTGTGTGAATCCTTCTGTTTCATGACAGCTATGTGGTTAAAAGTTGTTCTGAAACATTTAAGTGTATTGTTATGCAGTTGCTAGAATGTTCATAATTGTTATTTTTGAGGTTTTGGTGCATTTCCATGCAGTTGCTAGGGTGTTCAAAAGAGTTGCTAGGACATTGCTAGGTGGTTGCTTACTGGTCTAAATCAACAGAACACATTCAAAAAATTTGTGGGCGTTTGCCAGGATGTTGCTATGTGGTTTTGTTTTTTGTGCATTGCTATGAGGTTGCTAGGGGATTGCTAGGTGGTTACTTAATGTCCCATGTTCTGAGTGGGGTTTGGTGCATTTCTGAGTAGTTGCCTACGGCATTGCTAGGTGGTTACTGGTACACTTTTTTTGTGTGTGTTGCTATGCAGTTGCTATTCAAAGTGGTTTCCTAGGATTTTCTGATCTGTTTTTTTGGTTCGGCTCCCCCCCTTCAGTGTAAATCAGGATTCTTTTGGTCACTTAATTGTACACCAGACAAAATGGAAAGTTTGATGCTTAGAAAATTAATTGCACACCGCTAATAGCACAGTATAGTGTTGTAGTCAAGATCACCTAAACCAAGACCTGAGTGTGAGACCAAGATCAAGACTTGAGGGGTTGAGACCAAGACAAGACCTGACCAGACCAGCACTCTGCAATTTCATCTGACAGATAAATGAGAAATGTCTTATATTTAATAAAATTAGAATAGTATAACAATAACAGTGTATATAGTTAGAATAATACACTATGTAGAGCATGTAAAATAAATCTGACAATGCACAGGAAATTAAATGATGTCCCTGCAGTTGTGGTCTTGACTGTTCTTGAAATAAAATCCAGAGTCCTATTGGTCTGAGACCGAGATGAGACCTAGTACAATTACAAATGCGGTTGATACCTAGACAAGACTGAGACCTTCAAAAAGTGGTCTCGAGTACTACAATAGTACAGCAATAATAATAGTGATGCTTGCCTAACTAACAATTTTAATACTAATTTCATGTATTGTTCATACTCTCACATTGATATAATAATTTTGTCTTGTCTCTTCAGTCTGTGAGCCACTTCCCCTGCGCTACCTGGAGTGGAGTCATCCTGAATCCATTGCTGCTGTCGTCTTTTCATGTCTGGGCATCCTAGTGACCAGTTTTGTCACCTTCATCTTCATACTGTACCGAGACACGCCAGTCGTCAAGTCCTCCAGCCGTGAACTTTGCTACATCATCCTGGCTGGCATCTTCCTGGGTTACATTTGCCCTTTCACTCTCATCGCCCGTCCCACCCTAGCCTCCTGTTACCTACAGCGCCTCCTCGTTGGCCTCTCTGCCTCCATGTGCTACTCGGCTCTCGTCACCAAGACCAACCGCATTGCTCGCATTCTGGCCGGCAGCAAAAAGAAGATATGCACACGTAAACCTCGCTTCATGAGTGCCTGGGCGCAAGTGGTGATCGCATTCATCCTCATCAGCGTGCAACTGACTTTGGAGGTCACGTTGATCATCTTGGAGCCTCCAGAGCCTATTAAGTCCTACCCCAGTATTCGAGAAGTGTTTCTAATATGCAATACCAGTAATGTAGGCATGGTGGCACCACTGGGCTATAATGGCTTGCTCATTCTCAGCTGCACCTATTATGCGTTTAAAACTCGCAATGTCCCTGCCAACTTTAACGAGGCAAAGTACATTGCCTTCACCATGTACACCACCTGTATTATCTGGTTGGCCTTTGTGCCGATTTACTTCGGCTCCAACTACAAGATCATCACCACGTCCTTCTCTGTGAGTCTCAGCGTGACGGTGGCTCTCGGCTGCATGTTCACGCCAAAAATGTACATAATACTCGCTAAACCCGAGAGGAACGTACGCAGCGCGTTCACCACCTCCGATGTGGTGCGTATGCATGTGGGCGATGGAAAAATTGCTTGCAGGAGCAACAGCCTACTAAACATGTTCAAACGTAAGAAGAACGCATCTGGAAATGCCAAGTAAGTAGCTCAGCAGCATTAGCGCAGTCTCTCTCCGTCCTGTTGCACTAGAGCCCATGGATCCAGTCCTGTAATTCTCTCCAGACCTCAGGATCATGCCATTTCCAGGAGCTTACTCAATTAACGGCTCTCTCAGACATCTTGTGAATTTCAGGTCAACTACAATTAAAACCTGCACACCCAGGGGCTTCTAAGCAGCAGGGCTGAGAGAGACTGTGTGACTATAGTAGCTTTAGATGTATGTAATGGCAAGTGCAAGAGTTATTATTCTTCTACAACCAATTATTGAGTTGCTGGAGTTTTCATGGTGAATATCAGATAATGGAAGGAATGTGTCAGCTGGAAAAAGATTTTGCTATAATTTTTATTCCACAGTAAATATATTTCTAATATATATGTAATATATTACAAAAAAGTAAAGCAAAAATACAGAGAAGGACTTGTCACAAACAAGTCAAGATATGTATAACCTCTGCAACTAGTTGTTTACGGTTGCAACTTGTTGCATTTAATATAGATCATATTATGTATATATGCTGTTTTGCAACAGCTGTGGTCAGAATTTAGAGTTGCTACTAATTGTTTTATAATATTAGTTTTACTGTTACTGTTAAAATACTGTTTTACAAGTATTTTTTCAATTCAAATGTCCCATTATACGAAGCTGTTTGTGCACTGATGCCAGATTAATTAATTTGTTATGAATAATCTGGTGTTTGGTTTGAGTCCATCAAATTCCAAATAAAATGGGAAAATAATCAAATAAGCTGAAGTTCCTTTTATTTGTAATGTATTTTGTGATATAAAGTGGGGACCAAAAGTCTGAGTGTATTAGTAGAAATGCTGCTATTTGCTATTTTTTTAATGTAATTTTTTTAATTTGCTAATTTTTAATTTTATATTTATATACACTGGTTCTCGAATCTGATTGGCTAAGAGCCTTCTCCAGCCATGCGATATTCTACCAGTATCACCAAAGAAGCAGTTTCACCTTTTGTATCACACCACTTGCAGCATTACTCACACTGATTGTCATGGCGGATGAGCAAACCCACTATAATTTTACAAATACAACTGTTGTTCTGTGAGAGAATGTAGTTATTTAGATCTCAAATATGTGACTAACATAGCGCCTATTTGACAATTTGTTTAGATGTTTGCGGACATGTGAGCTCAAGGCCATCAGCGGCCGTTCAGTGTGTTAAAGTTAGGCAGCAAAGACTGTCTTTATGAGTGAGTCAGTAGCAAGTTTGTTAGACGTTATTTTTACTTTAAACTACACCTTATAAAAAGCAACCAAAAAATTAATTGACTAATGCGGTCATGTAAAATCCCTTTAACTGTTAAAAGGACAAAGACAAAGATATTCATTCATATTCATCAGTGGGCATTCACACTGATTTTGTGATTATAATGAATATAAGATTGACCTGAAGAATATCAGCTAGATGCATGTAATTCACTCGCTTAGTCGATCTCTCTCTCTCTCTCTCTCTCTCTCTCTCTCTGTCTCTCTCTCTCTCTCTCTCTCTCTCTCATAATACTCTACATAATACAATAAGCTTTAACGAAGTTCTAAAGTTACGTTTTAGACTTAGTAACGGAGGCTTGGGCTCAACTGTTAAACTGTCAACTTGAGATTTTAATCTGTGGTTGGAAGGAAGTAGTTCTGTACAGAAGAGGGGTTTTAAAGACACTGTTGTTGTTTCTTATTTATTTACACAATTGTGCCATCAAACTGTTCTATAAACGCAATTGTGATTGCTTACGGCCGAATCACACCAATGCTGATATAGAGCGATATCGCACTGCTACTCATGTGATATTGTTCACATGGACTATTTCTTTTAATCTTTTTTAAGCGCAATGGAGCAACTGTGTCTAAAGTGCTGGAAAAGAGAGAGTCAATAATTTCTACTGCAACATCGAGTTCTAAGCTATCTGGCATGCTGAGGAGATGAAACTGATCAGGAAGATTATTTATAAAGCAATCTTTAGTGGCAGAGGTGATAGTTCTACAATATTTATAACACAGAGTCGGCTTTGCAACCTTGGCTAAATTAAGTATACACAAGATTAAATAATGATCTGAGATGTCATCGCTCTGCTACAGAATTTCAGTGGCATCAACATTAATTCCATGTGACAATATTAGATCTAAAGTATGATTACGACAATGAGTAGGTCCTGACACGTGTTGTCTAACTCCAATAGAGTTTAGAATGTCTGTAAATGCTAATCCCATTGCGTCATTTTCATTATCTACATGGATTAAAATCACCAACAATTAGGACTTTATCTACAGCCAGTACTAACTCTGATAGAAAATCAGCAAATTCTTTGATAAAATCTGTATGGTGCCCTGGTGGCCTGTATACAGTAGCCAGCACAAATGTCAAACAGGATATATCACTTACGCTAGAGAAAGCACCACCACTTCAAAAGAATTATATTTGAAACTAGACTTCTGAGTAATACTGAAGATATTGCTATACATTACAGCAATACCTCCCCCTTTTCCTTTTAAACGAGCCTCATGTTTATAGCAGTAATCTTGCAGGGTGGACTCATTTAAAGTAATGTAATTGTCTGGTTTTACCCAAGTTTCTGTCAAACACAGCACATCTAGGTTATGGTCTGTAATCATATCATTAACAATAAGTGCTTTTGAAGAAAGGGATCGAATATTCAGCAACCCGAGCTTTATCATTTGCTCATCTGCATTATATTTGTTTTTATTTGTTTTGCGGACACCACTTAGCCAGCCAGCCATTGAGTTAGGACAGTCTACTAAGTATCTCATCACTCCTTTGAACAGGAAGGGGGCCAGAGCAAATTACAGTGCCTGACATCGTACTTGCAAGTTCACACACCTCTTTATTGTTAATTTTAGACAGAGAAGGCTATACTATAAATGTGACATGAAGTGCAAGTGAAAATAATAGGAGAAGACATGACTCACCATGTTTGTTAACTGATCCTACTCACCACAGTTGTTTGATGGACTCGAAAAGGCGCGAGCAAAAAAAGACGGCAAATACGGATGGCATATTAACAGGCTAGTGGAAGGCTAGCGTGTTTTGCGAATGATAGTGATTTAGATTAAAGCTAGCAAAGTCAGATCTTCCCAAAGAAAAGTGAGGGCTTGCACCCTATCCTAGATTTACAGCAGTTGAACAAGCATCTCAGATGTTACAAGTTCAAAATGCGTACAGTACGTCACCTGCTATGCTCTCTGTGTCCTCGGGAATGGTATACATTGGTGGATTTGACCGATGCATATTTCCATATCACAATCCGCCCAGGGCACAAAAAATTCCTGAGGTCCTCCTTCAAGGGGACTGCATACGGATTCCAGGTCCTGCCATTCGAGCTGTCCCTAGCACCCTGCATATTTACGAAATGTGCAGAAGCGGCATTGGCTCTGCTGCGTCATCAGGGCATGAGAGTGTTTGCGTATTTAGATGAGCTTCTCCTGGCTACAGACAGTGCAGTGTTGCAAGCGCAAGCACTTGTCTCCGATTTATGAGCTCTGGGTTTCTTAATAAATCTCAAGAAGAGCTCCCTGGGTCTAAATCAGCAGATTTCGTATCTCGGTTTAGGAATAGATTCAGGACAGAACACAGCTATGCTGTCAGTATGTAAAGTGTTGAGACTGCTGGGGCTCATGGCCTCAATGATAGCGGTCATTCGGCTGGGTCTCCTCTTTATGCCTGCATTCCTGAGGACTGGGCTGAATGCCACGCAACATTTGAGCTCCGATCCCCTGGGAATCTGTTGAGAGAGGGAATCTCCCTGGGCAGGGTTACGTCACGTATAGTGGTGACGACAGATGTGTAACTACATGGATGGGGAGCTCTATAAATGGGGAGTGGTCAGCGACAGAGCTGAAACAGCCCATGCTAGACAAAGTGCGTCAGCAGGTTCTGTCAGGTTCTGATTTTAGTGGCCCCTTGCTGGCCAGCAAAGACATGGTGCGCAAGTATCGTAACATTGCTGTCAGGGACACCATGGTGTCTTCCCTGCTGTCTCAGACAGCGGGGGCAGATTCTACACCCTCAGCCAGAACTGTGGTCTCAATGAGCCTACACGCTGAGAGGGAGAATCTGAAGGCAGCGGGGCTCACAATCAATGTTGTGGCCACAGAGCACAAGGCCGCTGTCGACAAGGGGGCTTTATGTGCATATTTGAAGAGTGGTGCGGGCGAAGATCTTTGTTGCCTTATTAATGCCTAATTGCGGGAATATTGAGAATTACTGGAGGAAGGTCGCTCCCATTCCACGCTGAAAATTTACTTGGCGGCCATTTCGGTCTGTCATGAGGGCATTAATGTTGCTGCGGCAAGTGTGCACCTGCTTGCCATTCAGTTTCTTGTGTGTGGTGTCTATGGCCTGTTACAAAATCAATGCTGCCATCATGGGACCTGATTGTAGTTCTGGAGGCTATTTGTGAACCACCATTTGAGCCATTAGAATCCTCGGATATAAGGATGATGTCTTATAAAACAGCTGCTGGCACTGGTGTCAGCGAAGCACATTGGTGATCTCCATGCACTGTAAGAGAAGAGTGCATACAAGAGTGAAGTGTTGGCTCTGCCGTCAAGAGGCATGACGACATCATGGGCGCTATTTAGAGGGGTGTCTGTAGAGGACATTTGTGTGGTGGCCAGTTGGGCACCGCTGCACACGTTTGTTCAGTTTTACTGACTAGATGTCACTGCGGTGACGGTGGCTCAGTCCGTGCTTACCGCAGCAGCTTTAAGCCAGGGGCTATTGCTCCCTTGAAAACATGGGGATAATTTGTGGCTGGTCCCTTTACGTTTAGTTCAGCGGACTAGTAGTTATATGCATAACTCGCAACTTATATGCATTTCGCTTTTATAGTTTCATTTCATTAAAAAAATTATTTCAAATACTGGGGATAGTTTGCCCAAAAAGGAAAATTGTTTGTTTAGCCTACATTTAGGCTACTCGCCCTCATGTTGTTTCAAATCTGTATGACTTTCTTTCTTTTGTGCAACATAAAGGAAGATATTTTGAAGAATGTTGGTAACCAAACTGTTTTGGTCTTCAAAGATATCTCAATACCAATTCAGATGCAGCTCCTGAAAAAAATCATGGCTGTTGTAGCCTAAAAATGTATGTGTAATAAATTCTATGTTAAATCAAATAAAATATTTCTTTCTAATTTTTGTAATGTCTATTTGTTGCTTTTCTCATTTAACACAATTAATAATGACTTTAAACGATCGTTTGGGCATAATTTCTCACCCAAATTGTATGTGTGATGAGTTTGCGACTAATTAGCGTAATCTTTGAGTGAAAAGTTTAATTGAATTTTCCACAAATTTCTGAATCTTTTAGTGTTTGGTTTTACTTTAAAGGGATAGTTCACCCAAAAATGAAAACCATTATTTACTCACCCTCAAGTTATATTAAAAAATATCCTTGCTCTTCCAAGCTTTATAATGGAAGTAAATGGAGCTCCTGATTTTGAAGTCCAAAAAAGTGCATCCATCCATCATTAAAAATATCCACACAGCTCCAGGGGGTTAATAAAGTCCTTCTGAAGTGAAGCGATGCATTTTTGTAAGAAAAATATCCATATTTAATTTTTTAGAAACTATAATAAGAAGCTGCCAGCAGACAGCCTATGCAAATCGACTTATGCCAAAAGAGTAACCTCTGACATGACGCACTGACGAACGCGGAAGCACAAAGGATAGTCTATAACAAGAATTTTTTAAAGAAATATTGGAAGATTTCGATACAAGAAAAGAGGAGCCTGAGTTTGTTGCCCAGCCCTGTTTGTTTGAACTGCAAGAGGCGTCTAAGCTTATGCTACATCCTACGTCATACATCGCATCAGAAGTTAGGCTCAAGTCGAATTGTGTAGGCCATCTGCCGGAAGCTAGATATTTTAGTTTATAAAGTTTTAAATATGGATATTTTTCTATTGTGAAAATATAAAATTATATTTTACAAAAACCCATCGCTTCACTTCAGAAGGCCTTTATTAACCCCCTGGAGTAGTATGGATTACTTTTATGATTTTTTGGACTTCTAAATCAGGAATAATTTTCATCTGGGTGAACTATCCCTTTAATGACATCGGGACTGGAGCTGATTTGAACAAAACCTGATGATCATATTCTCCATGTTCCAATGAGCATTTAATAGAAAAACGTCTGACTGTCTGTACAAAGAGTCACATGATCCAGGTTTATGTGGAAAAATACCACATTTAAGTTAGTTTTAGACTTTTGGTCCCCACTGTAAATCATTATGTAATATAAAATTAATTATTCTGTGATTTAGGATTTTGGTCATATAAGATTTCCACCCACCTGTAAACATAAATGTTGTAAGGATACTCTAGATGTCTGAATAATAATAATAATAATAATATTCAGCATAATTTTTGCTTGTTCAAACTTTTTTTTTACACGAACGAGAAATGTTGTTCTTGTGTTCACCTTTCTCGGTTCCTGTGAAATAACAGTCGTCTTTATTTTGTTCATAGTTCTAATGGAAAGTCTGTGTCATGGTCTGAACCAGGTTCAAGACATCCTCCGAAAGGGGAACACATGTGGCACAGACTGTCTGTACATGTGAAGAGGCAGGAAGCCGGATCCAATCAGACGGCTGTCATCAAACCCCTAACTAATACCTACAATAACCCAGGCATGGAGTTTTCCGATTTAAGCACCAAGACTCTATACAATGTAGCCGAGGAGGACGAGGGCGACCCGATAAGATACAATCCCTCGGGCAGTCCTCCTCTGATGGCTCTCAGGCTGTCGCCTGTTAGCAAGCCTATGAAGGAGGTGGGCCCCCATCTGACTTTTTACACTTCTGAGCAACACGTGCCACAAAAAAACAGTGTTTTCCCCCAACATGTTATTGCAGACCACTTTCAGCAAGAGATGGTCAAGTTCATACCTGATCTGGATGAGATCATAATCCTGCCTGAGCCAGGCAACAGGGTGATGCTGCCGCTTCAACCCCAAACATTGCATCCACATCCGATTTTGCCCATGCAACTGGGTGCTTACCCAGACGAGCCTGTCTCCCCTTTGGAGGAGGATGAAAATGAGCAGTTTGGACTTCTTCATGGCTACATGTATGACAATGCACAGATCCATGATGAGGAGGAGTTGGTACAGATCAAAATGTCAATGGAGGACTCTCTGGATCTGATGCCACCTTCTCCGTTTCGTGATTCTCTCGGCTCGGGCAGCCCCGTTCCCAACTCCCCGGTGTCTGAATCCATCTTATGCACGCCGCCGAGTGTGACGTACGCGTCCGTCATTCTCAGAGACTTTAAGCAAAGCTCCTCGACCCTTTGAAACATTGAAACACATTTATTTTAAGAGATCATGTCAGCTATTGTGAAATAATAGCTACTAGTTTGTACAATGGTGTGACTTAAGTCGCTTGCACTGGAGAGCTTTAATATTATATTTGTTTGATAGCAGAGCATTTAAAGAAACTGTATGGAAGTGGATGTATGTTGACCAGGGTCCAAAATTAACAAGTGCCAAATGCAAGTCAAATTTTGCCAGTACATCTTTTAAAGTTTCATATAGGCATGGAGAAGCTTGTGCACAATGTATTTATTTTCAATGAGCCAGTGTTTGCTATTTTAGTATCATTGGTATACTATTATAGTTTGTATTATTACTCTTCGACCAGCTGAAATAAAAAAAGTTTACATTTTTTATTTATTTTATTTTATTTTATTTCAGTTAATGTTTATTTTATTTCAAGTAACAAAAATGTTGTATCATTTTAGCTTTATTTTACAATAACCAACAATAAAACAAAATAGCCTACTGTTTAATGGCCATTAAATATTCTCAATTTACCCACAACTGACAGGTGTGGCCAAAAAAGTTATTGATATATAATTTTAATTAGTTTTTATTTTTCAATAAATGTTTAACTTTCCATTTTAAAGTTTTGGTAATTTTGTTGTGTTTTGAAATTTATATTAGTTGCTTTTTATGCATTTATATCGTTTTTATTTGAGTTATTATAGTAGCTAGTTAAACTTCAAGTTAAACTAAATTAAAATAGGAAATGTTTGTCTTGGCAACCAACTGAAATAAAATGTGTGGGGTTTTTTTGTTTTATTTTTTGTTTTTTCAAGCAATGAAATATTTTTTTTATGATTTTATATATAGCAGGTACATTTTCACAATTCACCCACAATTGGCAGGTGTGGCCAAAAAAAGAAAGAAAAAGAAAGTTAATTTTGGACCTTAATGTCAATGCTGGATTGAGTAAAAGCAGAAACCCAAACATGCAGGATCCCTTTGATTTCTGTCACTATCACTTGCTTTAGTATGGCAGCAGTAGTTGACATGAAAACAACACCAGTCATTGTAATGCTGTATATTCTGCGCTGTTTAAGCTTTTAATTATAGATCAAAATATCTAAAGGACCAGCAGAAAATAACCATTGTAGCAGAAAATTTAGAAGAAGCTGAAGATTTAGAAATTTTAAAAATGTGCAGTGACTCTTATGAGTGACAATTTAATGTTTTATGTGTTTTATGTGTTTTATACAATCAGTCTACATGACTTTTATAAACTAGATTTTAAAACTGAGACTGTATTAAATGAACATGATTATCAAACAGTTTTAGGTCTAGTTAAAGCATCACATCATGCAGTGTATGTATGCTGTAAACTAAGTGTAGATAACCAATGCCTACAAGTACAAAGTAGCAATTAATAGAGTTTAAGTGCCAATGTCAATATTAACTGTATTTTTCCATGCTGTATTATTTTTATGTAATTTTTGTATAGTTTGTGTGTTTGAAGTACAATAGAAAGTGTATATATTAATTGTCTTCCATTTATGTGTGATTTTGTACAGTTATGAAGTAATGTAAATATTTATAGCTTTGGATTTAAATGGTCATAACTTAAAGCCAGAGTTTGTATTATTACATAGACCTTTTCAGTAGACAATATTGATCTTTCAGTTTCAATGCCTGTATTTAGTAACTTCTCTTTATTGTTGGTTGAAAGTTTTCATATCAGTTCCGAATACTTATATGCTTCATACAGATAGTGTGTTAATGAAGATTCAAGAACCCCTAATGCTCAACAGGGCCACCGACGGCAGTTTCACCAGAATGTATCATGAGTCCTCATATGTGTGCCTCATACCCGTAGACAGTTATATCCTCGTGTTGTTATGACCATTTAAGTTCTCTATGACCTGATGGTTACTAAATTATTATTATTAATAGAATTGTAACTTTTTATGCAATTATAGAAAGTTGTTGTAACTTTTAGATATTAATGATTATGCTGTACGTTTTTTTTTTCTTTTGCAATGCAATATGTGTTTGTTTCTGATCTTGTCAGATTGCATACTATAGTCTTGAAACTATTGTTTATCTTTAAACATTTGTGCTATTATATTTTTGAAAAGAATCATCGGTGTCCTATTGCATACTGTAGATGTAGATGAACTACATGTTTCTACAGATTAAATATACAGTATAGTTCTGTATTTGTCAGAATTGCTTATAATAGTGAGCATGTTTTATTGGGTTTATGTTAAATATTGTACAATGTTAATAAGCTCTCAGGGTTGTTACTGCAGTAGGTGTTTAGTTAATAATTTCCCAAAATGTGACTAGTTGTTGCTTTCATGTGACAATGTTAAAGAACTGTCTACAACACCCGTCCGTCTCACTGTCACTTTATGCATGTTTTTTGCATTTGAAATGCTCAAAATGGCCTTTTATACCTTTTATGTGACTTATTTGTTTTATGTAACTTTGTTTTATCGTTTTGATGCTGGTATGGAAACTGTCTGTGTTAGGTAGTTGGAAAACAAGAGAGGGATTTCAACGGCAGAATAAACCTGAACTAGGTCATTTGTTGCAGATGAGATTTGTTAGAACTATCCAAGGAAAATGTCAGGAGACTCAGAATTAAGATTCACTGAACATTTATTTAAAATTTTAGTGATTGGAGACCATAAAGTTGGGAAAACCAGCTTTGTCAAACGATATGTGAGAAATCAATTCTACGAGGAGTTGAAAGTGACTATAGGTGTGGATTTTTCTATGAAGGTGATCGATTGGGATAGTCACACACGGGTGAGATTACAGCTTTGGGATATAGCAGGTAAGTCGTATTACCTTGTTTAAACAAAATTATTTTAATAGAATTATGTAGATTACATTTGTTATTTTGATTTGTCATAATAGATCATCAGTGCATAAAACTAATCATGTTAATGTGCATCATGAGAAAAATGGAATCAAGTCAAGTCACTTTTATTTATATAGCGAACATGAAAATAATACAACAAAGTTTGTTTCTAGAAGAAAATTGCGTCATCGTCCACATTAAGTAAGGCAGATCAATAATATTGTTGAATATTAATTGTCCCCAACTAAGCAAGCCAAAAGCCAGGGCAACCGTGGCAAGGAACCAAAACTCCATCAGGTGACAGAATGGAGAAAAAAACCTTGGGAGAAACCAGGCTCAGTCGGGGCCAGTTCTCCTCTGGGCAACGAGCGAACAGTGTATGATTATGATCCAGGCAGCATTGCAGGTCAAAAGTCAGACTGGATCGGAACATTCAGAATATTTATCCAGTTCCATCTGGTTGGAAGTCGGAGTCACGCCGGTATGGAGACGAGTTTGTTGAGGATCAGTGCCGATGGCTGTCGTGACGATGAGGAGTTCACAGGGATGATGAGGCTGGCACTTCAGGGATGCGTTGTGGATGGGTCCAGGTGCAGGTCCACCATCTGATCTGGATACGGCCCGGATCCGGCTGACTTCAGTAAACATAGGAATAAACAAGACTAACATTAGCGTAGAAGCCATTCTTCTTATGATGTAACGAGTATGTCCGGTGTTATAGGAAGTGTCCCCGGTTCCGGCTGTCCTAATCTATGCAGCCTAATAATCATTTAACTGATTTGAATAATAGAAATGTATAATGTTCTATATGAATGCCAGGTAAAAGAGATGCGTTTTTAGTCTAGATTTAAACTGACAGAGTGTGTTTGCTTCCCGGACAATGTTAGGAAGACTGTTCCAGAGTTTAGGTGCTAAATAGGAAGGATCTACCGCCTGCAGTTGATTTTGATATTCTAGATATTATCAACTGACCAGGGTTTTGAGATTGCAGTAGACGTGAAGGACTATAATGTGTTAAGAGCTCGCTCAAGTACTGGGGAGCAAAACCATTTAGTGCTTTGTAAGTAGTCAGCAATATTTTAAAATATATACGATGTTTAATAGGAGCAGAATAAGACAGAAATTAAACACTTGTAAAAAAAAAAAAAAAAAAAAAAATCATGGCACAGTTTCACTTTCATATTTATTGAGTACAAAGCACCAGGCAACAATTACATGATATCCGAAATGCAAGTAAGCTGATCAGTGTCTGTTTTTCCATGAAACTGGAGAATTGGGACCATAATTTGCTTTAAAAATGTTTTTATTTGCTGTTATTTATTTAGGTCAAGAGCGTGTGAGGGGACTGAACCGAGTGTACTTCAAGGGATGCAGTGGTGCATTTGTTATGTATGACGTGACAAACGGGTCAACATTGGATGGAGCGCTGAACTGGAAACATGAACTTGATTGCCAAGTAATGTTGAAAAATGGCTGTCCAATCCCTACTGTTCTACTGGCCAATAAATGTGATGAGACTAAATTGTGCCAGAGGAATACCTCTCTTTTGGAGAACATCTGCCAGGAGAAGGGTTTTATTGGATGGTTTCAGACATCAGCAAAGGTGACTGGATTTTTATCATGCAAGTTTCCATATTTAGACTATACATTTAGGATAGGAAGCTGGGGTTCCCTTTTGAAGTGGAACTTTGAGGCAGCATCATTGAGTTGGCGCTATGGTGAACAAGTGTACCAAGCACGGCCATTTTACTGGCTGATGGCAGTCTATGACATCATGAGCAGGGTTTTCTAAGTAGGACTCAAGCTCCCCGGTGGCACCCTCGGGTTGGAGCCTAGGTGATCATAAGTTTTTGGGCACACTATATTATGCACTGCTTTCATTTTCTCCCTCTATGGTTAATATAGAGGAGTAGGCTTCCCCTTGAAGGAAGAGCAAGTTGAACAGAACTGCGGAAATTCACATCTCCCTATCTTTCGTTTATCTAACTCCCCATTATTATTGGATTCTGAATCTACTCTACTTAAACTAATTGCTGGCTATAGCAGTTATGAGCTGCTCTCCCCCGATGACATTGGGGTTTTAAGTAGGGCCTGAGCTCCCCTGCGGCTCCTTTTGGATTACAGCCTGGGTAGGAGTTACTGGGCACATTGCATTATGCCCTTCCTATTTGGCAAAGTACAGAAGTAGGCTTCCCTCTCGGAGGAGCAGCAGCTCTAAGCAGCCTTGCTTGCTAAATTTGTGATAGCTGCTTAAGTACCCTTAGGGTAGAGCATGGTGAATGAACCATGCTTTATTTACCTCCTTCCCCAACTATTGTTGGGTTCTGAAGCAGGAATATGGCTCCCCTTTGGTTAGGTGTTAGACCATGGTGACAGTACTAATGAGTAAAGGTGGTTCGCCCTTTGGCATCCTTCCTTGTTATCTGTCATATAATTTAGGTTGTGTGACTTTTCACATACTGCACACAGACACGAAAGGTGAGGATCCAAATGCAGAATTTATTGAAGGGTAATCCAAAGACGTAATCCAGAAACAGGCAAAAGATCTAACACACAGGCAATCAATCGAAACAATAACAACAGGGGAATAAACACAGACAAAAGGGTATTCCAGAATAACGGACAGGAAGTGAAAAAAAGTAAATAAATAAAATAAAAAAGACATGAAACAAGGAAACGCTCAGAATTGTAGAGTGACATATGGCAATAATTAACAATGAATGACTGAATTGACCAAGCTTTTATAGACAGAGTGAACAAGGCTAATGAGCAACAGCTGAAGGCAATGAGTGCTAATGAGCCTGGGCAAAGGATGATGGGAAAAGAAGTCCAAAACTGAGTGGCAGTTGTCTGGGGTGGAGTGCCCTCTAGTGAACAACCAGGGCACTCCAGCTGGTGACCGTGACACCGTTATTCAAGGCAGGTTTCAGCTGTTCTTCCCCAGTTATATTGGGGTTTTGAAGTAGAACCTTAACTCCCCTGCAGTTTCCTGGGGGTTAGAGTCTGGGTAACAGGGGTAGTGGGCACACTGTATAATGCCCTGCTCTCACTCTCCCTCCTTTGTTGAACAGGAATAAGGACTAGGCTCCCCCTTGGAAGGGCAGAAATAGTGAAGGTTGTGGCCTGTAAGGCTAAGTTTTTAGCATTTGGCAGGCTTCCTTACCTAATCTGCTCTTAAAGATACAGGGTGGACAGAACTACAATGGGCAATTCACAAGATTCCCCCTGTTTCGTTTACCTCTGTTTCCAATTAATATTGTGGCTTGAAGTAGGGATATTGTTACCCTTTTGAAAGTGTGCTCTACTATGGTCCACAATGCTAATACATAGAGAAAGTCCACTTGTGATGCGTCCCTGCTTGTTAGCTGTCACATATGGTCTGGTGTTAAAAGAAAGAAAGAAAAAAATGAGGCGCTAGCTGTAGTGGATCTTAGGTAGAGCACTTTTACTCAAGGCAGGGTTCGAGCTGCTCTCCCCCAGTTACATTGATGTCTCAAAGTAGGGCTCAAGCTCCCCTGCAGCTTACTTGGGGCCTAGAGTCTGGGTAATGAGAATTAATGGGCATACTGCATTATGCATTGCATTGCTTCCCTGAGTAGGACTAAGGATTAGGCTCTCTCTTGGAGAGGCAGAAGTAGTAAATAGTCTGAATGACTAATTACTAAGGGTTTGAGCACTTAAGCAAAAACATGAACTGCCCTCAACATACCCGTGAGGTAGAGCAGGAAGGATAGAATTGTGATAGGTATTCACGAAACTCCGCACTCTGATCAGATGAGTGTATGGAGTCTCCTAGTGGTTCCTGGATAGTTTCTTTGCTCAAATAGGGTTAATCACTCTTTCCGTATGACTTTAAGGTGAATAAGTAGAGCTTAAGCTCCCCTGCAGTTTCCCTAGAGGTTGAGTTGCAATGGCAAGAGTTTTGGCATTTATTTTATGCCACTCTCTCCTCTGATGAAAGTGGAGGTGATATTCTCCCCCTTTGAAGTAGTGGTACATTGAAGGTTGTAGTTGATTTACTCTCTTTGATAAGCTACTCCCTAAGAGCTTTGTCTAAGTATTGACATAGCATGCACGTTATTAGAGCTTTTGACATCATAGACTGCCGTAAACCAATAAAATTGGAGTGTTTAGTACACATGCTCAGACACCAGTGACGCTGAGGGCATCCCCATAGTGTCAACTCCATGACGCAGTGTCTCTTTCCCCTTCTCAGGGAATTCAGGGGATTCATCCTGGGGAATTCATTCTCAGGTTCATTCTCAGGTTCATCTCAGGGGAACCTGAGATGTTTTTCAACCTTCACGGAACCAGGGTTTTTTCATACTACTTAATTCACATAATTACAACAATTTGTATTTATTTATTGGAATGTCATAAAACTTAATTTGATATATTTTCATTTTTGAACTAATATATATATATATATATATATATATATATATATATATATATATATATATATATATATATACACACTGATGAGCCAATACAAAATATGATCCAAAATATACAATTATGTCACTACTTGTCCACCTAGATTTAAAATTAAATTAAAATAAAAGTTTTGTGTTTTGTCTGTTGTGTTTGTTTTAGGAGGATATCAATGTGGATGAAGCTGCTAAATTCCTCGTGAAGCACATTCTCAAGACCCATGAGGAGTCAGTGAAAGAAGAGCAGACCATGCAGATAAACCTGAAACAGCAGACAAAGACCAATTCTGCCTGCTGCTGATTTTATAGTCCACCTCTAGTATATCATTCTTTCTGTACAGTATATCATTTTGAAATTTGTATTTTAGATGTATTTGTATTTTATTTTCAATGATTAATACTCGTCTGAACAATTTTGGGGCCATGATCGAGTACCATGATGAGTATCTAATAAATACCCTTGTGGCGATGCGTCTCATTTTCACTGCTAATCCGCTACATGCTTACTGGTTATTAAATACATTAGCAGGGAAGGAAACTAACTGAGATCCGCTGTACACACTTACGCTGTACGCCTAAAACAATTCATCAAGTGAACAGAAATACTGTCAAGATGCCAGATTCATTATGTTTCTCTCTTCAGAAAGAACTGTGCACAGGGACATGGCCTATATTTTGTCAGAACTGTTAATTTGTTTATTTGGAAAATAGCAATATGGAGAGAATGGGTTTGGGAAAAAAAATCGAAATAAGTTGATAAAAAAATAAAAGTATCTTCAGGATAAAATTCATCAGGCCGTAGAGTCTCTCTGTTGTCCCATCAAGCGTAAATGCCTCAGAATATAGTCAGATCGCATATTAATAAATCTGTGATCTTAAAGCTCTTTTTACATTATTTGACAAATAAATCAGAATTTCCATTTCAGTGCATCATTTTCAGACATTTCTGCAAACTTAATTGAGAAGTTAGAAAACAGACTCTAATATAGGCCAATGCCCTGCCCTATTTATCCAGTTTATTAAATAATCAAATATATAAAATGTAGAAGTGAAATATCCCTCATACAATGATTATTTATCCAGGTCAAGGGAGCGATCAAACACAAAAGGGGAGCTTCCATACACAACGGCTGATGTCACAGAAATAGGAAACAGTTCCGAGCATGACCCATTTTTGCTGTGCATTTTTGAGGGAATGTTAAGAACTCTGGCGTTCTGATACTCCCCCTAGAGATCTGTACTATATTGAGCAAACAATACTGTGTTCAAGCCTCCATACCAGCCTGGACTGACTGTAGGCATCAGCTGCCAGCAGATTCTGAATTCTGTGGATGGAAGAGCGGGTTTGAATGTGTTTATGTGCTCGTATCATCAAGTAGTACAGGTCTGATGGTGCGCAATGCATTGTGTTCCCCCAGAGGCACAAGAAATGTTCCCATCTAGGCCCAAAGCACTTCCCATCTGTTAGCGCTGCCAGACAGGTTGTACAGGTGTAGCGCGTTTACATATTCTGGCAGATTTCCATGTGAGTATTGTGAGCAAACGAGAAGGCACTGTTGCATCATTGTGTTTTGATAAAGATGAGTTGTGATTCTTTGAAAAATTCAGTAGAAAGTGGATTATTTACAGTGGACTCATCACTGTGCTGGTCTCGTTCTGGTCTCTCTCATTACTGTGCTGGTCTCATTCTGGTCTCTCTCATCACTGTGCTGGTCTCGTTCTGGTCTCTCCCATTACTGTGCTGGTCTCATTCTGGTCTCTCTCATCACTGTGCTGGTCTCATTGGTGGTCTCGTTCTGGTCTCTCTCATTACTGTGCTGGTCTCGTTCTGGTCTCTCTCATTACTGTGCTGGTCTCATTCTGGTCTCTCTCATCACTGTGCTGGTCTCGTTCTGGTCTCTCTCATTACTGTGCTGGTCTCATTCTGGTCTCTCTCATCACTGTGCTGGTCTCATTGGTGGTCTCGTTCTGGTCTCTCCCATTACTGTGCTGGTCTCGTTCTGGTCTCTCTCATTACTGTGCTGGTCTCATTGGTGGTCTCGTTCTGGTCTCTCCCATTACTGTGCTGGTCTCGTTCTGGTCTCTCTCATCTGGTCTCTCTCATTACTGTGCTGTCTGATTCTGGTCTCTCTCATCACTGTGCTGGTCTCGTTCTGGTCTCTCTCATTACTGTGCTGGTCTCGTTCTGGTCTCTCTCATTACTCGTTCTGGTCTCTCTCATTACTGTGCTGGTCTCATTCTGGTCTCTCTCATTACTGTGCTGGTCTCATTCTGGTCTCTCTCATCACTGTGCTGGTCTCATTGGTGGTCTCGTTCTGGTCTCTCCCATTACTGTGCTGGTCTCGTTCTGGTCTCTCTCATTACTGTGCTGGTCTCATTGGTGGTCTCGTTCTGGTCTCTCCCATTACTGTGCTGGTCTCGTTCTGGTCTCTCTCATCTGGTCTCTCTCATTACTGTGCTGTCTGATTCTGGTCTCTCTCATCACTGTGCTGGTCTCATTCTGGTCTCTCTCATCACTGTGCTGGTCTCGTTCTGGTCTCTCTCATTACTGTGCTGGTCTCGTTCTGGTCTCTCTCATTACTGTGCTGGTCTCATTCTGGTCTCTCTCATCACTGTGCTGGTCTCGTTCTGGTCTCTCCCATTACTGTGCTGGTCTCGTTCTGGTCTCTCTCATTACTGTGCTGGTCTCATTCTGGTCTCTCTCATCACTGTGCTGGTCTCATTGGTGGTCTCGTTCTGGTCTCTCCCATTACTGTGCTGGTCTCGTTCTGGTCTCTCTCATTACTGTGCTGGTCTCATTGGTGGTCTCGTTCTGGTCTCTCCCATTACTGTGCTGGTCTCGTTCTGGTCTCTCTCATCTGGTCTCTCTCATTACTGTGCTGTCTGATTCTGGTCTCTCTCATCACTGTGCTGGTCTCGTTCTGGTCTCTCTCATTACTGTGCTGGTCTCGTTCCGGTCTCTCTCATCACTGTGCTGGTCTGATTCTGGTCTCTCTCATCACTGTGCTGGTCTCGTTCTGGTCTCTCTCATCACTGTGCTGGTCTCGTTCTGGTCTCTCTCATTACTGTGCTGGTCTCGTTCCGGTCTCTCTCATCACTGTGCTGGTCTGATTCTGGTCTCTCTCATCACTGTGCTGGTCTCGTTCTGGTCTCTCTCATCACTGTGCTGGTCTCGTTCTGGTCTCTCTCATTACTGTGCTGGTCTCGTTCCGGTCTCTCTCATCACTGTGCTGGTCTGATTCTGGTCTCTCTCATTACTGTGCTGGTCTCGTTCTGGTCTCTCTCATCACTGTGCTGGTCTCGTTCTGGTCTCTCTCATCACTGTGCTGGTCTCGTTCTGGTCTCTCTCATTACTGTGCTGGTCTCGTTCTGGTCTCTCTCATTACTGTGCTGGTCTCGTTCTGGTCTCTCTCATCACTGTGCTGGTCTCGTTCTGGTCTCTCTCATCACTGTGCTGGTCTCGTTCTGGTCTCTCTCATTACTGTGCTGGTCTCGTTCTGGTCTCTCTCATTACTGTGCTGGTCTCGTTCTGGTCTCTCTCATCACTGTGCTGGTCTCATTGGTGGTCTCGTTCTGGTCTCTCCCATTACTGTGCTGGTCTCGTTCTGGTCTCTCTCATCTGGTCTCTCTCATTACTGTGCTGTCTGATTCTGGTCTCTCTCATCACTGTGCTGGTCTCGTTCTGGTCTCTCTCATTACTGTGCTGGTCTCGTTCCGGTCTCTCTCATCACTGTGCTGGTCTCGTTCTGGTCTCTCCCATTACTGTGCTGGTCTCGTTCTGGTCTCTCCCATTACTGTGCTGGTCTCGTTCTGGTCTCTCTCACCACTGTGCTGGTCTCGTTCTGGTCTCTCTCATTACTGTGCTGGTCTCGTTCTGGTCTCTCTCATTACTGTGCTGGTCTCGTTCTGGTCTCTCTCATTACTGTCGTGGTCTTATTCTGAGTCAATTATGCGAACGCTGAGCCTGAAGGCAGGTTTTTGCTGACATGGTGCGTATAGGAGGGCAGATATTTTTACTCTCCCATCTGTTCCGCACTGTCCCGTAGTTTTACTTTGTAGCGTCCTTGGTGTGCGTCTAGGGATCTGTTCTACATACCACTTATTTGAGCCCCTCCGCTGCAGTTGTTTACAAATATTGTGGAGTGAATACATCTGTCCTGGTAGAGCAGTCTTTATAATTAATCTCAGCACATAAAATTTTAAGATTTTCTTTGGTACTTTGTATCAAATGTGACTGATTCATACTGCTTGAAATGTTCTGCTCTGATGGATGCACATGCATTATAACTGTTTCTGATTGCATTTGAAGTGGATATTTTGCTAAGAGGAAAAACAGAAAGCAGCCTGTGTCCTACTTCAGACCTAGTTTCAGAGGCAGAGTGAAGGAATATCTGTAGGAAATACTAAAATAATAAGCACAAAAATATTACATGTATAATATATTTCAAAAACTTTAGAATTCAGAAGTTTATTTAATTTTGATTAGCATTAATGTCAGCCAATGACACATTTCTCATATGGCTTAGGTTGCTTTGCCTAATCTGAGACAAAGAGCAATTTATCCACTTGGAGAGAGTGGTTAAGATGTGTCAGTGGTTTTTATAGAATTATTTAATGAAAAAAAGTTTATTAAATAGAATTTTGGTAACACTTTACTATAAGGTTCCATTTGTTAACATCAGTTCTGACAGGACCACTATCGTCAAAGATTATAGACAAATTAGCATACAGTTTGGATTTGCGGTTTATGATTCTGTTCTGGGCGAGAACTCCCGCACATCTATGCAGCCTAGCATGAATAAGAGCAGCAATAACCCCCCTTAGGGTAAACAGAACAGAACCAACATAAATGTATTGCCGATATCATTAATGTTCAAAAATTTAATGTAACAACATAATTCAAGAAAACTGAGTCTGAATTGAAGAGGAATTTCAGAATGCCAAGTCCTGACTGAACGAGAGGAGCTGGGGATGGAGGAGGGTACTAGCTCCTAAACAATGCAATAAAGCTGCTGATAATACTGAATGGACCTTATATAGGGATGCTGTGATGGCATCGTATCCCTATTGGTAGACGTGGATCAGCTGAGAGTCAGCTGATGTGAGTTTGACTGACATGACCTGCCAGAACTAACGCAATGCTTGATTTATTTGCATTTTATAAATGGACCTGAGCTAAAATAGTATTTTTATTAACTAAATGTATGTATGTATGTATATATATATATATATATATATATATATGTATATATATATATATATATATATATATATATACACACACATACATGATACATATTTTATACATGTTAGAGACTTTCTAATGTATAAACCATGAAAACTGTCTGGCTAAAAATCAATGAATTATTAAATAAAACCCAAACTGGTATCTGTGGGGTAAAGTGTGTCAGTGACAAATACAAATTTAAATACTATTGTATTGGTCTCATTGCCATTGTCATCCAAAGTGTCAACGAAATTTAGGGGCAAATTAATTTCTGAATATCAAACCCTTTCCGGTCTTTTTCGGATCATAAATCGGATCATAAATAATTTACTACATATTCCCATCAACTTTTCCCTGGACACAAGACAGCTTACCCCTAACAAACTGTGTCAAAGGACACAAAAGGCACTGCATTTGTGTCTGGTGGGTAAAGCGGCAGCTCCATGTGTGAGAGCAGATGGCCCTCATGGAGAAGCGGATGATGACTTTGCTGACGTACGGAGACTGAGAATCGCACAAGGAGGGATGCTGGACAGAAGAGAATCCACAGGATGCATGAAGAGCTGCGTTGAAAATTATTCTACTGCAAACCAACAAGACCTTTCTGCACTTCAGTTGTGTTTTTGTGCTTGATAAGCCATTAAATGTTGGGGTTGACATTAAAATATGGGATTTTCATAAGCAAAAATAAGTTTTAGGCTTTAAAAAAAAGGTGTATGAAAAAATTTCATAAATGCTATGCTGATAATGTATTTTGATAATACTTAAATTGAAAATATGCAAAATAATTTTCACTACTGCACAAAGAAAAAAAAAACATTACAGAATATTGCTGATGATGCTATAAATAAATAATTGTCTTTTTGGATATAGTGATTGTTTTCTTTTCATTTAAAATCCAGCATATGAGGAACCTCTGAACCTCATTTTTGGCAATGTTAATTTGGGCATCTAAGAATGATTATGGCACCATCTAGAGGGTGAAACACATACTGTCCTTTAATTCAGTGCTTTCAGGAAGCCCAGTAGCCTATTTGTGCTGTAGTAAAATGTGCTGTAATAGTTTATCTGACTTTGTTTGTTGCAAAAATTAAACAGGTTTGTCTTTTGGCCACAATATATAGTAAAAATGTTAAAAACTCAAATGTAAAAAAGTACAGTTGAGATTAGTTTGAAGCTATTATAAAGAACTGCATGATTAATCGTTAAAGATCGGGATCTCGATTCAGCTATGTCTATTAACCTTTAAGGTATGAAACAGCTTCACAAACAGTCTTTTCAACATCACAGAATTGTTATTTCTGTTACAAATATTAAAATGATCACAGAACTACTGGAATAAAAGTTTATAGTTCGGATATAAACACTGTGTGACTATATGTCTATGAAATTGATCAAAAGAGCAAATCCTTTTGAATCTTGGCGCTTCAAATAATTGTATCAATTACATTGTTATAAATGACTTAAAAATGTATTTGTCATTGAATCATTCATTGAAGAGATTTGTTTAAAAACTCTGATTCATCCAGTAATGAAACAAGTCAAGTATTTATGAGTGAGTCATTGAATCAAACCATTTTTTTAAAATAATTCATTATTAATTAAACATTTTAAGTAGACTGCAGCAATTAACATTTTGTCAGAACCTCTAGTTAATTACATGTTATTTTGTTTAATTGTTTGTTCAGAATCGTGATTTGTATTTGAAAATAAATAAATAAATCATAAATCTCAATTTCTCCAGAATGTGCAGTTCTATAACGTGATGATGCAACCAATATAAAAATGATTGCAAATGTATTATTTAGCATTTTTACACACTAGCGTTGGATTGTAAATTACAACATTAAACTCTTGAGACACTGAGAGGAGACCCTCTTCTCTTTGGCGAAGGTTCGACCCTCCGGAAGCATCCGGAAACAGTGACACCAGCCGTTACAGGTGGGAAGTGCCAAATGAGTCTCCCACGGGATTCAATGAGAATATTTTGTACCCAGACCAAGGCTCCCAGATGATCTGATAAACTCAGTATCACTCATGTCTCAAAAAGAAAACTGTTGCCAGCGATGATAATCTCCAGAAATTGATGCAATTGCATTAGCCTATAGACTAGAACAGAACTTACATTAACATCAATACATTCACAAAAAATTTACATAAAAAAAAATACAGATTTAGGAATAAAATCTCCTCTTGATCAACTACACACACAACACTTCTGCCTGTCCCCAAAACTCACTAATTTGCAACCAAATTTTTAATTAACTTCCAACCTCTGCTTTAATCCTTGCAGAAACAAAAAGCCTTTAAAATAACTCCAGGTACAGTCGTTCCACTATCCTTCTGCTTATTTTTCCTTGTAATCCATATTGCCAGCTTTGCTTTACCAATTTACCAAAAAATTAAAGAGAATCTGTGGCAACATACTTTGGGTCAAATATAATTATATTTTCATCCATATCTTCTCCAAGTGTTATAAGCCACCTCTTTAAAATCTGAAACAAACCATCTAACCTAGAACAATCTAAAAATAGATGCTTTAGAGTTTCTTCATGACCACAAAAAGAACATTTTTCCCCACAGTGGGTCAACACGTGCCAAATATCTATTCGTCACAATTGCTGAATCCTCCACTGAAGATCTGCAGTTTTTCAATGGGTGACTTATACAGGGACTTCCAACATCATAGGAGATGAGACTTGCCCAAACAGATCCAACCACTTTGATTCTTTACAACTCTTCAGTTCAGTGAATGAGAGACTTTCACACATGATAAATACAAAGCTTTCGTTGAAATGTCTTCAAACACATTCAGTGTTCACAGAAAACAAGACGTGATCCTTTTTTTCCATTATAGAAATCTGAAATTTAGAAAAACTTTAATTTCATCCTCGTTTACCACTGCTTTTTTCTTTTATACTTTGTCTGGATTGAAGGAAGAACTGAAAAAAAATCCTTCATTATTTTTTCCATAAATTTCACAGTCTTAATGTCAACTCAATTCTTGGGGATTTTTCCACTTGTTTCCATTCTTTAGATTAGACAGACATGTGCATTCTGCTCTCGCCAATGAAGTTTGCAAACTTCTCATTTCCAACACATTTATTATGGGGTTGTTAAAGAGTGGTTCATTTTTTCCATCCAACCTTCAAGGTTTGAATCTCTCTTTACTTGAAAAACAGAATTCCACACTTTCGAAATTGATGAGAAAAATCCTTCCATTCAATGTCTTTCAGACTGATTAAAAACAAATTAAAATCATATTTAAACCAATTCATACTGCGTATTAAGGAACAAGCTGTCTCAGTCTAACAGATTTTTCCAGAGTACAGCAACTTCTGTGCTGCCTGCAGCCTGAAAGCCTTGATTCTGCTTTTTATATCTATTAAGCCTTGTCCACCTTCACTGACTGGTTAATATAAAATAGCAGACTTTACCCAGTGCTGACCCGGCCAAAAGAAGTCATTTATATTCTTTTGTTGTAAATGAACTACTTCATCAGGTGGATTCAACACATTTAGTTTATGCCAAAGTGCTGAAGCAGCCAGATTGTTTGCCTCCGCCTAAATGATAACTGAGGCATCACCCATGTCCACCGTGACAAACGGTCACACATCTTATCATTCCTTCCCAGTTCTTCTGAATATATTTATCAGTTCCTAAATAAATATACCCAATATTTTCAGGCCTTCTTTACCCCATTTCACAAGGCTGGTGGCTCTTCTCCAGACCAATTTCCTAAAATAAAAACCTTCACTTTACATTTTCATACTTCTTTAAAACTTATTTTAAAACAAACACATCTGTTTTGCTTTTAATTAACACAGTAATGTCATCAGCAAAGGCAGAAAACGTAGGTTTAGCTTTTTGTCCATCAATTAGAAAGCCATCCAAAAAATTTTCCCAAATGACGAAGCAACGGTTCGATGGCTAAAGAATATAACATACCTGACAAAGGACGGCCTTGTCTACGTACTGACACTGGTTGGCTTAGCCCTCCTCCAACCTTTAACATGGTAGAAACACCAGAATATAAGCGTTTGATTCATGAAATAAAAAGATCACCAAAACCAAAAGCTTTAAGGGAACTAAACAAATAAAAGTGACTGAATCAAATGCCTTTTCTTTATCAACTGCAAATATTCCAATATTGTCACCAACCATCTCTTTTTGCAATATATTAAACCACGAACAAGAAAGATGTTATCCATTATAGTTCTGTCAGGAATACAATAAGATTGATAACCATTTACTATATGTTCTAAATACAATTGTAATCTATTTGAAAGACATATCGCTAAGATTTTATAGTCATACCCAAAATTGCCACTCGTCTCCAGTTCTTTAACAGACCAAGATCACCTTTCTTTGGTAACAAAGACAAATCGGCTCTTCTACAGCTTGTTGGCATGCAGTTCTTTTTTCCTGAAAGATGATTTAAAAACCTCAAGCAAATCGTCTTTTAATAAGTACCAAAACTGTTTATAAAACTCAGCTGGAAGTTCATCAATTCCAGGTGCACATCCAATGGATAGCTGGTTAACAGCCTTTTGTTATTTCATCAATATCAATTTCACATTCCAGTTGATTCCTCTGTTTATCAGTCAACTTTGGTAAATCTTTAAAAAGGTCATCCATACAGCCAATGTCACAGGGACCGTCTGAAAAGAGTTCTGTATAAAAATCAATAACCATTTATCTAATTTCTTTAGGATTAGTTGTCACAGTTCCATCTGATATCTTTAAATGTAGCATTGACTTCCGTGCTCCTTCCCTCAAAACTTGGAAAGAACTTGGTGCATCAGATGGATCTCTTAGAGAAAGGAAACGAGCTCTTATTAAAGCTCCCTTAGCTCATTCATGAAAAAGTGAGGCCAAAGCTTTCCTTTTTTCATTCAGTGTTTCAGTTGATTCACCATTTCGCTTAATTATCCTTCTTTCAATTGATTGGATTTCATTTTCTAATTCCATAACAGTTTTTTTTTTACAATAATAATAATTTGCATTAGCTGTATAATTTTGACAAAAAAAATCATGTGTGCTTTTCCTACATCGCACCAATGCACAACATTAGCAAAATCAGTCATTCGCTCTCTCCATTTTGCCCAAAATAAATTACATTTTTCACAACAGAAAGCATCAGCAATTTTACATTAAAATGCCAATAATAACTATGACATCTTATCTTTTGTAAATGAAAAACAGTCATACATAAATGATGATCTGAAAAACCATTCGGGTAAATACAGGCCTTTAAAATTCTATTACACCAGTCTTTATCAATATAAAAACTATCTAACCTAGCAAAGCTGATGTGGTCACTTGAAGACTTACACCAAGTAGGCTATATTGTTTTTCTACCGGATGTTGTAATCTCCAAACATCACACAAATCAAAATTGCTTATTACATTATTTAAACAAGTAGCAGAAAGAGGACATGGTTATCTCCATTCTGGTAAAATCTAATGTACAATTCCAGTCATCACCCAAAATTCTCTAATTAATTTCTTGATACAAGAGTCATGCTAATTTTCTTTGAGAACAAAATAACAACACCACCCTTATTATTAGAGCCATGCTTTAAAAAAAAAAGCCCTCCCCAGCACTTTTACATTCTATCTCATTATGTCACTATTTGTCTCTTGTAAGACAATTATGTCCATATCCTTATTTTCAATATATTCTTTCAACGCTGCTCTTCTTTTACCATCCCTTCCTCCATTAATGTTAATTGTTCCTATATCTTAATACTCCCCATTGAAAGAAAGGAAAGCTCAAGAAATAAGACAGAGAAAACACCCCAAGTGACTTCATCATTAAGGAGTTGTTCAAACTTTTTCAAGGGCCATTTTTCTTCTCAATTTCATTACATGTTTTTTCTCTAATCTCAATAGTTTTTTCCAAATGTCGCATCCAAGGAGTCATTAATCTTCACCAATTTGAGAAAGAATAGGTTGGAATATCTTATGCTTCTGAAAAGTTATCATCATCCTCCATGTCATCTTGTTCATCAGTAGTATCAGTTAACTGGGACAACAACAAAAAAAATCTGCCCAGTTTTTTGTGCATCATTTGTCAGAACCTTTGGTAACTAGACGCTCTTCATCTTCCTTATCACCATCCTCTCACACACAAATTTTCTCTCTTTTCCGCACGATTACCAACTACGCTACCAGTTGAGTTTCTTTTTCTCTGATTTTTCCAAACCTCAACAATGTCACTGTTTAATATGAAGGGGGGCACTAGAAATCGTGACTCTTAACAGATTGTGACACAAACGGTGAAACAACACGCTCCATTTACCCAAATGCCAGTTTCAATTAATTTACTCACCAAACTTTCATCTTTAAGGAAAACCACCACAGCTTTGTTCATCATTGACGCTGCAATTATATTTTCGTATCCAATTTGTTCACCAACAGCGCAACGTCTTCCACCACCGCGTCTATGGCGGAGCGAGAGTGAGGAGACACCCCCACTTTGGCGAGCCTCCATCTCAGGCCTCCGCCACGAAATCTAAAACTTCCCGACACTGAAAATTAAATAACAACACTCGATATTAAATTAATCAATTTATACACAAAGCAAAAGAAAACAGAAAGTAAGAAAAATAGAAAGACAAAAAAACTCAAACTCCTCTCAGCGTTTCGTCGCTCCCATAACCCAAAATCCCAGCATGCAAAGCGAGTTCTCAAATACCAAGTACGCAAAGTTCGGACTTGGCAAGTTCGACTCAGGATAAGGATCCCGAGGATGAGATGACACTAAAGTTGGTCATTCTTCAAATGGAACAGCAGCGTTCTTGATAGCGTCACTAGCGCTGGCTGGTTATCTCTATTTTAGGCAACAATAATACGAAATATGTTATAAAACACCACTCTGCCTCTTTTCGTTTTCATTTAAAAAATCTTAAACATATTAATAGCCACACAAATGTGGTTCAGGCAACAAGTAGGCTTACATTGATTATCTTCACTGCATAGGCTATATTTATAACAAAACTAAATGTAAAACACAACCTTGCCTTTTTTTGTTTAGCCTACATTTTAAAAAATATTAAACATAGGCTATGTGGTTTAGGCGATATGTGCATATGTAGCCTATACTCTGATTATCTTCACTGTAATAAAATGAAATATGGCATAAAACACAACCCTGTCTCTTTTTGTTAAATGTCAGTTTTAATGATCAATAATAGTTATAAGAAGCTATAGGCTACAATAAGCAATAAAGCAAACAATTCAGTCCAACATAAAAAGTCAGCGCTCTACAACGGTAAAGTTAAATAGCCTTTATTTATAAAGTTATGAAACTTCACTTTGCCTTCAGCCAAAACGATTTGCCAAGGAAACGTTATAGATTCATAAGAACAAAGATCGTCCATTAGAGCTACACAAGACGAATTATATCTCATGTTTAACCACTACAGAGACATCAGCGCCAGGGTGGGTTATCGCCTGGATCTCACAACTCCGAAACCGCAGATACAGTTTTCAAATAGGCGCTATAAATTTATAATAAACTGCAGATTTGAGCTTTAAACAACTACATTATCGCTTGAAAAACTCTTAAAACTACATTTCATGACACAATAACAGTAGTATTTTTAAATTACGTGGGTTTTCTCGTCCGCTATTGACGCTTGCTGGTTGGTGCGAGATGCATTCTGGGATACCTGCTGTCTCAAGTCCGCACAAGTCACCTCTCGAGGCTTCCTCGATAAAAGGGGCAGATCAAGAACACATCCAGGGATTTGCACTGTACTTAGATGTGAACTTTGAATTGGAACAGTACTTGGGCAAGGACTGATGACGTTTCATAAGTCCACAAGAACACAAGTACAGACAAGAATGCATTGAGAAACAGCTGGAGAGAGAGACAGATGCCCTGTCCAAATACCCACACTTGCGGTCTTGGCCACTTGAGAGGACGCATATCGACCACAAAAGGGGCGCTCTTCTGAAATGACAAATGGGACACCCTACGGTCTCATGGACTTGATGGAAACGCGCAAGAGGCAGCCATTGTAAGTCCACAAGACTGAAAGTGCATATGAAGTGTGCGATTTGGTATGGGCCTATCTCGAATGACACTTTGGAGCGGTATTCGAGGCTAAGCGTATCCCATAATGCTTTATGTTTGAGAACTTAAGTGCCCCAAAATCACGAGATGTTGAGGAAAACATTCACTGTAAGTTAAATTAATTAGATATTACATATAATTTGGTAGTAAAACATAAAGTGTTGTACATTTTATTGGTGCAAAGATGAGCAAGCTATGTGTAGTTTGTACAACATTTGCAACTGCTTTTTATCACTTAATTAGAAGCACCACAATTTAAAACTGTCTTCTGTTACATATAGGGACTAGGCATTTAGAAGTTTATTTTAAAATGCAAAATTTTGAGAATCAAAATAAAGCTCTGTAAAAACTTGCATTTTTTTGTCCCATCGGGTAATCAAAAGTTCTACACTCACTTGCAGTCTTCACGCCTACTTGAACACTTGGTTCAAATACAGGAAATACGTCAGGTAAGTTGGCAAGTGGTCAAATGCAAAGACTGCAAGTGTGGGTATTTGCACAGGGCAAGTGACAGAGAGATTAAGCGTGTGAATTACCGCAGTCTGTGCGTCTACCAGTTGTGGGTTTTGGTTATTTTGTTGTTGTAGTCTGTAAGGACCTTTTAAATAACTGAAATCATTTGGTGAAGTGATATGGAACTGTAATGCGGTCAAGACCTGCCTGGAACTACTTTATCCTAGCCTACATTCGTCAAACAATCAGAATCAAGCATTCAACTGTCTAACATATAACTAATATTAAAATGTATTTTTTTTATGTAACCTTCTCCCTTTAAATACTTTGGTCAGTTCAGGAATAATTTATGCAATTTCACATTATTTATTTTAAAGAATTAAAAGAACAGTTTCATGTCTATCCTTGTATTGTTCAACTGGTCATGAGTTTTTAGAAGGTAATTAGTAATAAGTGCAATACTTTTTAGAAAGGGCAATTAGTACAGTAATGAAATTACTCTGTTGAAGATGTAATTAGAAACTAATTCATTACTTTTTTTAGAGTAACTTACTCAACAATTTTCAATCACTGGTTATACTCACTCTTTATTGCCTTAATTGCCTCTTTTCTAAAGCACTTTGAGCTTGAATCTTTTTTTTAAAACAAAAAATCTTTTCCACAAAATACAAATTACACATTAACAAAACAAAACAAAAAACTAAAACAAAAACATCCATTAATTTCATCCAAAAATAACTAGATACAAACAACTAGTTTGAAACTACAAAATCCCATAACTCAAATGAAATTTGTTGTAAATGTATGTAAATATAACAAATGTAAAAAATAATTAATATAAGTATATAATAATAAGTATACTGGCATATTAAACAATAGTCCAGTTGCAAGTAGTTGCCATCAAAACTGAATTATATTTTTGAGAATTCTGTCAAACTAAAAACACAGAAGACATGATTTTTTTTTTTTTTTTTTTTTTTGTACGTATAGGTGGAGTATTTTTTGCACATTTAGGTGGAGGCAAATTGCCACATTGTTATCAGTGAAAGCTGCAATGTGTAAAGCTTTATACAGTCAATTACATCTGTTGTCCAAACAATGAATGGATATTGTGGCGAGGTGGGCGTGGTTCAATGAGGTCTGCACTGAGAGAGAGAGCTGGGAGACGCAGTGAGTAAGTAGGTCAAGTGCATAATGACAAACACCTGTGTCTCGTTGCAGTAATTGGCGCGGAGAGATCGCATAAAGCCACTGAGGATCATTGGCTGTAAGAGAGAAACACTAACTCAGGACTCGTGGGTGTTGGGATCGCTGGAGAAAGCCTGGAAAGAATATTCTATTGTGTTAATTAAGAAGAGTTTACCTGCAGCTCAGTGTGTGCACGCTTTATGTTGATTTTATGTATGTAAATACACTTTATGTATGTAAAACCCCACGATCCTCAGTACGCCGACCCTGTCTTCTTCCTTCCATCCCACGAACATTGTTACACTGGTGCCGAAACCCGGGAGGTAAGAAGAGTGCCGCTGCCATCATGCAGACTCCGTCAGCCTTGCCATTTGCGGACATCATACAATCGCTCGCAGGACTCAACCAAGAACACCACAAGGCGTTGCTGGACATGCGGGAGACCAGGAGCGCCGGTTCTGAACCCTTGTCCAGGGCAAGAGGACCGCGAGCTGTTCCGGAGCTGGGTGGACTGGGAGGTTTGGACAGAGAGTCTAACAGCAGCCGCTGCACCAGGCCCACACACGCACCTGCCTCTCACGAAAATGGGGCCCCAGGATGACCCGGAGGCATTCCTGGACTTGTTCGAGAAGTCTGCCAAGGCCTGTGGGTGGGCTCAAGATCACTGGCCAGTGCGCCTCATTCCCCTGCTGATGAGGGAGGCGCAGAGAGCGGCCCAGCAGTTACCGGTCCAGAATCTCCTGGTCTACAAAGACCTGAAGAGAGCCATCCTCCAGCGGGTCGGCCTCACCTCTGAACAACATCGCCAGTGGTTCAGGTCGCTAGAGCTGGGTGAGAGTGGCCGGCCCTTTGTGATGGCTCAGCAGCTCCGGGACGCATGCCGCAGATGGCTGGTGGTCAAGGGAAGCGACGTGGACCAGATTGTCGACCAGGTGTTACTGGTCACTGCCCACTGGCCACTCCAAAAGCACCTTTGCACACACTCCCTCTCATGCAGGTCCCCTTCGAGAGAATTGGTATGGACCTCATCAGGCCATTAGAACGATCCGCACAAGGGCATTGTTTTGCATTAGTCCTGGTGGATTATACAACACGATACCCTGAAGCAGTAGCGCTCCGCAGCATTTCAGCAAAAAGTGTGGCGGACACTATGTTCCGTTTAATCTCCCGAGTGGGAATCCTGAAGGAGATTCTCACTGATCAAGGCACAACGTTTACTGTATGTCACATACAATTCGCGAAATGTACGAATTATTGGGCATTAAATCCGTTCGAACCAGCGTCTATCACCCACAAACAGACGGCTTGGTCGAATGATTTAATCGCACTTTAAAAACCATGATTCGGAAGTTCGTTCATGAAGACGCCAAAAATTGGGATAAATGGCTGGAACCCCTGTTATTCGCTGTGAGAGAGGTCCCACAAGCCTCCACAGGGTTTTCCCCTTTGAACTTCTGTATGGGCGTCAACCACACGGGGTGCTTGACGTCATGCGAGAGGCTTGGGAGGACGGACCATCTGAGAGTATATCTTCTTTGGCTCTCAACGAAGGCGGTCGCATTTTCTTTCCCTCCTCTCCCTTATCTCCCCTGCTTTGCTGCTCTTGTCTCGTCTAGTTTACTGTCTTGTACTTTGAGAGACTCTCTCCGCACTGCTCTCCAAACTAAGAAATTATGGATTTGATCAACTGGTCTCTCAACGCAATTGACACCATCTTCTAGACGAGAAGTTTGGGTTCGGGGGAACCTGACTGCCCTGCCGGAACGTTCGCAGCTGGCTACACGATGGACGCGTGGGAGAGGTGGCGGGTCGTGTGTCTGGCAGCTCTTTCCGTGGAGGACATTGAAGATATGTACCTATTCGGAACCATGATGACAGGTTTTCTGCTGTTTGGATTAGGCATTGCCCTGGTTTATCGAGGAATTAAGAAGACGGTGACAGCTGTCCAAAACCCCACAAGGCTGCCCGTCATGATTGAAGCAGTGGGCAGAGCTGTCAGCACTCAGACTGTGACTATGAACCACAATATGGATAACATCATGGAGAAGCTCACAGCTTTGCAAAGGCAAATGGATCATTTCGGAGACCAATATGGACCAGGAGCTGTGTAAATTGGAATGCGGCTACTCGTCCCAAGACCAAACAACCCCTATCTTATCTGCTTTCGGCCCCCCCTCTACCAGCACTGGCCTTGGACGAGGCTGCTGCTGGAACAACAACTCACCCGGAAGAGCACTGCAGTGAGACGCTCTTGCGTTCCTTCCCCCACTCCCCACAGACACCTGCTGATAGACCTTTCTCACAATAACCGGAAATACGTAATCGTTGTGGAAGCGGAGTTCCTGTCAAGCGTCAACACACCAGAAAAACATAAACCCGGGCAAGTTTAAAATGGATCAAAGAGTCTACACAACTTCATTAACGGATTTGCCAAATATTACATTTGCTGATGTGACGACTCGTGGAGGAAAACTCCGTCACCAAAAAGAAAAAAACAAATAAAAAGTAAAAAATTTTCCACAAGAAATTTGTCCATAAACATCAAGGTAAGTAGAGAGCGAGGCTAACTGTTACTGAACTGTTAACTAAAATGACAGATCATTAGCGTGTCAATAGCTCTTGCTAGTTGCTTGCGCCATTTGTTTATGTTGCCTTGACTGCGGAGGAAGTAGATTACCACGACGATTGCGTATTTCCGGTCACAAATACGGAAGTTGTGAGAAAGGTCTATTGTTGACTCTGTCTGGGACCTGATCAAGGTTGTCTCCATGACAACTGCTGTGTATCGCTATGACATCCTGCGAACTGAGGCACCTAGATTAGGATGCCAGGCGTAGCGACTCTCCAGGCACAGAGTTAGATTAATGCACAGGCTTGCGTAGGCTGCAGCCTCGGATTGGCCAGATTTTTTTATTTTTATTTATTTATTTATTTATTTATTTATTTTTAATTAACTTAAGCGCGAAGGCACGGCGCCAGGATTCCAGTTTTGGATGGGCCAGACCAATTGTGGGTGGGCCTTAAATTAAAAAAGTTATCCAATCACTGTTTAACCTAATAAAAATTACTGACTAATATACTGTTATATTATCTGTGCGTATACATAATATAGATTTTAATAGCTTGATGCTCTATAAATATTTTGTTGCATTGTTAAAGGTTTCGGTGCATAGGACGGTCCTATCTGCGATCGCTCTCCATGGTTCTGACCAAAGAAGAGCGCTTTGGAATCTCCATTACGCATCATACGCATCATACCTGGGCTGCGTTTCACGATAACGCTGTCTCTTAGCGCGCTACGAAGACTCTTAAGGTATAACTTAACTAAAGGTATACTACCACTAAAGGTATACCATTGCTAGGCGTCTTCAGGACTATCATCCACTCGTGAGGCAGAGGCGCTGGCGCCCTCCTAGCAACGGCGCTGATCGCGCTAGCTGCGCTAGCCGCGCTAGCATCCTGGGGTGGCAAAGACTAAGATGTGCTAGGTGATGTGGATCTCAGCTCTCTTCATCTCCTGGTTGCAGCGATGACTCCGAGACTGCACGTGCGCGTTTAAGGTAGCCTACCTAAACAACAAGTGTTGCAACAGGACTGAGGGCTGGGTTGGAAAATATGTGACGTCATTATGTTTTTTAATTTTATCAATGTTGATTATGAAAATGAGCATGCAGTGAGCATACAGCATGAGAAAGATATGATACATCATGAGATGCGCAATGTGTCTGGAGACATGGATGGGTAAAACATGATTTTGACCATTTCACTGAGTTTTGTTTTGTAGAAAGTCTCTTTTAAAAAGATTTTCGTTTTGTATAAATTGTATCTTAATTTTGATCAATGTGTTATCAACCAATTGCCTGTATTTAATAAATAAGAAGCAAATATATAGCAGACAATGTAATAAGGCGCCGACACGATCACTTGCATTGCACGTGAACTGGAGGGCGCCGAAACTCAGCTTGTGCCTCACAGATTTGAGAAATATAGAAATTTGTTAGCTATTATAGAAGCTATTTGTAAGCTATTATAGAAAGCTTGAAATGTCCATTTTTAAACGAAAATATTCAAAACCAAAAGAAATAGGCTACTCTCTGATTATGTAATCCATATGAAATATGCATTTCTCTCTGGCGTTCATGGCGAATCCGCATCATCAACTTCATTTTTGCAGCGACACAGAAAACACCAATTTATTAATAAATAATTAAATGTATCCTTGCTATTGTAGACACATTCATAATCATTACTTTTACCGGTTCTTTGTGGCAAGCTTTATGCGTGCGGTCGTGCGCTTAAGTGCGGCTATATTACGTAAACACTCCTATAGGGTATATAGCCTAAGTAATTAAATTAATATAAAGGGGCGATTTGTCCACGAATGGCTTAAATGAATGGCTTAAAATTTAGTCGGAGGCAGCCCTTATTCCACATATTTTCGAACCAGGCTCAGGCCATTCTGGGTTGAGCGAGCGACCCTGCGGAATGAGCGAGCGGAGCGGAATAGGCTATTCAGAAATGCGTTCTCCGCTCACGAGCTCTGATCGGAACAAACCCGAACCACTGTCTGCTGAACTTGAGCAGAAACATCAAAATAGACATAACCAGCTTTTTAAAACTAAACATTTAGACTATTTTAGCACAAATTATGAGCTTATTGCACATTTTTTATAATTCTTGACAAAATTTGAATATATTAAAAGTTTTTTTTTGGGGGGGGGGGGGGGATCTGGGATTCACACAAAGAGCAGCCTAGGGGCCCCTGACCACCTTAATCTGCCCCTGCTCCAGGCCTACACATACACGAACTCTTACATATATATACAGATATGCAATCACCCCCCATCCCCCATCCCCCATCCCCCATCCCCCATCCCTCGCCTTCGACGCTTTGTACCACCAGTCTGACAGGCGGGTCTGTGACCAGCGCCGAAATGGCTGCAGGACCGGATGGCTGCTTGCCTGTGCTGGGTTACCTCCATCCCCCACTCCCCTCCCCTGTTGCAAGTCTTGTGTGTTCATGTTGTGTACTGATTATGTGCTAATGTTGCTGAGGTGTTTTTTACTGTTCCCAAACTGTACTCCTTACAGGAGCATAGTCTGGGGGTTGCGTTTTTTTTCTCCTCATCTTTCCTCATGTTATGCTGTATTTTTTTTCCTTAATGCTCTGTCTTCCTTGTATGTATGTTTGTATGGACAGGTTGATGGCTAATTTCGCTGGTACTTGTGACTAAGTGACAATAAAAGAAAAACTAACTAACTAACTAAGAGTAAAATCGAAATTCAGTATGTTACCTGAGAGCAAAACTTAACACTTTGGGGCGGCTTTCAGTGGAGAATTTGCTACAGGCCCAGAACACACAGAGCCGGTTGTATGACAGGGGGACCAGACTACGAGAATTTGCACCGGGAGATAAAGTACTTATTACCCACGTCTACCTCAAAGTTACTTGCTAAGTGGCAAGGACCATTAGAGGTCACACAACGTGTTGGAGATCTCAATTATGTGGTGATTCGGTCGGATAGGAACGGGGCACGTCAAATATGTCACCTCAACCTCCTAAAAAAGTGGACTGAGGCGGAATCAGTGATGTTAGCAACGACAGTGATGGGAGAGGAGGATCTCGGACCAGAAGTGAGTACCAAAACCCAATCTGTTGCTCTGGCCCTGGGGGGAGATCACCTCTCGCCGTTGCAACTCACTGACATAGCAAGGTTGCAAGCAAATTTTGCAGACGTGTTCTCGTCCCTTCCCGGTCGAACGAATCTCATTCAGCACCACATTGAGACAGAGCCGGGTGTCGTGGTCCACAGCCGGCCATATCGGTTACCTGAACACAAAAAAAGGTAGTTCAGACGGAATTAGACGCAATGCTAGACATGGGGGTAATAAAAGCAGCCCACAGTGATTGGGCAAGCCCGATAGTTTTAGTCCCTAAAACCAACGGCTCTGTGAAATTCTGTGTGGATTATTGCAACACTTAGGGGCGGCTTTCAATGGAGAATTTGCTACAGGCCCAGAACACAAAGAGCCGGTTATATGACAGGGGGACCAGACTACGAGAATTTGCACCGGGAGATAAAGTATGTGTCGAAATTCGACGCCTATCCAATGCCGCGGGTTGATGAGCTGCTTGATCGACTAGGCACGGCTCGTTTTTATTTGACTTAACTTTAACTAAAGGATATTGGCAGATCCCCTGGAATGGCTCCCTGGCCTGAGTCGGGCGGTGGGGGTATGTGGCATGGTGGGCGTGGTTCATCGAGGTCTGTACTGAGAGAGGGAGCTGGGAGACGAGCGGTGAGTAAGTAGTCATGGGCGTCGGAACCATTGTATATGGGTGGGACAAGACCCACCCACTTTTTAAGACCAATGATATTGGACCCACTTACTTTTACCGTCTCTGATTCAGCGCATTTGTCTGTTTGCTTTTCAGAGACGCTGTCAGTCAAATCCAATTATTAGGGAATTCCCTAATAAATTAAACTCCGCTGAGTAGTATGTACCAGGCACCTTGTGTCAAAATGATTAAAGGGATACTTCAGGATTTAGCATTAAGCTTTGTATTAGTAGAAAACCTGTAGTATTTTCGAATTACCATGCTTTCCACCCTCATATCCCCCTGAGATAAGAGATTTATGTATTTTTTTGTCTGGAAAAAATCCTCCAATGACGCAAAAATCGTCATTTTGCGTCATCGGAGGATTTTCTGACCAGAGGCTAAAGACTACAGCCAGTAGATGGCGTTGTTCCGCATGTTTTCAGCCCGCCCATAGGAGGTGGGATCTCACTCATAGAACACAGTGTCAGCCGTCTTTCTTTGGAAGCTAAGCTAGCAGGCTCTTGTTCTGTGGAGAAAGCTGAATAGTAGGAGAAAGCTGAGTAGGCCTAAGTACGGGTTACCATCTTCCTTTTCCCGGACTTGTCCAGCGGGCGAGATCGTTCAAAATGTCCGGGATTCAGCTTTTTATGCACACCTTTTGTTTCAATCTAACTGAATTCATTCCGATTGGTGAATCTGAATGTAGTGTTTACATGAACGCTAAACAAGTGATCGGTTGATGTGCATTTTACCCTTGCTAAGAAAATTCCCGCTCCTCCGTGAGAGATGGTAGACCCGGCGCGTCTCAGCAATGACGCCACCGGCCTCGCGCCGTTCTCCCGCGGCCGTCAGCCTCGTCCTGCTCGCCACAGTAAACATGATGAATGAATGGCGACTGTAGAACGCAAAAGCCGAATCCCGGACATTTTGGGCGATCTCTAGAGATCCCTCCCTGGCAAATCCCTGGCAAACTCATCACGTAGGCTAGCCTTGTTGTTTTCAACTGCGCACTCTTACCGGTAGGCGTGGCCTCCTAAGGCAGCGAAGCAAGTGCATTCTGGGAGTTGTTGTCTTTCATCCACATAAGCCAAAAATACATTTTCTGGGTTTTCTTAGTCTAGAAACCTCCAAATTCAAAAATTTCTTCACATTTCTTCTACTTAAATGACCTATTTTAAATACACATTCATCTTCCCAGAGGTGAAGTATCCCTTTAATGACTTTGACCTTTTGACAGGTTGAACTTCCGGTGACCTTTATGATTGATGGGTTGAACTTCCCGACTGAGGTCATGGGATTAACCTTTGAGAGAGAGAGAGATTTTAGAGAGAGTTGAAGAAGTGACTCCTAACACATCATTGTCCATACGAATGGGTCACAAAAATAATTAAACTAAAGTTGAAAAAAAATATATAATGAAATACTTATAAAATCTACCGAACCAAGTATTTCAGTTTTAGATAAACAAAACTGTCTCAAAACATAGGCGCCTCTAATGTATGTGTGTCAAAAAGTAAAGGAGCCGCGTGTGTGTGCGTGTGTGTGTGTGTGTGTGTGTGTGAGAGAGAGTTAACATAAATCACAGAGTGGTTCTCTCTCACACCAGCGTCTCAGAGGAATGTATTCAGTGATGGGATGAGACATTGTTGTGTTGAATTTACTTCAAAGTAAAATCTTAAAAGTTTAAATGATATCTTTTCAAAATAAAAGATGTTTTAAATAAATTATTAAAAGTCTTAATAAAAACAAATATTCTACAACGATGGTCTGTGGAAAAATTTGACTTGAACTTAAAGTATATTTTTTTATTTATCATGGGTATGTAAAATAATTTGAAGCGTCACAAGTCATCTCACGCCTGTGAAATGTTCAGTAATTTCTTAAGTTGTATCTGTGAGAAAATGACAACAACATAGGTCTATCTTCAGAGAGAGCAACCATGAGAACATTTAGAGACTGTCCCACTGATAGGCTGCTTATAAGGTCCTTCCGATCAGCACTGAGAAAGAAGTTACTTGACAATAATGATAGCTTCAGGATATCGGGTGACAGACTCTGTGCATCGTGTCAGAGCGTATGTCATGTTAGTCTGCTAACGCCTTTCCATACTAAATTCATTTCAAAGCATAACCTTAAACGTTTACATTAGATATTTTAAAAGACTGATTAAATTAAAATTTTAAAGTTTGAATACATTCATATCTTCTATTTATCTTTTAGAAGATTACTGTATGATATAAATTATTTTGCTTAACGGTGACCTAAAGTACAATTGTTATTAAACAATGTACTTGGTCGTCTTAAATCTCATTTATATGAAAAAGATTCAACCAGCATTTTTTTGTCCATCTGGGGGTTTCAATTTTTATGGTGGGGGCTTTCCATAGCTATCCCATACACCTAAACAGGACCATCACAGAAAACTACATTTTCAAAATGAAATAAATAAATAATTTAATAAAATGTAAACAAAGTTTTAGCTAAATAAAAACACCTTACATTTCCAGAGAGCCGAAGTGGTTCTTTATGCAATGATAAAAACGATCCAAAAAAGCAAATAGTTTAAGTTGTCATAAACATAACACCCCCAGACCCTTCAGTGATAAACTACAGTGTGAACTGAAGCTTCAGGATACAGGGCGACATAACAGATGAGTCTCGGGGGGGACAATGTCACAGTAAATCTAGTCTGTGTTTCAGAGCATACTACATCCAGAGTTTTATACTAACTGTTCAAATTCATTTAAAAGCATAACCTTAAAAGTTTAAAGTTTTATTAAAATCATATCTTCTATTTATCTTCTTAGAAGATTTATGTATTATTGTTACTAAACAGCGTCTGTCCAAAAACTTTAGATTGTTGAAAAACTGTACTTAGGCGTCTTAGATCTTTTGTCCATACAACATGAAACATGTTGTCAAAGTTTGTCACAATGTTTTGCTGCTGCGTTGTTTTTAAGAAATCCGAGGACTTCACATTGCTCTTATTTAGACTAAGTTGTATCATTTGGAAAATCACCACACAATTTGAGAGACGCAATGTGTGATAAGTAAAAATCACACATCGTCTTAATTCAAAGTTTAAGTATAAGATCGTATAAGATCCTTTTTACTTGTATCTCCCGAACTATCCTTAATCAGTGCAAAAACATTTCGGAGAATATACTATCGTTTATCTACTCAAAATACATGTACAAGTTTCAAATGTTAGTATTTGTTGATGGTGGCCGCATGAACAGACTTTGGGGAGAGCTATAGCAGGAAGCATGCCCTTTGACCTCCTCGATTTTGTAGGCTTTTTGTTAAAGAACCTACAAGTTAGTCCTCCCATCTACTCGCTTTTTCAAATGCGTGTTGTGTCAAGAATCTATGACAACATGTCTTCCGATAGCGCTTCATCGAGTTTAATTGTACATGTTCTACCGTCATGCCGCCTATATAATGATTTACACAACCAAGCTTGTCATTTAGACCGTACCTTTGACTTACCCGTCGAGAAGAAAGCAGGCACCTACAGCGTCCCTCTTTCTCCTTCATTAGCTCTTTCCACCTGGGAAAAGCTATCCCGATATTTATTTACATACCGATAAATTAAATTTGAATTTAATTAAAACTTCTCCTGCATAACTATGATCCTGCATTATATTGTACCGTGCAGTGCAGCCTTTTCAAATGTGCCGGGGCAATATCAACGCCTCCCATATGGTCTAGCGGTTAGGATTCCTGGTTTTCACCCAGGCGGCCCGGGTTCAACTCCCGGTATGGGAAGACAATAAAATTCAAGTTATTCAAGTTCATCAATAATCATTTTTAGTTATTCATAGTCTTAGAGGCCTACACGAACTGCAGAAACAAGCAGAAGATATGTAAATGCTGTTTCAGTACTGAATCATTTTCACAAATACAAATATATTGAATTTAGAAAATTTCACTATGGAATATTTACTTTATTTATCATAATTTCAATTTAGTACGTCATCATTTAAACTTTTTAAGTCATAATTTCGACTTATCATAATTTACAATTTTTGTCAATTACGCCATTTTAATGTAATACTTAAAACGGTTTTAAGTCATAATTTGGTTGTTGACTATAGTAGTGTTGCACCTGCATGTCCACTAACTCGCTTGTGAGAGTCAGAGTGTGTAAAGTAAACTCTCATTAGTGTTAGTAGAGTATTAGTGGACTGGTAGGGTTGGAATAAGTAATATTAGAATACAATATATGTTGGGGGCATCACAATAAAGAGTTAGCAGATATTAAGATCTAGGCCTTCAGAAGTCATAACTTCAGGGGTAGGCCAGTTGGCGAAAAACACTGCATGTGTAAAAATCAAATACTGTATTACACTTTTCAAAGTTAGAATAAAAAGTTAAGTGTCACAAAGTCTGACACAAGGCCATTAACTTGTTCTTTTTGCTTATTTCTACAAATATCAACCTGATCAATATGGACTGAATACACGATTAAACAAGATCATTCATCAAGAAAAAACAGTGATTTGAAATACAACTAAACCATGATAATGTTTAGTTTAGATGTTGATGACTAAGTTTCAGGCATAGTGCAACCAGATTTCTCTAACATCTCACTCACAACGCGCAACTTTGTAAATTTGTAAATAAAATAAAATAAAATATTATGGAAGTCATTGTACTGTAATTGTAAAATGTAATTATGCCATATTTTATTAATGGCTTCATGTTGATTTAAAGTTTTTGGTTGTTATTAACTAATACCTACTAACATCTGACCCCAAATAAACGGATAGTGGAATGTTCACAATCTACAGTTAGATATCGCCTACTCCTACTTTCTTAAATTATCAGACACTCACCGCACTGATGTTAACATCACCATATATTGTTTTTTCTACCATGATTGTAGCAACTATTGTCCCACCATTCTTCTGGTCAATTGTTAAGTTAAGCCGATTAGGGTTCTGAATTAATGGCTGTCCGAATGATGTAGAATTATTATGCCGTCGTTGTGGAAGGTTGTTAGGCTGTTGATTTGTCATGTTTCCAGAATGTGTTTGAATGCTCAGCGTTTGAACGTCACCATCTGTTAAAAAATTAACAATTAAATACACAACCAAAACATGTAAACATTATAGTAAAGCTTATTGAGAAACATACTGACTACTAACAAAGTAAATTATAAATCTTTTCCTACGTTTGATATTCTTTTTTCTGATTTTTTTCACTATGGACTTGATCCTTTTTAATGCAGTTTTCTCTCCATATTTATTCTGTAGTTCCTCTACTGTGTCTTCCAACCTCCCTGTTGTTCTTCTCCAGCTGTGCTAACCAAAGACAAATAGAAGAGTAAAATATATGTACAATAGCAAAAATAAAGTTGGTCATTAGTTGTTAGGGTTAGATACACCTGTAGACACATTCATACACCCGTTCGCCTGTTTTCATTTAGCATACACCAGAGTTCAAACATTCACTTTTTCAAAGGTCAGATAAGCTCATGAATATGGCAACCAAAGTCAATGAACCGGCTGATGCTGCAGGTGTTAGAGCACATGATGGCCGGTGAACAGACGCACAGCAGGTTAAACCAGAGTTAAAACAATAGTCTATGTTAGGACAATAGTATCTGATAATAGCTGATAACGGTCATAAAGTGCCAGATAAGGTGCAAGTAGCTAAACTAAACATTTCATATTTGACAGAATACAACGACAAAAATAATCAACTTTTTTCTAATTTCACCATTTTGAACTTAAAATAGGCCTATATAATACATGTGATTTAATGTGAGAGGAGAAGAAACAAATAACAGCCATTTTCATCATATTAATAATGAATGTGTACATATTGTGAATTAATTTAATAAACATATTTACCTAACATCCATAGCCTTCAGTAAATTAAGGCTAGACAAAGTTCCTTTTTGTGGACAAAGTGAACTTTGGAGCGCTTAAAAGTGTGGGGCTCAAAAATAAGTGTCATTTGGAACTCTTTTATCAAAAAATATGTTGATAATGATTAGTTATGCCAAATGATAGTTTGGCATGCATGGGATTGTCCATAGTGAGAGAGAAATACTTTTATTATAGAAATGCCTATTTTTTATTCTATTCTTTAAACCACACATAAAATAGGTTTTTATACCTGCTCAAGTACTTCTTGATGAGTGTCTTCTGTATTAAACAGCAAATCTTCTCAGTCAGATCGTCGCAAGATCTCATGAATCCTCTCACACTGCTCGTGTTCACGCGCTCCATCGCTGCACTTGTGTGTATGACTCGAACGATTCAAACTTCCATAATGCGCGCCAAAACAGCAGCGCGGAGATGTGAAGATGACAACCCCCTATTCACCCCCTCCAGCGGGGCGAGGGGTGGACCTCAGCCTGATAAATATTTCAGGACATCGCACGCTCTACTCTAGCTCTACTAGCCTCGGACTGCTGCGCTACTGCATCATCTCATTGATCAAAAGTTGAAAGTCCTGTTTGTCTGAGCCTGACGCAAACTTTTGACCCACAAACTTCCGAGCATTAACCCTGGACGACTGTGCCGCAAGGACTCACTCAAGAGATTCCAGGAACATTCCAGGAGATTCAGGAGACTCTTCGAAAAGCTGAAAAAATGACGACGCAAAACCTGATGGAGAGCGACTCCCTGTTGAGTTCTGGCGATGCGGGGCACAAGTATCATCCGGCATGTGAGTGTGCCACGGGGAAAGAGTGTCGTTTAAGAGCTATGCTAGACTGTATGTTTAAAGATCATTTTAGAGGTCAGATGGTTGGCCTGATGCACAGGATCATCGACGCTGCGTGTGGTATGAAAAACGATTGTGCGCAGGATACCAAACGTGTGACAAATCTCAAAAATGAAATGGATGACGTAAGAGGCTTGATAAAGTCATGACCTGATGTAACGCCCATGTTTTTTAACGGCAAAGAGCCGATCGGCGTAATCCTCAGAAAAGTTCTGGATGTGTTGCGTGAATGTAGTGACGAATTCCAAATCACAGAGATACTCGCTATTTGTACATTCGTAACGGATCTCTGTGTGTCACTGGTATCAAAAAATGCAAAAACTGACGTTGGTGAATTAGTTGAAAGTCTTGCCAGCTACATCGTAGAGCAAGACATGATAGCCTGCGGATATTTTCTATTCTGGTTAGACCATCTGTAAATGTAATGCCGGTCTATCATTTTCTTCAATGTATGAAAGTATAATGTTGAAATAATTTCTGAATGAAAAAATGTCTGAGCTCATAAAAATAGTATTATAATAATAATATTTAGAATACTACATGATTTAAAAGATTAAATATTTGTTTTCTCCATTTTAATTACCGTATTCCCGAGGCGGCAACCATTTCCTGTCAGGTTGAGTGAAGGGAGCGAGGACTCAATTGCAAGAAAAAGGGCTTTTATTCAATATATCACAAACTAAAACAAAAAACAAACAAAAACTACCCCGAGGGGGAAAACAAGACAGACTTAGACTTAGACTAGACTTGACTTGACTTGACTTGACTTGACTTGACTTGACTTGACTTGACTTGACTTGACTTGACTTGACTTGACTTGACTTGACTTGACTTGACTTGACTTGACTTGACTTGACTTGACTTGACTTGACTTGACTTGACTGAAGCACACAGCAGGGAAACACACGGCGTATGACAACGATCCAGCACAGGACTGAAGACACAAGGAGAATAAATAGGGAGCACAAACAAAGCAGGTAACGAGGGAGGACAGGTGGGGAAAATGAACTAATAATCAGGTAACAAGATGGGAGGGGCTAGACAATCAACTGGAGAGCACATGGCACAATGAAACATACATGACAAGCCATGTGCTCACACCAAACATAAACACATGAGCACATGGCCAGCAAACAATCATCAGCCATGTACCCCAACAAAAGACCCCAACAAAAGACATGAACACGCAGCTAATGAGAAAACTCATAAGCCACGTGTTCACACAAAACAAAAGCACACAGCTAGTGAAACGAACTGCGTGCTACACAGTACAAGACAAAAACAAGACATGGAAGCACATGAAACAAAGCACAGACAAGATAACATACGAGTGTCAGGGCTCTGTCACAAAACCAAGAAATAGACCAGACAGAAGTGACAGAACCCTGACAATTTCCATTCCAGAGTGGACTGCATGAAATGGTATTTACTCCAGTAACATTTTTCTGGGGGAGGACCCACCCACTTTTTTTCCCCTTCCGACACCCATGAACCTATATAATTATAAATTCAATTGTTATAATATTTTACAATATTACTGTTTGTTGTTGTATTTTTCAAAACTTGAAACTTGTGTGTGTGTGTCAGCTGGATTTTTAAATGTTTTTTGAAATAAGTCTCTTGGGTTTTAATTTGAGGTATAAAAACCTGACGATACCACATATTGAAACATAAATTCATATAACATAAATTGTCATTTTCTTAATTTCTAAGTCAATAAAGTGTATGTTAAATGAATAAATGTAGTGTAATGAAACAAACTATACCATTCAAAAGTATGGGGTCAGTAGTTTTTCTAAACAAATTAATACTTTCTCAGTCTAGAGGGCTACTTGTTTGATATAGGCTTACTCACTCTCTCTCTCTCTCTCTCTCTCACACACACACACACACACACACACACACACACACACACACACACACACAAGTTTCAAGTTTTGAAAAATACAACAACAAACAGTAATATTGTAAAATATTATAACAATTGAAATTAGAATTATATATTAGGCATGTAACGGTTCACAAAATTCGCGGTTCGGTTCAATACGATACAGTGGTGACAGGCACGGTTCGGTATGTTTTCGATACAGCAAAAAGAAAGAAATGCCAGAGAAATTCCCTTGATTTTTATTTATTTATTTATTTTTTTCTTTCATTAAAACTAACATCATAAAGTATGATCTTTTTTTTTTACTTTGAACAATGATGGAGCTATACTTGACCCATCTTCTGGGGTGTCTTCTTAGCAGCATATAAAACAAAAACCGCTCCTTATAAAAAATGAAATGTAGGCTATTATTGTAGCAGGCCTAGGCTATAGCCTAGTTATAAACAAAGGTTTATTTTATTTTATTTTAGTTTTATTTTAAGTTTGCAAGACTCCAGGTTAACATTTGAGGGCAGCAATTTTATTCATGTCGAAATAATTCAAAAGCAAAACGATTAAAAAATAAATATTTGAGAGTGGAAATTAATGTCTTTTTTATTTTTAAATAAGTGTTTTTTCCCCCCTACATCTAGTAACTTTTAGTTTTATAAATGGGGGTATTTGAAGGATGAACAAAATAATGTTTTGGTCATCACATTAAAAATAACATTTAAATATATGATCATATTTGAGTTTTGAAGTGCTAGAAAATATATGTGATGTAGCCTACTTGAAAGCATTTTAGTCCTGCCAAACTTCCATGGTGACAGTTAGTGTTTAGCCTACTACATTAAATCCACCGTGAATGTTTCTGATTTGTGGACGTACATTTTTTAGGATTCTTTGATGAATAGAAAGATCTTTTTATTTTTTTGTAGAAAGCCTTTCTTTAAAGTGAATTTCGTTTTGTATTTAAATTGTAGGCTATCTTAATTTGAATCAATGGCAAATATAGCAGATCATGGAGGCGCCAACTGAAGCTCGTGAACTGAAGCTCATCTCGACGTGCAGATTGTAAATATTTTAAATTATTTAACGGTTTTATTGTGTTTTAATGTTATATGAAATGTTACCCATAGTTATTTTCTCATTTTATGTTATTATCATGAAAAAAAAGAAGAAAAAAAAAAAGAAAATGAAAGATTACAATTCAGGCTGTTTCTAGAAGTTGGCGGGCGACTCATCTCTTATTTGCATCTTAAAGGTTGTATCAGTGATTTCAGGCCCCCCCCCAAAAAAAGATCACATTCATCTAATCTTTCCTAACGATCCGCTAGTTGCCCGCCCCATAAGCAGGCCGTCAAAAAAACGTGTGTTTTTCTTCCTCGTTGAAACAGTTTGTTCAGTTGTACCCTACAGTACATGAACAGAAGATGAACAGAAGATCTCAACCAGAGGAAAAAGTCTCAACATCCCATCGTCAGGCGTTCTGCAGTCCTGGTCTGAAAGTAAAACAAAAAACACAAACCATTCAAATGAAGTTGTTTAATGGACAGTCGGGTCAGCTTATGTTCTGCGTTATTTAAAGCAGTGATGGTTTACTCTGGCCCTCAGCGTCCACTGTCCTGCAGATTTAGCTAGATGGCTGCGTTGACTCTGGATTTAATAAAGCACAGTGGACCAAAGTGCTCTTTTCTGATAAGAGCAAATTTTGCATCTCATTTGGAAACCAAGGTCCCAGAGTCTGGAGGAAGAATGGAGAGGCACACAATCCAAGATGCTTGAAGTCCAGTGTGAAGTTTCCACAGTCTGTGTTGGTTTGGGGAGCCATGTCATCGGCTGGTGTTGGTCCACTGCGCTGTCCACTCAACGCAGCCGTCTACCAGGACATTTTCAGAGCACTTCATGCTTCCTTCAGCAGACAAGCTTTATGGAGATGCTGACTTCATTTTCCAGCAGGATTTGCACCTGCCCACACTGCCAAAAGAACCAAAACCTGGTTCAATGACCATGGTATCACTGTGTAATTACTGTGTGATTTCATGTAATATTCAAATTTTTTGAAATCCTGTTTTCGTGGGTTGAAGCCCAAATTATGTACAAATAAACAACTAAATACTTGAAATCGTTTAAGTTGTGGGCCCTGAATCTATAATCTATGGAAGTTTAATGTTTTGAATGGAATTATGGAAATAAATAAACTTTTCCATGATATTCTAATTTTTTGGAAAGGGTCTGTATATATACAGTGGGTACGGAAAGTGTTCATACCCCCGGTAAATATGATCAAAAATGGCTGTAAAAAATAAATCTTTCATTCAAAGAATTTGATCTTTCGTTCAAAAAATTGGCAAAATTCTAACCTTTCATTGAAGTAAAAGAATTCAAATTGGGGGGGAAACCACATTATGAAATAAATGTTTTTCTCCAAAACACGTTGGCCACAATTATTTATACAGCTCTGAGTCTTCTCCTATAATGCCTGATGAGTTTGGAGAACACCTGACAAGAGATCAGCGATCATTCCTTCATACAGAATCTCTCCAGATCCTTCAGATTCCCAGATCCATGTTGGTGCTTCTTCTCTTCAGTTCACTCCACTCATCGGGTCAGGGAACTGGGACGCTCATGGCAGATGCTTTTTGTGCTCCGAAACACATTTTTGTGTTGATTTTGATGTTTGTTTTGGATCGTTGTCCTGATGGAAGATCCAACCACGGCCCATTATAAGATTTCTAGCAGAAGCCGCCCGGTTTGAATTTTTTTATCCGTTGATATTTGATAGAATCCACGATGCCATGTATCTGAATAAGAAGTCCAGGACCTCCAGCAGAAAAATAGGCCCACAACAGTGGTATATTAATCCAGTGGTATATTAAATTGTAAAGTGTGCGCACGCACTGTAAAAAAATATCGTAATTTTAACGGTAAAAGACTGTAAAAATGCTACAGTGAAAAACTGTTAATTGGTTAACAAAGTTTCCGTACTATATACGGTAAATAACTGTGATAGATCTAATGGTACATTTAATGTAATTTTACTGTAAAATACCGTTAAATTTACAGTTTTTGAAAGTGAAAAAGAACAACTCATTGTATAATTTACAGCGAAAAAACGTAAATTGACATTCCCACAATTCCCTGTGTGACACTTCACATTTGATGTATTTTTGTTGAAATAACTTCTTCGTTTTTTCTAATCAGTTATGTACATTAGGGTTTTATGTTACATTTAATGTTGTTAAATTAATGTTTATTGCATTTTAAAAATTTCATGTGTGTTACCGTGATGGTGTTTAGTGTGTGTGTGAATGACACTGTGCAGCTTCTATATATTAGTATTATCTTTTTTGTGGAAGAGCTGCTTGTGATGAGCTTTGACTGATCATGTGATTCTCGTCACTGCTGTGATTGGTGGTTATCAGTGTATTACAATGGTACAAAACAGAAATTAATACTTCAATAGGATGGTAAATTCACATTATATCAGATAATAAAATACGGTTCATTACTGTAAATTTTAAGTTAAGTCTGTAAAACCAATAACGTTGCTACCGTATTTTTGACGGTAAAGTACTGGCAACCACAGCTGCCGTTTTTTTACCGTAAAAATCACGGTTTAATTTTTTACAGTGCGCTTTATGTTGATTTTGATCAGAGAGAAATAATAAAACCCCACGATCCTCAGTACGCCGACCCTGTCTTCTTCCTTCCGTCCTACGAACATTGTTACATGGATATTTGGATATGAATGGATATTTCTATATGTTGCTGTTTCATGACTTGTTCTTTGCTTATGTTGTTCATTTTATTATAGTACAATAGGCTATAATAGACTATAGGATGGCAGATTCCTATTGCGACAACTACTTCAATTTAAATATACAATTAAAAAGTATATATATTTTTTTGGTGTGGGTTTGGGTGGGGGTCTTTTAAAAAAAGATATTTTTCCTTTGTTTGTTTATTTTATGTATAGCATACTTTTTGTATACCTTTTTGTGAGACTTTGATCTGTTTTATCTTTGTAAAAACTGTTATAAATATATATTTTTTAAAGAATCCTAAAAAGAATGACCAGTTTATCCACAAATATTAAGCAGCACAACTGTTTTCAACATTGATAATGATAATAAATGTTTTTTTGAGCAGCAAAAAAGTATTTTTTTATTATTAAATATTGTTAAATATAATAATAATAATAATAATAATAATACCAAATTAATATAATATTTGTTTATTAATATTGTTTGATAATAATAGCTAATTGTTTAAAAATAAATATAATTGTTTCATTATTATTTCATTACCATTCGTGATTCAATAAAATTGTATTAGGCTATTATTGAGTGTACAAAAATAAAACCGAGGAAAGCCATCATCATCACGGTGGGTGATTGCTCTCATCTTCATCATAATCCTCCTCTAATGTTCGTACTGTTGACTTTGCTGAAGGTTATTTTAGATAACTGTCATAGACCAATCGCACTGATCCTGAGTCAGTGCGCCGCAGCGGCGCGTCTCCTACACATCCGGGTGTCGCGTCGACAGCGCAGACTCGTCGCGGGGATTGCAGCGCTCTGCGTTTCCGCGTTAGCAGTGGGGGGAACCAGCCGAGGGGAGGGAACGGAACACAGCGAGATTGACCAAATCTAACTGGATTACGCTGTCTGCGTCGCGATTAAAATGAAAAAGAAGTGACATTTCGACCCGGCGGCCTTGTTTAGGAAAGCGTGGGATTATGACATTCGCTCGGGCACGAGACGGGATGACAACACTGCCTGACATGTGAGACATCAACAACAGTGCGCTTGTGTGGCTGTTTTCGCCACCTTCGGTTTATGCTCGCTCTGTTCATGCACATTCTGCCTTCGTTTTGCATTTGCTGGAGGTAATATGAAGAAGTTTAATATCAGGAAGGTGTTGGACGGTTTGACTGCGTCCTCCTCTTCCTCCTCCGCTGCCGCGTCCCCTCCATCGGGAAGCAGGGAGAATGACTTGATTCAGGAGACCCTGCAGTCAGAGCATTTCCAGCTCTGCAAGGTGGGATTAGTTACTGTGATCTCATACAGGGGGCTGAGTGTGTGTGTGTGTGTGTGTGTGTGTGTTGTGTGTGGATGTGAGTGGCGCCAACTCGCCTCAATATTAATGATATTCTTGTGCATTTAAAAGCAGCTCGCCAAGGGTCGATGGTTTTCAACTCGCATCACAGTCGGTTTAATCACACACACTCGTTTTTTTAACCGTCACCGACTGGAATAATCACCCAGAGGTCGGTCCATCGAGATAAATCACTCGTGTGACGTCCGAGTTGACTGTTGACTAATCGGTGTTCGGTGTTTAAGACGAATTCATTTACTCTATAATTACTTTTTCAACGAGAGATACTGATTCAAGTTAGTATGAGTCATTTTAAATGACAGGCTAATTTCTGTCATGCCCTAAAGGCGTGTCAGTCTCGTCTGTCAAGAAATACCTGTGCTTAATGTCTTGTCTAGCAGTTTAATTCGGATTTTAAAACATAACAGTGTGAATGCATGGTTTATGTTCTAATTCACTGGCTGTTGAAAATCGTAGGAACCAAACTAATGATTATTTAATATATTTTTAAATATTTTATAATTAAAAATAATATTTAATAATTATTAAAAAAAGGTTACATATTGATGTTAATAATGATAATAATGAATAAAATACTATTTTTAAATAAGAAATACTATTATTTTATTATTATTTGATTGCCATTTATTTATTTATATTGATTCAATGTAATTGTAATATTATTGAGTGTCACTGTGTATGGTGGATCTTTATCATAGTCATCATCTAATGTTGGTTATTATGGAAGGAGGGAAACTGATTTAAGTTAGTATGAGGTAGAATGACAGACTAATTTATGTCAAACATGTCTGTCAGGAAATACCTATCTTTTTTTCTGTTGAAAGTAAAGACATACATAAATTAAGAAGAAAGCCAAAATATAAAATGTCATGGATGTATATTTAGTGAGTAATCCACTAGGCTATTTTGTATAGAGGGGTCAAAATGACCTAAAAGTACAAAAATACCAAAAGAAAAGTTTGTTGAGAATTAGAATCTAAAAGGATATTAAGAGATTGAGTTACAGGCATGCAAACTTTGGGCAAAAAACTAAATAAGTGCCTTTTTCCCATTTTGGAAATGTCACCATTGGCACATAATGCCAAAAAGATTGTTAAATTCAACAGATTTTACTAATAGACCAAGTGTAAAAGAATAACGATGCTGCCATTTTCTCTAAAGTCATTTTTACCCCCTTGTTCCAAATCTCAGTTGAAAATTGTCATTTTGACCCCCTCGACAAAACAATGGATAACTCCCTAAATATACATCCATGACTTTTAATATTTTGGCTTTCATCACTATTTATGCTCTTCTTTCTTCAGAAAAAAATATTAACAAAATCAAAAAATTTGAGCTGGGGAAATTTCTGAAATTTTGTCGATTTGACAGAATTGCCCTATTATAATACAATTAAATTATGACCTTGCAGAAACAAAATAACAAAATAAATATGAGAAAATATAACTAAAACTATTTAACAAAAATATAGATATTTAAAAATATTTAGTAATTTCAATTTGATAAACTGTGAATATACTGTAATTGCAACTTTTTAACTTTTCAAATGTTAAATAATGTTTGTGCTTTTAAGAATTATGCGTTGTGGCAGCAGAACTTTCAGGAACATTTAAAATTGTGTTCAAAACAATCCCGCACCCTGTTCAGACCCAGTTATTATTTACATACACACAGTATTACTTTAACTTTAGTAAGCATTTGACTACTTTGAAGTTCTTATCGCTGATAAAAAAAGAAAGGCATTGCTGACTTTTAATGATTTGTGTTTTCTGAATTGTTATTCGTTGTTTGTATTCCTCCACATGGCTTGATATATTGTTTGTTATATATTTTTCTTTGTTTACCTCATGTATATTGACTCAAAGTATCATGATGATTATGCACTGACCTAAGGATGTTTCCGCATATGCAATGTTTAACTAACATTGTGTTTTCTTTGCTCAAGTCTTTTAGAGATTATTGACATGGAATGATGTTTTCTGTCAGGCATACAATTTTCCAAAGGAAAGTTTAAGTTTGCCTAAAAAATTAAAATTATTGTTATTTACTGACCTTCATGTATAGTGTTTCCAATGGAACAGAAATGGAGAATTTTTGTATATCTTCACTTAGATCTTTTACATATAATAACATGATAAAAGTAACAATAAAAGTATGGTAAAAGTGCTTAATATTCTAGTCTTCTGAGGCTGTATGAGGGACAGATTGGATTATAGGTTATTTTCTAAAAAATTGCTTTAAATTTTATTATCCAATTCACATCTTTGCATCGGTGCATTGTGTTTGGTCACAGGGAAGGTTATCAGCCAATAACAACTTAAATTTCTGTCAGTTTCTCATCAAAGTTGCTTCTAAAGACTTAGAATATAGGGCACTTGATAGACGTGGTCAACACAGGTTTAGATCAAAATGTGAATAAGAACTTTCATTTTATGTGTGAACTATTCCTTTAAGAACTCCATTGTCATGTTTGTAGTTTAATGCAAATCATGTTCTGCTTCACAGACACTGCGACATGGCTTTCCCTATCAACCCTCCTCCATGGCTTTTGACCCTGTACAGAAAATTCTGGCTATTGGCACACAGAGTGGAGCCCTAAGACTGTATCCTTTTTTATGAAGAGCTGGCAACATAGCTAGCCTAACTCACTTACAGTAGAAGAAGAAAAAAGTGTCAAATGTGGATGCGTTGTTTGTGTATATCTAAACAAAGGCAGTCCTCCCACCCTTCTGTGTTGGAAGTATTGTTGCATAGTAATTTTGCGGAATGTGCGGCTCATTTATTCCTAAATTCCAACATTTGATTACATAAGTTGCAAAATACAAAACATCCTTTGGCAAATAAGCTTCTAAGAGCCTTGCTGTTCACCCAGGAGATATGAATATTTACACTAGAGAACCATCATAGGAGCTACTGGCTCAACGGAACTAAAGGAAAACTAAAGGAAAGACACCCAAGCCTGTGGGAATTAGCTTGAACATGATCAAAACATGCATAGAAATCAACATGCCTAGTATTATTGATTGACTGATGTGTGTTACTCAGTGACCGATGTTGATGCCAATATCTAGAAGGCAGGGTGGCTGATATAAATATGACATTAAGGCAATAATGATGTTTTATTTTGGTAAAACACCCTTGTGGTATAAACCATGTGACTCATTGCTTTTATAATATAAACAGCAGTATTTTGTTTTAATTAAAAATACATTTATTCTCAGTGCTGTTAGTATGTTTTTAAATGTTCACACTTTATTATTCAGACGAGTAGGCGGAGTTATTGGCCAATGGCGACATTCTCAGATATACATTGGCCTGTGCATATCTAGAGTACCTCCATTGCTTGACTAAAAATCAAAATAAACATTGAGCATTTTAAAAGTTGTGCTTATTATGCTCAGTCATCAGTGAGAAGTTCAGTTGATTCCAGGCGGTAAAAATCAAAGAAGCCAGTTTCTCAGAGTCATGTAATTTGAGCAGCCTCATTTCAGAGGCACATCTCCTAGAAGCAGGGTCTTTATCCCGAGAGAAGCTGCACTCATTAATGATATCCACTGTGGCATGAGCAGCTCTGTTGCCATATGTTGCAGAGCTCGTCTCATCATTGGTGCTGCCAGAATGCCACCTCGCACGTGCTGGAAACATCGCCAGTCCTGCTGTGCACGTCTGTTAGAGACACACACACTCAGCCAAGCTGCTCCTGCTTATTACTGAGTGTTTTCATGTTCAGAATCAGATATACACATTTCTGTCAAAGGAAACATGGCTATAAAGTACAGCTGGGTGGTGCAATAGTAGAAATCTGTTAGCTGGTTAAGATTCTGCACGACTCTCGTGGGTTAATAGATATTTTAGTGTACATCTTATGTTCAGTAAATGGTCACATAATTTTTTGACCTTCCCTTCCTTTGTTTTTAAATCACTCTGCAGTGTGATACATTTAAACGTTTCTTGAGTTTGTCCTTTAATATGTAGTCATTAAAACTGAATGCACAATAATAATAATAAAAAAACATTTAGAATAGCTTAGTTCTCGAGTATAGCATGTCTACTTCCCAAATGTATTTCATGTCATCATCTATTTTGTGAAAAACACCATTAACGTGACATATATATTAGGGGTTGCATGATTGATTTCCTATTTCCTTTTCTAGTTGGAGACTTGTCAAGACAATACCCTAGTTACTCGACTACTCGTGTTTTTTGTTACGGTTTTAAAAAAGACATACATTTTTTTTATGTCAACAAGTGTTTATTAATTGACAGCCCAAAGTTTGCAACAATTACGTCTCTTTCATTGTATGTTATTTTGTATTTAACTTTGCTGAAATAACACATTGTAAATTGACACGCAATAACTTTGTAGTTATGGTTATTGCGTGCTCAAGTAATCGATGGCTTTCGACAGCGCCACTAGTGGTTGACGTAGTCAATTACCCGACTAGTCTACGCAAGCCCTTTTATAATCCTCATATAGCCCCGCCGCTTTTCAGCGCTGCGCTCATTGTGTTCTGTCTTCCGGTTTGTATTGCCACAGCATGTAGGTAAGATTTTACGGATTTATGAATAAACTGTTCGTTTTAGGGTGTGTTCACACTTAAAATTAAAAATGAACACTTAAAAGAAACTAGCAAAAAACGCTTGCATCGTGGGATCGCGCTGCATTGCGCTGGGTGTAAGATAGGGCCCTAAATGTATTATTTCTTTTTTGTTCCAGACCAAAAGAAAACAAGAGAATTAACTACAAGTGTGAACACACCAGTCTACTGGCATTTGTTATGACATCTGCTTCAAACATTATAATGCTCGTGATAACTTTCGTTAACTCTATTATAAGTAAATCCACTTCACCAGCTTAAATACTCTTCAACAGTGATGCCATATAAATATACAGAGCTACAGCAAAAACAGAAGTTCAAACACAAAATTCGAAAGATGAATGCGTGCTTGTTTCTGTGGTGCATAAGCTCTATATAATGTAAGTTATACCGCCCATCCCTACTAATGTTGCACGGTTGCAAGGCCAGACTTGGCGTTGTCAGATTTTAATTTTGAGAGTAGGAGTGCACTGGTATGATGCTTTTGTAACTGTGTGCAGTGGATTGCACTTTATCAATGGCATTTTGTCCTTGTGGAAAGTCACTAGCCATCCGCCAGGTCAGTTTTCTCTGTCGTGTATAGTGGAGTTGATTGGCTCAGTCCTCATGCTCAGCTGTTGCCTGGATGTGTTAATGTGCAGCAAGAGGTGATGGGCTTACTGTCATTCAGTCGATTGGGCTATTTATCAAAAGACAGATGTATCGATTTGCCTCATTGCCCCCAGCATTGGGGAACACCGCCACATCTCAGCAGACACAAACTCAATAAGGTGTTTACTAACAGTAAATATCTAATTTTACATGATTGGTCCCTTGTGTCTCAATCTGTGTGTTCAGAAGCATTGCAGGACATGCAGGAGTTTTTTTAATAAGAACTAGCAGTTTGTTTAAGTTGTTTGGCGGCATAAAAACAGTGAAGAGCTCTTTAATATGCAGTCTCGCCTTTGCTTGGTAGTGTTTATACAAAGTGCAGTGCTAAGGAGCAAACGTTTTTGAGGTTTTATGCATGAATAATTCACAAATTGATTCTTGTTTGCTTTTTGTTCTGATTATGCTCTGTGATCTGATGAGGTTTTGTGCATGGTGAAACACGGACTTTTTTATTTTAGTGTGTTAAACATGCAGTGATTTATTAAGCTTTTAAGTTGAATGTATATTTGTTCTTTATGATACTTGTTTAGACCATAATGAAATCAGAATCTTCTGTGTTTAAGACACAAAAAGATTTGTGCAAAAAGTCTGAGTCAAGCATCACATTTGAAGGAACCTCTCCTTAGAAGCACCGCAAACCACTGTGGTTTACCAAATGAGGAAGTTGCCTTCTTTTGCTTTAGAATGCAACTTTCTTTCATCTTTTCTTATTTTGCAGCCATCTCACTAAATATGTGTAGGCCTACTGCATAATGTGTAAGGACTTCAACAAGTCAGTTGATGTGTAATGACTTCAACAAGTCAGGTGATTCTGTCATAGGGTTAAAAAGCTTGTGACTAGATTACGAAGCCAGAACATTCCTCATGGGACCTGAAGAGTACATTTGATATACTAGTTCTGTTTTTTATTTTAAGTGAACTATATAATTTAGTGTAGATTGTGCTGCAAAATTTGTTCATGATGATGAATTTTGTAATAAGCTGATGAATGTAGAATTAGTGTATGAATGCTGGAGTTAGTCTCTGCTGCTGTGGGTTATAAGTATAAGTGTTTGTTAGGACAAATGTTACTATTTATAGTCCATACTTGGATATTAGATACTTAGACATACTGGGGGCGGCAGTGGCTCAGTGGTTCATGTGGGTTGTCTAAAACCGGAAGGTTGGTGGCTCAATCCCCGGTTCCACCTGACCAAGTGTCGAGGTGTCCATGAGCAAGACACCTAACCCCAGCTGCTCCCGACGAGCTGGATGGCGCCTTGCATGGCTGACACCGCCGTGAGTGAATGGGTGAATGTGAGGCTAAATGTAAAGCGCTTTGGTGGCCATAGGTCTGTGAAAGCGCTATATAAATGCAGTCCATTTATATATAAATGCAGTCCATTTACCATATTCAATATAATGTAAAATATTAAACTTTGGAGTGTAACTTATTCTGCATGTTTGTGATCTATATGTTTGTCAGACATAGGGCTGTGACGGTGGCAGTTTTTTACCACCGCGGTGGTGTGGTGGTTGGGGGGTTGTTTTGAAATATAAAACAAACAAAGAAACAACACACTGTAAAGCATTGAAATAAATATCAGTAAATGCTGGTAACTTAAATAATATAATAAAGTTGAATCTATTTAAAAAAAAAAAAACTTTCATTTATATTTCCACACAAAGACGCGTGATATAGCCTACCGCTCTGCGCTTTGAGCAAACAAAGAGATCATCGATCTCTTTTCTGATATCTTCATGTTTTCTACTTGTTGTAAAAGGTATGAAGAGCGAATTTTATCTTCCACAAGGGCAAGGCATTTAGGCTGTGTTTGATATTGCGCTGCCAGAGAAAGCCAAACTAAAATCACCCATGCCTATGAAATGCGCTTTACAAATAAACTTGACGCGCCTTACTAATTGCCATATGTCTAATAACAAGCACAAACTGTGTTAAAAAGAATTTGACGTACAAGTAAAAATGTAGGCTATCTGTCCTACAGCGTTTTTTCTACTTTACCACAGTAAAGAATATGAAAATAATAGGCCTAATTAAAAGCGAACAAAGGAAGAAATGTTTATAATCCCCTTTGGAAATGGGTGAGACGCGAGTGCCGATATGGGAAAAGAAACAAGAGATTCCATGGAGGGATGAGTCACGATTTTTGAATATTCGATTAGTTGATTTAATCATAGAGTTTCTAATAGGTTGTGCGATTATTCTCTAAAATAAAATCTCCATGTTCTGGTGCTGATGCGGTGGTGACGCGTTCATGTAACCAGATGGTGACGCTGCCAGTAACGCACGTAACGGCTGTCACAAAGAACCGGCAAAATTAATGATCATGAATGTTTGACGATGCTGACTCGTCATCTTCGCAGTGAACGCGCCTATATAGAGAGAAATGCACACTTCATACAGAATAGAAGCATATATGCTAGTCGGTTTATTTTCGTTTTGAATTGTCTTGTTTAAAAGTAGACAATTCAAGCTTTCTATATGGAATAACTAATGGAATATTGTTAAATTCGCTGATAATCGGGTGACCAGATCGCAAACCAGAATTCAAAGCCGACAAAGTTTAAATTTATGGGCTCATGTACAACTCTCTCATTCGTCATGAATTCAAACTTTTCCATGGCTGCGATGTAACATTTAATTGCTAACCTATTATTTATTTTGTAAACAAAGCTTTTTGCTTCACTCGTGTCATAATATTAATGTAAAACAGCATTCACATACAAAAAATTGTTTTGGCGAACCACCGCCGGTGCTACTCTGACGGCTAACTCGGCTAACTCGGTTGTCAAGTTTACCGGTGTTGTGCCGAATTTCGACCCCCTGCCAAATTATTACTCCCCTCGTTGAAGTCAGTACCTGATTGCCTAATCCTAACCCCTCCCCCACAACTAATCCTAAACCTACCGATACTTAGGGGGGTAATAATTTGGCGGGGGTCGAAATTCGGCACAACACCGGCACAGCCCTACAGACATAAATATCTCAAATCAGGTGACTTCTTGTGAAAAGGAATCTTTACAAATGTGCAGGAGGTAAACATCTATTACTTATGTACGTTTATTCAATATTATTTGTTTGGCTTTCATCTTCCAACAAGAATGTAGTAATCTCAGCTCTGTTTAACATAATTAAGTCTATTTCACAGAATTTCACAGAACTTCCTACCAAGATCGGTGCAGGAAAACTTAGCAGGTTCCATCAGGTTCCATCAATCTGGTGGTTCCAGGGCTCCAGACTAACAGTTGAGAGCAGTAGCACCGGGGCCACTAAGTTTTACAGATGCTGGCACTAGTACCTGATCTGGTAGTGCTGGAGAGTGGGGGGATTTTTAATCATAAAGGTAAATTAATTATAAAATTACTGTTGTTTTTGCATTAATAAGTGCAGTAACTAATAAAATTACGTTTATTTCTTAGAAATGCACATTTGACAGTAAAGCACTGAGCTTGAGTTGATGCAGATCAAATTAACTTTGATTATCCTAACATGTAAAACACAAATTTTTATTGGGAAAAATGTAGTAATAAATATTTTTGGTCATCACAATACATTTTTTATTTAAATTGGATAATATTTAGAGCTTTGAAGTGCTGGAAAAAGTGTGAAGCACTTGAAAATCCTTGAACATTTAAATCACATTCAAAAGTTTGCATGAACCCTGAAATTAATAATCTAAAAACATGTGACTATTTCTGCCACAATACCATGGTTACAGTTTGCGTTACTGCATTAAATCCATGGTGAATGTTGGTGATTTGTGGACGGAAAAGCCTTCTATAACTTGTTCGTTCATGGCACAATGTTTCTCCTGGTTTCTGTGTAAGCTCTGTTTGATCTGATATCTATGATTTATATAACAGATAATTCTGCACTGAATTTGAATGCTTCTCACTAGATCTCGCAGCGATGTATTAATACTAATTCAAAAGATTTTTCTCAGTGGATCTCCCAGCGCTGTCTGTGTAGTAACGGTGTCGCTTGATCATGATCTGCCCCGCGAGTACACCTGTTCTGAGCTCGCGCTGCGCTGTAATATTGCTGCCGCTGCGAGGTGATAAACGGTCCTCGCTGTGCAGCTCAGACAAGAACTACGGATTTGTTCCACTTTCGTTTTATTGCTGTTTAATATTTTTCATAAGCGACAGAAATGGCAGCTCTTATCGGTCGGGTAACGTGGTGGTCGTACTCTTAACAAAATTTAGTTGCACCGACAAGAAAACATGTCGCAAAATGCAACACTTTGTTCACAGTCTGGAGCCCTGTTGTTAGTTTTCTTGTAAGTTATGATGTTTTTACCTGGTGGTTGAAAAATTACATCCAAAAGGTTGGTACTCCTGAGCCATCTAGAAGAATATCTTAGAAATTTGTTGTCACTTTATTGTGATTGGTTACAAGGTAGTTTGTGACGTCAGAAACACCAACGAATTCAAACCGAGTTTTTGAGACTGACTGTCTGACAACCCTCTTTGGTTCACTGCAGTTTTAAAGAGAAAATACTCAGCAATGGTGTTGACTTATGAATTTGCACATGGTTTGTCATATTAAAATAACACCACAAAGACACATAAACAACATTAAAAACTTGATTTTCACCACAGTGGGTCTTTAAGAAACGTTAAGAATCTGAATGAGGAAGTGCCACCCAAGAACTGTTTGCTGAAAACCGATATCATCTTCAGCTCTCTACATGCTTATTTACACAGCCAGCGACGCCTTACAATTCATGCTCGAAGAATTTTTTATTAGGCTCCAGCGCTGTATAAATTGAATTGATTAGTGCTATTTTTAGTATCATCAGCGCTGTTTCAGTGTTGATTGCCCTGTGATCTATGACCCTCTCCTCTCTGCTCTTCTTGTAGGCTGCTGTTGGCAGCATCCAACTCCAAGTGCTTTAAATAACGGCCATTTGAGACTCCTCCAGTTTGTTTAAGGCACCCAGGGCCTGTTTGATTACTGTTCTTAATCTTGTTTGGACAGATCCTATCTCTACTTTATCACTCTGAAACCTACTAATGGCTCGAGTTCGGCTTGGACAGGGAGGCAGAGTGCAAGCCGTGGAGTCAAATAGCTCTATAATTTTATGTGTTTTTTTTTTTTTTTTTCATTGCGCAAAGAGCTTGTCATTAGTGTGCTATGTGTATATCTGTTTTCAGAAGCATGTTGGAGAAGGATGCAAGATTCTTCTGTAGATTGGAGGATATTAGATCTTAATATTTTCAATATCTATCTAACAGTGTCCTAGCAACCATTCAGAGCATATTAAAAGCCACCTAAAAATGCCATTATCTATCTGTCTCTGTCTATAATATTAGCAACTGCCTATCAACACCTTAGCAACAAGAACACCTACCTAGCAACACCCTAGCAACCACTGGGAAAAATTTAGCAACAACCTATCAGCGTCCTTGCACTCTGAGGCGTATATAATCTCGTAAATGTAGCTTTCAGGCAAGACTTTGTTAAACCAACAATCAAAGTTAGTCTTGATGAACTTGCTTTCGTTTTCTAGTTAATTGTGTTTTTCATTAAATATATTTAAGTCTCCTTTAATGAACTACTCAAGCATACTTGGCTAGAGAGACCGAATTTTAATTATGCTCTGATGACAGTTTTTTATAGATGTACAACCTTGTGCTGTGCAAAACCTACATGTGTGGACAGTTCTCTGACTAGTCATCTTCTCCATTATCTCATCTCCTCTCTGTTTTGCTCTTCTCCTCTTTGTTCTCTCTTTTCAGAGCTGGGTTACTGCCTTGTTGGCACTGTTCAGTTTGCAGAAACAAATGTCAGCGGTTGCAAGGACCGTTGACAAGTTTGTCTGCTTCAGCTGCATTGTAATCTTTTGCACTTGGGCCTGTATTATTAGGGCATATAGAATGACAGCACCCTTATCAGATTGCACGGCTGTTTGCTCTCAGCGGAAACCCCTGTTGTTTGAAGTGAGTCATCCATTGTGGTCGGCAATTTGACGCTTTAGAAAGTACAACTTTTGTGTGGATTTCCTAAACGTTACAGAGCTCTGTTCGCTTGTACATTATAGCACTTGAACCGTGTTGCAAGACATGTAAATATTGAATATTAATCAGAAGGATTTTAGGGTGAATCTCATGAAACCTGTCAAGAACTCATCCAGGTCATATTTCACCCCAAAATCCAAAGAAAGAAAGAAAGAAGTCTGCTGATCGTCAGGATGAATATTATTGCACTGCCTTAGATTCTTTTGAGTTAAATCAGCATAGATTATTTTACAATGAAGTTAAATTGTATTAATTACTTTGAGAAATTGTCATGAAAACAAATGAAAAGCAATGGAAAAGTTAAAGAATGTGTACAGAAGAGCACCAGCTTTGTGTCTTAGGCTGTTTTATACAGATGAAACACCATAGATCAGTAAAGTTCTGCACTACAGACAGCGATTTTTGTGTTTACTCATTGTAAAGTGTCCCTAGTCTCGAACCCAGCTGGAATGTTTGTTTAATTTGAGTGAATCCTGGTCCTGACATTTGCACACATAATTATCTTTTCCAGCATTTATCTCAAGCCTGTGTTTAGTGGATGGTCTGTTTTAGGTTAGACACAATCCAGCCTATGGTGTTTTCTGGCCAAGGACTGCCCTCTTCGATAGTTTGACTGACATTTAACACAACCAGTCAGTTGTCTTTTCTCCACATAATGTTAAATGTATATAAATGTATATTTATAGTTGAATTTAAATTCAACAATAATTCACCAGTGTGCAACAAAGTAGTAGTCATATATAGAAAATATAGGGAAAATACATTTTGCACAGTTTTTGTTCATAATGAAGTGCACATTGTAACTGCAGTTTAGTTTAGCATACTGTTTAAATTAGTTATTTTGCTTGCATTTTTTTGTATTTTAATTTCAGTTGCCAAAAATATTTTTGTTCACTAGTACATTTTGTTTTCTTAGTTATATGCATTAACAATGATGGCATATGTGTGTATATATATATATATGTGTGTGTGTATATATATGTATATATATGTATGTGTATATATATACATATATACACACATACACACACACATATATATATATATACTTGTGACTTATGTATCGTTGCATTTATCTTGACTTCTGTGATTTCTATGTCTCTTCTGACAGAGTGTTTCACGTGTTCACACATACAAATAATCAGATAGAGTAAAAGAGTTTGGGTATTTGTTGTGCTGTCCGAGGGGAGGGCTCTAAGGCAAGGCTGGGATGGGAACCGGCTGAGAGTGAGGAGTCGGGGTGGTGGGGGGATGCAGAACAAAATGTTGAGGAACATAGGTGAGTAGGCTAAATATATATAAGCCTCCTTTCGTGCTGATTGAGTAGATCATTTGAACGTGCTCCTCCCGAACTTTGTTAATAAAACATCACATGTTGGTTTTGTGGTGATCAAGATATTCAGTAATAGAATCGAACAGCGATCTGTTTGTTGGGTTGGTCTCCGGCTCCCATGGAACGTGGAGAGTGTCTGACCCTGGGCTCTGATCCAGCGTCACAGAGAGCATGAGCTGAGGAGAAACTGGCTGGTCAAGGACCTGATGCTTACACTTATGAATAAATAATGAGTCTGTGGTCCACTGCAACTTATTTATAACAGCCCTCCATTATTTATTCAGTCCATTTGCCAAATATGGTATAGGCAATCCTGCTGTGTAAACATCCCTGTTTGGTTTCCCATCAGGGGATTAAGACATGGGATGTGAGAGAGAGCAAAACGCTACAATGCACTGAATTATTATTTTTTTTACAGTAACTGAAATTCAAGTTTTTATTTACCCAGAAACTCAAATTTAATTTTTGATTTTTAGAAATTCATTTAGTCATGTTCCCGTTTTTTCCAACGAACAAATTGTACATATTGATACTCATTGCATCATTATTGTTTCACATTGCTGGCATGTTTACCTTTTGAATCTTATCCAGGTTGCGTGCCAGGGGCGTAGCCAGAATTTTATTTTTGGGGGGGCCCATCTTAAAATGAGGGGGCAACTAATATGTGTATATATATATATATATATATATATATATATATATATATATATATATATATATATATAGTGTGGACATATATATATACACTGAGGAAAATAAGTATTTGAACACCCTGCTATTTTGCAAGTTCTCCCACTTGGAAATCATGGAGGGGTCTGAAATTGTCATCGTAGGTGCATGTCCACTGTGAGAGACATAATCTAAAAAAAAAAATCCAGAAATCACAATATATGATTTTTTAACTATTTATTTGTATGATACAGCTGCAAATAAGTATTTGAACACCTGTCTATCAGCTAGAATTCTGACCCTCAAAGACCTGTTAGTCTGCCTTTAAAATGTCCACCTCCACTCCATTTATTATCCTAAATTAGATGCACCTGTTTGAGGTCGTTAGCTGCATAAAGACACCTGTCCACCCCATACAATCAGTAAGAATCCAACTACTAACATGGCCAAGACCAAAGAGCTGTCCAAAGACACTAGAGACAAAATTGTACACCTCCACAAGGCTGGAAAGGGCTACGGGGAAATTGCCAAGCAGCTTGGTGAAAAAAGGTCCACTGTTGGAGCAATAATTAGAAAGTGGAAGAAGCTAAACATGACTGTCAATCTCCCTCGGACTGGGGCTCCATGCAAGATCTCACCTCGTGGGGTCTCAATGATCCTAAGAAAGGTGAGAAATCAGCCCAGAACTACACGGGAGGAGCTGGTCAATGACCTGAAAAGAGCTGGGACCACCGTTTCCAAGGTTACTGTTGGTAATACACTAAGACGTCATGCATGGAATCATGCATGGCACGGAAGGTTCCCCTGCTTAAACCAGCACATGTCAAGGCCCGTCTTAAGTTTGCCAATGACCATTTGGATGATCCAGAGGAGTCATGGGAGAAAGTCATGTGGTCAGATGAGACCAAAATAGAACTTTTTTGTCATAATTCCACTAAACGTGTTTGGAGGAAAAAGAATGATGAGTACCATCCCAAGAACACCATTCCTACTGTGAAGCATGGGGGTGGTAGCATCATGCTTTGGGGGTGTTTTTCTGCACATGGGACAGGGCGACTGCACTGTATTAAGGAGAGGATGACCGGGGCCATGTATTGCGAGATTTTGGGGAACAACCTCCTTCCCTCAGTTAGAGCATTGAAGATGGGTCGAGGCTGGGTCTTCCAACATGACAATGACCCGAAGCACACAGCCAGGATAACCAAGGAGTGGCTCTGTAAGAAGCATATCAAGGTTCTGGCGTGGCCTAGCCAGTCTCCAGACCTAAACCCAATAGAGAATCTTTGGAGAGAGCTCAAACTCCGTGTTTCTCAGCGACAGCCCAGAAACCTGACTGATCTAGAGAAGATCTGTGTGGAGGAGTGGGCCAAAATCCCTCCTGCAGTGTGTGCAAACCTGGTGAAAAACTACAGGAAACGTTTGACCTCTGTAATTGCAAACAAAGGCTACTGTACCAAATATTAACATTGATTTTCTCAGGTGTTCAAATACTTATTTGCAGCTGTATCATACAAATAAATAGTTTAAAAAATCATACATTGTGATTTCTGGATTTTTTTTTTTAGATTATGTCTCTCACAGTGGACATGCACCTACGATGACAATTTCAGACCCCTCCATGATTTCTAAGTGGGAGAACTTGCAAAATAGCAGGGTGTTCAAATACTTATTTTCCTCACTGTATATATACACACATATATATACAGTATATCAATTTACTAGGACCAAGCCATTTTACAGCTGATCGCCGTCCAAAAAGTTCAGGAGGTATCAAACTCTTCATATACAACTGCACGGGTTGTGAAGGCGGTTCATCAATTGCAAACAAGTCATTGCGCATTGTGCCGATCTGAGTCGTGAAGTCTCACCGCTATTCCTGTGATGAAATATGCACGTTTCTGTCTCCTAGCCGCTTCACTCGCTGTCGTCTTGTAGTAAGCTGAAGCAAGCTCAGATGTAGATGGCTTATTTTCTCCTTCTCGCTCATCTTTTTGTGTGTAATATTGTACTTTGCACAACGCTGCCATTGTCACCGGCACCGCATGAACTCTCACGCGAAGATGACAGAGTAGGTTACGCACAACACGTCAAATCAAGTTTGAAAACAGCCGCATTTTACCGCGCAGTATTTTGATTGGTCAATCTATCAATTAGACTAACATATCAACAATTTCTTATTTTTATTATTTTATTTTAAGCAATCAAAAATCTGAGGGGGCCGGACATGTAAATGAGGGGGCCTAGGCCCACCCAGGCCCCCTCGTGGCTACGCCACTGTTGCGTGCATGAAACAGATGCTGAAACGGTCAAAACACATCATCAGAGAAGCTTTGAAACCTTTAAAAAATCTGGCCCCCTGCCTTCCACCTCTGACTACCATATAATTTGGTTAAAAAATAAAAACGGAAAGATTTTTTTAGATTGAAAAACGTGCAATGAAAAACACCTGTAGTAGTTTCACTTTATGTCGTTGAATCATTGTTCACTGATTGGGCTGATATCGGAAGCAGATAATAATGCCTATTTTTTTTTTCGTTGAAAGCATTATAGGCCTAATCTTTTGCTATGGTACTTACAGAAAAACCACATGAATTTCCCATGTTTTCCACATGTGATGACGTTGACGTGATCACATGGATTTCACTATGTGCAAAGTATGTATTTCTCTTGTGTTTTTGTACATGCGAAATTCAGTTGGTTTTTCTGTAAGGAAAATCACTGATCGTTCCTCTGTCATTAGAATAATTTTTACTTCTGGTTTTACTTCAAATAAGCATTATTAAGTGATTTTTAAAGGTTGTGATCTCTTTTCTATACCACAGACTAAACCAATTTTGGATTTATAATATGTGCTATACTATAATATACAATTTATATTAGTATTGATTATTTGTCATAACAAATATGGTGCACCATAATGGCCTGACAAATTGTCCATACCCATAATATCTCATGTATTTCTCATATTTCCTCTATAATATAGGGCTGCCTAGGGCTCCATCGACTTAAAAAAAGCTCACCACTATGATTTAGTGGTGCCTTGTTACTCACTGAATTTGAAATACACAAGGTTATAAATAAAAAAACAATAGGTACTGTAGGTTAGGGATTTGACACCAATATAATAGTGGCTGACTAAAGCACTATTCATACGGTAATTGTTTCTCATGGGGATGTGAGGTATTTTCAACATTTACAGGGGCTAGTCTGTGATTTTATTGCTGTCCGAATCCAGAATGTCAGTTTTTCTCCCACCAACCGTGTAAACATCCCCGGCTGAATTACCTACTGTTTTTTGACGAACATCAAGGTCCTGTGGTAATTTTAATTGCCGTGCCGAGTTTACAAGAGGAGATCAATTAAAAATTCCCTGTTTAAATCCTTTTTGACCACTCCCGAGCACCATAATAACTGTTGTGCTTCACTGTAATTTTCATGCATTTTAAAGGGACAATGTGTAGGTTTTTAGGTATTTTATTATCTAAAATTACTATTTTTATTCATAAATATGTCCTCAATGGTATACAAATACCTCTGCTAATTATCTGACTTATCCTCGTAAATGAAGAATTTATTATCTTTATATACATGGGACGGGTAGGTCCACGGAGGCTTCCATGTAGTTCCGCCATCTTGAAAAACTATAATAGCAGAGAGGGACAAAAAGTACTAAGCCAACGCGTTTCCACAACGCGTTTTCGTTCAGAGCCAGCGTCACGTGACTGAAGCCAGCAGAAGCGGAGGAGCAGAGCAGAGAGAGGCGCTTGTCACTGCCGCGGCAAGTTTAAAAGGCTGCACTGTATGGTTATTTATACACCGTTCATTCATACATATGCTGCGTCACAGGATAAGGAGTCCTCGTCGTCCGAAAAGTCCAAAATAGACCGTAAAAGGAATCGTGACCGGAGATTACAAAAAACAAGGGTTAATGTCGGGATAGCTAATGCAGGAGAAAGCTTTCAAAAGAGATGCTGAAGTTGCCTGCTTTCTTCTCGACAGGTAAGTCAATGTTACGGTCTTAACACTAGAAGTGCCAGAATTCCATAACTACTAGAACTGCCGCAAGCGGTCAAATAGATTCCAAACTCTATATCTTTAATGATAAATACCCAATTGAGAGATTAATGCATTTATTGTATTAGGATATCTTTAAAAAACAAAACAACACCAAACTGTACATTTAAACAAGTTTAATTATACATTTATAAATAAATAATATCCGTAGATGTCCTGAACAAAATGACAGAGTAGCCTATGTTTTCATGCTTCCACTGTTCGATCGCGCCCGCACCCGCCTACACACACACACACACACACACACACATCTTGACATTGCAGCCTGTTCATTATAGCCATAATAAAATAGTCAACCTAACATATAAAAATTCCACTGCTCTGAATATAGTCAGTAGCCTAGTACAATTCGTACCATTTTTGCGCGTGTGAAGAGGATGATTTTTCCGTCGCTATTGGAACGTGAGTGAAGTACAAAGCCTATAATAAAGAATAGTTTACCATCCAAATACATCGCAAATGTTGAAACATTTTGATTCTAATTAGAGAGTTACGTGAGCCTAACGCAGCTTACTTTCACTTTCGCTTATAAAGTATTTCATTTTGGCTTGTTTATAGTTATTTTTTTCATTCTTGTTCTGTTCTGAATATCATTACATTTAAATGATTTGTTGTTGAATATGTTTTGTGTATTTTTTTTACCACATTTTATTGTTGTGTATATTGGTATAGCCTATAATAATACCGCGAAATTCAGCTTTTTTTCATTGCTTGGTTGTGAACTTTATTATATAGACAGTAGAACATTTATAGTTAAAAGTTAAACAGACTCTTTGATGAATAGCAGCTATTGAGTAAAGTAGAGAAGGCCCTAAAAACAAGGTTGTAAGTTTTGTTTGTTCAAAACTGTAACATTCGTTTGTTCGTTGTGTCAAGTTGCAGTTTGTTTGAAATAACAAACCAGTTCACCCGAAGGAAAACTCGATGAAGTGCTATTATAAGACATCCTGTCATAGCTTTTTGGTACATAACGGCTACCGTAGATGCAACACGCATTTGAAAATGCGAGGCGCTGGAGAGCACTATTTGTTTGAATGCAAAATACTATTTCACCGCTAGATGGGAGAAATTCCTACACAATGTCCCTTTAAATATGTATGAAATGCTGGAAAGTATTTAAACGAATAATATTTCATCACCACTCTACCTCAGCGAGTGGAGCTGTTAAGAACAAAAAAGGGAGAAAGAGGAAAAAAACACGTAATCATTTAAAATGGACTGTTATTGTGGCAGCAATACATGCAATACAATTGTAAAATATTATATATAATTATATACATTAAAAATGTAAACCAAGCAGCTTTATGTTAACCTCATGTAAATAAGCGGCTGCATTAACTTGATTTTGCTAATTTCCATATTTTTCAAATGACATCCCCTTATTTTGAAATGGGCCTAATGCAAAACAGAAAACCATTTCAAATATAGCGTGTCTGGCTTTCTATTTTTAAACAGGAGATTTAGATAATTAAATAATAAATAGGACATTGTTTTCCTTTTATTAAATTAAATATGAATTTATTCGTATTATATTTTATTTAACAGCGGACAATCATGCGACTGACCACGTGAGCAGCGTGTTCCCGGGTTCGTATAGGATTACAAAACTAGCTCCTCCACCGTGAATAATTTGCCATCCGAATGCATGAGTTGTTCACTGAGGTCCCATGCAAATTTATTTTTTACAGACATCCACATGAGAAACAATTACCATCCCAATAGGGCTTAATTGTAAGTTTCTGCTCTGTGAATCTCAAGTGCATTTCATAGAGAGGCCGTGTTACAGTGAAATATTAACAAGACTAGATGCGTAGGGCATGCATTAGTTTTGTCTTGTTCTTAGTTTATTGCCCTCTTGTAATCTCTGGTGCTGTCTTGTTCGCAAACCGTTGTGTCAGCAAGGTGAGTTTATCTTCAGTGTAATGGCTCTCTTCCTGAGCACAGCCCTACCAATGTTGCTTACCATAATTGATCCGTTTAACAGAGATACGTTAGCTGGAAGGGGTAGGACGTACAGGTATGTGACTGAACAGCACAAAGCTAACATATCAGACACCGTAAAGCTTCACATACTGTTAGCTGGGTGTGTTCTTTTAGGGCTCTCAGGTCTTATATTTTTTCACAATTGCAAGTTACTCAAGAGGAAATTAGTACATTGCTGCAGGAAACCGCTGATTCAATACGGATGAGAAACCCATTTCCTGTTTATAGTGTCAACTATTTCAGAATTCCTTCCCTGACATTAGAAGTGTGTTAGATGTCCTGAGGTAACAACATACAGTGTCCATATGTTGTTTTGCAGTGTTTTCATTCGGGAGATATGAAGCTTTCTAATCTGAGGTTATTGCTATAGCGAGAGCCTCTTTTTACTCGCCAGTATTGTATTTTGCATTATACAGACGTTGAATTAAAGCTCTAAACTAAAGTATCTGGATGTTTTATTTGGGATTTTTTTAAAGATATTACAATCTAACAGAGAATATAAAGAGCTCTTGTGGGTGTAAACGCACAACAACACAACAGTTTCTTCACCCATTGTGAAGCCCTGGAATCTGCAAACTGATATGAAACAGTACTCGCATTTGTTTCTAAATGCACATAGAAAGCATGCAATGCAGCACAGTGCTGATGAATATGAATGACTGTTTGACTGGAGACTGTCGCTGTTGTCCTGCTGGAGAAGGGGTTTATGGGAGCAGTTAGAGTGCTGTACTCCAGAGGGCTGAAACAGCATTCACAGACAAGACTTAAGACTCTGATTAGGGACTTACTATAATCCTTTTAGTTAAGTCAATGGACAAGACCCTCGGTAATATGACGCAGAGTCCTCTGCGAACACAGATTCCCTTTAGTGCTGCACCCTGTTTGGTTTACTTGCATTGTTTTTGTGTTGTCTATGTGTAAGTTGAGAAGAAACATGACATGAAAACATTTTCTCAGCAAGGTTTTAATGTTAAAATGTATATGATTGTATATGCATATATTTAGGTGCTGTGACTTTTTGCAGTTCATTTAAATAGTCCTACAGTACAGTATGTAGTCTCTCTATTATAGTCCAACTCTGTATTATTTTCTTTCTTTTTTGAAACACAAAAGGGGAATCATGGTAAGAAAGTTGGAGCTATTTTCTGTTCAAATAAAAGTGATTGTTTTTACTGTAAAGCTCCAAGAAGTAGCTCTCGAATATCTCTCTCAAATTTGACATGCATTAATCAGTGCTGTTTGTTGTAAACACATGTAAGAATAATATAAATTTGAGCCTGTTCTTCACACAAAGACATTGTATGACTTATGAAGACTTGAAAGCATATGGATTGCTTTTATGGTGATTTTTTTTTTTCTTCCCCTTGGCGGGAAAAATCACCAGCCAGTTTCATCGTATTGAATTCGGCCTAAAATCTCATCTCAAAAGCAAAATAAAAAATACTGCTGTTGTTGGAATTACATGAGGGTGAGTGAATGATGACAATGTTACTGTTTGAGTGAAATATCCCTTTAATTTTGCAATGCATTTTATACAATAATGGTATTCTGGATTAAGCACATTTGACAGGTACTCTGAGGTGTTCAGTGGTGTATGTACCTTAACTGAGCCTGCAGATTCGGCCGAGCAGGAGTGGAGTGTTACTGCCAGCATGAGAGCGGATCTGCTGTCATCCAGCTGGAGTTTCTCGTCAATGAAGTGAGTTCTGCTCTGTCCATCTGTATGGTCATTTCATCTTTCTTAAGGCCCGATAACAATAACTATATATTCAATACGATTACAGCAGTTTGTTGCATTTACACGTCTTTCACCAGCAGATGTCCTCAGCATGCTACGTTTCGAGCGCATCTAAACAGTGAATCTAGCTAGTCTAGAGTAATCGATCTAATCTAACAGTGAATTTAGCTTACGAAGTCAATAGTGGAATAAAAACAACGCCTAGTCAACACCTTTATATATATATATAGCTATACAACGCCTTTTTCACTGCAACTTCAAAGGAAGCAATACAATGTTGTCGAAACTAGAGCTGGATACCTCAGGTAATTTTGTTACACTATTTGCTAGTCGAGTGGATTCTGATTGGCTGTCAGTGTTTTATCGTTCTACAGCTGGAAAAAAAAAACACTCTGAAAGTGATCCCAATGATATTGTTCCTCATATCTTTATCGTTATAGTTGTGGTGTGAACTCTGCTATTCTTTAATATGGAGAACGATTTTTAGAACTACATCTTTATCGTTATCTTTATAGTTATCGTCCTTGGTGTGAACGGGCCTTTACTTTCTCTCTTGGTTTTATCCCTCTTCCTGTCATTGTCTGTAGCTTTTGGTTTAATATTTAATCATTTAAAATAAATAATATGTTCAATATGTTGTGACTTACAGATTTAGAGCTCTCTTTTTGTGTGTGTGTTTGGTCCATAGGGGGCGCTGGTTAGTGCTTTGGCAGATGACAGTATTCATTTGTGGAATCTGAGGCAAAAACTTCCTGCCATTCTCCATTCTCTTAAATTTAATCGGGAGAGGTAAGCATTCTGCATACACATAAACCATGCACCTCTACATTAAATAAATATATGCGCTGCGTGTTTCAGAGTGAAGTGTGGCAACGTGTTCTTTTACATGTGAGCAGTTCATTACCCAGCGGTGTTTGCAGTGTCTCAGAGCAGCTTGGTTCACAGTAAATGCTGTTCCTCACAAACTCCATCTGTGCATCTGCTCTGCATTTGGTCGCTTTAATGTGCTTTTGGGAACGCAACATACGCCAGTCATCTTCCCAAACTTGTATTGAGAAGCACTTATCATTAAAAAAAAAGCTTTAAAAGAAAAGAAAACCTGCTGTTTTCGATGGTTTGACGTTTAAAAAAAGGAATTAAAGGAATTAAGACAGTCATAAATATTATTATTGTAAATATTATAAGTTGTAATGTAAAATATTATTATTATTATTATATTATTTTTTTACAGTAAAATATGACAAGTCGTATTAGTAGTATTTCTTATTTTGTTTATATTAAGTAATTTTTATATTTTTATAAAATAATAATAATTTTGTAGCCATATTCATATATAATCACACATTTTTGACCAAAATTAGCAGCCCTACAAACAAGCACAACAAAACTGGGGTTTTTTTCCCCCAGAAAAGTTGCAATTTGATTTTTTTTTCTCCAAATCGTGCCGTCTTAACTGTTACTATTGCTCGTATTTGGGATTAAGGGTTTATTCAAAACATCCTAGCAACATGCTATCTCTAAAAACCTTAAAACCAACACCCCAGTGACCACCTAAAATACTCTAGCATTGTTGCAGCAAGGTTTGCATAGGCAAACACCTCCAACGTTTTCTTCAGAAAATGCAAAAGTTGGCCTTTACCTGGGCAAAGAGCCCATTTGACTGTTAATCAGCAGACCAACCCAGAATAAAGGATTGAAATGAATGTTTGTTCAGAGACAAGAGGGCAGGACAGTGTTCTCAAGTGCGTATAGACTTGATTGCTGTCCCATTCACAAGACACACAATGGCAGTAATGCACAGTCGTCCACGGTAATACCAGTTGATTTATCAAACGTGACTCATTCGCTTTGCCAGATTTCACTCTGCTGTTATTGCCATTTCATCCTTAATGCGTCACGACACACAAATCAGTCAAATGTTCACTATCGTATGAGATAATCGCAGTGAGTATTTCACTTTGATTAAGGTCAGTTCTCTCTTTGTCTTTTGGCAGGATCACGTTTTGCCATTTGCCGTTTCAGAGTAAATGGCTCTACGTGGGCACGGAAAGAGGGAACATTCACATCGTCAATGTGGAGTCCTTCACCCTCTCAGGCTATGTCATCATGTGGAACAAAGCCATTGAACTGTAAGGGTCTGACTCTCCATGTATAGACACCATGAACTCCAGTGATTCTAATTAAATGTCTTATGCTCAAATATTTACACACATGATCTTTGCATACAACCTTTCTTTTTGTCAAAACACTTTCCTCATAAACTGTCACCTCTCTTCAACAGTTCCTCAAAGTCTCACCCTGGACCTGTAGTTCATATCAGCGATAACCCCATGGACGAAGGGAAAGTATGAAGATTAAATATACAGTATTTCCTGATTGCTCAGCTTTTAGTTTGCACCATTTCAGAAAAGTTTTGTTTCTTTTTTTGCAGCTTTTAATTGGTTTTGAGTGTGGCATAGTTGTGCTGTGGGACTTGAAATCGAAGAAGGCTGACTATCGGTACAACTATGACGAGGTGAGACATTGTTATTGTAGAGTGCAGTTGCCTCCCTGCATTCTGATTGAATCTCAGATTCTGAGGTCAAGGTTTTTATATATATATAAGGACAAACAGATATTTAAAAATAGGACATTTTTCAGTATAGGACATACTCCAAGCACTCGACAGGGCTCCAGACTACGACCAAATGATCTCATTTTGCTACCTTTTTTCTTGCCGGTGCGACTAAATTGCTCCGGAGCAGGGTTAGCACTGCTTTTGTGGTGTTAACCCCGCATTGTGATGCCAAACTTGTACAGTGTGACATGATGCGGTGTTAGAATGTTAAAGCTAGATGCTACGCAACAGACAACCAATCGCGTACATATTTGCGTGCTTTGTATAGTCATAGAAACACTGCACATTGTATATAAACAGTAAATTCAGCGTTTGAGAGGAAAAATGTCAAATGCTGACAGAAAACATGACAATTTCAGTGAAGAAGAGACCGTTTCATTCTTACCTTTTATAGTCCGAAGTATCCATTCAGTGTAAACTCGATAGTACAGTCGGCAATATGAGGATGTGCACTGTTAGAGCTTTTATGTAAACAGGTCGCGTGCTGTGTTCACCCAATCAGTGACACTGACCATTGAAAATATGCAAATAAGAATGTTAACCCAGGGTTAGGGACTGTACAATGTGAAACATCAGCTTATGAATACCCAGGATTAATTGTTATCCCCGGGTAAATTATGAGCAGTGTGAAACGTGAAGCAAGATAACACAGGATTCAGTTTATCTGTGGTTTAGAAGGACCCAGGGTTAACTATTTCAAGTGTCATGAACGCGTTATAGAAGGCTTTTCAGTCCACAAATCACCAACATTCACCATGGATTTAATGTATTAACGCTAACTGTAACCATAGTCGAATGTTTTTACATTATTCATTTCAACCTTTTGAAAGTACAACCTTTTGCACTTTTTTCAAGGACTTTTAAGTGCTTCACATTTTTGCACCATTTCAAAACTCTAACAATTATCCAAGTTAGATGATTTTTTTTTTAATGCCATGACCAAAAAAAATTATTATATATATATATATATATATATATATATATATATATATATATATATATATATATATTATTTTATATATATCATTTTTTTTTACGTTACTATTGTTAAGAATAGTTTTTTTTTTTTTTTTTGCATCTCAACTCAAATGTGCATTTCCAAGAAATAATCATGTAATATTATTAGTTACTGCAACTTAATAATGCAAAACAATAAAAACATTTTTTACATTAAATTACCTTTTATGATTAAAAATCATAATCACTAAAGAAATTAGTGGCATCTGTGCTACTGTTCTCAAATGTTAGTCTGGAGTCCTGGTACTCAGATGTGACAGCAGTGATTGATCATGAAAACAATAACTGCAATAATTATTCACATTAACACAATAAACTACTTCAATAACAACTGTACACATTTTTAATTTTAGGATTAGTTGTGACATCATTTTTGGTGGTAATTTGTCCTTCACATCATAAAATTACATAAATGCTGTTTATGGTGAAATACCTATGTCAAAGTGGTGTGCAGAGTACTTAAATGAACAACTCTAGTCTACAGGAAGTAAGTTATTCCAGAAGAACAGAACAGAACTAAGATGTTGGTTTTTTGTTGTTGTTATGTTTATTATTGTCGATTCATAATTACTGTCACAACACATGAACCGTAGTTTGCCTGACCTGGTTTTCTTGTGGTTGATTACTCATCCTTTGTTTGGCCTGTAGGCGATCCACTCGGTGGCTTGGCATCATGAGGGGAAACAGTTTGTGTGCAGTCACTCAGATGGCACACTTACCACATGGAATGTACGCATTCCTGCCAAGCCTGCCCAGATCATTACACCGCATGGTAAGCTTCTGCCTAAACAAACTCTTGTTCCAAGTTCCTCAGGTTGAGCGCTTCAGGGTGCACAGAATAAATATCAAAGAACCGTAGAGGTGAATTCTGTCATTTGTGTGCCACTAGCAGCACAAATGAACTGGAAATGCTTGTTTTTGAACAGGTTTCTCAAACGCATCAATGTTCTGTGTTTACACTTCTTCAGTAAACTCTGCTACAATATGTGAGCAGCATGTATGTAAAACTTTGTAGTTTTGAGAAAATTACGTTTATTCTTGGTTTGTGAAACAAAATAAATAAATTAAGTCACTGAAATAAGGCCATAAAACAACACTACACAATACAAATATACATAATGAAAGACAAAAAGGCACATTATTGAGCACACTGATCTAAAGACAGAGACTTGAGCAGTCACACACCATTGGGCCATTCCTGAAACAGTTCCTGTTCAACATACCTGTCATTTTCAAGGTGTTTGCTTTTTCATTTTACCATGTTCATGTAGAAGCTTGCTGATGTTGGTACAAAATACAACACTTATCTGTGTGACCAAAATCGACTGAGTATTTTGAGTCTTTTTCGCACTGATAAGAAACAAAGCGACCGCAGGAGTTTAATAAATCCATATCCTTAATAGGGGCGGAGCAAAACAATCTTTTTACAAATGCATCATGATTTTGAAGAAACTCAGACTGAATCTGTCCATAGAAATGAATCATCAGAAATGTTTTTTATTGTTAGTTTTAAAAAGATGAATAATTCAGTTCAAATAAGGGACATGTGGGATAAGCCACCTTAATGTGTCAAAGAGTTGTGTCTCTATACTGTTGCTGAAAGTTGTACCAACAATCATTTTTTGGAATCAAATTACAAACCAACAGGTGCTTAAAGGTTCCTGCCCTCTATTTTATCGTTGTTCCCATGATTAAAATACACAGATACTGGAGATAAAAAGCAAAGAGAAAAAAATAAATAAGTGAAGGTATATTTATATGCACACCTTGTTTAACATGCAATATTCTCTCCCAGGTAAACAGCCCAAGGATGGAAAGAAGCCGGAGCCTTGCAAACCCATCTTGAAAGTGGAGTACAAAACTACCAGGGCAGGGTAAGGCTCCGGGTTGCATTTAGGAAGCAAACAGAGCATGATGCATTGGACTTAAATGCGTTGCATTGCGAGAGACTGTCTGGCTTCTGTTTTAAGGGTTTTATAGGGATGACATGATGATTTACAGAAGACTGACATAAAATATAAAGCTAATATGACAATTATTTTTGGATATGAAAGTCTAGTTCTACATTTAATCATTTTCTTAATTCCACTCCTTCTGAATGAAGCACTCATTTGTTTTATTTCCGGCTTGGCTTCCCTTTGCATCATGGAAAATTGAGATTTGTTCATTTGTTTTGTTAAGGGAACCATTCATGATACTGTGTGGAGGTTTGTCATATGATACAGTGGGTAGACGAGCCTGTCTGACTGTGATGCATGGGAAAAGCACTGCAGTGCTGGAGATGGACTACTCCATAGTGGATTTCCTTACGCTGTGTGAAACCCCATATCCAAACGGCAAGTCACTGCCCCACCTATCGCTGGATTTTCCCATAACATTTACTGTATATTCAGCAGTGCCTTTAAAAACAAGAGGCAAAAATAAAAGGTTCTTTCGTTATCTTTAAATCTTGACGAAATTAGACAAAGTGCTGAATGTTTGGCTGGGCGATATAATGATTTTTTTTTTTTCATCTAATGAACTGTAATTTGGACCAAACAGTTGTTGCAAAGTAGATTAAACTTTAATGCAAGCACTAAAATGCAATAAAATATAGTTATTAAATCATTTAAATCATCAATCAGTTTTTCACTAGGAAAAATAGATGGTATTTTGTAAAGATGTCTCATCTAAGTTTTACAATAACTCTTCCTTCTGTACCTCCACAGATTTCCAGGAGCCTTATGCTGTTGTTGTCCTGCTGGAGAAGGATTTGGTTGTTATTGACCTTGCACAGATTGGGTGAGAAAATGCCAAAAGGGAGAGACACTCTAATCTTTTGTGCACAGTTGATTTCTAAACAGCTCTCTGTGCAGGTATCCGATCTTTGAGAATCCGTATCCTCTGTCCATCCACGAGTCTCCGGTGACCTGCTGCGAATATTATGCGGACTGTCCTGCTGAAATCATTCCTGCACTTTACTCAGTGGGCTCCAAACAAAAAAGACAGGGCTTCAGTAAGAAGGTAACGTTCTGCCCTCCGCTGAGGACCTATTATGCCCTTTTACAAAGTTTTGATTTCGTTTTGGGGTCTACTAGAATAGGTTTTCATTCTTGAAGGTTTAAAAAAGAACACATTATTTTTTACATGTTTAACATTGTTGCAACACCTCTCTTCCCAGTCTGTCAGAAACACTCTGTTTAGTTCCGGTCTCTATGAAGCCCCTCCTTCTGAAAAGCACAATGTGCTCTGATTGGTCAGTTGGTCCAGTGTGCTGTGATTGGTTAACCGCTTCGAGCGTGTTTGGGAGATGTCCCGCCCCTTACAATAACCACACGTTTCAACACACTACTAACTAACTCAAGCAGGCCCCGCCCCTTTATATTGCGTATGCCTTTGGCAGGAATAATTTAAATGAGAAATATTGTGATGTGTTCATTCCGGGGAAGAAAACTCAAGACTACAATGGAAGGCGTTTCAGGGAGTTCAGAATCAATGCGCACTGAAATAGAGAATAAAGTCCGAAATTTTCGCATGCTTTTTTTCGTATTATTGATTCGGTGGCTCTGAATTGTCAAAACACCATTCGAAATGCTTGCTACGGATGCGAAAAACGCAGAAAATCGAACCTGATCCTATTTTTTTTATGACGGACGAAAGTTTCGGAGGCAGTGTGCAAGCGTGATTGACATAACGTGAGGTCGTATTTATTTTTTAACGTGCGCAAATTTCGGATGTGAATTTCGGACTCAGTGTGCTCTTCACTTAACTCCCTCTGGAGGGACTTTGGAACTTTACAGAGCTTTTTTATGCTCAAACCGCAACATTACACACTAAAGAAAGCTAATAATTAACTTTATTAAATACATTAATAATGTACAAAAGCATAATAGGTCCTTTTTTTAAAAAAAAGAAAAAAAAGGATAGTCCTATGTGACTGATACAAATCTGTGTTTATGCAGGAATGGCCAGTAAGTGGAGGTAACTGGGGCCAGGGAACACTAAGTTTCTCAGAGATCATTATCACTGGGTAAGTGATCTCTCACACACATACATAAACTCTTTGCTGTTCCGAAGCCTTTTCACGTTTAATAATTGGATTAGCGAGGGACACCTTTTATGCTTGTTGGAAGTGAAATGCTTTTTAATGCAGAGCCAGTATTTCAGGGTTGTTATTGGTTTCTTTCTTTCTTCCTGAAACACCAGGCATGCTGATGGATCGATCAAGTTTTGGGACGCCTCAGCATGTGAGTTTCTGTCTTAGAAAACAAACACTTACTTTTGATGTCACATGTAGGTTCTATGGCAATGTTTTGAGTTGGAAAAATATGCACACAGAATCTGCGCAGGATATTTCTGCAGATGTCCAAATAATAGATGTTTTTTATTTGACTAAAAAGAGTAAAGCATTCTCAGCTACATTTAAGACATTTTTACTTGTCTACATCCAGATGCTCCCCAAATTCAAATTGCAGATTGTATCTGCTAATCATTTATTTAAAACAAAAATGATTAACAACAGCTCATAAAGAGAATTGGTAACAAATTTGCTCTGTTGTGTCTGTCAGTAATGCTGCAGGTTTTGTATAAGCTAAAAACAGCAAAGGTGTTTGAGAAGCCCCGTAGTAAAGAGGAGAAATCCAGCACTGACATTGTGGATGAAGATCCGTTCGCCATCCAGATCGTGTCTTGGTGTCCAGAGAGTCGTGTGCTCTGTGTGGCTGGAGTATCAGCTCACGTCATCGTCTACAGGTTCAGCAAACAGGAAGTCACCACTGAAGTGGTCCAGGTCTGACCCATTTTAATACAGGACGTTTATATGTGTACAAGATTTGATTTAAATTTCAGATGATGTAGCTGGTCACCATTTAATTCATTCTTCACCACTTTTAATCTTTTATTTCACGATTTCATTTTAAATGGTCCAACTATGTGTGACAAATGATTAATATTAATATGAGGTCCTAAAACACTGCATGGTGATTATAATGCAATTAGAAGAATGCTGTTGAAAGCCGTTTTAGACTGAGTTTAGTATGCACACTGCAGGATGTTTCATAAGCATTAAGTTGTTTTGACACATGATTTCCAACAGTTAAACTACCATATGCTGAATCCACACAAACGAGTAAAGCCCTCACATATTTATGGTTATTAATCCTAAAAACCTTGCTTTTTTTAATGAGGTAGGTTTCACACTGAAGGACTGAATAAATTAATGTAGAAGTAACTTCACATAAATATTACAAATGTAATTAACAGCGGGTAACACTCTCCTTCATCCTTTCATGCCTGGAAAATATCTTCCTGTCCTGATTAGCAGTGTTATATAATATTAAGGCTCCCCAAGAGATTGCTCAATTATAAATGAATTTTGTGTAGATTTGTATATACAATTTGTTTTTTTACTTATTAAAACATTTTAATAATGTATATAAATAATTTAAGCAAATATATAGTCATTTGACAAAACAGTCATCTCTAAAAAAAATACCCCAACAAGATGATGCTAATATATTTAGTATTTCTAGACATACACTACCAGTCAAAAGTTTTGGATAAGTAAGATATTTAATGTTTTTACTGCTCACCAAGGCTGCATTTATTTGATAAAAAAACCCCCCCAGCAATTTAAAATAACTATTTTCTATTTGAATATATTTTAAAATGTAATTTATTCCTGTGATTAAAAGCTGAATTTTCAGCATCATTACTCCAGTCTTCAGTGTCACATGATCCTTCAGAAATCATTCTAATACGCAGATTTGATGCTCAAAAAAACATTCATTATTATTATCAATGTTGAAAACAGTTGAGTACAATTTTTATCAGGATTCTTTGATGAATATAAAGTTCAAAAGAACAGCATTTATTTGAAATATAATCTTTTGTAACATTATAAATGTCTTTACTGGAACTTTTTATCAATTTAAATCATCCTTGAATCCCTTGACAAATAAAAGTATTGATTTCTATTATTTCTTTCCCCCAAAAAATAAAATAAAAATTCTTACTGACCCCAAACTTTTGAACGGTAGTGTTTAATGTTACCAAATGATAAAAAATAAAATAAAAGAGAAAAATTAGATCCATTTATAGACATGCGGATCTATGCATATGTTTATATAAATCTGTGTGCAGAGTTAATGAAAGTTTTTCTGGTGTGTAGCTGCTGGAGGTCCGTATGCAGTGTGAAATGAATGAAGTGGAGTCTCCTGAGGGCGGAGGAGAGCAGGCGTCTGCCGTTTCCACCCCAGGAACATCATCCAGCCCTCAGACCAGCCTGCCTCAGTCCCACCCCTCCACCAGCAGCAACAACTCCTCAGACGGCCTGCGAGATAACGTGCCCTGTCTCAAGTACAATCAGTTTCACATTTACCCGCCCCTAAACGGCATGTCAAAACAACTAAACAAAACCTTAAAGGGATAGTTAACCCAAAAATTTTAATTAGCCCATGATTTGCTCACCTTCAAGTCATCCTAGGTGTATAATATGACATTCTTCTTTCAGACGAATACAATCGGAGTTATATAAAAAAAATGTCCTGGCTCTTCCATGCTTTATAATGGCAGTGAATGGAATTTCTGTTTTGAAGTCCATACAAGTGCATCTATCCATCATAAAAGTGCTCCACACTGCTCTGGGGGGTTAATAAAGGCCTTCTGAAGCAAAGCAATGAGTTTGTGTAAGAAAAAAATTCATATTTAACACGTTACAAAGTAAAATTCTAGCTTCCGGCTGAAGGCCATACACAGTCTACTTACTCCTAAAGTGCAACTTGCGCAACTTGTGGCGTCGGAAGTAGCGTAGTGCGTCATGGCGTAGCATAAATATCAACAGTACGGCACATTACTTGTACTGTTGCGCTGTAGACATAAGTGGAATCTGTATGTTCGTTTGGCTGGAAGCTAGTTATTTTAGATTATAAAGTTTTAAATATGAATGTTTTTCTTACACAAGCGCATCGCTTCGCTAAATTTTTTTAGATAACTCCGATTGTATTCGTCTGAAAGAAGAATATACACCTATGACTTGAGGGTCAGTAAATCATGGGCTAATTTTCATCCTTTAATATGGCCTTTCCAACAACATTTACTATGATGTGAACCAGATTTATTTATTTATTTTGCTCAAATGTCTGGCTGTGAGAAAGATCCTTATGAATGACATGGTCTGTGTTTATATTAGCATATAATTAATTGTGTCCTTTGTCCTATTTGGCCAGAGTCAGGAGTTCTCCTCTCAAACAGTCTCCGGGTTACCAGGTGGAGCTGCTCATTCAGCTGGTGTGGGTCAGCGGGGAGCCGCCACAACAGATCACCAGCCTGGCTGTCAACTCTGCATATGGCCTGTAGGTCCACAAAACGACAACACAAACTCATTTACTGCACCTATGATGTGTTTACTGAGCAATTAAAAATGCTTTCCTTCCACAACAGCTGTTCATTATCTTTCAGACAAGTTTTATGTGTCATGATCCATCAAATCTAAGCCTAGCAGGCATGTAAAGTACTTGAATAATTGTTCCTAATTATGATAATTAAGTATTATTTTAGTGGAATTTGAACTGTATTTGAACACTATTGAAATGCACAAATGTAACTGGCCATAAAAATGGCCATTCACAAAATTTTTTATTGAGCAGCAAATCAGCATATTAGAATAATTTCTGAAAGATAATGTGACACTAAAGACTGTAATGATGTAATGATGCTGAAAATTCAGCTTTGCCATTACAGGAATAACTCACAATTTAAAATACATTTTCGATTAAACATATGCAGCCTTGGTGAGCAGATGAGACTTTCAAACGCAAAAAAAATCTTAATGATTCCAAGCTTTTGACCCAAAGTGTATATCTGTCATGTGTTTTACAGAGTTGCATTTGGCAATGGTAACGGACTTGCAGTGGTTGATTATCTTCAGAAAACACTTCTTCTGAACATGAGCACAGCCGAGTTGTACGGCTCAACAGATCCTCACCACAGACAGCCACGCTCACCCCGCAAAGCCAGACAGCCTTCGGCAGGTGAACAGAAATCTTCATACTAATAATCATAACCTCTGCATGTTGTCAGTCTATGTGTATCACTTTCTCTCTGATAAAAGTAAAGCACATGCTCATTATGAGCAGTGTCAGTCTACGAACCATGATGCTCCTGCAGGTGGTCATCTCTAGTCGAGGAACCATCTGCTCCTGATCTTAGAAAATCATCTGATCCATATGCTCAAAAAACAGGAGCGCCGATGTTTGTTCTTTTCTCTCCCTTGTCTTTGCATGTTCTTTTAGTTGTTCACTCATCTGAGTTTCAGTCTTTGAAATACACAGATGCCAACAGACTGAATTTATGGCCCATGTGATATTTTACATTATTGTTAGCGATGATTTAATACAGAAAATCTGACCAATACCAATTATAAGTAGTGTTTGATGAAGCAATTTTTGATTTTGTTACAGTGAACTATTGCTATTGCTCTTACATGGGGTTATTGTGGTTTGAATTGTATGAACTGGCATATTTTTTTTACCTCACTCATTTATTGAAAATGATAAAGCAGAACAAATGCGTCCAAACGGTCCTGAATCCAGTCTCTGGAATCTAGGAGTTCAAAGGCCTTTCAGCTGTTCATTTGATTTTGTGTCATTGTTTTGTCTCACCCTTTCAATATTCGTCTCTCTCTGTGGTTTCGTAAAGACACTCAGCATAAGAAGTCTTGCATGTCCGGCCTCTCTAACTTTTATTCTGAATCTGTGAAAAAGCTTCATTCTTCTTACCTCAGTAAGTCACATGGCACTCATCAAAGGTCTTGTCCTTCTCTTTATATCTGTCTGCATTCTTCTTTTTGTCGTTGTTTAACACTATAGTATATTTTTTTACATTTATTTATTAGTTTTAAGTGTTATGTGATGTTTCCTGTATGAAGTCCATCTGGCTGTTTGGTTTAGACATGTTTGTTTTCAACAGGTTTTTGTGATGGTAATGATGCATCAGCCACCCCAGAGGAGAGATGTAAATCACCAACTTCAGGTAAAGATGCCCTCATTATATGACAGGATTTACTGGTAAAACATGAAGAGCATGAATTAATGGTAGTTTTATAATGAGATGATTGACAGACCTTTAAAGGAACAGTTCACTCAAAAAATTAAGCTTTTGTCATGATTTACTCGCCCTTGTGTTGTTCCAAACACGTGTTTCTTTCTTTCGTGAAAAATAAAAGGAGACCTTAGGCAGAAAGTGTTTGTTTTTGATAAACCACCACCCACTTTCATTTTATACTGCCAAGCTCCAGAAAACATGTTCTTTTTGTCAAAATCCTTTATCCCTGAAGCATGTTTTATTATATATATATTGTGCTGGTGTTAACCCTGTCAGAAACCTTTTTTTATGTAGTTAACACTCTGGAAGAAATTTTTTAGAGTTTTTAGCAAAAACATTTTAAAAACCTGATATTAGATCTTCTATACATTTTTCTAACCAAGAAAATGGCCACGGAAGCTGGCATGACATACAACAACAAACAAACAAATCAAGCTCAAAAATGAAAAAATACTAAAATTTGTCTATATTTCAAGTCTTTTGACACTATACAATATTAGACCATAAGTTATTATTCATTTTCTTATTACGTAAGATTTACTTTCACTGAATTTGAAAAGTGCAGCTTGCATCTATAGGATTAGATGAACATGAGGGTGAGTTTATGAAAGACAAAATGTTTGTGTGAACTGTTAGCCTGGAAATCCAGACCTAAATCTAAACGATTAATGGTCTGGCGTCGACTAATGAAAATCGGCCAGCTCGAGGGGCGGCACCAAGCGTGCATTTGAAAATCTCACTGCACGCAATTGGATAACACTACGACCAATCACAACAATAAACCCCAGCTACCAGCGGAGCTAACCTTATTAGACATTCTCTGATTATACTCTTGCCGTATCCGGTCGGCGAAACAGCAAAAACGTCCTTCTTGCAAAGGAACGATTCGAGCGGCGTCTTCTGTTCCTGTTTTAGATTAAAAGCCAAGTCTAACTCGTTCATTGTAGCGGCCAAAGCCGTTTCAAACAACTGGTGTTCCTCCATAGCCATCTTGCAATGTTTACTAATGACTTCGACGTCACAGCGCTGTCGTCATCTGTTTAGCTCGCCTCTGGCCCGCCTATATCAGATAACCCGATGTGATTGGTGCAGCTCAGATCGAGGGGCATATTTAATGAGCATCATTACTCGACACCAGAGTAACTCGCTGAGCAAATTCAACTTGTGCTCTCGCGAGAACTCTGGATTTCCAGGGTCTTATGGTAATCATTCTTATCCTCTGGAAGTTCCTTTTGGTGAGGCAGAAGTTACACACTGCAACTTAAAGACAGACATATTGATAAATACTGCAATGCCAGAGCATTGAATGTGAAGCTCCATTATAGTTGAAAAGTCTTTAGCACAGCGAAAAATTAAAACAATTCTGCAAGCGTCGTCAGAATTCAAGTCAGGTGTGCTGACCAAGGAAATTTCATTTACAAGGAATTCGACTTTGATATGCAGATAGTTGCCAAAAGTTACATAAGACCCCATTGGCTGTATCACATTATTATGCAGACTGTGTTGTTGCTATAGGCTCCGGTTCACCATGCAATTCTGATGAAGACAGCAAACACAAGTTCATTGACAAGGGTACATTACATTTACACACCCATTTTCTGTCTTAGAAAAGCCTTTATTTTCTTTGATTTGGTTCTTTTCAACACATTTTACAGTGATGTCCAAAAGCAAGCGGATATCCAAGACTGTTGCCAATGACTTTGGTACTGTATAATGTTCATATTACGGCAGTCTGGGTCTCTCAGTTTCTGTGCTAATGGGCTCTTGTGCACTAACCAAATGAACTAACCAAACAAATTAAAGTGGGTTTGCTTAAGTGCATAGTAGAGATGAACTTGAGCTTCGTGCATCTGTTGCTTGGTGGTTAAGTGCGGCAAAAAATGGTGGACCAGTTTAACTTTTTACAAAGTCAACTTTCTTAATGTACTGTGTATATCCTGATGTTACTCTAAGGAGAAAAATATTTTCGTGATTTTTTTTCCCCGTGAAATGGATTGTAAATGTTGCACATGTTTTAAGAATTAAAATGTTTTTATTCTCATAATATCAAAATTGAATCTCCTGCAGGAATGCTTTTTCTAACCTTGTTTAACATTACAGGCTTTTACTCTGCTCTGCTGCGTTTCAAGGGTAAAAATACACAGGGCAATGGAAATGATGTTAGACTTTTAACATATCTCTGATTTTGAATCGTATGTTTACTCACAGATTTCTACTGAACATCTGAAATCATAGATCTAGACGTGGGCGATTACACACACACACACACACAATGTCAGAGAGAAATGAGGCTCATGGTGTTCTGACTCTGGATCGGTGCTGGTTTCATTGCCACTAATCTCAATGTAATTTTCTGTGCATGATCAATTTGCTTCTGAGTGTAACTCACTAAATAAACAAATGTCTCTTTTTAAGGCTGCTGATGGGCTCATGGCTGCTCTGTAGCTTTATTCTACATCATGATCCTCCAACTTAATCATAACCTGCTTATTTCTGTCTTCTTAAACCTGTTGATTCATCCTTACTTAACATTTTAGTAACAATGATTTCCCAGAAATGAACGGCTTTGATTTTATGTTCAGAACAATGTTTTCTTTTTTCCAGCTAAGATATCCCGGAAAATTAACATGATTGCTGATCAGAAAGATGGTAAGCATTTGTTCTCTCACTTTAGTTTCTAGGAGTAGCTGTGCATCTTTTGCAGGTGATCATTGTCTTCCACGCTTATGTAAACTGGGCGTTATTTTAAGCAGCACTTGTCATCAGATTGAAAGGGCAGCTCTTGAAGTAGCGGTATGTACTAATACTGTGTACCCCTAATGAGCTGCATCACTGCTTACTAGGGGTTGAACGACTTCAGATTTTCGAAAGTCGAAATTTATATTACTGGACTTGTCGCTGATGACTTTATTAATGAACAAATAAGCCTCAAGCTGAGACTTGAATGCGGGTTGCCTTGTGCACAGCTATGGCATATTGACACAGCGCTGCCCACAAGCTCCTACATAACAATCTTTATCAGTTCTTTTGTCTTTGGGTCGTTACATTTCTCACAGATTTCTGCTCATTCTAAATCAGATTCAAATAAAGTAGCACAGTAAAGATTACCTGTATATGAATGCATTAATGAGAGAGCGATTGCGTGTGAATTAAATCTACCTGGCATCGTCTCTCTTCTAATAGTGAAGCTGTAGGTTTAAGTTACTAAGAAATATATACTAGAACTTTTCAGTTTCTAAGCTATTTTATTGATAAATCACAGAAGAGTGTTGACAACACATTTCTGTGCTACTGAATGTTTCTGTGTGCGTGTGATCTGCGCGTGAGGTCTGAGCTACTGTCTGTATGTGTGTGTTACAATGCAGCAGCCCATTTAGAACAGCGATTAACTTACATGTACAATAAACTGTTTAAAACGTGCGTTCACCCGTTTCATTTTGAGCATCCAGATGGTATAATCAAACATATCTTGTGGCACGCTCTCAGAGGATACATTTATTAGTAATTTTAACCGTTGGAAGCGTAAAAGTGGACTTCAAAGGTTTCTTATCCTGTTGCGCCCTCTATAGGCCATGATCAGCGACTAGTCGACGTCAAGCTTAAAGCGTCATGTCAACTAGTCGACTATAGGGTGACCACCCCGTCCCGCTTTGTGTTGCACCGCACAGCATTTTCACCCCTTGTCCCGCACGTCGCATATTGAGAAAATGTCCCGCATTTTCATCAGTCTATTGGTTTTTAATTATCATATTAAGAAAACGTGCATGATTTCTTTTGCCTTTTTAAGAAAGCATTTTCTTTATTCTTTTTGCAGCGTAGTTTTTCACTGCGCTTCGTCAGAAGTACAAATACAACAGCCGTTTTTTAAAATCCTATTCAATGGTTGAAAGGAAAGGAGTAAACATGGTCACTAGTTGGTTGTGACGGCTGTCAATCAAAATGTGGACCGGTGATTCGTTCCATGTGTTCCCTGTCAAATGGATAATTCGGTCAATTAAAATGTTTATTTAACAGAATTGATCAACCTGTTGCCTGCTGTGGTTGTTTTAATTCACATCCTTTCTAAAAAAGTTTTTTAAGTCTTTTTCTAAAAGAGTTTTTAGTTCAATATACTCTTAAGATATAAGACTGTCAAGGATCTAATTTCATGTTGTTTCATATTTTATTTGTTCATTGTTTATTTTGTTGGATTTTAGTTGGACTTGGTCAGAACTGTTTCAAAAAAAGTTATTTGCATGATGCCTGCTGCCTTTGGGCTCAGTGATGTTGAATTTAAATGACGTAAAATAAAGACATGTTATGTTACATTGTGATGTAATGGTCTTTTCTGGAAGGGACTAAAGAACAAAGAACTTTTATAAGCTGAAAGGCAGAATACAAATGTTTTTATTAAGTTAGATAGACATTATATAACAGTTTCAGGTTATGTTTTAGTGTTGGTAACATGTCCCACATTGTCCCACTCAAACTTATAATCGTCCCACATTTGGTTTGTTTGACGGTGGTCACCCTAGTCGACTAGTCTGCAACCCCTAGTGTCTACCTATATTATCTAAATTATTATAGTCAGTAGTCTGCATAGACTATCTCTGTGAAATCTGGCCTGGTTTATAGCTTATTCTGGCCTAGAACCGCCTACTTAGACAGTAAAGGTCTGAAAATGAACCAGTCGAGTTTGAATCAATCTAAAATAGCTGTTACTACAATAATAAATGCAGTATTTTTTGCAGGCAAACTTTAAATCCTACGTAATCTCAGAGGTACTCCAGGTATTGTAGACCTATAGGTCTATATAGATTGTAGACTTGCATGCATGAATGTTGGTACAAATGTATTTAGGTGCAATTTATACATGAGCTTGCAAGTTAAACTTTATGCTTACTGTTCTGCGTGTAGAAAGGAGGGTACGCCGTCACTGCTCTCTCCCTATTAAGAAACAACAGAGTTGTGTGAGGGAAATGAAGAGGAAACACACAGCGTCTTTCCGTGAGACCTCACTATGTGACCTCAGTGAGTGGCCTTGTTACAGGCTGACCTGACCTGATTTGGACTGGTTCATACTAACTCACTGGAGCTTACCGTGTGCAGTTTGTCTGTTGTCTTGGATGATGATGCAACTAATGTTTAATTCCTCACCTTTTTTCACAGTTTTATTTTAAACTGATTACAGATTGTTTAATATTCTTAGTGCAACACACAAGCTGCACAAAAAATTCTTACATCATCCCGAAACAAAGCAGATTATGGATTTTGACCTCATAATACTGTTCACAATTGCTGTGTAATCCTTCGATTCCTAATGATGTGATCGTAGCACTCTTTATATTTTTCAGCTGGTAGTCTACAATGATCAGACCAGCAATAACCCGTGACATATTTACTTCTCTGTCTTTGTTTAGCTATTGACTTTTATGAGCTGTTATTGTGTGATTTACTAACCAATTGCAGACATTTTACAGGTGAATCTCACAGACCAATAAGCTTCATCAAGAGTCATGTTTCACAGCAAATTCAAAAGAAGAAAATCTTATGATTTCACGATTAAAGTTAGAATATATTCAGTACAACAAACTCTGCTGTTATGTATAATTATTTGTATTAATAATTATTTTATTCATAATTTCGAAATCGATATTCTTTCAATTTTGGGGTGAAACATGAGCCAGACCTGTTCTTGTCAGTTTTGATGAGATTCATTGCTTTTAGAATTTGCATTTATACTAAAATTACTGTTATAGGTTTGCCAGAAATATATCTGAATGCAAGTGTCTGAGAGTCAAATGAAACCACAAAACTAGCAGTCACCAGCTACAGAACATTGTTTTGTGGTTTCATTTGACTCTCAGACACTCAGATGCATTCAGATATATTTCTGGCAAACCTATAACAGTAATTTTGTGTGAATGTGTGATTTCATTGCAACGGTTTGTGTCCAGTACCTGTATGTTTTACTCATTCCTCACTACATATAACTGAAATGTAAAGTTTATATTAATGCTGCACATAAAACACATTTTATAAGAATATCATTAATATACTGTATGAACCGCTTTGGGTTTCAGGTGTCGTGAGGTGGCTCAGACTTGATTTTACTTGATGGGGTCATGTTAATTGTCCACTTCTGTTGTCTTTTTGTCCCTGATGGTTCTCAGATGCCAGGGACAACTCGTTCAGCCGCTCGCGCAGCTCCAGCGTGACCAGCATTGACAGAGAGTCACGTGAGGTCGTTTCCTCCTTATACTTCTGTGACTCCCTTTCCAAGAAGAGTGAGACGTTGGCAGTGCCCAGCCTGTGGGTGGGCACCTCATTGGGCGGCATGATGGCCATCACCCTCAATGTGCCCTCCACGCCAGAGCAGAGGATGCAACAGCCCGTGGGCGTCTCTTTCTGTGGTAAGACTTGCTTTACATCTGAATGTAAAAATGAGTGGAATTTTATTTTTTCCCATATGCTGTTTTCTGTTGTTATTTTTTTCTTCAATTTTCTGTATTCCATTAAAAACAGATGTCTAATCAATTTACTTCATAAAAATTGTAACAATTTCATGTTTATTCAACTTTTAATAATTGTGCCCTATGAATTTCCCCCTGAAATTCTGTGTTTGTTATTAGGTTATTTTAATTCTGTATTTTTGATTTAAAAAAAAATATTATTTTTTTTTTTTTAAATCAAAAACAGTGGTAACTCAGATGTACACAAATAAAAATGTTGGCAAGCAAATTGCTGCACAACAGCGGTTTACTGTTTAAATTAAAACATGGATGAATTTTTTTTATATTCCTTAAAAAACAATGTTTTAATAAACTGTATAATTATTATTGTTAGTATTGGTTAAACCAAATTTACATTTTGGCAGTTTGTAGAGAAGTTTATGTGTGTATCTTGCGATAGTTTTATCAAATGAAATGTTGAAAACTTGTGCAGTAGACAAAACTGCTCTGCAACACATACAGACTTAATATTTAAATAGCTGTCATTTTGCGCTTTAATATTCACAGACACTTGTCCATATTGTGATTTGATTAAGTTTACAGTCCTACTTTTGATTTATTCATCCAAATTTTGCCAAAATCCGTGACACTCCACATTATACTGTAAGTTCCCTTTTTATGACTGCTATCTGCTTTTACGCATTGTGGAAATCACTATTGATAGAAACATACACTTTTTGGCCTTCACAGGTTCAGTAGTGCGCTTGAAAGGAGGCATTCTGCGCATGGGCCAACTGGATGCCAGCGGGACCCTTCTGCCCCACGTTTATGAGCCCTGGTATGAGCCTAACGCCCCTGAGGAAGAGAGAGAACCGCCACGGAGACGCCGACCCACCTCTCCTCCTTCATCTCAGGAGAACCAGGACTGTCAGTACATCGTGGTTTGCTCAGAGAAACAGGCAAAGGTCGTGGCGCTGCCCTCCCAAAACTGCGTCTACGAGCACAACATCACTGAAGCCTCCTTCGTGCTTAGAGCTGATGTGGTGACGATGACCTCCGGGGTCGGCTTGGCCTGTTTCTGTGCCAATGGCCACATCATGACCCTCAGGTAATGTGAAAGACCTTCCATTCAATGCCACTGAATATTCTTTTCCTCTTTTCTTCCTAAACCTGTAAGCCATCTGTTTTCAGTTTGCCCAGCCTGCGGCCACTGCTGGATGTGAACTACCTTCCTCTGACGGACATGAGGATAGCCAGAACCTTCTGTTTCTCAAACCAAGGCCAGGCCCTGTACCTCACATCGCCCACTGAGATCCAAAGAATCACCTATAGCCAGGAAACCTGTGATAACCTGCAGGTCAGAATGTGCACATTATTGTTTTATGTGTGCAGGATGTTGTATGCCCTATTAAAATCCCATTCATTGTATACATAAAAAGTGATTTTTAGCGACAACATATAAACCTTTTAATTCAGGCTATGGCTGCATGATGATGGTTAAACTGATTGCAGTTATTTTGCTCAAAAATGATAATCTTCACACAGATTACCAAAGACGTTGATGTTACCATGAAGCTTTGTGAATGAAATAGGTTGTTCTATGTTGTTTTGTAATGACATATAGTAATATTATTTATAATGAATGACTATACTGACGTAGTTTTACCATTGTGTTAATGATTTATTTATTGAATTTTCCGGACAACAATCAATCAAATAAACAAACAAAACCCCACAACAATACAATAATAATACAATATGATAGTGCAGTGTAGACAGTCAATCAGTTAATGGAGACGGCAAAGATTTGATATGCTCTAAAAAGGATAGACAAATTCCTTCATACACACAGTCTGTCTGTCTTGTTTCTAATTTTTCAAAAGCTTTTTTTGCTTGTAATCAAAGTTTGAAATGTGATTAATCTTGGAGCGGTTCATGGCTTGTCTCTATTGAAGAATGTAGAAAATGAATGGGAAAAATCCTTCAAGGAACCAAAGCACCTTAAAAGTGGTTTTATTTGCAGTGCCTTTGGGTGACATAGGGTGTATTACATCAGTCTTCATATCCATTTATTTTGAGGTGCTCATTTTTGCAGGAGATGCTTGGAGAGCTGTTTACCCCAGTGGAGACACCAGAGGCTCCGAACAGAGGGTTCTTCAAGGGCTTATTTGGAGGCGGCGCTCAGTCCTTGGACAGAGAGGACCTGTGTAAGTATTAATCTGTCATTTACACGTACAATATGCTATCAATGTTTCTTAAATCACTAAATAGAAGAAGCGCTCTGTAGTAAAAATTCTGATTGTTGATAATTATTTTGGCTGATATCTATACTGTTTTCATTCAAATGTTCATTTTGTCCAATATCCATGTCCATATTAAATCAAAATTTAAAAAAAATTTAATAATAAAACATTTCAATGTTCAGTACACTTACACACGTTTTAGATATCTCACTAATTAAAACGTCTGATTAAGCTAATCAGCTTCTTGTTGAATATGTAGACATCTAAAACAGTGGTTCTCAACCGGGGGGCTCAGTGATCCTCCAGGGGGGCCGTGAGATAACTTAAAATGTATTTAAATATATGAATATAATTCATTATTTTTATTATTAATACATTAAATAAAAAAATTAAAGCACCACCTCTCTTGTACGTCTTCTGTGTTTGTTTTGGAGCAGCCCAAGCCATTTCTCATTGCGCTGTGAGAAATACAGACTGAACTGCGGTTCAAAACACCCAACCACTTCATGAATTTAGGATACGCAAATTACATCTCTCAGTTGGATAATGAAAACCAGTGTCGCTAATAAAGTGTTGATGGATGACGATTGTAATGAAGGTAAAGATGACGTCGCACTAGGCATGTGCGAGTCCGCAAACAAACCGTGTATGTGTGCTCTCGGCTCACTGATCGCGATAACATCGTATTTCAGCTTGAACAGTTCAATATATTTGCGTAGTTGCCAAAATTAATCAAATTAATCTGTTTAATAACGGATGTTCGTCAAGGAAAGGTTACTTGTAGAAGAGGACCAATGGTGTTTACGGACACGTGCATCAGTCGCTCCAAACATAGACAAAACAAAATCATGTTCTGTACGATCAGCTCCTTACGCCTGTCATTCAGAAGTCAGAAAATTTCAGATTGGACTGTATCTAAAGCACTTCTCATTTTTCGGATGAAGAAAACTGTGCAGCGTTTAAAGGTCATTTCTATTGATTGACATCAAACAGTTTACCAGAATTTTGGTTCTGATGTGTGAATTGTATCTTAATGGTAAAAAGACAACAAGTGAAAAGCAAGTCTGGTAATATTATGATAATTTACCATATTTATTGTGTGAAAGGACCTATTGATGGCAAAAAAAACAAACAAAAAAAAACTTTTTTAAGAGTGTACAATATAATGAATCTCACAAAAAGATGTCCAGCCATATTTCATCCCAAAATCAAATGAAACCTATTTTAGGATTGTGTTTTTAGGCACAATAAGATTTTTATTACACAATATTATTTTCATGGCAATTAAGCAGATTTCACTCCAAATCCTCAATAATGTAATGCAGAATTGTTTTATTCTCATGTATTCGTTCCCCTACTATATCCTATATTCATTTTTCTATTTTATTCACACATTTCTTGATATTTTATTATATTAAATTTGTTCTATATTATATTTTTTATTATGCGTGTATGTCCATAATTCCTTGTTGGTTCTATTTCTGGGATGAGGAACTAAGAAAAACATTCCACTACATTACATCATATGTATGTAACAAATAAAGAACAATTTATAATAACAATTTCAGCACTGTTGTTATAAAAACCCTACTTTGGCAAATACTCATTTTAGGTGTGTCTTTTCATACTTTAAAACTGATACGGTCAGAAATGTGCCTAGTTTCAAGATCTCTCGTTTTGTTCTGGTCTACAGTTGGAGAGGTGACTGCTGGGAAGGCTTCACGCAGCCTGGCGCAGCACATCCCAGGTCCAGGTGGCATGGAGGGCATGAAGGGGGCGGCGTCAGGTGTGGTGGGAGAGTTGGCACGGGCGAGGATAGCTCTGGATGAGAGAGGGCAGAAACTAGGCGAGCTGGAGGAGAGGACAGCAGCCATGATGTCCAGCGCAGACTCCTTCTCCAAACACGCACATGATGTGAGATGATCACTTGCGATTCAACATGCAAATTTCATGCAAAATCAAGCAAGCTTGCATTTTTTTTCTTGTTTCCGCAACTGTTCTGCAAAAAAATGCAAACCTGAAAGGGGGGAAAGCAATATTAGCTAAAAAAAAAAACTGTACACGTTCAAGTGTCCTGCCACTGCATTGCAGTGAACTCCGTTGTGGTTTGCACCTATGCGAAGCACCAGGACACCTGGTTTTATACGAGTGTTTAAAAAGAAAAGAACATTTCTGTCTCAAGGCTCATTTGAGCGACAGATAGGGTAAGATTTAATACTGAATGATATCTCCCAATCATTCTTCACAACATACACTTGCCTATTGCCATTTAAACCTGTTGCCTTCCAAAAGCTGCAAGAGAGACACAGCTGCAGTTTATATCCCCATTAAGTACTGCAATATTTTTCATAAAATCAACTTTTATGCCACATGGTTTATTTATGCATAGATGTACCCCTAATAACAAAAAGTCATGATGACTAGTACTTACGAATCATTGATTTAATATTTTTACTAATTCAAAAGCAAATTCCCATGGTCATGTTTTCTCAACTTCACTTTGAAATAAAAGTTTTGAAAGGTTACATATATATTTATAAATTAGCAATTAGTAAGTATTAGTATTTATTAAATTTAAGTATTAGTATATACATTTACATTTTATGTACATTTCTCTTTGACATAAAATACAATATTTTTTAATGTGTAAAATCATAAATTAGTTTGTCCCTCAAACTTGAACATGAATATATGGACATGAAAATGTTGATTTTTTTTTAAATAGATTTTATATATCTATTAAAATTCTTCCTAAATGTTAATCTTCTGCTAGCATGTTGTTCTTTCCTAGCTAGTATTGGGCTTTATTGGTTTAAAATGTCCAGCCTGTTACACATTGCATTGTGGACAAAGTCCATAGAATTCTGACTACAATAAATACATTATGAATTATTTACTGCCATTGTGTGAATGAAATTTAATCATGTAATCAATAAAAAAGTTACTTTTTTATTGATTACATGACTACATTTCATTCACACAATGGCAGTAAATCATTCATAATTTATTGTTTCTCCCTAATTCTTCTTTTTTATGTTTTAAATGTTCCTTTCTAAAAAAATAAAAAGCCTATTGCTTAAATTAGACCAGCCATTTGTCAGGTAGCTATAATTACATGGAAAATTGATAGACCACACAGCATTTGACCACTGGATTTACAGAAATCATTTATATTTTAAGGAGTGTTTTCTCAGGATTGCAATCAACCCATGAAAAACACATTATTTTAATTGTCACTCAGTGAGACATTGAACCATGTATTGCTATGTCGAAGGCATTTGTCTTTCAAATACATTTTTGTTATAGTTTTTGTTATTTTAAAAAGATTTCAATTTTAATTATATATGTAATTAATGTATGTGAGACCAGAACCACAATTTGAGTAATTAACTTTATCATAGCAATTACTTGGTTTTGTTTAACTCAGAAACATGAAATGTGAATGTATCTGCTCTGCTAAAAAAAACTAACTTTTAATATATAAAAACACTTTAATTTTGTAATTTACCTGTTTTTTTTTAAAAGTTATTATTATTATTAATCAAAACAACCCAGCTGCAGTTTGATTGATATTACTTGGAATGCTCAATAAAAAAAAATAATAATACATGATTTATGAAAATGAACAAGAAAGTACTTGCAAATGACCTCTTCTGTTGTAAATGTCCCAATTGGGAGAGGGTGTGCAATTTTCAAAGAGTTTAATTAAACGTTCATGTTATATATTTTGGTTACATTTGTGAGTTAATAAAAACGTGGTTGTGTGAACATAATATCAAAATATCGATTAATCGATCGATGTAGCCCTGAATCGAATCATAATAGTATCGCAGAATTTTTTGAGGTATCGGCAAATATCGTATCGCTGGCTGAGAGAATCGATATCGTATCGTATCGCGATGAACTGTCCGATTTACACCCCTATAATTAAGTGTTAACATGTAATTGTACTCTCACTGTCACTGAAACTAAATACATCATGATCATTGGTGGGTTTTCACTGCAAAGCAAGAATGCTGCAGATACAGTATCACCACAATTTTTGAGAAAGCGGCAGCAAATTCAGACATTTTAGGCCACAAAAATCTGAAAAGCTCCCGCTGGGACTGATATTTACTTTCGTTGTGTGTTGATATTGAGTAGGTTGGTTGGCAGTAGTAGGTAGGCACTAGGTTTTGAGACGCCAAACGATATTTGTGTTGGATAATTTGTTTCACTGAGGGTAAACCATCTGTCTTTCTTCACCAGATAATGCTGAAATACAAGGACAAGAAATGGTACCAGCTCTGAGGTCCCTGCAGGGAGTCAGCGGACCTTCCTGTGAAGACAGCAGATCCATCATCTCTCCTCTGTTTCTATCTTCTCTTCCTGTATCTCTCTCTCTCTCTCTCTCTCTCTCTCTCTCTCTCTCTCTCTCTCTCTCTCTCTCTCTCTCTCGCTCTCTCTCTCTCTCTGTGATGTCCAGAGACTGCCACTCTCGTCACGCGGCATTGCCTCGAGCTGAGGAGCTGCGGAAAGACAAGAGGAGACAGGAGGGGAAGGAATGGGACAGGCGAAACGCATCAGGGTGGGATTTCCTTCTCTTCTCGGTGGCAGTTGAGTTTTCCTCTCCGCGTATCTTGTCTTGGCGTTGGGAGAGGGGGTCCGTCACTGGTGCTGCCCCCTGTCTCATACCTTCATCCGCCACGCTGTCATTTTCACTGCCATTCTATCTGCAAAGAAACTCCAAAAAAGGACTGTGTGAATGAAACGGGTCAGAGGGACATACAGCTGACAGAAGGAGGTCTAATGTCTGCATTGCCAAGCTTAATGCTTCTGATAATCTGTCACTAGAGCAAGAAAAGATTGCATGTCTAGTGATTTCATTTAGGGAATTAGTGCTTTTTTTTTGTTTTTACGAAGTAGAGTGAATCTCATGAAAATATTTCACCCCAAAATCAATATTTTGCATAAAGGAAATGCTATATTTAGGAGGCAGGTGTGTTCTTTAAGCAAAACATTTCTTGTTCATTTTGATTTTAGGGTGAAACGTAACCTTAATTTCATGAGATTCACTCAGTAATCATGTTAGCTATGGAAAAGGCCGGATTGTCTTACATAAGGTGTGATGAAAGTACCATTTAATTTCACCTCTAAAGGGCTGGAAGTTGCTGTATTTACCACATATCATGTGATTATTTTGCCATATGAAATTGCAGACAGGCCCGGGCAGTGAAGCTGATCATATTGTTGGTTCTTTCGTCTAAAGGACGTATCGGTTTACACTGATCAGGTCTCAAAAGAGCTTTTAGGGAAGAGCTCTGACTTTGATGTACACTATACGCTGCGCTGACACTGGAGAACGATGTTCATTTTAAATGTATAAAGATGTAAAGAACGCATAGGTGAATCTCACAGAAACATGTCTGGCTCATATTTCACCCCAGAATTAAAAAGACAAAATATTTAGCATAAATAAAAAATATTTTAAAGGCATAAACAAATTTAACAGTACAAATACTACCGGGATGCATAAATATTTCATTTAAATTATTATTATTATTTTTTTTACGTTTACGAAAAAGGCTTTGTTTTCTGTAAACAAAGTCTAATTTAGTATTTTTCCGATTTCTGGTGGTGAAATGTGACCCCGACATGCTCTCAACCGTTTACACCTGTGTGAATAACTGCTGAATGTTTGCTGGTTATATACGGACAGAGATCCGAAGAGCATCAATTATTTTTGTTCTGAAGGAGGGAACGCGAGCGAGAGTTGGGAAGTGTGAGGCATGATCTTGAATTATGTGCCTTGTGATGATCGACATGTCAGAAACCCTCCTACGGACGAGAGTACTGACTCTTCATATGCAAAACAGGTTCCTCTTCCCCATTTCCCACGATGCAAGGAACCTCGCGGCTTATGGGGGACTCAGTACAGCACCGGGTGACCTCCTCATCCGAAGTACACGACGAATGGATTTTCTCCGTGTATTTTCTAAGAAGTCTTTTTGGATGGACTAGTGCATGAGTTTGTCATCCTCACAGAGAGGTGAATATATCTATCTCTGTGTTTGTTGCTGCAGTGGAAGTGACCACTCAATGTTCAATGCAACTCATACTCTCGATCAGCAGCACCCCTCGGACACGTGTCGTCGAGAGGGGGTTACCTTCTGCCTTTGCTTTGCGACCCATGAATATATGCTAACCTCGACTCGTGTGCGTATACGTGTGTGTTCGTGAACATACATGTATGCAAGAGTATGTGTATGCTCACGTTTATATATAAACTAAAGATACAATATATTTGAAAGCATATGTTTTCTTTAAGTGTGTTTTCTTATTTATGAGGTGCAAGAAATTGCTGCTATTTGTGTTGAATTCGGGGCGTCCGTCAAATCTGTCGACGCTTGTTATTTTCCTCCTGTTTCGTTTTGTTTGTCACATTGCTGCCAAATGTTGTAAATATGAATACTTCTGAAGACAAACTTGAGAGTGCTGGTCAAAGTGATCTGACTAGACCAAAAAGAGTTGCTTTGCTGTGGAAGTTTTTCTCATGTTCCTTATAATTTAAAACATAAGTGTCATGACACACACACACACACATATATACACATACATGGCAAACCACTCCTTCTGTTGCCATGGTGTTTGTGTAAATATCTACCAAAATAGCCATTTTCAATGTTGACCAACTGAAAATCTAATCCAGCTTGCTTCATATATTTTTCATGTGGTCTTACATGTTTAATATTATATTGACATCAGAGTCATTTTATTATTAATATTTTTGTAGTTGGTATTGTTCTTTGTTTTCTTCAAGAAGGAACAAACTAAGACAGATGCTAAGTGTAAATGAGGTGGCTCACACTCTCAGATTTGTCCTCATTGCCAGTTTAATGATATAATTTACAAATTATTACTTTTTTTCTATTATTTGGAATGAAAGGGCACATTTTAAGATACTAAATAAACTGGTTATGTATATATTCTCACTGAATCAAACATGAAACCTTTTATGGTGAGCCATCTGCTTAAGGAAGGAAAGACGACCTGAAGAATCTGAAATCATTGGCCATCCCTGTACTGTCTGTCCTCTGATTTCTCTTGCACAAAAGGCAGCATGATATCGTGTTTACAAACTTGAAACATCCATATACATTATATTTTGGCTTTTTTTCTTTAGTCCTGCTAGTGAGATATATTTCATCTCTTTTATTGGTTATTATGAAGGCGAGAATACTCACAGCATTGTTCTTTGAGTTTCCATGAACATCATTTGAACATGCCTAGCTGAACTCCTGAAGCACTGTCCTTGAAGAGGCTCGGTTCTAGGAGTTCTTGGGTTTGATTCTCCGTGAGGTTGTAGGTTCTCTCATCATAGCCGACTTCTTGTACAGTTTTATTAATCAGACTTTCACATGAATGTTTGTCTTAATCTGCTGCCACCCAACAATTTAGGAAACATGTTTATAGACATAACTGTGCAATGGAAAATAAATGTAACAGAAAGATTTATTTCCAGCCGTTTTGATTCCACACTTCATTTTGCATAATCTGGCCACTAGATGTCACAGTTTTACAACTCTAGTTCATTACACAGATATTTTACCCCTTACTAAATATAAGAAATACATGTATAATCTGAATATAAACTAGAAACGTTTATATATATATATATATATATATATACACACACACACATAGATGGATGGATGGATGGATTGATAGATACACATATATATACACACACACATATATATATACACATATTTGTACACACACATATAAAAAACACAAACCTTTATGTTAGATGCGAATAATGACATTATTGACAGCCTTAACCAAAGTCAGTTTCAATGTTGCCTTACCCATTATTTCAAGTCTTAGAAATGCACTAAAGCTGATATTTTATAGCAATTAACCATTGATTTAACATACAAATTAACAAACTCCTTTTGTTCCAACTCAAATTGCTACCATGACTCTTATTTTTTACTTATCTCAGTAAAAAAAAATACTAATAGCCTAGGCCTATTTAAACAATAAAATGTGTGTATACAATTTCAGATAAAACTGTCAAAATCTGCCTGTGTGTTCTTTATTGGGCGATTAGGCCATTTGGGCAACTGATAATGCTCTGTTCATAAAAACCGTTTTTTTTTTTTTTTTTTTTTTTTTTTTGTCAGCCATTAAACAATAAGTGATGTAGAGCACTTTGACCTCCTCCGTTGGACTGACGGTCTAATTAGCGCTGCAGTTCCTCATACGGCCTGCAGGGGGATCCAAAATCAACCAGAGCAACTACGAACGGCTCATCAAGGGGAGGGAAACTTCAATTTGGCGTCTAGCGCTCCGTTGAATTACTTAAACTCTCTCAGTCTGCCTGGAACGGTGCTCAGCGGCAGCTGCATCTCCTTTGTTTTCCTTTTTTCTGTGTTTATTTAAGGATCCGATCAATGGAAAATAAACCGACGCGCGGAAGAAAGCGACTCTCACTGACACTGGATACGGACGGCGTTTCAGACAGTGATGATCTGATGCTCTGAGGTCCAAAGTGAATCCGCTGAAAAGAAACAAGCGTCTATCTCCAACTTACAAGCTGTGAGACTCCAAGAAGATCGGATATGTTATGAAATATACACTTTTGCGACGGGATTTTAACCATTTTCGTATGCCAAACCTTGCATGCATTTCATGTCTGATATGACAGGGCAAGTTATCAAGGTATTGAGGTAAATTTGATGCACTTTAAACTTTGTTTACATAGATGCATATGAGATTTAGTATTTCTTCATCTGTTTGTGGGAATGTAATCGTTTTTTTCTGCCTTTTGATCGTGAATTCAGCACTGGAAAGTCTTGTTTACTAATGATGGATTGACATACAGCACTGAAGATGTGAAGAATGTATCACATGGACTTTGGGAATGTCCAGTGATTTGGGAATGATGAACAACGGACCCACTATCGTCTATGAGTGGCTGAAAACCCTCCAGCTGTGTCAGTATGTGGAGTCCTTTATTGACAATGGGTATGATGACCTGGAGGTGTGCAAACAGATAGGAGACCCTGACCTGGATGCCATCGGTGTCATCACACCACACCACCGGGAAAAGGTCCTCCGGGCCGTGGAGAGACTCCGAGATGAGGACAAGAAGGTGGCACCAGGACTGTATTTCACTCTGGAACCCCTTCCACATGGCACATACCCGAACATGCCTCAAAATAGTGAGTGCAAACAGAAATGCACCAAGTCATGGGTCAATTCTACCTGGGACAGTCCCAGGATTGGACTCTCCAATGAAACCAAAGCACTAGAGAACCACAAGGAGCCGGTGGTGTATCCTAAACTCAAGCTGAAGATAATGATAAGGGATAAGCTGGTGAAGGATGGAATAGACCTGAGCATAATGCCCTACTCGTACAAAGTGAGTGCTAACCTTTACGTCATTATTGTTCCTGTCACATCACCTGAAAATGTTTGCACAATCTCTTTGTTTTGCAGCAGAGATGCTGACATTTTATTCCTTCCTTGAAAGGTTACCCGTTGGCTTGAAATTTACCCACCTTGTGTGTGTGTGTGTGTGTGTGTGTGTGTGTGTGTGTGTGTGTTTAGTCTCGTTTTTGGGGTAATAAACGTCCAAGGGAAGTTGTGTCTGCAAAAGGCCTTGTAAATGTCATCTATTATTATATTTTATATTATATTTTCTTTCAGTGGTTGACCAGCATCAAGCAGATTTAATGATAGCAAATAGGATGTAAACACAATTTCTGAACTGCAAATGCTGAATTACCTTATAATATTTACTCCAGATTCGCTTAAACATTTGGCCGACTCTAGGCTGAATGCCCAATTCTGCTTTTTGACCCATGCTTAAAATCTCAAAAAGTCAAAATATTGTTGCTTGGAGTGGTAGCACAGTGAACATTGGTATAATTAGGTATCACATTGTCTTGGGTGGATAAATTGCATGTATAGGTTGATCTCAATCCAAAGAAAAGAGCAGTATGTAATATGATACATAAGTGTGTGTCATGTACTTTGACATGTAGAGATGCTCGGGAAATGTTCAAATCAAACTGCTGAGTAATCATAATCTTATTTCTAACGTCTTGTTGGTCAAGTGTAGTATTGTAGTGGCATGCTTGATGCTTCCCAAGTCGGATGATTTTATCCAGCTGGAGACGTTGGATTATTAGACAACCTTAATTGAAGTCGTTATTCATTAGTGCACTCCAGGGCTTTGAGAGCAAGCGAGTCTCCGCTCTAATCGATAACCCAGAGAGCAAGGACTGTAATCCATTATCTACACCGAATGCTATTAAAAGAGTTATTTACTGTACAGTTAACATCATCTGATGGTTAAGGGCTTTTAAATAATAGGCAGGCTAATGCAATGCACGTTTAAGGTTTTACAAACATTTCCTCAAGTAATTGCACTTGGCTGATTCAGATTTGGATTTATAGAAGTGATGTTTCATTCAAATAACTTTATTGTGCAATGTGGATTAAACTGTATAAAGCGCAAACAAATGCTTATAATGTTTGATCATTTCAAACATTCACTGTTTATTTGGCTTGTTTTCCAAATAAAGTACAAATAAACATCCTTAACTAGATGTATACTGTAAAAGGAAAATAGCATATTAACATTTGTTTTCATAAAATGTATTCCTAATTAATTTTTTTTTAACTTTTAGGAAGTAGTTTTTTCTTGTTTTTACATAATTCTAACAATTTAGTGATATCCATGCTTAAAACTATAAAAATGAAACTTAATTCAAGATATGTTCTTCGCAGGCTTTTTATTGTATACAATTTTGATGTTTTTACCAGAAAACAAGACAAAAATACTGATTGAGAAAATGAATTTTTCGTATTTATACACATAGGAGAACTTCTCACGATAACTTGTGCATACGCACATGAATTTGTTCTGAACCTTCTTCGAACATTAATGATGGAGTTTTCTAAATGAGCGACTGCGTGCCTGAGGTCAGTAATTTGCATAAAACAGACCCAAACCATGTCCATATAAGGCCTTTTTTGCACACCCTTTTCTTTCGTCACTCTCAGCAAACTAGGAGCTTTCTAAAGACGTGTTCTCGCCTAAAAAGATAGAGCAAAAAGCAAGATCCTCAAGCAATTCCAAAAGTGCCATCCTCAAAACAAGTTCAAAAGCAATAAACACCTGTAATACAGATCCAGATTACAGGTAAAGTCTCTTCAAGCACATCCCAAAGACTTTCAATGAATTTAAGGTCTGGACTCCTCCCAACCATTCTTTCACAGTTTGAGTCTGATGAACCTTGACATTGTCCTCCTGGACTATGGCCATGATGTGTCTTCCTACATGGTTGTTTAAGAAATGAAAAGCTACACACTCCATCAATTAGAGTTAGAAGAACTGTTGCCAAACATATAACATGATAGAAGCATAATCATCACTGCAATAATGATCCAATCATAGACTCTTAGGGTGTGTTCACACTTGGCATGTTTGGTTGGATTAAAACGAACTCTGGTGCGATTGCTCTGTTGGTGCGGGTCATTTGAACAAGTGTGAACGCTGCCACCAAACCCTGGTGCGCACCAAACAAGCGGACTGAGACCGCTGAAAAGATGAGTCTCAGGGTGCTCTCACACTTGGTTCGATTGCCTGTTCCGAACCCGAGTTCGATTGCTCCCCCCTCCCCCTGCCCCCGATGGACTGTGTTCACATTATATTATTTGTATCCGAACCGCGTGGTACGCTTGCATCATCAAGCTGCAGCTGGCGAGTAGCCTACTCGTGTTGCTTGGTAACCGCTATGAAAAGGCGTCAAAATGGATAGAATTGCTCGCTTCACATTTGTTCTTCTTTTTTTTAACCTTTGGTTTTGTTTTCAAAGAAAAGATACAGAAACACACTTGCGTCTGTCTGCCGCAAAAGTATTAAAACCGTTCCAAAGACAGCGGGATGTCCGCCGAAGACAATTTTTGTGGAGGCAAGCAGAAATCATCTCTCTGCTTGCAGTGCGTCAATCCCGCTTTTCGTCATGGTAAGCGTATAGACCCTTTTACAGTTGTTAAACACACGCACCACATTATACGTCATCAATAGCGGTTCACTTCCGCGATTTGGTACGATTGCGTTCATATCAGTAGCGAACCGTACCCGAGTTCACATGAACCGTACCCCAGACCACCTTTTTAAGCGGACTCGAGTACGGTTTGCGGGTGCGCACCCGAGTTCGGAAAACAGCGTTCACATCATCCAAACGAACCGAACTATGATGTCATTCGAACCCGGGTGCGCACCAAAAGTGCTAGTGTGAAAGCGCCCTCAGTCCGCTTCCAAATGAACTCTGGTGCGGTTTGATGAAATATGAACACAACACTGTTGGTCAGTAAATGAACCAAAAACAGGAAGATGCATATGTCGGCTACCTACATAACACGAGTGCATTTAGCCCAGAACACAGCATTGTTTTGAATATTCGGTAAGTTCCGTCGCGAAATAGACAATACGTCATAAAAGCCGACCAATCAGGTTTTGAATGTATCCCTATGCATTTAGGTTTGGTATCATTTGGTTCGGTGATAAAAATGCTAATCTGAACGCTAAGCGGACCAGGACTAAATGTTTTTTGTTTTGTTTTTTTTTGGTCCAGACCAAACGAACCAAGTTAACCGGACTACAAATGTGAACAAACTCTTAAGCATTTGCCTATTTAAACCCAAACAGAAACTTTTTTTTTTGGCGGGGCAGTATATTGATGAATTATGTTTAAGATTAAATATTTAGCCTATTTATAAAATTTCATCTTAACACGTTAGACCGAAAGACCCCCTAGAATTTTTTTGCATACGTGTGATTTCAGTTGTTCCTACATTTTTTCATAAATTTGGAATCAAATTTAAAACGAAACTTATTGATGAATCATGATTTTTTTCGTGAAAACATTGATTTCACACACACAATCCTGAATGATAACCACTGTTTTTTGCACATTTTACAGCCCCACATTTTATAAGTAACAATTCTAAAATAATTGTAATAAATTCATGTTATTACAATGCACATGATAAGGTCTGCTTCATTAGCAGACTGGGATTTAAACAGTGCACCATTCAGCGGCGTATCGACCTGTAGCAGTGCGGCTCTGGAGCGGTTGGTTGCCGTGCCTCTGTCACTGGACTCCACCACCGCTTCTGTTCTCGTCCGAGTCGTGTTTCCATTCTGCTGTCTTATCAGCACATTTATCTGCGACGAGTCTCTGGTGACAGATGGCTTCATCGTGCTTTGAGCTTAGAGAGCCATTTAATGTCTCATGTGATGCCAAAGCCCTCATTATCATTACTGCCATTTGCATTTGTAAAGAGTGGCCCACTTTTAAAATGTTTTCACTTGCTTCCTTGGTTTCACAGTATGTGAACTGCTGCCTCTCAAATTGTCTTGCAAATTAAGACGAATTTATGCTGCAACTAGCAATGTAGTGCGCTTGAGCAAGCTTGTTTTAAACATGTATTTGTGGTTTTCCAGACTTTTTCTAAAGCATACCTGTGGACTGAGAAGAATTTGTTAACATCACATTTAGGGCTTAAACAAATAGTTCACCCTAAAATTATTTACTTGTGGAAACTCAAAATGGAAATGGATTTTTTTTTTCTTTTGAAGAATATTCTTGCAGATTCTTTTACAACAACATTTCATAGTGACCGTAATATGACAATCTTCTTCTTCGCCAAAGCTCTGAAATCTTATTTGTGTCCATGGTTAAAAATTGTCTTTAGAAGTCATTCCAGGTTTGACGTCCAGGACAGCAAACGCCATTAGCCCTTGCATATGTCATAAATACAATGATTATGCTGAATGAAGAATGATATTTGAAAACTATGGTGAATATGTTTATTAAACAAGGTCTTTAAATGTTGTTCTGTGCCTCAAACAAAGCTACTTGGGTAGTGCATATAAGAGTATAGAGTCATATAGAGTCTATATAGTGCATATAGAGTCATATAAGCGCCTTTATGATATATATATATCATGAGTGTGAATGAACTGTGAGTGAAATTTCTCTAAAAATTCTCCTTTGGTATTCTATGGAGTGACAAAGGCCCTGTTTACACCTGGTGTTTTGGTCGATCGGATCACAAGAAGACGAGGGAGAAACGCACCCGTTTACACCTGGTGTTTGAATCTGTCTCTTTTGTCCACTTTCAACCACTTCTGTCCTGATTTCTTCTAGGGGATGGTCTATAGGCGGGAAAATATATGGGCTTTTTCAGATCTTTCGATCTAATGGATGAAACAAGCTCATGCAATTTACATATGAACGTGAAAGGAGACAACGGAAAAACATACAGAGAATAATGTTTAAGCATTAAGTCAGTAGGCGGAGATTAGGCGTCTTTTGTGGCCGTTCAACCATGTTTTGACCACATGAGCGTCTACACCACGAAAGGAATTCAGTCGAATGTGTTTTCGACTACTGTACCTCTGGAAGTGGTCGAAAGTGGAAAATGTTTTAGACCCTGTTTACACCGGTATTTAGCGTCAACCACTTGTGATCCGATCGACCAATCGACTCACATATGATGTACAACATAGTGATGAGTCGTTCATGAACGTTCATTGCGTTTGTCACGTGACAAATGAACGAAAGACTCGGAAGGTAAAGTCATTATTTATGTTCCCTGTAAATTATTTTTGACTGCATTATAATGATTTCTTAATCAAGATTGCGTAGGTGGATGTGTTCGGGGAATTTGCCTGTTAAAAGTATAACATTTAAAGCCCCTTCAATGAACGAAATGACTCGAAAAAAGATTTGTTCATTTTGATGAACGAGATCGAACAAGAGAGTCAGTAAAATGATCCGAACTTCCCATCACTAGTACAAAAATGATTTAGCAACAGCCTAGCGTGCCGACAGCCCACCTCGATCCGTAAACGAGATCTGAAAAGCCAAAACAACAAAGCTCTAAAACACAGCTTAACCAGATTAGTGGCTTTGTCAGAAAATATAATTTCAACAATATAGCTCAGAAGGCAAAACAGCACGTCAACAAGCCGGGCGATTTGAAGAGATACTAATATAAAAGGTGAGGGATGAGTTATGCATTGAAGTACAGTAGGATTAGCTGTAACATTTGTGTCTGGCGAAGTAGATCATGTATGAACTTGATTGTAAACGCTGCTCGTATTCTGTCTGACTGCATTATGAATGGAGGTGCTGTGCTGGCATATGCTTAGATGAAATGCTCTTTTCCAAACTAGTCTTTCCAAAAAAAGCTTGTGTAACCGAAGCGCGTGTCACAACGGATGAATCCTGTCTGGTCAGGGTGAGCAGGTCCTTGTGGCATGTGGCAAGAGGGATCAAGGCATCAATTGCATATTCTTTCTGGCCTCATTAGTGAGTCAGAAGGAGCCTGTCTCTTTCCATTTACGAAGCAGCATCCTGATTTTTATTCTACATGGCACACTTTTAACTTGAGGTTGAAGTGCTTTGTGCAACTATACTTTAGGAAATTGCTCAGGTTGAACTCACAGCTAACCCTATTGTACTTCAATGCATAACTAATCCCTCACCTTTTATATTAATATCTCTTCAAATCGCCCGGCTTGTTGACGTGCTGTTTTGCCTTCTGAGCTATATTGTTGAAACTATATTTTCTGACAAAGCCACTAATCTGGTTAAGCTGTGTTTTGGAGCTTTGTTGTTTTGGCTTTTCAGATCTCATTTTCGGATCCATGTGGGATTTCGGCACGCTGGGCGGTTGCTAAATCGTTTTTTGTACATCATATATGAGCCGTGTTACGAAATGCCTAACTAAGGGGAGTTTAAGGCATAAATTTTCCAACCATAAAACATTTAGGGACAGTTTTACACATTTAAATTAGTTTTTACTGCACAACAAATCTTCAATGAGACTGATTTGTGAAGTAAACGGGATATTCACTAAAAATACGGAGCCCCTAAAGGGAAATGGTGGGGAAAAAATTAGATGGGAGGAAAAATAATAAGTCAATGCTTTTGCATTCTCTCGCAAATCTTTTGCATTCCTCCGAGAAACTTTGCATTCCCTCGCAAAACCTTTGTGTTCTTTGCGAGCGAAAGCAAGGTTTCTCGGGGGAATGCAAAACATTTGTGAGAGAACGCAAAAGCATTGACAAATAATGTTTCCTCCATTCTCATTTTGTTTTCTTCACCATGTCCCTTTAGGGGCTCCATAGAAAAAATACAGCTGGACTTTATTTTGTCCAGTTCAGTTTTTGATTTTCAATCTATGTAGGTCATTAGAGGTTGTAAAACACAAAACATTCCTCATCAATCATCATCTACATGAGTTGCATTTAGTTCTGTTCATCATAGAAGTGGCATTTTGGAGCTTGACTGACAGTTAATGTTATTAAATGCATTGCAACTTGATTTGCTTATTTTGTGTTTTCCAACAACACAGGGTGAGTAACTGATGACTTTGCTTTTGGAGTGATTTTTAATATTATGCCAGATGACTTCCATGCAGATCTGCATTTTCTTTGGATGGAGAGAACAGAAGTTCACTGATTCTCCGCTGGATAATGTTCATGAAAGATTCATGCACAATCTGTAAAGTGCAGCATTCTGGAAAGCGTTTCATGAGTCACCGCTGACCTTTTATTAGATCTGAGCAAAGGGTTTTTGTGATTTTGAACATTTCTCTCAGGTTTCTGTCTGGCAGCGGGCGCAGAGACATTTTAGAAGTTTCCTCGAATGGCCCGTCCTTTTCAGGACGAACTACATCATGTTTTGGAGTCTTTGCTGTTTTTAAATCAGAGTAAATCTGTTCTCCTGTCAGTTTTAAGCTGGGACAGAGCGGAGCGGAGTGGGCATCAGAGATGTGTTTTCTGAACAAGTCTGACAGAGACACTCTATGGAGGGACATCAGAGCTCTTTTGAGAAGATTTTGTATTTAAGTTTTGTTTTTTAACCAACCCCTTATCCTTTGGTTGGCACTTAACTCGTCCCACATTGTACTACAGAATTAAATTCACTCCTTAATTTCTGAGCTCAAATAAATGTTTTTTCTTGCTTCTCTGAATGGAGGTGCATTTTGATCTCTGGGTGACCCGAGGGTGAGGGGTGATCCAAACTCACAGCTGTGACCCGAACGCTTTAAGATTAATGGATTTTGAAGGATTACCACCCAATATGAGCGTTATTTCACATGAACTTATGGCCTTACAACAACAGCAGCTCTTTAGACCCACTTATACGTCTGATTGGACATTATAGAGCTGTTTTTCTTAAGTCTTAAGATGGTGCGAAGTAGAAGCTAGTCATCTTTCCTTGTGCGGTATGTTGAATCGAGTCTCAACAGTATTGTCAGTGGTCCAAAGTTACATTTGGTTCCTGCTGCATGTGAAAGCAGAGTGATATCAAATAAACATGCCTCTGTAAAACTGATCTAATGATTTGCATTTGATTTTGTTTTCCAGAATAAGTTAATAAGTTCCAAATGCAACTATTGGCATTCCTACTTGACTATAATATCTAACTGTTATCATCAGATGACCTCCGCTTTCGAAACTCCCACTGGTTTTCACATCACTGCACATTTGCATAATATCTGCTCAACTTAGTTGCATCATCAGAAGTGGTTTCTGATGTCCATGTTGCCTTTAAAATGACAACCCAGGCTCATCGGAAAAACTGTACCTACATTTCTGCAAAACTCCAAAAACATACCTATACATTCAATTCAACGCACTTTCCATCTGAAAGGAAGACAAATTATGATTACAGGGGCAGATTATAGATTAATAAAGACTTATTTTTGCGTGATTCCTTGCACAATACTATATTATGATCTCAAAATACATTTACTATAGTGCTGTAACACTCTCAATACTAGTGATGTTACATCAATAATGTTACAGTGCATGTTTTGAAAACTAATACATTTTGACGTTTACCTACATAACCAGTTCCATATGTTAGGCTTCTCTGGGCCTCTTTACACCTGGACACTTCATGCGTTTTCTCTGATCGGATAGCTATCCGATCGTGAAAAGACCAGGTGTAAATGCCCTCTGAAGCTCTTTTGAGACAGATTTAAATCTGATCACTTAAACCACTTCAAAAGGTGGTCTGAGAAGCATTCCAGACGAAAGTGTAAATGCATCTGGTTGTTGAAACCACATGTAGATTTTACTCCTCCCAAAATATAAAACAAATAAAAGTGTAAGAGCGTGTTATAGGCCATATGACGTTATATCCAGATATGACGGCAGATGAATTGCTGTGTATCTCTTCTGAAAGCCAACGCGCAAACAGCTGCAAATGAAACAAAGTAAGTCGCAGACGCTCAAAACAATCATCTTCATTAAATGTAGTGAGACTAAATGATCTTACCAGTGCTGATGCCGCTCTCTCTCCTATTGTGGTCTTTAATCTTGAAACTAGCTGATGATAAATCAAATGCAAGCTCATATGTGTTGCTTTCGCTGACGTGAAATTTGCATATAGCACGGGAATTGAAGATCGGATTTATATTCGTTTTACGGCGACACATAATGTGGGCAAGTGTAAATGTAACCGTTTTAACAAATCAGATAGCTATCCGATCAGTAAAAACGCATGAAATGACCAGGTGTAAACAGGCCGTCTGACGTACTAAACTTGTTCGGTAGCTCGTATTTGCACTTGCGATGCGGAGCGCTCGGGGTAACACTTTATTTTACGGTGCCCTTGATACAGAGTAATTACTTAATTAATTACTTAGTAATAGACTTTGTAATAACATGTAACAAAATGTACTTAACATGTAACTAAGTTATGGAACAGCCTGTACTTACAGATTGTAATTACGCACATGTAATAGGCAGCTACTGTTACACATGTGTAACAAGCCGAGTCTGTTAAATACGTGTTACGGACTTGGTACACTGTAATTATGTAAGAAAGTACTTAGTATAACGCAATGTAACAACAAGTACTTAAATTTGTTAGGCTACTAAGGTCTGCAGTTACACATGGTAAATGTGTATGTTCTGTAACATTACTTGTATGTAACATAAAATAAAGTGTATCAAGATTGTACTTAAGTGCACTTCCTGTGTATCTACATATGTTATCCATCTGAATTAACCCACTAGTTCACAGCTTAAATACATGCATTAGCTTCCTAATTACATTGTAATTACATAATATTACACAGGGATAAGCTACGTAAAATAAAGTGTATCAAGAATGTACTTAAGTGTACTTTGTGTATACATACCTTATCCATCTCTGCCTTAGTTTGATTTTACTCACTAGTTCACAGCTTAAATGCATGCAGTAGTTTCCTAATTACATTGTAATTACATAATATTACACAGGTATAAGCTACGTAAAATAAAGTGTATCAAGAATGTACTTAAGTGTACTTTGTGTATACATACCATATCCATCTCTGCCTTAGTTTGATTTTACTCACTAGTTCACAGCTTAAATGCATGCAGTAGTTTCATAATTACATTGTAATTACATAATATTACACAGGTATAAGCTACGTAAAATAAAGTGTATCAAGAATGTACTTAAGTGTACTTCATGTGTATCTATAAACCTTATCCAACTCGGCTTGTTACACATGTGTAACAGTAGCTGCCTATTACATGTGTGTAATTACAATCTGTAAGTACAGGCTGTTCCATAACTTAGTTACATGTTAAGTACATTTTGTTACATGTTATTACAACGTCTATTACTAAGTACCTAATTAAGTAATTACTCTGTATCAAGGGCACCGTAAAATAAAGTGTTACCGCGCTCGGGTGTGATTCCCGTGATACGTCACAATCGTAGAGCTCGACGACTTGTAGAAGCAGCTAAAATGGCATGGTTGCTTCAGCAAATGTGTTTTTATCCCACTTTAGCTTTTGTTGACTCTACCGGTTGGGTTTAGTGTAGGTGCTATGTTATTTTCAAACGTGAAAGAGTTCAAGCGTTAACCTTTTAGTGCCATTCATCAGATTTTTAATTTCCAAACTCCTGCAGTACAACCAACGAACGTAATAATATGTTGCTAGATTCACATTCATCTGTTTTCGATAAAATAAACGTGCTTTTAGTGCCACTAACTGGTTATTTTTGATAATTATAAACTGTAAGAAGAACTGTAATATCATAGCCTGGCAAGCCAGACCTACATCAAGATGTTAGGTCTGGCAACTCACCATAGACACGGCTCAATCCGAGGGGCGGGATAAATGGCTGTCTTTCAAATTCCCTCTGCACGCAATAGGACAGCGCTACAACCAACCAGAGCGTTTTCCCAACAGCGGAGCTAACGTTAGTTGATAGATTCAACTTTTGCCGTATCTGGCCGGCAAAACTACGAACACATCTTCCTCTTTTTAAGAATGACTTAAGTGCCGTTCTTTGCTCTTTTCTCAAAGAAAAACTTAACTCCCAAGTCCTCCAGAGTCGTGGCCAAAGCCGATTCGAAAGACTGTTCTCCAGCAGCAGCCGCCTTTCTTTGTTTTCAAGTAGCAGGAAACCGTCGCAACTCTGTCGCCATTATGTTAAGCCCGCCCCGCCTACTCTATACACGATGTGATTGGCCTGACCCAATTTAGGTTTTTGCAGCTCGGAAGTCAATGGAGAGTTGCTAGACTACCCTGGAAGCAAAATACATTTATAGTAGTAATATCTAGTAATATCAATTGGTAATATCCTAATTGATTAGTTATAATTTTGCCTCATATCATCTGCATGTTTACTTAAATTAGCCATTTTTGCAAAGGCCTGCTCTGGAAATGGCTTGGGTTATGCTGGTACCCAAGTACTACCATTATGACCAAAAATAGAAACCATGATGTGTACAGTCATCACAACAACGCTGGAGTAAAGATTAGCCTATAGATTAATTTGTAGAACATACTCTGCATTAAATCGATCTTGATGGACCATCTTTGATGGATGTAACTGATCCAAAGGCATTATGGGAAATTGGGATATGCCATTTGATGGTGGCTGTCTTTTTCATTATTTGCTTCGTCGCACAATCAATTTATGTTGCTGTCGGCCTCTGTCTTTCTGCATGGATGCTTTGAACAGGCACGTGCGGCGTTACGGTTTTACTGTGTTAGTAAAACAGTTAATATAATAAAGGATTGTTGTAAATGACCTAACAGCCCGAGCTGGAGTGGATGTGTTTGATTGAGATATGACAGACTACTTCGGTTCACTGTGTTACGATACCAGGCAAGTTTATAATGTCCCTTAGGACCAAACTCTTTGTCACAGTATGAGTTAATAATGGTAACCACAATAATGGTACTAAATAACCATGGTGGTAATTTTTTTGGATAAACTAATGAATGAAGAAATGTGTGTGTGTGTGTGTGTGTAATACATTTGTCTTTATTTGAATACTAAACTGTTATTTGTGAAATAGCCCATTTTTGAAGTTTAAACGATAGAGCATTTATATATAGTCATACGGCCCAGTCCTACTGGGAGTTGATTTGATTGTTTCCAAACACTGAAGCTACTTTATTCTTGCTTTGCATAGTAATGTCATTCAGGGAGTGAATCTTAAGTATTTTGCTCTCTGTACATTTTTGAGTTTGAATACACCAAACATACACATAAGTTATAATGTTGTGCACACCCTTTTAGTTGGTAATTGTTCAGAGGCTGGGCCATTTAGCTCCATGTTCAGCATCTGTTTTAGTTTTATGAGGAGACAGATGGGATGGAGATCCTCTTTAATGCCGAGCAAACACAGCTGTGTGTCGTGATGTTACTGGCTGGCTGCTCAGAAGAGCTCTTCAACACAAGAGTCGCTATTTAACAACCCTCAAACACCTATACATTTGTACTACACACAACAAACATGCTTAAAGACCGTGTCATTTTCGACCCAAAATAGACCCATTTTATGACGTTTCTGCTCTTATAGTACATTTTATAGTACAATTAATCAATGGGTGTTTGCTATTGGGAATTAAATGTTTGCTTTCAAAATATTTTGTCAAATGTGATCAACTATCTGTGGAAACTTGTTTCCGCCACTGAATATTAATAATAAAAAGGTAATTGCGACTTTTTATCTCAAAATTCTGACTTTATAACTCGCAATTGCGAGTTTATATTACGCAGTTCTGGAAAAAATGAGAAAAAATGTCAGAATTGCGAGGGGAAAAAAAGTCAGAATTGTGAGATAAAAAGTTGAAATTACCTTTTTTATTCAGTTGTGGAAACAAGCTTCCCTAACTATCAGCCTTTTAATTAAAAGTCATAGTTTAATTGCTTGTAAAAGAAGGCTAAGTCCCAAGTTGTTTGCTGAAGTTGATATTGACAGTTCACATAATGATCACAGTCACACAGGGATCATTATACCAGAGTGGAAGATCATAATAAGAAGTTATTTTGTGGACTAACAAATCCTTTCCACTTGGGTGAAAGCTGTTATCTCCCTTCTGTAGTGCCTCTGGTTTCCGCTGGCAGACGGCCATTATATCCGGCGGACGGACACAGTTGATGTCCAGCACATCTCTGGCTGTAAAGAGTCGAGTTAATCTACTGCCAAATCCATCCACTTACAGCCGTGAGTGCTTCAGCACTGTTAAGATGACATGAAAACGGCTTTCTCTTTTGAGACTCAAGAGTTAAGATTAAGGGCCAGATTTACTAACAGCTTGCGCCAGCGCAAACCCTCTTTTGGCGTTAAAAAACTACTGTCAGGATTTACTAAATACACGCAAAAATTAGCGCTAGCAACACAAAGGTCATGGGTTTAATTCTCAGGGAATGCATGAACTGACAAAAATTGTGATGCTGAGTCAGTGCAGTAGCAGATAGCCTAAAAGTTTCTGCCAAAGACATAAATGTAAAATAAAATCTAAATACCTTATGAGCTTTTGTTTGCATTTATTTGCCTAATTATTATATATCACATTTATTTAAATATACATATTTAATTTCAATTAATCAAGTTTAACAAGTATTTTCTTTCTTAAAATTAGCTTTTTTTATAGTCATGTTCGGTTGGTTTCATCTTTTTATTGTAGCTTTTTTGGGAAGCTTTCAGCATCCAATTTCATTGTCATTTTCATTATATTCCACTTGTCAAATCACCTTTCCACTTCTTTTGGGGGCCGCAACAGGCACTAAATGTGCGATATTCGCCTTTTCTGCTCACATCCCAGGCTCATTTTGTTCAGTGGGATATCAGTCAGTGTTCATTTTACACTCGATATTCCGAAACATAACTCACATGTGATGGAGAAGACAACCCTGCTCAGTGTCCGTAACGTACTTTACCGCTGAATTCACATGTAAATATTTTCCTTTGTCTCCAAGAGCCAGGGCCCCAGGGAAGTGTCCTGTCATACAAAACCCTCCAATTGGACAAATCCCCGCTGCCACTTCCAAAACAATAGAGCGCTCATCTGTACTGTACCGCCGTCTTTCAGAGAAACCGATCGTCCCGTAGTTTGCGGCTCCTCTTGAGAGTATCAAGGTCTTTCAGACAGGAGGTGTCCAGCAGAAGCTAATCTGTGAATGGGGCCCGCGGCCCCTCGGTTCCTCACAGCTGACAGCTGTGTGTGTCTTTTCAGAAGGCCGTTTGTGAGGTGTAGAGCTCATGCCGTGTTTGACCCCCATTCTTCACAGAATAATAATGCCAGCCTGAGCTGTTGTGTGTAAGGAAGGATTTACCCTCACAGTAATACTCGCCTCATTTGTAACTAAATTTGCGCCATGAGTTCAGTATTTGAATTTTTTGTCATATATTTTTTTGATGGCAATACCCTTAGATAAGAACAGACCTAGTGATGCACAATATTGGTGATTTAATTTGTATATTTGTAGTATACTATTATAGTTTTTAGTAGGGATGCACCGATATAAAAAAATATGGACGATACCGATAATTATTTATATTTGAAAGCCGATAACCAATATATTTGCAGAAAAATCTAAATCCAAGTTTTTATATAATTTTTGAGAGCCTGATTGCAAAAACAAACGTCTCACCATTAAAATCCATGTCCCAAGCACACAATTATAATCATGTTCTCGTTATAATTTAATATAGCTTATATGACTTGTGTTGCACTTAACTGTATTTTCCTTTTTTCAAACATATTTCAAGCAATTCGAAACCATCATGGCGAACAGTGCGTATCTGAAGTGCTTCAGCTGAAGGAAATAATCCATTATTTATCGGCTTTAAGATATCGCCCAAATATTTTTATTGGGCCGATAACGATAACATTAAAAATGAACAAATATCGGCCAATAATGATATGGTGTATCCCTAGTTTTTAGTAATATTTAGAATTTTGTTTTTTGCCATCTGGCATTTACAAGCAAGTCAAGTCACCTTCATTTATATAGCACTTTTAACTATACAGATTGTTTCAAAGTAGCCTGGAAGTCCAGACCTAAATATAAAAGATTAATGGTCTGGCGTCGACTAATGAAAATCGGCCAGCTCGAGGGGCGGCACCAAGCATGCATTTGAAAATCTCACTGCACGCAATTGGATAACACTACGACCAATCACAACAATAAACCCCAGCTACCAGCGGAGCTAACTGGTAGATTAGACTCTTGCCGTATCCGGTCAGCAAAACAGCAAAAACGTCCTTCTTGCAAAGGAACGATTCGAACGGCGTCTTCTGTTCCTGTTTTAGATAAAAAGCCAAGTCTAACTCGTTCATTATAGCGGCCAAAGCCGTTTCAAACAACTGGTGTTCCTCCATAGCCATCTTGCAATGTTTACTAATGACTTCGACGTCACAGCGCTGTCGTCATCTGTTTAGCTCGCCTCTGGCCCGCCTATATCAGATAACCCGATGTGATTGGTGCAGGTCAGATCGAGGGGCATATTTAATGAGCATCATTACTCTACGCCAGAGTAACTCGCTGAGCAAATTCAACTTGTGCCCTTGTGAGAACTCTGGATTACCAGGGTAGTTTCAAAGCAGCTTTACAGTGATAATAGGAAATAAAAGAAACAGAGATTGTTTGGCTTTACAGCAGCTCTAGAAAAAAGATATTATCCAGCTAAAGTATGTTTTTGATTGATTCACTTCCGTTGCAAAGATCATTAGTTATTAACTTAGGGGCCGCTAACACGACACTGTTCTAACTGAAAACAGAAAACTTAATGCGTTCTGGCTGTTCATTTGCACATCAACGGTGTTTGGTGGCTCAAGAACGCAAACTTTGAAGTAGGTTCCAAGTAAAAAAAAATAAATAAATGAAATTTGACACACTGTGGTGGTTTTTGATCTGTTAGAAGTTCTCTTTTCTAAAGTGATCATGCTTTTAAGGGATTACACTGCATCTGCACTGAGCGTTTGCACTGTCACACCTTCACATCAGCGCTGTGGCGGCTTGAAGGAGAGAAAGTAATCGGCTTTGTCCGACACTTCTCCCTCACACCTCTTCCTCTCTTCCCATCTAAGCCGGCTCATATGCTCCCTTCCTGCTGGTTTAGGCCACGTAACCATGACAACAGGAATGCCTGGGGTCTCCGTATGATTTAGCTGGAAGGCGAGCAGAATGTGCAGCCATAATGCGGCCACGGCTTCTCTTGCTGGGACGGACAGAACATTCTCTTCGCATGTGGGACGTGCACATGGCACGTCCGTCCCGTTGAGAACCCTTCCTTGGCACAAAGAAATTTTCCATAAGATGAGACGCTCCTCTAAGCGGTTTGAGTTGTAATGGATGTGCTGTCTAGTTAGCTAAATAAGGACATGCCTTGAGACTTGTGTTGCTTTTAGTGGCGAACCGATGTGATACTGATCCAAACACTATGCTGAATGGTGGTTGGTATAATGCAATATACACATAATACAATTCCAAATGAGAAATTTTAAGATAAAACAATGATTATTTTCCAATAGCAATCCTGTGATTTAGATTTTGAACTGGATTAATGGGTTTATCAACTAACCAGGCACGTTATTGGCTATTTTATTTTCTCAAAATGGCCAGATATCAGTTGTATTTCTTACTTTGTATTTTGTATTTACACTCACACCAGCTCAGAGATCCACTCGTTGACGTGATTTGGTTACAAGGTATAGTAGTTTGTGACGTCAGAAACATCAGCGATTTCAAACCATGATTTTGAGACTCTCTTTGGTTCACTGCAGTTTTAAGGAGAAAATACTCAGCAATGGTGCCGACTTGTGAATTTGCACATGGTTTGTCTTAAACATATTAAAAACACCACACAGACATATAAACAGCATTTAAAAGCTTGCTTTTCACCAGGGGGACTTTAAAAGAATGCTTAGATATTTGTACTGCAAAGCAATATAAAAATACCTGGGAAGAAAATTAACTTCTGCTCTGTGCTGATCGGTCTGTCTTTGATTTATTTTATATAAAACAAATTCTAATTACTTCAAACTAACCCTAGAATGCGTTTTGCATTTTTTTAATAAAAAAAATGACTCAGTTGCAGTCTGTTTTGAAAGATGGAACTGATTCTCAACCCTAGTAAACACACACGTTCCTTGTGCAATCAAATTCCCAAATGGGAGCTCAAGACGGGAAAATTGAGCCGTCTGGCGGGCATACGGGCCCGTCTCGCACCTCTACTCAACACACAGCACTCTTAGCCCACCACCTGTCCTCTGTTCACCTCCACACACACACACACACACTAATGGAAACCAAAACCTTGTTCTTGCATCCAGATATATATCCTCCTCTTTTGTCACATCTCCTGACACACACATTGAAATGTTGCCTGTAGAACATGCTCAGTGTTGAGCGAGAGGGAGCAGCAATGTGCTTTTCATGTAGATTTTGTCTCTTGAGACCACAGGCGATATGAAGATGTAGGTCAAAAGAAAAGTTGTGCATCTACAGTATATCTGTTGCAGTTCTGGAAAGCTGAACGTCAGCAAAAGGGAAGTTATTTGATAAACTGTGCTTCATTGGATAAGCTGCATGAATGACAGACCAGTATATCTTCATGTATCATGTGGGAAGACAAGCTTTATGGAGCGCTGCATTCGGGGTCCGGAAGTTAAAATCCCATGCATTTTCTCCATAGAGAAATTGATTTTTAGTGCTAATGCTCTTAACTCTTTCAAGGCAAATGGATTGTGAAGGCGGTTGTAAGGCTGCAGAGTGATGGTTAAGCTATAGGTTAGAAATACCAAAGACTTTAGATATACAGATTGTTTTAAAGCAGCTTTGCAGTGATAACAGGAAAATGATGCAATGATCCAAACAGTTCATTTCTGCTCTACAGCAGCTCTAAAAGAAAACAGTGTCATTGTTCAGCTTAAGTCAGTTCAGTGTTCATTCAGTTCTGTAAATACTATGAATGTGAGAAAGTGCAACACACAATATGGCAGAATAAGTCCCGCCTTCTAAACAGAAGAGCCAATCGCCAATAGAGTGCAACAGTGCCCGTCCCCTTTTTAGCGGCAGTATTTTATTCATTTATTTTTCCCATGGAATATTTGAAATGAGTCTTTGTTAAAGAGTAATAAGCCACGAACCAAGTCAATCAGCTACAAGGTGAATCACAACACTACAAACTCTGATTTGAAGCAAAAAAGTTGGATAAAAAGACAAAGGTACAAGACTGTGTACTTGTCGGTTTTAGTGAACGAAAGAACTACAATCCAGTGAAGCATTGCGAACAGCATAATCAAATAAAAAATGATTTTTGCGATGTCTGCTGAACACAAAAGAAGATATTTTGAAGAATGTCAGCAACCAGACCCCATTATGTACCCCATGGGTCACCAAACTAAGGCCCGCGGGCCGACTCAGGCCCGCCACCCCCTTTTGACTGGCCCCCCAGCCCCTCTGCCCCCCACTACTTGAACCGGCCCTATGAGGCAATCCCCAAAAGTTGTCATGGCCTATTATATAAATATAAATAAAACTTGCGTGCAAATTAATTAATGCAATGCGGAACTACTGTTAGATACACGAGTTCTTTAGGGACTCCTAATCTGTAGCTCCGCCTTAGCTCTGAAGCAGGCTGCGATGTAAAGATTGCAATGCTGGAATAGCCTATGTTGAGAGTGAGGTGTGGGCGTGATCGAAAAAGTCGCAAAGTGTTTACTTATATTTGTTTGTGTGTGAGTGAGTGAGGCGCGGGCGCGATCGAACAGTGGAAACATAAAAACATACTCTGTCATTTAGTTTATACAGGACATCATTCAAACTGCAAAGTGTGAATTAAAATTTTAAGGAAAACAAATATATTAATCTGAAATGTAGCAAATTAATTTTCAGTTCATTCAGGTACAATTACCAAACATATCTCAAGGTCTTTTTGTCTTTTTATTAATTTAATTAATAAACTAATTATATAAAACTATTGTCAGTGCACTACAAATAAACTGGTTCTATGCCTTTACTTTATTAATAAAACTTATTTAAAAAAAATACAAGGCTTAAGTAATTTATTTTCCTTTGGTGGTACAGCCTGAGACATGCACAAGCCTTCTGCATTTTTGTTTTGCTTTTCCCTCCATTGTACCGAACTCGTACCGAACCGTGATGTCTGAACCGAGATATGTACCGAACCTTGACTTCTGTGTACCGTTCCACCCCTAATAGAGAGTGCAGAGTTTTCAAAGAACAGTGGACCAACGATTATTTTTAAAGTGAAGAATAAACTTTAATTAAAACAAAGTGTGAAGACTTGATTACTACTTTTGCAAACCACTAGTAAAGATAAACAAATATGTGCCAGGAATCAAGTGTTGATATAGTAGTGTGGATATAGTAGTGGGGATGGCTGTGCCAGGCTAGTAATCTCTACTACACAATGAGGCCTGCTGGTGGTCATTTTGGTCTGGGTCATACAATTCCAAATGTTATATAGCTGACCCGGCCCCCCATCACTGTCAGGAACAATAATGTGGTCCCCAGAGAAAAAAGTTTGGTGGCCCCTGATGTACCCCATTGACTTCCATAGTAGGAAAAAAATATACTATGGAAGTCAATGGGGTCCATCAACTGTTTGGTTACCGACATTCTTCAAAATATCTTCCTTTGTGTTCAACAGAAGAGAGAAATTCATACAGGTTTGAAACAACTTGAGAGTGAGTAAATGATGACAGAATTTACATTTTGAAGTGAACTAGCCTATTCCTTTAATGAATTTTAATTACTTTATGTTTGGTATCATATTTTTCTGATTCATATTAGTCCTGATTAGTTTGAAATGGCTATTTATTTGGATGAATAAAAAATAATTTCAAAATGAAGGCTTCTCTTATGTTTATAAAACAGTTTTATGGTTATAAAACATTTTACTATTGTTATTTTATTTTATTTTATTTTGTTCTGTTTTGTTTTCTTGTGTCCCAGCTCAGTTTGCAACATAAAAGTAATTTGTTTTTTGTTTTTTTTTTAAAGACGGCTATACTGAAAAGTTCAAAAGTGCATTGACTCATGCATTGACTCATCTCATTGTGTTTGAGAGACTTGTTTGGTGATAGTTCCATGGCAAAATCAACATTAGCATTGCTTCAGATGGAAAAGCATTACATTAACTCATGCTCAACTACCGCCGCTGCCTTATATAACTCTGATAAAATTCATTGAAATGCCTTATGAATGTATAACAAGCTTCAATAAACAACAACGCATTATTTCATAATTCATTATTCTAAAGCCACTGTCTCTCTGACCTAAATCTCCAGAGGGGAAATGAGGTCTTCTATGTGACCAGACGTGATAAAAGACTTAATGGTGAAGGATTAATCTATACAAACAAAAATATTTCTCTCTGAGTGGAGACAGACATCGTATATATTATTATTTTTAAGCTTACTGAAGCACTCACTATGTGAAGGTCACATTCACAGCCTCGCTGGATGGATTACCGCACCATAACCCATGAGGCCGCATCATCATAACCCCTGCGACGTCCTCCTCTTCCCCTGCTTGGATGTTCACAAATCAGCCATTTTCTGTGGCCATTCTGCTCTGAACAATGCTAAAGCTGGTCCCGGCGTCTAGACGCTGTGCGCTGCATTTCAATCAGGCTGAGAGAATAGCCGCGCTCGCGTCGGCTCACAGACGCACGCGAGTCACATGGCTCGCAATTAAAGCGGAAAGACTTGAAAGGGAAGGCGTTTCTGTGCCGCTGTCGTGAGGGCCTGTGAAAGCGTGAGATGCTGGTAATTTGTGGGTGCAAAGAAGGTAAAAGCTGAAGCGGAAATGTCATTAGAAACGCACAAAAGAGGGGAAGCTATGTTGTGCACCTGTAATAACGCTGGAGAATGGTGGTTTTGTGTGATTTGAGAAGCTCTCTCGGTCGGAACCAACCCATGTGTCCGCTGAATGAAGAGATGAACGGTGATGTAACTGACTGACTATACCAGACACAATTCAGAACTGAAGAGTTCAATACATGAGCGTGAATTTGAATTGGCCAAAGCCACACGAAGTTACATTGAATGGAATGACATGGAGTGTCTGTCTGTCTGTCTGTCTATCTATCTATCTATCTATCTATCTATCTATCTATCTATCTATCTATCTATCTATCTATCTATCTATCTATCTATCTATCTATCTATCTATCTATCTATCTATCCTTCTATCTATCTATTCGTCTATCTATCTATCTATCTATCTATCTATCTATCTATCTATCTATCTATCTATCTATCTATCTATCTCTGTCTGTCTATCCTTCTATCTATCCATCTGTCTGTCTATCCTTCTATCTATCCATCTGTCTGTCTGCTAGTGTTTTATGTATCTGTCTGTCATTCTATCTGTCATTTTTGAGTTGTCATTAATTTAAAAAAAAATGTTTTAAGGGGCCGTTTTTTCCATCTTTTCTTCGGAAGAAAGAGAATGGGTCCAGCCATGTTCGCACCAGCTGTCACGCCTCATCGCACCTCTCTCTCTCTCTCTCTCTCTCTCTCTCTCTCTCTCTCTCTCTCTCTCTCTCTCTCTCTCTCTCCATGAGTCGTGCTACTGTGACCTTGATCACATTCAGAAACTGTGTTCTCAGCTCAAGCTATTTTTGTTTTCATGTTAATATGCTGTATCAGGAGAATTAGTCTTCCAGGCAAACAAATCTGCCACTAGAGTCGAAGGCGGTCATGGTACTAGTTAAACGTCAGTGCAGCACTATGTGACACGCTCCGCTATTCTTTATGCATGCTTGAGCACTGTTTAATGGAAGCTTTTATGGAGTAACTGTTGTTGGTCGCTCTGCAAATGCACCTGATTTATCCCACAGACCTTCATGGTCAGAGAGCTGCAGACCTGCTGACACTCTTATCGGCATGTACGCTTTCTGGTTTCTTTTGTTAATTCTTTACAAATTTGAGTGCTTTATTAAAGTGCTTAAAAGGGAAATGTTTTCGTTCTTTTACATAAGAGCTTCATGTCGGGATAATTTTTACCATGAGCTTTAGAATATTAACAGATGGTTCACCATCATGCATAATGCACAAGATTTGTGGAGGTTGCATTATAGAGCGTCATTTAATTTGTCTAAGAGATGCTGGACCTTCCATGAATGGTCTTTAGGGCTAAAAGATTTATATATTGATAACTTTTAGCCTTTTGTCCATATTTCAGGTTGATTTTTCAGAAGAACCATTTTGATCAAACAGCCAAGTAGATTCAAAATGTTTAAAGGAATATGCCAGGTTCAATACAAGTTATGCTTGATCAGCAGAATTATATTTAACATATAAAATAATTTTGAGTCTATTTTATTTTTCTTTTAGGAAAAATGTGGGTTTCAGAAACACATTTAGAATTTGTGGGTGGGAATTTAAAGGGATAGTTCTCCCAAAAATGAAAATTCTGTCATAATTTGCTAACCCTCGTGTTGTTCCAAACCTGTACGAGTTTCTTTCTCCTGCTGAACACAAAAGAGGATATTTTAAAGAATGTTAGTAACCAGACAGTTGATGGACCCCATTGACTTCCATAGACTTACATTTTTTTTTTTACTACTATGGAATTCAATGGGTTATGTCTACTGTTTAGTAGGCTACTTGTTTTTTTGTGTATTTGTAGTTTGTTTTGTGTTCAACAGAGTATGAGATGTGTGCAAACCTGGTGACCAACTACAAGAAACGTCTTACCTTTGTGCTTGCCAACAAGGGTTTCTCCACCAAGTACTAAGGCATGCTTTGCTCGGGGATCAAATACTTATTTCACTTACTGAAATGCAAATCAATTTATAACATTTATATAATGTGTTTTTTTCTGGATTCAAAATCAGCAGGGGATCAAATAATTATTTCCCCCACTGTATATTATTTACCTGCAGTACTTTTGAAGTAATATGTAGCCTATATTTTCTTTTATATGGACAAAAGATGGACTAGTTTAAATGTGTTTTTGTGGTTAGGCTAATGCCACAAATGCTATTGTTCCAGCATTCAGCAATGGTTTTATATGAGAGGGCAAGAAGTAAAATATATAGTGCAATTGTTTATAGTGAATTGGATTTTTATCTTCAATTCAATCTGAAACACATTTTCAGAGGACATAGCTTTTACGCGTTTACACTTTTACATGTTTACTGCTGTGTCTCCGCAACAGGCCCCATTGCAATAAATCATCACGATTATCAATCATTTCAGAATTTTACACACTCCATGACAGAAAATCATGTTGAATTATGAGCGTTACATGTTTAAAACCCAATCAGATGAGACGAGATGCACTCGGTCAGCATACGTTTATCATTTTGCAGCAGGGAACCAATTACTGTCCTGCTTTGAGCCAAAGAGAATCGATCACCATGTTTTAGGACCCAGTATTTATTAGAAACAGCTCTCCTCTGCTTCAGTCAGCTCCTGATGAAGTTTGTAGCAGACGGGTTATAGATTCAAGATTGAGCGGGTGTGTCTAAACCCAAGCAGACGGTATAAATTTCTGTGTGCTTGCAGATTTCCGAGTAGACTGCAAATGTGTTTTCTGTTAGAAATGTGCCTTGCACGAAAAACTAAAGACTCTACTCTTGGGTGTATGAAATGACACATTATAAATTTAAATCTTGATAATATTCTTGCACTAAAACAGCTGAACTTTTCAGTTCATTTTACCATAATTTAACACAAGCTGTCAGCCAGATGATTGTCTTTAAAGGGATATTTCACCTCTGGAAAGATGAACGTGTATTTAAAATGGGTCATTTATGTAGAAGAAATGTGAAATTATTTTTGAATTTGGAGCTTTCTAGACTGAGAAAAGCCAGAAAATGTATTTTTGGCTTATGTGGATGAAAGACAACAACTCCCAGAATGCACTTGCTTCGCTGCCCTATAGGCCACTCCCAAGCCACGCCTACCGGTAAGAGCGCGCAGCAGTTAAACAACAAGGCTAGGCTAACGTTACTAGTGAGTTTCCGTGACAACTCGAGTCTGCCCGGTATTTCGAGATCGCCCAAAATGTCCGGGATTCGGGTTTTGCGTTCTACAGTCGCCATTCATTATGTTTACTGTGGCGATCAGGACGAGACTGAGGGGCGCGGGAGAACGATGAGAGGCCGGTGGCGTGATTACCGATGAGCGACACCTCTGAGACGCACCGGTCTCGTGGGCTATCTCTCACCACGGAGGTGGAATTTTCTTAGCAATGTTAAAACGCACATCAACCGATCACTTGTTTAGCGTTCATGTAAACACTACATTCAGATTCACCAGTCGGAATGAATTCAGTTAGATTGAAACAAGAGGTGTGCATGTAAACAATGAATGGCGACTGCAGAAAGCAAAAGCCGAATCCCGGACATTTTGGACGATCGTGACGGCCGGACATGTCCGGAAAAAAAAGAGGATGGTAACCCCTACTACTCAGCTTTCTCCACAGAACAAGAGCCTGCTAGCTTAGCTTCCAAAAAAAGATGGCTGACACTGTGTGTACATTCTGTGAGTGAGATCCCACCCTCTATGGGCAGGTTGAAAACATGTGGGACAGCCCCTACTACTGGCTGTAGTCTTTAGGCTCTGGCCAAAAAATCCTCCGATGACGCTAAATGACGATTTTTGCGTCAACGGAGGATTTTTTCCAGACAAAAAATACATAAATCTCTCGTCTCAGGGGGATATGAGGGTAGAAAGTAAGGTAATTCGAAAATACTACAGGTTTTCTACTAATACAAAGCTTAGTGCTAAATCCTGAAGTATCCCTTTAAATGATTTTATTGTGGCTGGTTGCTAAGGTGATGATATGCAGTTGCTTATCTCTTCTGATTGGTTTTAGCATTTTGCTAAACACTTGCCATAGTGTTCAGGATGGTTTCGTTGGTTGTTGCTTATTGCTGTTGCACGATTCTGGATAAATTGAGAATCACACATTAGTTTTGGTTCAAATAGAGGTCATGATTCTCCCACGATTCTGAACAGACAATTAAACAAAATAACATGTAATTTACAAAAGGATCTGACAAAATATTAGATGCTGTCTATTTAAAATGTTTAATTAATCTGAATTATTTTTTAAAAATGATTCAATGACTCATACTTCACTTGATTCATTACAGAATGAATCAGCGTTTTGAACGAATCTCTTGAAAGAATCATTCACAGGGCTGCTAACTCTCACGCACTGAGCGTGAGACTCACGCAATTGACACTTTTCACACGCTCTCACGCGACGCCACACATCCATTTTCTCACGCACAGAAAAATTGCGGAGCAAAGAGGTACTTTTAATATTAAACTAATTCTCAGCTCTTAGATTCCGTCAATTTTATTACGAAATTCAGACAAAAATACGTTTGGCGCTTGTAAATGTGACGTGACAGATCGCTGAGCGCCTCAGTTCAAGTGCACGTTGAAGTCAAGTGCTCGGTTCGATCATCTGTTACTTTTTTATTTAAAGATGCAGTACAACTTACCGAAAGTATACATAATATCGACCAATTAGTGTTTTTCAACCACGGACAGAGGTCAATATAACAGCAGGAGAACAATTATGTCACATAAAGTTACATTTACCTCAGGAAAGCCATTTAACGACCATAGCATGTTAATTGAATAGAAAAAATAGCTAGAGAGGAGATTTTGCTGAGCACTATATTACATATTTATTATATTTTTACTTATGTCATTAAATAATTGTTACCACCTACTGGTGTAACAATGTAATCTATACGATTGGAATATTTGTAAGATGGAAATAATGATACTGTGTGGTTGAAAGACTGTTTGTGTCGTTGTCATTTAGGAATGAGATCTCGTGGGTGTTTGAATCGAGTTCGCAAACATTTAATGATTAATAGTGCAGCTGTGGGTCACAGACACTTATTCTAATTTCATTTTATTCTAATTTAACTTTCTACCTTGTTTGTTTGTTTTATATTTTGTATCTTGTAACTTGTTTTTATCAATTTCTGTACCTTGTAGGTTTTTTTATCTTTCTACCCTGTAGTTTTTGTTTTTATATATGTTTATTCTACCTTTTTTTTAGCTAATATTTATTTTTAATATTTAGTATTTAATCATTTGTTTTAATATTTCTACCTTTTGTTTGTTTTCTTTCTACCTTTTTTTGTTTTTTATCTTTTTTACCATTTAGCCTAGTTTTTGTTTTTTTTTATCTTTGTGCCTAGTAGTTTGTTTGTTTTTTATCTTCCTACATTTTTTTTTGTTTTATCTTTCTACCTTGTAGTTTGTTTGTTTTATTTATCTTTTTACCTTGTAATTTTTTTTATTTTTCTACCTTGTTGTTTGTTTGTTTTTATACCTTTCTATCTTGTGGTTTTATATCTTTCTACCTCGTAGTTTGTTTGTGTTTTTTATCTATCTTGTAATTTGTTTTTCAATCTTTCTACCTTTTATGTTTGTGCTTTTTAATCTGTCTTTTAATCCGTTTGTTTTTGATCTTTTTGGTCTTTTGATAAGAATAGAACTTGGTTTTATAAGCTGTAAAAACCTCCTCTGAAATGCACAATTGTTAAGCAATTGAATGCATTTACAAAATGACTTGACACAAATTTGATGTAAATAAATCATTACAAAGATTTATTAGTGATAAATGTCCATCATTACTGTAATGTCCACTCATATTCCATTAATTAAGGCGAAACGAAGCCTTCAGTATTTCAGGTCATAGTTGTTTTGGGGCCGCTGTGAATCCTGAATCATTTCTGGCAGTAATTGCGCTCTCAAGTGCTCTTGTGCTGCCCGCTGGAGAGCTCTTCCAACAGCCAATCGGACGCTCTTGTTTACAGCCTCTTTCCTGCATGGCCTTTTCCTTTCATCAGCCCTTTACAGCCCTTTACACACACACATCACGAGTGCAGCTGTACTGTGAGGAGACTTTCGCACCTCGAGAGCACTGATAATGCACAGAGACTCCGATCGATCCTGGAGCTCTTGAGCTGTTGAAGGAGCTGTCAGCACCGATGCGTCTCATGGTCTTTTAGTCTCTGTGATTACAGCACAGTCCTGCGCATGTCATGGGGAATTAGAAGATGTAAACGCTTTGGGGGCACATGTGAGACTTGGGGCGATATGGGATTTTAATCCTGGTCTATTCTGAAACAGTAGTGAGCAGGATGGACTTGTTTTTATAATGCAGTTTCATAATAGCTATTGAGACAATTTGGAAATTGAAATGAACACACACTTACACTTACACTATTGTCTGTATATCTATCTTTTTATCGTATCTATCTGTATCTATCTATCTGTCTGTCTGTCTATCTGTCGCTCTATATGTCTGTCTGTCTGTCTCTCTGTCTATCTGTCGCTCTGTATGTCCATCCATCCATCCATCCATCCATCCATCCATCCATCCATCCATCCATCCATCCATCCATCCATCCATCCATCCATCCATCCATCCATCCATCCATCCATCCATCCATCCATCCATCCATCCATCCATCCATCCATCCATCCATCCATCCAGAAAAAAAGTTTGTTGGATTTACATGGTTTAATCATGTAGGCCTACATGTCTCACTTGAATCAGTTAATCAAGTTAAACAAACACAATTTATTCTTGTAATGTCAACATCATGGAATTAAGTCATTTTTGTGTGACCCAATTGTAGTCTCAAAGTGATTTTATTTTATTCATTAATTCAACTTCATATATTTTTGTCACATCTATCTCTCTTTTTTGTCTCTCTTTTTATTTTTTGTTTTTAAAATTTCTTCAAAAACCAAACAAGGCTTTTTCAATTGAACTTTTTTTTTTTGCCCACAAACTTTGCTTGTCTTAAATTTTTAATTTCATTTTAATTCTAAATCCTCTTTTACATTTGAATTCTACAATGCTGCATCTTGTTTCTACAACAATTTAAATTGATTTAAATTTCATGAATTTAATTGAAATTCTATTCTTCCATAAAAAACAAGCTAACTGGAATCTAATTCATGTTATTTTTGCAAATTCACTAAAATTTATAAAAACTGATAAAGGTATTTTTTGTGAATTAATTAAAGGTAAATTTACTTTGTGTCTAAAAAATATACCATTTAAAAAAGCAAAATATTGTTTAATCTGTCTGTCATGAAGCGTTGGAAAGGAAATGTTTCATATTGAAGAGAACACAAATGACAGGGTATCTGATCTGTACATGCTGATCTAAATGTGCATTTCAATCCATCTGTATGATCACATGTGTTGAGGATCTGGTTTAGCTTTCATCAGATGCCACTGTTGAGTTGCATGTTCACTCATCAATGTCATGATTCATTCCAACATATCTGATGTGCCCTTTGTCGTTTTTTTCCATCTTCTAGTCTGTCAGGATCAGAACAGCTTGTGGAAACCAGTTCTATAAACCAGTTTAAACAAATTCTCTCATGATATTACAAATTATAGATCACTGTCAAGTGTCAACCTATTTGGCTGATATAAATTAATGTACATGACCATTTTTATTGCATCACACACAAGATATGCCAGGACGTGCATAGAGTAATTGCACATTCACAAAGCAAGAGGTCATTCTCAACGCCTGTGCATGAACTACAGCAGATCACATGACCCGCTTTCCTCCATCTTCAGGCACAGCAGGAAATAAAGGTCACATTCATCTGATGTTCACAACACATAACGTATGGCACTTTAGATCTCATGAAACGGTAATGAACTGAGGCAGGCCTGCTATGGGTTAATTGGTCGGGTGTTGCTGCTTTGTGTGGGGTCATCATTAACCATGTCTCGATTCTGATAAACCTCAGTGGGGTTTCTGCACGCTTTCTGTTGTCTTTCTGGTTCACTGAGGTCAAGTCTCACCTCAGGTGCTACTAAAATCACCTTTGCTTCACTGTTCATGGCACAAATTTGGCAAAGGTGAAATGAAATGTTGATGGCTTTTATTTTATGCTGATCTCAAACTTTTGAGATGTGAAGGAGGAATTGGATGAATATGATCTTTCTCTGAATTGGCTGTTCCCATACAGCCAAGTACAGTACATTAAAGATTGATCCAGCCTGCATATTTTCCTTCACAATATTTAGTGATGCTGTATGTTGTCAAAAAAAAGTTATTTTCATCCAGACATCAATGGCTGTATTAGTATCAGTGATACTGACCTTCATTCATAAAAAGATGCCAATAAACAAGTATTTAAAATATACTGTAAATATATATCTTTATGTTGTCTCTACATTCATTTGGAGATTAGCTGTGAAATTATTACATTATAAACTAATATAAATCTATAAAAAAGTAAGTAAACGTAAATCACCGACTCCATAACGGACTGCTTGGCATGAGACATGATGCCCATATACGCCGTTACACAAGTTTGCAGTAATGCAAAGATGTTATTATTTAATTTTGTAAAAAATATTATTTTAATTCGAAAACACTGTGCATTTAGTTGTTGTTGCTAGTTTGAGTTGAGAAACATTTCAGCATTATCACTAATCTGTGTGTGCATTGAGAACCAAGCAAGTTGACTCATGAAACCATTTGTTTATTATATTGCAATCGCATATCACAATATTGTCCTCAATAATCGCAATATGGCATTTTCCCCAAATCGTGCAGCCCTAACTACAACCATTGTTTTTATTCAGAATCTTACAGTATTTGCACAGAAGTTTTGGGTTTGACATGAAAGGGTCTCATTTATTTTTTTATTATTATGGCATTATTAATATTCTGAATTGGCTTTTATTGTTATATTTTCTGTTTAAATTGTATTATTTATATTGTATTAATGTATTCTTTATTTTCTATTATTTCTTAAATTGTATTAAAGTTTTAGTAATTTTGTTGTGTGCTTGCAATTTTAGTATTGCAACATTTTCAATACATTTTAGAGGTCAAGTTTTGGAGATGAATGACACTTATCAAGTGGCTTGTTGAGGATTAGGTTTTATTTATCTTTCATTTTGATGACTGATTATAAATCCTTATTTCATTTTTTTATTTTTTATTTTGAATAATGCGCAAAATTAGACCAGGGACATTTATTAGGAAAATAAATGAGGTCACTTTAGATTCATGTTGATCCTCTCTTGTCTTTTCTCTAATTGAGAGCTTATGTTGTGTGTGTCATTATAATAGCAGTAACCATAGCAGGACATGTTTTGTTGCTACTATCACTTATCACTGCCGTTGAGGTGTTTATATACTGCAGTATACACGAATCCTCAGACATTTTAACCATCTGATCGACAGCAGCTGTTCCCACAGGCCGCGTGCGGGAATCCGACCTCACCGAGTGTCTCGACTTGATCTGATACAGGTCACATAGCGTGAAAAGATTCTTAAAAGATGTTGGTCTAACTTATATGGTTCTAACTTCATCCAGATTTATTTGTGCATGGAGAAACTCAATGCTAAGTTGCAAACCCATTGCAGTGCTATATATATATATATATAGCTCATACATACATACATACAGTACATACATACATACATATACATATACATATACATATACATATACATAGGATGTCTATGGCAAGCCGTTTTAACTTTTATTCATTTCCAGGATACTAATTCTTGATGTCAACAATTAAATTTTTACTAGTTAAAATGATAGTTATTGATATCAGGAATTAGATTTCTACTATAACAATGGCAATTTTTGATATCAGAAATTACATTTCCACTAGTAACAATGCTAATTCTTTATATCAACAATTTAATTTCAACTAGTAAAAACTATAATTCTTGATATCTGCAATTTCACTAGTGAAATGTCACCATAGGCTGCCATTCAAAATCCATTGTTGATATCAAGAATTGATTTCTTACTTGTTAAAATTCCAGTTTCACATATCAGAAATACAATTCTTACTAGTAAAAACCTTTATTTTTGATATTAAGAATTAAACTGTCACTAGTTGAAATGTCTATTCTTGATATCAACAATTGAATTGCTACTAGTAACAATGTTCATTTTTGATATCAACAATTCAGTTTTCCCTAGTGACAATGTTAATTTCTGATATCATGAATGTGATTGTTACTAGTAAGAAAGCCATTTTAGATATCTGAAATAATATTGATATCAGAAATACATTTTCAGATATCAAAAATGAAAAATTTTACTAGTAGCAATTCAATTGTTGATATCAAGAATAGACATTTCAAGTAGTGACAATTGAATTATTGATATCAGTAATTCGCATTTTTACTAGTAACAATGTAATTATTGATATCAAAATTTATTTCTGCTAGTAAGAAATCAATTCTTGATATCAACAATTGATTTTGAATGGCAGCCTATGGTGACATTTCACTAGTGAAAATATAATTACAGATATCGACAATTAAATTGTTGATATCAACAATTACATTTTTGATATCAACAACATTTTTGATATCAACAATTAAATTTTGGATATCAACAACATTTTTGATAACAACAAGTAAATTTTTGATATCAACAACATTTTTGATAACAACAAGTAAATTGTTGATATCAAAAATGAAATTGTTGATATCAAAAATGTAATTGTTGATATCAAAAATGTAATTCTTGATATCAACAGTTAAGAGCATATCCTGGAAATTAATAAAAGTTAAAACGGCTTGCCATAGGATGTCTGGGGATTAAAATGCATTGTTTTCTAACATTTTGGCATGTATGTACTTATGTAAAGCGTAGCAGATTAAATGCAGATTTGCCTGCTGTTAGTGTCTTTTGAGTTTTGGATGGCACGGGTCAGAGATTATAATGGTCGAACAAGAGCTAAGAGTTTTATAAATAACTGTACCACATGTACTCTGGGACTGAGTGACAGACATCAGGTTTATTGCATGTGATTTGAGAATTGCAACCACCACTTTCCATGTCATTTGAATCATTCTTTACCTTCATAAACCAACCACTGGACTATTTTAATTTCATGCTTTCCAATTGCTCTCATAATGACTTGTTGAAACATCTGCAGATCCTCCAGATGTCATCACACGACTCTGACATAATTATGTAGATGGATGCAGGCGCGACGCGTGACCTCTCATCGTTTTTTTCATCGCGACAGGGATTTTCTGTCATGTTCCCCCTCACTGACGTACCCCTGCTGTCTCTGTTTGCCAAACTGGAGCTGCTGAATTATAAATGGCCACCCGTACTTCTGTACACATCGGTGACACTTTGACTCCTATTCGGCTCCAATTGAGCAGTCTTCAGTTGCTCACCGGATTGGAATCTGAGATTTGCAGATGTGCAGCCTGCGTTTCATCAAGAACAAATGCTGCGTTCAGCACAGTGGGGCTGAAAACGAACCAGGCCACATTAAAGAGAAACATTTCGATAAATTATGTGATATTTACTGTGATGGAATCGGGACAGTGAGGGGAGAGCTTGTTTATCCTGCCCAGAGTTATGACAGATTCATTGTTGGGTCTAAAAATTGTATATCGCAAGGTTCCTCATTGTTTATTTTAGAGATATGCTATAACCTACCGGATCCTGATGATGTTTTAAATAGATAGTCCTCCAAATTCAAAGTGGGTCAGCTCAGTTTAAATTTCAACACGTTTCAATGTACTTAACCCTATAAAGCCTACTGTATCATATTTGATACAGGAATTTCTAAGGCCTCTAATATGATCAACTTTACTGAAAAATATTCTGTACACAGTGTACATGCCTTCTGTCATCTGATTGATAGTTAATACTTTTTTTAGCAAGTAAAAGATATTTTAGTATACTTGTAAAAACGCTCTCTTCAGGTCGTGGTTCATGTGCCATTTTGCTGTGAAATCTTTACTGTTTTTTATTAAGAAAATGTAAGAAAAACTTTTTTATTGTTAGTAGGGCTGTCAAGCAATTTAAATTGTATCTAATTAATTACATGATGTGATTAATCTAATAAACGCTAATTAATTGCACATCAAATTTGGCTAAGAAATTACTCCAAAAGATAATTTAAAGTCATTATTGTGTTAAATGAGAAAAGCATCAAATAGACATTACAAAAAGAAGCTTTAGAAAAAAATATATTTCATTTGATTCAACAGAATTTATTACACACACTTTTAGGCTTCAGTGGCCATGAGGGTGAGTAAATGATGACAGAATTTTCATTTTTGGGTGAACTATACTTCTATTGTTTTTTTTTATTAAGATATATATATATATATATATATATATATATATATATATATATATATATATATATATATATATATATTAATGAAATGATACTGTAAGAAAGTTTAGTAGTATGTGGCGGTGAATGTCTAAATGAGTAAGTCATTTATTCATTTGATTCATTCAAAACGCTGATTCATTCAAACACAAAGCACTGCAGTGTGTTGCTCGGAGACGCACAACAGTTATTCACACAACTTGCTGTTCGTGACAAAAACGCCACTCGCGTGATATTGCGCTTGTGTGATATTGCTTAATTATATCATGATATAAGTGAGACAAAAACTCATACATGGGCATTTTTGCCCTGATATCTTGAATTTTGGCGGCGTTATAACTGCATTCTATTGGCTCCATTATGCAGTGAGTTGTTGCTCTGCCGTCTGTTCGTCACCAATTAGGGCTGTGAAACGATTAATCGCGATTAATCACATCCAAAATAAAAGTTTGTGTTTATATAATATATGTGTGTGTACTGTGTATAATAATTTTGTATATATACACACATGCATGTATATATTTAAGAAATATTTGCATGTATAAACTGTATATATATTTATATACAGTATTATATATATTATATATAAATATGTTATATATAAATAACACATTCTTTTTTAATATATACATGCATGTGTGTATCAGAATTTCATCTTATTTTTTGTCAATATAAATGCCAACATCTCAGCAAGTGCTTAGCAATGCCCTGGTAACCACTAAGAACACCTTAGCAACAGCACAGCATGTTAATGTCTTTTCAGAACACCATAGCAACTGTATAGCCACACCTTTGGGTTGGCACCACTCGTGTTTTCTTCAGAAAAGCTATAAATCTGGAATAATTTTGTTTTTCTTATAAAGGACTGTTTTTGAGATGTCTATGTGTTTGAAATGGAAGCTTTTGAGGCTGTTGCACGCTGGTCAGCATTTAAAACAGTATAGAGTGCTGCAGGGATGACGTATTTTTGTAGGCCAATCTAGAAGTTAGCATGACTCTGGTTCCCTCGACAAAAATAGGATTTTAGGATTTTTCCTTCAGGACAATGGGATTTTTCCATTGGCATTTGGATTATTGTAGAAATTAAGCTTTGCGACCAACAAAAGTAGTTTGCAAGAGTGCGTTTATAAAAATTAGGCTGTGAAAGTGCGTTTTCCTGTTCGGCATGATGATGTTTAATGTCCCTGACAACCTCTGTAGGTCACATTTAGACACCTTTTTTCGAGAGACATAAAGCTTAAAAAAATAATAAGTGAGGTATTAGTGATGTATTTTATGTGGTAGAATAAAACGTGAAAATATCTTGAGCTTGTTACCAAAACCCTATTAAAAACCCCCATTGACTTCAGAATGATTGAACCGGAAGAAATCGTTTCTGGGTTTTAGGACTCATTCCTGCAGCACTCTTTTTCAGTTAGTCCATGATGGACAGTTGAAGCATTACAGATCAAGAAAAGTTCAGAAATGGCCTCTCGTCCCTCTTTCCCCAGTCTAATGCATGGAATTCCCATTGGTTACGCTTCATATCAATTTGGATTTGCATTTTGATTGCGGGGTGGAGGGAGCTTAACTCTTCTAAGAGCTAAACAAATGCAAATAGGTCTTTGAGCACAGTAATCCCCGTGTGGAAACAGCTGCTGGTGTGATTCAGAGGAATTCAGGAAGTGAATAAGTGCTTAAGTGGCTAAATAAAGTCGGCACATCACGTTTATGTCCAAATAGTCTCAGTCTCAGACGTCACGTTTTATTCCGATTGGAAATATAATTGTAGTCGCAGGATAGTTTACATAGGTATAGTTTATAAGGTAGCAGGTTGATTCAGTGAGAGTTTTTATGGAGAACTAATCATAAAACAGGTAGTTTTTCTGGCTAAGGGTGTCAAATCTTTAAAAAATACTTAGTTGCATCACGTAAACTATTAGTAGAACTGTAAATTCTGCTTTGTTTTCCAATCATTAGTTTTATGTCTATGACTTAAAGCAGTACTTCACTGCTAGCAAAATGGGCTTTCAATAAAACTTGGCTGCCTATATAGCAGAAAGGTGGAAAAATGTTTGAAATATGTGCTACCTGAGAAAACAGAAAAAGGCTGTTGTTTTCCCTTTTGCCAAATAGGTTGGAAAACTTCAACACCCATAATGCACTGGGCATGTTGCTGTCCAAGGCCACTTCCACCAGTCTGATATGGATATGCTTTTGCTTTAGTAGGAAATGTTTCTTAACATTTGAAGACAAAAGTCTGTTACACTTTAATCAGTCGCATACTTAAAATTACTTTTAGATTGACAGATATTCTGATCTCAAAATCTATGCACTATTATCTGTAAAAAAAAAAAAAATCTGTACAACCGTCATGAAGATAGATCTAATATGAATCTATTTCAGATAAAACTGCCTACTTAGACGGGAAAAAATGTTAAGCGACCAACCACAGTTTGCCTAATTTTTAAATACCATTAAACATAAAGCAAAACATACTGCGGTTGGTTGTTTTACATGTCGTTCAGGCAGTCTCTTCCCCTCGAAGTGGCAGTTCTTTGCTAGATTACAGCATTTGCAACCCATTTCAGTTAAGATTTTCAAATGTAAGGTTAAGAAAATGTAAGGCAAAATGTAGAACTTGTTAAAGTCCCCCTGTGGTGAAAATCAAGCTTTTCATTTTGTTTTTATGTCTATGTGGTGTTTTTAATATGGTTTAAGACAAACCATGTGCAAATTCATAAGGTCAGCACCATTGCTGAGTATTTTCTCTTTAAAACTGCAGTGAACCAAAGACAGTCTCAAAAACACGGTTTGAAATCGCTGGTGTTTCTGACGTCACAAACTACCTTGTAACCAATCACGTCAACGAGTGATCGTCAACGAGTGGATCTCTGAGCTGGTGTGAGTGAGTGGAGGCGGGGCTCATTTGCATATTCATAGAAGAGCGTACTTAATGAGGCAAGGGTGTAGAGTTACATTCAAGCTATTTTAGGCATGAAGAATTTTTTATCCAGGGAAAAAAAGTTAAAATATGTAATTTGGGGATCAAAGATGAGTTTTAATGGATAAAATTATTGACTACAGGGGATCCCTCATATTAGGGATTGTGTGTTTTGAGCTGCAAGTATCGTCAGGTACAGTCACAGTGTTTTTTTGCCTTTTAGGTTCTTGAATTTTGAATTTAGGTTCTTGGACGATCTTGAATTGTGTGGTAACGATTAATTGTCGATTTAATACAGTTTTGTTCATGTCACCACGTACAATATTGTTTTTAGACTTAAAATCCTATATAATATAATAAAACAAATAGGTACATATGATTTACTTTACTACTGTGAAAATTAATAGTAATATTTCTGTTAATATAATATAATATAATATAATATAATATAATATAATATAATATAATATAATGCAGTCTGATTAAACCCACAAACCTTCATTTTATATAAATAAAGACTATCTTATGTACTTTACAACTGTGTTTTTGTATAGTGTTTGGCAAAATGTGATTGAAATTTAAACTGCATAGTTAATGCAGTTATATCAAATAATTGCGATTAGATCAAAAGACCACGATAAGGCTATTAATCAATAAGCACGACAGCCCTAGGTTGTCAGGTAGTTCTGTTGTGATAAGAGTTCAAATCTCACTATATTAAAACTGAGGAAAGGATTTGTGTGGGTCAGTCATTTCGGGATAATCCCAGACAATCCAGATGGCAGGCGGGACAGCCCAAACACAAGCTAATGACACCAGACCTGCACACCTGGAAATATCACATTTAATAACTCAAATTGACGCTCAGAGTACCACCAAAAAAAGTACAATTTAAATTCCACATCTTTGTTGCTATTTCCACATGAGTGATTTAACTAATGTGTGACTCCTGACATAATTCTGGTTTAAATGCAAGTTAAACTAAACTCAAACAACAACAAAAAGTCAATGTGAAACATTTGAAACCCATTTTACTTTAGTACGTTCTGAATATCCTGTTTCGCATTTCAATTTGAGAAAATATCAGTAATCAACTGGATGGTGAAAAGCAAGTATTTCAGAATCGAGGTGGTTGGTGAAGAAGAGTTGGAAAGAAAGATGGTTTTGTGATGTCAGCTGGAAATGTATGTGCATCTTAAACTGGACTTTGTTGAATACGGACGAGATCTCAGAAGTTTCTTAATCGGGATTTGAAGACAAAGGAGGATTAGATTGTGTCTTCGTGAGCGTTGCATCTCAATGCCTGCGACAGCTGTTCAGACAAGTAAGACAATGATATGAAATTCATTCTTTAGAAATGTCTTAATCTTTCTAATCCATGCAAGAGGAGTTTGTACAGGCTTACCTAGAGCATCTGGAGAGATGCAATCTATACTATAACAATGACCATGCTTAGTAAGGATATCTTCACAAGTTGCCATTTATTTTTTTGATGTACAATATTTTTATGCAAATTCTGTTGCTTTGTAGAAGCTAGTCATAATGGACTGATGCCAACATGGAAAGGTTGCCCTCATCATTGACATCTGTAATATTAATACAGTTTTATTTTTTAGTACATTCTTATGTTTAAATGAAACACTGTTTTGCTTCTGTTTTGGGTCACTACTTGATTTCCAAAGTAAAACCAGTTTCTGTTCTGTCACCCTATCCATTTCTGACCTGCTCAAATAAACTCGATTGTCGATTGCTATACGTTTTGGAGTGCAGCCGCCCGCTCTGTTAATCTGGGGCGGGTTTGTGTCTGGAAAGCACAGATCGCACTGCACAGATTTACTGGTCTGGTGTGGTTGATATAATCACTTCAGCAGTAGCAGTACAGTACATATCTAAGCTGATGTTTGTGTGCTGAGAGAATTTCCCCCGTTCTTTGTAGGCCAGCATGAGTCGGCGTCTGTAATCTCATCGTCCTTGCTTTGGTGAGGCTTAATTCTGCTCTAATGCAAAATCTCATCTGCATTGTCTCTGAAACCCATTTCATCCATCTGTAAGTGAAATTCTGTTCACATGGGGCTTAATGGGTCTGAGAGGGGAGAGGTTTCCAAATAACACGGCATGTTTTTGTTGATGATGGGTCCTGTGCAGATAAAGATGTTTGACTCGAAAGAAACGGTCTATGTGTATATACAGTATATATAGATATATAGATATAGATATAAAATTCGATCTCCAAATGCAATATAACAGGGAGGAGAGTAAAGATGGAAAGCTCCTAAAGCTTAGTTCCATATAAATTCACGGATAATTTGTTGTTTTGTCATTAGTGAAAATCAATATTGACCTTGTATTTGAAAAACCATCCTCATATAAGAAACAATACTAAAATTCAGAGTCAGTTCAATCGCATTCGGAGATCGACTATTTGGTTGTTCAAAATCTTTCTTTTTAGTAAACTCTGTGTACACAATGTTCTCAATGCTCGAGTTCATATGTAGAGCCCCTGGTGATACTTCGAGCAAAGTTTCATGTTGTGTCCAGCCTTCTTAGTGTTTTAAAATATCGATTTTTGATGCTATCATAGAAGTGCCCCATTCACTCCCATTCAAGAGGCAATTTGACCGAAAACGAAAAAACGGTCAAACTTAAAAGTGGCGTTTCCATTGTAATTATGCTTTTAAATGAAAGTTTGCCTCGGGTAGATTCACAAAAAGACCCTAGGTTGCATTTTGGCGACAGTTATCCTTTAAGCACCAGGTTAACACCCTGTATTGATATAATATCAATATCAGCTGATTTATTGCCTAATTATTATGATAATGAGTATTTGGAGGGTGGGTCCATATAATTGTCATGAAAATGTCATTATTATGCAAAAAAAACCTCTTCTTTTGTGTGCAAAATATTATTTCTTATTCCTTTCTTTTTATTTAGGCTAGGGGTGAAATATGACCCAGACATGTTCTTTAGAGATTTCTTGAGATTCACCCATGTTTCTGTGCGATGAAGTTCTTCACTTTCCTGTGCTTACATATACAGAGAACAAGGTTTCAGTTTCTAAACGCTGAGCATCTGGATGTAAAAATAGCACAAAGCAGGACTGTCACTGGCTTTCAGGATGGCAGGTTTTCATCAGCGACCCAACTGCAGGTTCCTGAGAGGTTGCCATGATGTTGGCACCCGATCGGCCCTATTTCTGTCTCCAACAGAGTGTACTTTACCTCGAAGGGGCACGCGGTGAAAGTGCCTGCAAGGATCATTAACTATTCATGGAAGTACATCCCTGCTAATGGGACCTACAACTATTTTAATTATTGATGTTGTAATTGACAACGCGGGTCCTGCCTCACCTCATGGGATCGGCTGAATTAACGTGTATGACATTGTTCGTCCACCCCATCCTATGACCCCGTCCCATCTCGTCTTCCATCTGTCCTCTCACTGATCACCGTGATTCTGCATCTGTCATTTGTTATGTGTTGTGCCAACTGGGCTCTTTTTTCCTCCTCTGCATCATCTTCTGTCAGCCGGCTGTTGATGTTGACGGACAGCTGTCAGGTGGGTTTACGATGATGACGTAAAGACAGGCATGTTGAACACGGGGACGCTGCTGGCGGGAAGCTGCATTAATTGGTGATAAATTAAAGCGTATTGGTGGTAGAAACACGAGTGGAAGGCCTCAGGGAGCTTCTCTCACACCAGCGCTGATTAAACACTCATTAGGGCAGATCCACAGCTTGAGTTGACGGTAAATTGCGCCCAGATCTGTCACTTAGCGACACGTCAAAGCGCAGCAATCATTAGTTATCTCGTGGGGAGGTGGGTGGACAGGGGGGTCGTCCTCTTAATTAGATAAAGTGATAAATAAAATGTAAAATGGCATTTCCCACTCATCACACATGAGAAAAGAAATGACATTCATGATTTTCATTAGCGGTTTTTGATAACCATCGCTGTTACTATTCTTCATGCATAGGGTTAGAGGCATTACATTTTAGAGTTTAAATTAACCTTGTATCGTAAGTCTCTTTGGATAAAAGTGTCTGCTTAATGCAGAAATGTAAATGTAAACTTGTCCATTGGAGCAACAGACATGAATGTGTGCTCAAATCATGCGGCTTGAATCAGGTGCAAAAAAACAAAAGCTCTGAAGGAGGGACTTGAACCATATCTGGACTCTTTTGACTTGGACCTATAAGTAGCCACTTAACAACCACCTAGAGTACCCTAGCAACCACATAGAAACATCCTGACAACTGCACACAACATCTTAGCATCATAGCAATTGAGCAATTTTCATTATTTTCCCCCTGCTGAAACAGCTGGGGATGACATGCTGTCATCATTTACTCATGTTTCCCACCAGGTTTGGCGCCATGTGACAGAACATTTGAGAACCAATAGCATTTGATGTCAAACTTTTATTGATGCACCATGAAAATATGAATGAGTGCTTGGAATGTAGTTCACATATTATCTTAGGGTGTGTTCATGTTTGGCTCAATTAAAATGAACTGGTGCGATTGCTCTGTTAGTGTGGTTCATTTGAATAAGTGTAAATGCTGCCATCCGAACCCTGGTGCACACCAAACAAGCAGACCGTGACCGTTGAAAAGATGTGTCTCGGTCCGCTTCCAGATGAACTCTGGTGTGGTTCGACTGAAATATGAACACAACACTGACCAAAGAAAAGACATGTAAACGAACCAAAAACAGGATGTGATGTCACTAGATGCGACCCCAAAAAGGCCAGAATGCTCAAGCACCTGTTTTTTCTAATCATAATCGAGATGTTGCCCATCACAGTTCGGTACAGGCATCAGAATCGCGTCTCCTCACAGCAGATCTTCGTTTGTGTGTGTGACGGAGGGATTACTGTCGCTGTTTTTACTCCTTTACACAAGCTCTTCACGAGTTATCAGCTGGTCAAATTACCATCATATGTCGGCTACGCACACATAACGAGCGCATTTAGGCCAGAACACAGCATTGTTTTGGATGTTTGATAAGTTCCGTCGGGAAATATAAGTTTACTGAAAGCCGACCAAATCAGGTTGTGAACATATCCCTGCTTTAGGTACGGTGTCTTTAGGCTTGGTGTTAAAATGCCAATGTGAAAGCTAAGCCTACCAGGAATTAATGTTTTGGGGGTTTTTTTGTCCAGACCTTACTTTCATGATGCTTTTTGGTCAATTTTCAATCTTGGCCGTGTGAAAGTGCAGCTTGGTTGTTCTTTAAAACATCTCGTCTTGTGTTACATGGGTGAAAAAGTCACGGGTTTGGAACAACACGGTTGAGATGGCAGAACTTTCTTTTTTGGATGAATTATCCCATTAAAGTGAACCTAATGCGACTCAAGCCTTTAGAGCCTGCTCTTCTAACCTCACTGTTAGGGATGACTGATCGACTGTTAAAAACACGATGTTTGTCCTTCTCTAATGAATGTGCTGTTGTGGGTGAGCGTCAGATTTTTCCTTATTATTTTTAAGAATAATTTCAGGTTGCCGAAAAAGGATTATTTCATTCATTGCAAATCCGTGCCAACAGTTCTCTGTCAGTAACAGTAGTTTTTCTTTTTTCTGGTTGTCGCCAGGAGCATGCATGCAGACAGCCCATCTAACTTCTCAGGGAACATGCTGTGTTGCATTGACAGCTGCTTTTACCCAGCATGCCCGCTCACCTTTGGGTTGCGGGGTGACCTGGCCGATGGCTCACAGCTTAATGAGTGTAGATGAGTGAGTTCTTTCAGGAGTGCATATGGCATAATGAGGGTGAATCAGGCCGAACGGAGCAGTTTTGGATGGAGATGCCCGCAGTGCTGCGTGATTCACCTGTGAGAACCAGTACAGTCTTTCCTATAATGCAGTGTCGTGTATGTAATGTTCCAGTACTAAATCGCAGACTTATGGACTGTTTGACTTTGCTCAAGAGGAGAACCATGTCACAGTGCTAGTTTGTTGTGGGCGGTTCCCAGGGTGTTGCTATGCAGTTGCTAGGGTTGTTACTAGGGTTGCAACATTAACATCAACCATCAACAAAAATGTCCACCTACTTTTACTTTGAAACTAAGTTGCTGTCTTAAGTTAAGTATAATCTAATTGGCTGTACAATTTGCTGTTGAATCTCGTATAACTTAAAGGTGCTCTAAGCGATGTTGGGTGACGTCACTTCTTGTTGACGTTCGAAGTATTGTCAAACAAAACGGAGGCTAGCTCGACCCTCCCTCCTCCTCATCCTGTCCCCTCCCCCTCCCTTCCATGCTTCCTGAAACAGGCTTTTCCGTTGTAAATTCGGGTCTTTGCGCGTTCCTTCTCCTTTTCCCTCTTCTTTGCTGTTGGAACGTCGTCTCTTTGGTCGTGTGTCGGCCATATCAAAATTCAAGAGAATATAATTCTAACGTTAGTCATTGTCGTTGTCTAGGACATCTCTCCTCTAGCTAACTTCCCTCTTCATGCTTCTCTCTCCTCCACTCCCCACCCCCCTTCATGTGCACGCGCACTAACCCCCCAAACCCCACCCCCATATCATTCTTGTCGTTTATTGGCTGGAATACTGTTTGCTATGTTTCATGGTCCAGGCTGGGCCAGTTTGTTTTTGTTGCCGTTTGTGGAGCCTGGGCTGTCTACAGAGACCACGTTTTTTTACAGTGTGTTCATGGGACAGGCAGCTAGCGGATAGTGAGGAGATGTTTTCTGTATGTGACAAAAAATGTTTTGGCCTAAAAAACGTGTGACATCGCTTAAAGCAAAATAAATAAATAAATGAAGTTGGTTAAATTATTTTGATGAGCAGGGTTATTATAGTTAACTAAAACTAAAACACTAAAAAAAAAAAAAATTACTTGAAGTGAAAGAAATTTGAACTGAAATAAAATAAAATATGGGAAATTTTAGCAACATTTTTCATTTTCATTTAGTTTAACTTTATTTACTATAATAAGAAATGTTAGAAATTAGAAAAAATTGAAGTGCTTCCTTAAATACAAATTAATAAATAATATAATGAGATATTTAATTTAAAAAAACTAATAAGCTCTTTAATTTAGAAAAATTACTAAAACTTTAAATAAAACTTAAATTAAAACAGCAAACATAAAAACTAATTAAAAATATAATGGTATCTCAGTGATATGGAACCTTATTTCCACTAAATAATAAAAAGAAAAGTTAATTGCGACTATATTGCAATTTTGAAATTTCTTCTCACAATTACGAGTTTATTTTGCAGTTCTGAGAACAACTCGTAATTGTGAGAAGAAATTTCAGAATTGCGAGAAAATTCTGAATTGCGAGATGTAAACTCGTAATTGTGAGGAAGAAAGAGTCAGAATTATGAGATAAAAAAATCACAATTATCTTTAAATTAAGATAATTATTTATTCTCTGGTTAAGCAAGCTTTGATACAATGACACTAAAATAATGTTGATGAGTTAAAGTAATGGAAAATGTTACCTGACTAATCAATCAAATCTTTTTTTTTTTCCAGTGAAGTCTCTACGATACTCTGGTCTCTGTATGACTCACAGAACATAGACATCAGTCTGATGACTCTTAACTCTTAACTGAATCTGTCACAGCTGTTAACCAACTACAAGTTATTATTACTTTTAGTGGCATTTTGTGCACTAAAGGTTTGTAAACCTTAAATCAGTATTATTGCTATCTGCTTGCTCATATGACAATGTTTAATTAAAAATGCACGTTGGCAGTTTTTGTCTGTAGTAAGTGACATTTCAATAATGCTTTTAAAACGGTTATAAAAAGGCCATTGTCCCCTCCTCCATTGACCGCATGTAGATAATGACATTGATTCTTAAATGCAGCTCATCCGTGCAGAAAATCTGGGTTAGTCCTTTACAGACTTCAAATTACAGTAGAATGTATGTTATTTTTATGTAAATCTTTCCGGCAAAAGCCGTTTGTGTGCTACAAAATTTGAATCGCTTGGATTATTTTTGAATAATAGAGCTGAAAAGGTCTGTTGTTATGGGCTTGTAGACTTTTTCTGTCAAATACCAAATACCAAATGTAAAAAGTCAGTTTTGAGTACATGTATATTGTTTTGTATGCATCTAATTTCATGGAAATAATGCTAAGAAAACCTGATGCTTTTGCATCCGAAAGGCAGTCAAAGAGTATATTGTTTTGTGCTTTTGGGTCTTGTGTGTTCAACAAGATGTATATATTGTGTTTTAGATTTGGTGTTTGGTGCATCTGCCGGCACAATTATCTTTCTGGCCCATTTTCACCAGATGAATATTCATGATGTGCTCTCCCTCCTCATCTGAATACAATTAATTTGTGCAGTATAAGTCACCTGCACTACATTGCAATATCTACGAGTTTAATTGGAATATTTTTGCATGTCTTATTAGTCCTGTGCCTTTTTTTAGTAACTCTTGAAATATTTTTGAAATATTTTGTTGAAGATGGTGGATTAGTTACAAAAGCTTTGATAGGAGATGAATTTACAATTTAGGGGCAACAATTCGATAATAATAATCCTCTAAAGGGGCTATATGTAAGAATTTTCATATAATCGCTATTTTATTGCCAATGTGTCAACCGCCTGTAATGAAACGTAAAAAGGGAGACCTTCCCTGTCTTCATAGATTGTCTATAAAAGCATGTAGACTAATTTTTTATGGTCACCGGTGTAATCACCCGTTTCGGTGCGGCTCGAAATGTGCTATGTTCAGGGGAAAAATCCACTTCTGTCAAATAAAAATAAAGAAAATAAGAACAAATAAATACAATAGAGCAAAGATACAAATAAAATAAACACTGCTTTTCAGGTAGGTCTAACATTAGTTTTCAGGTACAGAAATTGAATAAAGTAATCAAATGTAAAATAACATTGCATATTTCACTGAATAGCTTTTGTAACTTTAAGAATTCATCTTTAATTTATACAATCAAGAGCAGTGATCCTTAACTTTTGTTGTTTCATTCACATTAAAAACACAGACAGCAGGAATATTAAGCCGCTGTCACTTTAAGACATAATGCACTCACTGATCCAATACACTGATACTGATGTATGCATTGTCTTTCATGGCTGTTTACGTTCACTTTAGACATAACAGAGTTCTCATCGCGTCTTCTTGCTCTTGGATGTTTAAATTGGCAAGGCTTAAAAACAATGGTAACCTTCTAACCTCGAATCGTAAATGACTGGTCATAGTAGAGCATACGGCACTCGCATTGAACAAAGTTTACAAAGAGTCACTGTTTTTTCCCAAAAATGTTGTAATGTATTGGGATGCCAGAATGTGTATCCATTGTCAGAAACATACATTAGCCAAACTCTGTCTGTTTGTTTTTTTACGCATTGTTATTTTCAACCAACCATATTATAGATGCGTCGTCAGATTTGAGATTAACCAGTGCAAGTCTGTGTCGAATCGCGGGATTTTTTACAGAGAACCGTTACACCCCTAATATTTACATGCTCATCTAAACATCGCTCTCAGCAGCGTGAATGGTGTCTGGATGTTCATTAAAAGTATATCGCTACAAAGGTATTTCCAGCTTCTCTTAAGCAAAGAACGGAAAGGAAAAGGAAAAGTCTTGTTACTTGTGTATAGAGCCCGAAGCCATTTGTTTTGAGAATAATGGCTGGCTGATGAAGTTATTGGCTGGCTAGCCGGCTCAGCCAAAACCTAAATGGCTGCTGCAGCCGCCAAACTTTTCATAGCTGCAAATGGCTGAAGCTGCCACTTCATGTCTACAGATGTCTATGTTATACTGATTTACTAGATCTCAATATTTCCAAGCAATGCATGGCTTACACTATATTTTACACTATATTTCTACAAAATGCAATACAATGTAATAAAGAAAACACCAGATTTTACTTTCACAACGTATGTACATATTTATTTTGTAGTCTGTATGCTACTAAACATTTTCAAATAGCCTACAATGTGTTGTGTTTAGGCTAAATGTATGTAGGCTAAGTTGTATACAATAACTTGGCATTATCATGGATGAAGCTTATCATATTACACCTTGAAGGAGCAAGTGATCCATATTTGGATCCAACAGAATTGTACAGAAGAGAGAGAGCTTCCTAACGGTGCATGTGAGAGGGTGACGGCAGAGATCGCGGAGAAGTATGTTGATTAAGAACGCAAAATTTTGTTGAATTTATGAGAAATCTACAGACGCAAACAGACGAAGTGTAGTAAAATAAAGACCTAAATGTGTATTTCGGACTTTTTTTCACCACAAGTCTGAAAGAAGACATGTTATTGAAGACAAATATCCAAAAATCTCAAAATTGACCAGTAAAAAAAAAAAAACGATGCCTGCCGTGTCTCGCCTTAATATAAACACACACTGTTATCAGTATTATTTTGGACAAAGTTTTGCACATTTCACTTCAATTTACACTGAAGCATGCGTCGTGAATTAGAAACGGTGGTTTGTTACTGCAGTAATATCACGTTCAGTGCTATAAATCTCCGTTCCAGAATATTTGGTTCATAACATCAATCTTTGATTCAGGTGTTTGTGCAACCGTGCCCTGAACAAAAGTCTGGGTAGGCCTAAGTTAAAAAAAAAAGTAAGTAGGAATTAGGAAAGTATGTGAGAAGTGAGATCAAAATTACCTTGCTTGCTTCTTTCCACCATTTCACCTCAGTGCGAGAAAAAAATGCATCGCTTCTTCTGTATGGAAAACGAGCAATTTTAATTGGTCGTCAATTCACTGTGAGTCTGTGTATCGTAGCAACGAGCACAAGACTGTGCTGTTATGAATCCAGTGAGAAAATAGATCTCATGTATTGTTTATATTTCGTGTGTGTATGTCTCTATGTGATAGAATTATTATTTGATGCAAATAATTCTAGCCGGCTCAGCCAAACTTTATCAGATGGCGGCTCAATTTGGCTTACGAAATTATTGGCTGGCGGCGGCTGAAATTCTAAATGGCGCAAATGGCGGCGCCTGGCGGCGGCTTCGGGGTCTACTTGTGTACGAGTGTGAGCAGTTCACTTAACAGCCACCGGTGTCGCTTATAACTGGGGTTTCTGAATTCTACAAATAGCGCATTTATACTTTTTTATGTACTTAATAAAATATACTTTGAACTGTGTCTTGCATCTGTACCCTTATTTATTTATTTTACATTCTGTATGTTTCTGTAACAATTTATGCTCTCTTTGAATGTTGCCTTTTCTTTATCTGTTGTGACGTTTTTGTTGGAAATTAGGATTAAGTGACATCCAAATGTAAAACCTGACCTGAAAGCACATGGAATACTACAGTATATTGTAGGATTCGTCTGTATGGTTTGTGTTTTGGTTACTCTGAAATCCTTTAATCCTATCTGAGTTTTCAGCGCCCCGCTGAGAATAATTGGTGTGTTTTCAGTTTAGTCACACTTCTGTTCTCTGGTCGGACTCTCTGGAGTCTGAGAGGTCTTACAGGTCTCCGTTCTCTCCAATTTGCCCTTATGAGTGTGAGTGCACAACGCCCTCCGACTAATTCTGCCTCCCGCTGTGCTCTGTCCTCACTTGTTTGTAACCAATTACAGCTTGAGAGAGTGAAAACAAACATACATCAGCTTGGACGAATCATGTGTGCCTGTGCTAAAATTACCCATGAGGCCCTGAAATGAAAAGCAGCTGATGTCTGCAGGATGCCAAATCTCTTCCACTGTGTCTGCAATGCGGTGCACTGTGAAGACTGTTGAGGACGTGAACATTAGGTCATGATTGTTCGTGATTCTGTTTTCTACTCCACTCCCTTTCCTCCTCTAAGTCTAGCCGAAGGCTATTATGATGAGGCTTTCTGAATATATTGTGAATGTTCATGCAGAAATATTATGTGTGGCATGTGATGCACCAGACCATGTTTAAAATCATAGAGATAATTTATGAAATTCAGTTCAAGAAAAAAAAAAAAAACATTATATATCTATATATATACCAGCATCATAGTTCTGATGTGGTGTTAGCATTGCATGTAAGACTAGTGATCAACAAGATTTAAGGATTTTTTAATGCTAATGCTATAGATGTGGCTAATATAATATATGTTTTATATGCTAATACATAGGGGTGGGGAAAAAAATCGATTCTTAGATGAATCGCGATTCGGGACGTGGACGATTCTGAATCGATTCACAAATGTCAAAAATCGATTTTCTAAAAAAAAAAAAAAAAAAAATCTAATAACGTAACATTGAAGGAACGCAAAAGGCGGAACTCTGAAGCGGACGTGCAGTGCGCGGACAGTCTGTGGCGTGCACAACAGAGACGCGCACATAACAGACGCATGATGGCTGAGCGCCAAATCCGAACGGCACCAGAGAATGTCTTCGTTAAAAGCTAACGTATGGAACATTGGCAATTTCATTGTGATCTATTTAGTATTTTTTTTGTATGAGAGCTAATTTCTGTATTGTTTAGTTTTCACATCAATATGCTGTGTAAACCGATCTGATCTGTATGCAATATGTGCAATGCCAGTCACAAAAAGTTACATTTTGACTGTAAGTTACTCTCTGCAGAATGTTCATTCACTTTCTTTGCTATTTTTGATTGTGGTATACAGCAAACATTTCAAGTCATAACTCTTTATTATTTAGTTGTGTATAAGTCAAGAGCGACTTTAATTATTCAGAATATGCATAAGTCCACAAGCATTATATGTTATGATAGCTTCTGGTACATAATTCTATATTTTTGAACGAAAACTGTTTGTGAATTTGCTACAGCAAAATGTTTTTTTTTTGTCTGAAGGATTATATTGCTCATTGGAAATAACAAGAGGATGTTGGTTAGAAGTCTATTATTAAATGCTAGAGATTCAGAATATGCTGAAGTTTGTATTAATTTACTACAAGTATGCTGCTAGTACAGGCACACATTTATTTTCCTGTTGGTTCTCAGCAATGTTGGGACATATGCTGGCAAATGTAACCTTACAGTTGACTTGCCAAATCACTTCCATTTGTTTTATTAATACAATTAATATAGGAAGTATTGGAAGTAAATTCGTTATGGGTCATCATAAATACTTTGCTTTAAAAGTACCAAGTAAAAATATTTTTTCAATGTTTTTGATAAAAGGCACTTCCCTGAGAATTGAACTTAATAAATGTGAAAAAGACACTTTAATGTCTCCGTTTGTCATTCTGTATTGCAAAGCAGATGAGAGTAGATCATGATCAGAAACCTGATTAGAAATCATTATGAATAAAATCGAATTGTTTTGAATCGAAAATCTTTTTGAATCGAAAATCGATTTTGAATCGAATCGTGGCCTCAAGAATCGGAATCGAATCGAATCGTGAGATGGTAAAAGATTCCCACCCCTACTAATACAATTTAACTAGCATTTCAGATGCACACACATGTACTTGACCGAATGCAGTGATTGGACAAACATTTTTGGACCTATGTCTTCCACAGAAGATGTACATGTTTTAATATTCAGCCCTTTTCACAAGATGTAAAATAAATCTCTGATGTCCCCAGAGTGTGTAAGTGAAGTTTTAGCTCAAAATACCTCGTCTTGTAAATAAAATGTTAAAATTGTCTCTTTTTGAGGGTGAGCAAAAACGCACCGTTTTGTGTCTGTCCCTTTAAATGCAAATGAGCTGCTGCTCCCGCACAGTGGGCAGCGCTACAACAACTTGTGTCCTTTTACCTCACACAGACATGCACTGTATTTTCAAACCGGAGTCAGACAATTATGGAGAGACTCAAGAAGAAGTGACAACATGTAGAAAACATGTCTGAATAGTTAGTTGATGACTTTATGTAGCTTATAGTTATCTTCTAGTCATTGATTAGCATGTTCTGTCTTGATTAATCTATAAATCGTGTTCTGGGGGCGGAGTTTATGTAAATTTTAGGGTTTGTGATGTCACTAACCTGGGAGGAATGTTGTGTAGTCCCTATCAGCCGTTTGTTGTAGTCCTTAAAAAGCAATTTCTTTAAAAGAAAATATCTCCCTTTGCTTTGAACTTTGAGCGTCGTAACTTTGCAGATGTTGTTTATGCTTAAACAGCAACATTAGACACCAACTAAAGTTAGAAAAGTTAAATCATAATCAACCACCCCTTTAAATATCAATTGTAATATTTGAAAACAGAAATTGTGCCTTATTCATTGACACCATGCAGCAGTTGGTAGAGATAAGCCCGATCTATATAAAGTGCATATTTAATAGACAGGTTGAGATTATGATCACATTACCAATTCCAAAACATTATTATTAACATTAATAGATCAAATGTTGGCTTGAGAAAGCCTGAACAGAAAGTTGGAAGTAGTTTAAAATAGCTTGAAGTTTGGAGGGTTTGAAGACCATAGAGTCTGGGGCCTGCAATCAGACAAACAGACAGTCAGAAATACAGACAGACAGACTGCTATGGTGTTCTGGTTGGATGCAAGGGTGTTGGTGTTGCTATGTTGTTGTAAAGGTATTTTGGCTGGTTGCTAGCATGTTGCTAGGCTACTCAGGGTGGTTGCTAGTGTGTTGCAATGCAGTTGTTAAGGTATACCCAAAAATTTACTCACCTATAACTTTATCTCTTATGTACTGTTGGAATCAAATGGGGAGAACTCAATTTGGCAACTCAAAAGCCACCTGTCATACTGAATTGAGTTCTCTTTCGCATCTCCTTGTGCTTGAACAGACATAAAAAATTGTCAAAATATCCTCGGAAACACAGTCGGTTTTGTTGAGAAACGAAAATGCATGTGTAACAGTATATTGGATCTGTGCATTAGTTCTCTAAATAACAGCAGACTATTAAACCTGCTGCCGTCTGTGTCATTACTGTTAATCAAAGAACAAAAGAAAAAGAAAATCACTCATGATCTTGACTGAATAACTTTAACTTTAATAAGGATTAATCTATATTTTATATATAAAAAGAAAATTATGCAGTGTTATTTTACATGTAGGTTCTCCCGAACACGTTGATTTGTTCCGGTTTCGATGAAGTCCCTCCTTCCGAAATATGACATGTGCTGTGATTGGTTAGCTGGCCCAGTGTGTTAGCGTGTGTTCGGGAAATGTCCCGCAAATGTCCATCACTGCGAGTTCTGCTCTAGTGTAAATAATATGGATGGTGGCAATTTCAAACTTATTCACGTCTGATTCAGACCCTGACAATGTTAACAAACAAGAGGATCGTCCAGAACGGATTTTAATGCACAGGCTTTGCAAGCACGGATTTCACAAGACGTTCAGAGTGGAATGGTTTTTTTTAAATTTTCTTATACATTTTAGATATGATGTTACACCATTTAATCATGATATTTGTCAGAAAACTATGGTAATACAAACAGTAATCGATCACAAAACCATGGTTAATTTCCTAAGGGGTGGACAGCCTTACAAAAGCGAGAGCTTACAAAAGCTATAGTAAACAACACTATATCAACACTAATGTTGGCTAGCAGGCGAGCGTAGCAGCAACATAAAACTTATAATTGGAATTTTTAATAGAAAACGCAACTACAAATAATAAGATGTACATTGGGATTATAATGTTCAGGAACAGTGTTTAAAATAAATTTGAACTACTCTAAGTTTGTCAGCCTTAGGAAGGTCAAACAAATGAGTTGTGGAAAAAATAGCATAGCAGCAGCTCAACCAGGCCTCATCCGCTTTTCTGCGTATTCCATGGGCGCGGATTATTTAAATGAGGAACATTATGACTTCACAAAGCCCGGAAAAATCGCGTTGAAGTCCAAACGAGCCGTTCGTTGTAGTTCTTGGACAGTGGATTCTGTTAAATAAAATCTCTCTTTGGAATGGACTTTGAGCTTTGTAACCTTGCAGATCTTTTTTTATGCACAAACAGAAACATTACACGCTAACTAAAGTTGAAAAAGTGAAAAAGAATAATACGACCCCTTAAAATTCAAATGATACCCAAGCCTAATAAATACACTGCTAATTCTCTCCTTTTTGTTACACTGAAAAAGTCATATGGATTTGAAATGAGATAAGAGTATATGAGTATATGAAAAAATTATTCCTTTAATGCACAAAAATGTCTGTTTATATTATATCTCAGCATTTACTTTAGAACGTGATGTTATAACATTGTAGCAGGCGTGATGGCATTTTCCATTTTTAACGGTGTTCTTACACCTCTAGCTCTCACCTCCATTCACTGCTCATCGCTGTGACTGTGATCAGAGGTGTTCATGTCGGAGCGTGACAGGAGCTGCTCATCTTGTGCTCCTGAAGAAAAGCTTCTGTGTTCCTCTATTCAAGGGACAGTAATGGAGACTTCAGCCCTCCATTCTCATCCATCATTTATAGAGCCCAAGCTGCTTTTCCGTGTTCCCAAGTAAACAGCATGTGCATCTCAAAACTGGCCTGCTTTCTTTTCTTAATTCAAAGTCCAGTTGAAAGGTTAATAATATTAGATTTTTTTTATATTAAAATACATTCTCTTAACTGAGTTTATTGTTCATTGACTGCTATTAGTTTGCCATTCATGGGTTTATCCCCCCCAAAAGTGTAAACATTGAGCCTCCCAAACACCATCAGAACATTGAGAGCGCTCCGCTCAGATCTGTGAGAAAACACATTCAGCTCCGGGTCCAGGAGTGCAAGACCAATTTAGCATTTTGCACAAACATTTCTGCATTTAGGTTAAACGGGTCATGAACACGTCAAGCGAACGATGCATCAATAGTCAAGTCAAGTCAAGTTTATTTATATAGCGCTTTTCACAATACAGATTGTATCAAAGCAGCTTCACAGTATTAAATTAAAATAATACATCAATGCTTGTTTCTAGTGGAAAACGTCCACGTTTGGTAATGCTGATCAATAGTATTGTTGATTGATTAATTAAATTAAATATCCCAAATATCCCCAACTGAGCAAGCCAAAGGCAACAGTGGCAAGGAACCGAAAAACTCCATCAGGTGACCAGTTCTCCTCTGGCGTTTATGAACTAGAGGTTGGATTTACAGTAACTGTAAGATTAAAAGTATTATATTAATGCCTGGCTGAAGAGATGCGTCTTTAATCTAGTTTTAAACTGGGAGAGCGAGTCTGAGCAACGAACAGTATCAGGAAGACTATTCCAGAGTTTTGGAGCTAAATGTGAAAATGCTCTCCCTCCTTTGGTGGATCTGGATATCCTAGGTATGACCAAAAGCCTCGAATTTAGTGATCTTAAAGAGCGCGATGGATTATAGGGTGATAGAAGATCCGTTAAATAGACTGGAGCTAAACCATTTAGGGCTTTATAAGTCAGTAACAATACCTTGTAATTAATACGGAACTTTATAGGTAACCAATGTAGTGATGATAAAATTGGTGTTATATGATCATATTTTCTTGATCTAGTAAGAACTCTAGCGGCGGCATTTTGGACTAACTGTAGCTTGTTTATTGAGGATACAGGACAACCGGCTAATAAAGCATTACAGTAATCTAGTCTCGAGGTCATGAATGCATGAACTAATTTTTCTGCATCAGAAACTGATAGCATGTTACGTACCCTGTAGCTTAGCAATGTTTCTAAGGTGGAAAAAGGCTGTTCTTGTAACATATGAAATATGATTTTCAAAAGACAGGTTGCAGTCTAGTATAACACCTAGGTCTTTTACTGTAGAGGATAAAGTAACAGGACATCCTACTATGTTAAAGTTGTAGTGTGAGAGGTTTTGTGGGCGTTTTTTTAAACCGATGATTAGTACCTCTGTCTTGTCTGGATTTAATAAAAGAAAATTGCGCGTCATCCAATCTTTTATATCTTTAACACACTCTGTCAAATTGGATAATTTAGCGTTTTCATCTGGCTGTGATGAAATATAGATTTGAGTGTCATCAGCATAACAATGGAAACTAATTCCATGTTTCCTTATAATATTTCCAAGTGGCAGCATATATATTGAGAATAACAGTGGGCCTAACACAGATCCCTGCGGCACTCCATAGTTTACTGAAGTTATGATCGATTTTTCTCCATTTAAATAGACAAAATGGTAGCGGTCAGATAAGTATGATCTGAACCAACTTAATGCTTGTCCTTGAACACCAGTATAATTTTGTAGTCGATCTAAGAGTATTGTGTGATCTATAGTATCGAACGCAGCACTAAGATCAAGTAAAACTAGTATTGAGATACAGCCTTGGTCAGATGCTAAAAGTAAATCATTTGTAATTTTAACGAGCGCAGTTTCAGTGCTATGATGCGGTCTGAATCCAGACTGAAACTTTTCATAGATGTCATTTTCTTGCAAGAAAGAGCCCAGTTGAGCGGACACCACTTTTTCTAGTATTTTAGACTTAAAAGGAAGATTTGAAATGGGTCTATAATTTGCTAGATTATGCGGGTCTAATTGTGGTTTCTTAATGAGAGGTTTTATAACTGCCAGTTTAAATGTTCTTGGAACATGACCTAAAGATAAAGATGAGTTAATAATATTGAGGAGAGGCTCTTCCACTATAGGTAACACTTCTTTCAGTAGTTTAGTTGGTATAGGATCTAATAAACATGTTGTTGTTTTAGATGAAGTGATAAGTTTATTTAACTCTTTTTGTTCTATAGTTGTAAAGCACTGTAATTGTTCTTGCGTCGTGATAATTGAGGCTGAATTATAAGGTGCGGTTGAGGATTGAACGTTTACAATTGTGGTTCTGATGTTTTCTATTTTCTCAGTGAAGAACTTCATGAAATCATTACTACTAAACTGTAACGTAATATTTTGTTCAGGTGACATCTGTTTATTTGTTAGTCTAGCCACGGTGCTAAATAAAAACCTAGGATTGTTTTGGTTGTTTTTCTATTAGTTTGCGTAGGTGCTCAGCCCTGGCCGCTTTAAGGGCCTTTTTATAACGTGACATACTGTCTTTCCATGCGATTCTAAAGACATCTAAATTAGTTTGTTTCCATTTACGCTCTTAATTACGGGTTTCTCTCTTTAGAACATGCGTAGTATTGTTGTACCATGGTGCTTTACTTTTCGCTCTGACCTTTTTTAATCTAATGGGTGCAACAATATCCAGTGTTCCAGAGAGAATGGTGCTCATAGTGCTAGTTAATTCCTCTAGTTCATCTGTTTGTTTGGGTTCACTGAGCAGCTGAGACAGATCAGATAAGCAATTTGAAAAATTATCTAAGGTGGATGGAAGGATTGTTCTGCCTGATCGATAACGCGGCGCAGCATGATATATTACAGGAGTACGTAATATGCAAGTTACCATGTAATGGTCAGTGACATCATCACTTTGTGGAATGATATCTATATCGGTTGGATCGGTTCCATGTGATATAATTAAATCGAGTGTATGATTAAAACGATGAGTTGGTCCGGTAACGTTTTGCTTTGACCCCAAAGGAGTTTAATAAATCTGTAAACGCAGCCCCTAACGCATCATTTGGATTATCTACGTGTATGTTAAAATCTCCAACAATTAATGCTTTATCGACATTGACTAATAGGTCTCAGAGAAAATCTGTTTTAGGAAATCAGCGTAAGGCCCAGGCGGTCTATATACGGTAACCAAGGCTAGAGATAATAGGGAAGTTTTTCTAACATCTAAGAGCGTAACATTTAGTACAAGTACTTCAAACGAAATAAACTTATAACCCGTTTTCTGAGTAACATTGAGAATATCTCTATAGATTGTTGCAACACCGCCGCCACGACCAATCAGACGGGGCTCAAGCTTATAGGAGTATCCTGCTGGGGTAGACTCATTTAGACCGAAATAATCATTTGGTTTAAGCCATGTTTCAGTAAGGCAAAGTACATCAAAGCTATTATCTGTGACTATTTAATTTACAATAACTGCCTTAGGTGTGAGTGATCTAATGTTTAGAAGACCTAGCTTTAGAAATTGTTTTTGTTTACTAATAGCAACATTTTCTGTTTTAATAACAATTAGATTTTTCCTAGATCCTGCAGTAAATTTATTATTTGATCTCACTAAACGAGGAATAGACACAGTTTCTATGCAATGTTCTACACTAGAATTTATATCAGTTAAATTGGTGCAGCAAAGACTATGATTTGGACTTTTGGTTACTAGTCAAAAGGTATTGCAATACATCATCATCATGTTTTGTAGCAGTTTATAATGTTTACTCTGACGTGTCCAGTGTAGACAGCAGGGTGGGAAATTAGCACCCGCCATTGGTGGGTACTTTTTCAAAGTGGCGGGTGACTTTGCCTTGTATACCAGCCACAGTGGTATTGTAAAACATATTTTTATTGGTTACTACTTAAAACATTCCTTATAACGGATTGGACAGCTTTTGTCAAAAATGCTGTTGCTAAGTAACAATAATGCACTTTTGTCGAGTAACTCATTTGATTACTCATCAACACAGCTACAAATTTTCCTAATATGTTGGACCTTTTATTTAAAGTAGCCTACTTTTACCTGTTGAGTCATGCCTTCACAAGCATCTGTAAGAGTTGTGTTTGTTATGTTTGCGTTAAGGGTTAGTTCGCCCAAAAATTTAAATTATCCCATAATTTACTCAAACTTTAAGACTGGAAAAACTGTAAGGTGCTGATCCGTCTGGTTTAGAGAAGGGCTACTCTTGGAGAAAGAAAAAAGGATGTTTCTGGAAATTATCATTTGAACTTTGAACAAAACATTTGAACAAAATTAGCATCCCCATCATAATTAACCCCCTCTTCCCCCATCTCTTCTCTCCACATGCTGAGATCATCTGAAATTCACCCAAAAATCTATATGGTTTAATGTGAACAATCATCATACAACGCTATACATGTTTGGTATCATTTGAAATGTCTCAGTGCGACTGGTACAAAGGTCTCCTTCCCACAGAAGTAAACCAAAAGGTAATAAAGGTTTTTAAGAGTTTAGAGATATTTGCTTTACTGTGGTGGGTATGCCCTCTCCGGGGTCTTTCTTGCAAAGTACCTTCTGTCCTCAGTAAGGTGTAAACTATCCAGGTCTATCCAGAGTATGTTGTTGCCCTAGTCTTGTGGTTTCTTATGATCATTTCAGGTTGGAGTTATCTGGTTATATATTTGATTCAGCTGCTAATTTTGAATACAGTAAATCGAGCCATTTATCCAGTGCTAAAGGCTGTGCACCTGCCACAATCCTGACATCCATGTAGTCCTGAACTGTATGTACGGACTGTTCGCATGTGCGGACCCCCTCGGGGCCTTAAACAAACCCTGGAGCGGGAACATTTGGTGGGGCTGCTGGTTCACAGACCCGTGGCCCTCTGAGCTTCAGACATTTCACAAACAACGCTGATGGCACTTGCTGATACGGCTTTCACTCCGTCCCTAGAGGTGAAACGACCTTGGTGCCCTGCAACGTGAAATTGCAACCCTGCCAGAAAAGGAGAGAGGTCGTGGCTAGGGCTACGTGGGCTTATGGGAATGGAGGAATCGCAGGATATGTCTAGGAAAAGGATTTTTTGTTATTTTAGCAAACAGAGAACAGGCTACGCTTACTGTTCTTTGTGAAAATAACAGACGCTTGGAGCTCTTTAAATTTGCACTGAAAAACATATGCTGCAGGATTTACTTTGTAATTATTTGCGAAACTTATAAGTAAAACTTGTTTCAAAGAAACGGCATTGAATTAAACATGAATTTTGGAAGTAATAAGACTGAAATAGTATTTTTTGTGTCTTTTTTACAACTTAAAAGAATAATGTTTTACAGTGTGGTTGAATTTGTCTATTGTTGGATGTGCATGTGACTGAAAAACTCAGAGGGCTCTTATAAGTGACTCTCATGCAGAAGGACTTTAGCTTTATTTTATATGGTCAGTGATTTATATGAACTCCGCTGTCCTGCACAGAGGCATAAACACAATAACACGATTTACAGTCATTTCTTTCCCGTGTGGCTGTTTGTCATTTCTGTTGTGGGCGGCTCAGATGCTGCCATATAAAGCAGATTTGACGTTTCTAATGAAACTTTATCTCCATGTGTCCTTCAATGACTGTCTGGTGGTCATTTCTGTTCTGCAGTACATTTTAAACTCTCTTCAGCTAAAAGGTAATTTTGTTGTTTTGTAAAAAAAATCTTTTGAAATGTCGATATCATTTGTGCAATTTGATCAAACAGAATTGAATGTTTTAGTGACAAATGATTTTAGCCTCCAAAATGATTTAACTTCCTGGAGGATCATGTAATTTTAGTTACAGATTCTTTAAAAATTGTGTTTATTAATATGTTATCCCATATAACGAAGACCATAACATGTTGTGCATAAATAAGACCCCCTAGTTTTAGTCAATGAAAACATAGTCACATTTTCGTGCTACATAGTGGTTAAATTGATAATCACGATTATTTTGTTCAAAATTATTATCGCAACAATTGTTTTCATTTGAGAAATTCATTTTACATTTTATCAGAAAGTTTGCACTTTCACCTATAAGCAAAAAAAAAAAAAGAGAATATCAACTCATGGTTTATTTGACCTCATATATAGTGATTTATTAGGCTATTTATCATATAAATTAACACACTCTCTTCATTATGAAAAAAACATAAATCTAAAACAGTGAAATTCCTAATAGTAATTCCAAATTGCTTAAATGTTTTTCTATTATTAGCAGCTAAAAAGACGCACAGAGGTTGCATATGAGCATCCACAGTCTCAGTTCTTGTTACTGAGAAGGTTTGATCACAGATTTAGTCACATATTTCTCTCCATTTTGGCCTGCCGTCCACATTGAGACAGCGCTTTTGTCAATGAAGACAGAGCATTTTTAAAATGCTCTCCCTAGCCTAGTGGATAAATGTAAAAGCGCTGTTTTTGCGTTGTAGTGTGGACTTTGAAAATGGAGGTATTTGAAAACGATGATGCATGTTTAGTCTTGTGATGCAGATTGTACCCATAGTAGATAGGCTATCTATTGTTATATTGGCATTCGTATGCCTGCTATATACTTTAATAGTGTTGCTAAAGAGAAACGTTCCTTTGTGCAGTCTTCATACTGCTTTCTCTGTATCATCTTGTTAAATTTTAGTATGTTTTAAGCATGCGTAGTAAGGTGATATAAGCATTCAGATGTTAATGTGGATGAGCAACTTTTGGAAAGTGTGGACTTTCTAGTGTGGACTTGGACCGTTTTGAAATGAAAACGCTGTTTTCAAATGTAGCCTGTATAGCCTGAATGACTCTTTCATAAGCAGAATATTTCAAATGGAGATCGCAGAACTCCAGCTTACTGGAAGTTAAACTCTTGTTACTCTTGTTAAACTCTGGAAGTTAAACTCTTAAACTCTTGTTTACTTGTTCGTCCGTATTTTCAAGTTATTTTTTAACTACATTTTAGACTAATCTTTTTCTTCAATGATATTGCATGTTGCACAGTTTAAAAAGGGCTGTCGAACAAACATTTTTCGTCATAGTTTTCATTAACAAAATTTATACCGTTTCTTACAACAAACTGAAAAAGACACAAAATCACCTATTTTAAGCAAACTCTGGTGAGTGTGCATGTGTGCAATATATACAAGATCACACTTGAAATCTGAAAGCAGTCGACTGCACCGCAGCCCCTGATGAACAGGGCAAACAAGAGTTCAAATGCGTTGAGATGGTAGCGTGTCTTGCCCGTTGACATTTAGCTGCTCAGTGCATCATGTGGACGCATCCTTCCAGAAACATTGATTTGGCATGAATATCAGTCAAGGCAAGATGAGACATTTCCAAAAACTGCTACTTGAAAACTCTTTACACTTACCTCTCTGACTCTAGACTTGCTTTCTAATCTAGTTGTCAAATAAACCATGGATAAATGCATCTCCTAAATGCCAAGTGCAATTTTATATGTAAATGAATATGTAAATGACCTCTGCAGACCAGCTTGTTTATCAGAGTTGACTGAGGATGGGCGTTCATATGTTAATGAGCTCATTATTATTACCACTGCCAAACAACAAACAATTCTTTTGTGGCTTCCAGCAGATAAAAAAAAAAAAAAGAAAGAAAAGGGTAGAAAAAAATCCCAAATACTTGAAAAAAATCAGAACAATCTCTGTTATCAGGATATGCAGATATGGATGCAAGATCTTTTTTTACAGTTAATGTGCCATCTAGTTTAATTATTGTCAGAAAGCCTTTTATGCTGTTGTGGAATCTGATGAATATTGAATGTGGAAAGTGAAGCAGTTGAAGCTGAAGATGTTTGTTTTGGTTATGTGTACTAGTGTAATGAAAATGTGCTGTTGTATTGCCATCATCTCATTTTGAGTGTGTCTTTCCCCCACAGTTAAATAAATGAGATGGCTATGGGGAAATATGACACGCATAAAAACCTTAGTAGCATCAGAGGAATTATATAAACCCACCCGCTCGCTCTTAAGCGCTTCTATCATGGCCAAAAAAAAAGAAGCACTTAATGGCCAAAGTGTTGCCGCAGAAACCCTAAAAAATATTCATGTTAACACTCAAGGTCAAATAGCTCCCATGCGCCCTATTAAAAGTGCTCAAGTTGCCCAGAAGCCTGAGTTGAGGTTTATTATTCACAGGGCAGTTAATTTTTTATGGCATTAGCTCTATATGTTGGCAGGGAAAACATGTATTTCATGGAAATTAATTACACTAATCACAAATCTGCAGCCAGATTCAGAGCATATCAAGAGAGTCAGCATCTTCTGCACATGCCTAATTACACAACCCTCATTATTTCCTTTTACTTTGATCATGTGCGCATAACATAAAAAACACAAACATTATTACAAATCATGATTGTGTAGTCTATTTACAGTTTATCTCCTATAATGACCCCATTGACTTACATAGTTTTTTTTTTTTTTTCCTACTTTGGAAGTCAATGGGGTCCATCAACTGTTTGGTTACCGACATTCTTCAAAATGTATTTTTTTTGTGTTCAGCAGAAGAAAGAAATTCATACAGGTTTGAAACAACTTGAGGGTGAGTAAATGATGGCAGAATTTACATTTTTAAGTGAACTATTCCTTTAAGCTGGACTATGACACTATTTTATTCTAGATCTTTGTTGCATTATTTTCCTGTTATCACTGTAAAGCTGATTTGAAACAATCTGTATTGTAAAAAGTGCTATTTAAAATAAAGGTGACTTGACTTAACTGAACAAAATAACAAAAACTGACACATTATTTGAAACAGATTGCATATTGTAATTATTGTTTTCAACATTGATAATAATAAGAAATGTTTCTTGAGCAACAAATCATCATATTAGAATGATTTCTGAAGGATCATGTGACACTGAAGACTGGAGTAATGATGCCAGAATTCAGCTTTGCATCACAGGAATTAATTACATCTTAAAATATATTCAAAAAGAAACTTCCCAATATTGCTGTTTTACTGTATTTTTGATCAAATAAAGGCACTCTTGGTGAGCAAAAGAGATTTCTTTTAAAAAAACGTTTTTAAAAATTCTTACCAACCCCAAACTATACATGCATACATAAATATATAAAATAGTACCAAAAAGTAATAACAGAATAGCAGTAACAATAACAGAAGTGGACAGAAACAGTCTTTGACTTCTGTCTCTTCTCTTTAATTAAGTCCCGATCTGCGTTTCCGCTTGTTTTGCTGTGTTTCTCTGTCCTGCACTAGTGGTTTGCGCTCAGATGGCTTGAGGTTTGCCCCAAGAATCTTCTTCCGTACACTGACTGTGACGGCCTGTCACATTGATGAATGGTCACTGAAAAGCCATCACATCCGATTTGTTTCTCCTCTTACCTTTTGTTTTTCCAAAAAAATCCAGATTTTGTTTTTCAGTGGATCGCAAACCACTGAGAGCATCCTAGTGGAAAGAGTGATAATTACACAGCTGTGGCCTCAGCATACTTTCTGTGTGCCGATCACAAGGTGACACTCCCTCGGGACACACACTGCACGCTCTATTTTCTCCTATGACGTCCAAAATGTTACGTTGAGGCCTGTTTTACTCAAATAAGTCACATTATGTAAGTTAAATGGGTCGCAAATGCTGTTTTATTTTGATTTTACACATCGAGGAACTAGTACAAATGCATTTAACTTTGCATTAAGCTTGCATTGTGAACAAACACCTTCACTGTCTGTACTCTGTGTTTGCAGACTGTCCCAGATGTCCTGAAAGACGATTCTGGTGTTTTGTACTTTCTCACTCATTCTGTGGTGTGAAAGGGAGCATCTGTTTCAGTAGCTGTCTTGTTTTTCCTGTCACTTTTCTCCATCTCTGGTATCCTAGTTTGGCCTGAACACAGTTTTGTCATGTTCAGCATAGATAACTTGAGGCATTTTCATCAGACTGTGAGGGATGCTTGTTTTAAAGGAATGTTATACTGATAAAATAATCAGTTTTGCATCCTGGATCGACACACAGATGTATAATAATAGGGACGTTTTCATAACTAATGGCGGAAGTTCCTTTTTTACCGCAGGACTGGAACGATTTTAGTTCTAGGAACGCCTTTTGGGGGAACTAAATTAGCTCCTACTTCAGAGTCGGGTCTAACCCAGCACAATAGGAACTACAAGTGACATAGTGTAATCTGATTGGCCGAACTCTTGCCATACGAAACACCAGCACCCGCCATTTTTAAAAAGCCTGGTGCGAATATGACACTGTCCCATTCAAGAAACATTAGCATGAATTTTGTGTAAAGCATTCATAAAACATTATTGTCTAAATTGTTGCATTCATTTCAAACCATTTACAGTACACAAGAACGATTTGACAAAATGTTCATTCTGCTGATGGACCTAGTTGACCTCTGAATGAGGTGCTTTAAATGAAATATTGCATACTTTCTGTTTGTTTTTATTGCCTCAATGATATTTACAACTTTTTCTTGTACTTTTTTGCACTTTTAGCATTTCATTAATAAAGGGTAGTTCTTGAATTGGAGGCTTTTTTGGGATGTTTCTTTTTTCCTTCTCTGTTTGTGGTTAAATCTTTGCCTTTTTGCATGATGTTTGTTTTTTATCGTCCTTTACATTTGAGGTCACTTGATTTAGTCCACCTACAACACCACTAACTTGCCATTAAAGTTTAACTGTTTAACCAAGATCAATAACAACCCAATTTTCTTTCTTTTTTTTTCTCTTTGTGTGCCCTGGGGTTTGTCTGATTCAGCATTCATGTCATACTGAGTTCTGCTGTGAATCTGGCTTTCTGTACCCAAATGCAAATTGAGCATTTTTATTAGAAAATGAGAAATGAGAGGAAACTGGCTGACAAGGATGTTATTAAGCTGCTCTTCAGGAAGCAGCCATCCAAAATATCCTTGACTGGCTTCTAAACCCAGCAGACAGTAAGTCTGAGGCCTTGCGTGTGGTTTCAATGGGGTGATTTTGTGTGTTTGTGATGATTCGCTAAAGCTGAAAGCTAATATCCCTGAACTGAGGAGGAATATTCTCTCAGTATGAGGGGAAGCATAAATCTTATCAAAGTTAACTCTCCTCTCCCATTTGCTTTTCATCAGCTTCTCTGTTTGCTTAGCCAAGTCTCCACCTAAAGAATAGAATTACCACTTGGATAGTTCCAAAATCTGATTGGACTACAAAATTAAAATGGTGATAAATGGATACCTTTGACAAAATATTTATATTTTATATATCAGGCAACAAGTTGAGGCATTAATCAACTGTAAATAGTAGTGTTGAACTACTGAACTATTACTTGGCAGAAGAGTTTTCTTCATAATATTAATAATATGAATTCATATAATTATATATAATCACATACATACACACGCACTCACACACACACACACATATATATATATGTATATGTGTGTGTGTGTGTGTGTGTGTGTGTGTGTATATATATATATATATATATATATATATATATATATATATATATATATATATATATAATTTTAACTATTAACGGAGCATTTATGTATTTAATCATACACTGTAAAAAATGATGATCAATAAGTTATGACAACATATGTTTTTACATTGCTTTAACTCATTAAAATAAGTTAAGCAATTTTCAACTTTTTATTAGTTATTTAAAATTCAACACTTTTTTTTTTAAGTCAACTGACCTAATGTAATTTAACTTAAACAGCCAAGTTGATTTTACTTAAAAAATTAAAGCATCAGCTTTTTTTACAGTTTTTATTGCTTTCTTTAAGAATTTGCTGCAAAATTTCAGAAATGTTCTTCTCTGTTCTGCTGCTTTGTTCTTCGTCTGTGACTCTGAACGAGAAATTACACTGGAACAGGAAAATAAAAAGCTTTTGGAAATGGGAGGAACAGCTATGAAGTGAGAGCAGAGGTAATTTAGAAAGGGATGGTGTGAGAGGAGAGGAAGTAAACGGACAAGAGGAAGATAAATGGAGCGCAGCTGGGTAATTGAGATATCAATCTGCCCGGCGGTGCTGCTCTCATTGAAGATTGGATTGGGATACGGAGACACTCATTAAATAAGGTGAGACCCAGCAGAGCTCTTACCAACACTGATCTGACTGCAGTGGGATTCAGATTGGCTCGGTTTTAATTGTGCGATTGGATATTAGTAAAACCCAAACTACACCTTTAAATGTTGTTCCTCTAATGATTATGTTTTTAATTTGCATCTTTGCCGCTCCTGCAGCATGAGCGACATGATTCAGTGCTGGAATATATCATTTTTATAGTGATGATGTTAGATTGGATTTCCTTTTATACGTTCTCAGGGTGACTGTCTTATTAAATGTTCTGAGTGAAGAAAGGCGGTTTTCTGTGTCAGCAAGTTTTCAGGATGGTTTTAAGCACTTGCGGTGCTGCGGCGGGGGAAACGGGCTCTTGTGTTGGTGGAGACTCAGACTCTGAGCTGAATCTTATTGACGGGGCAGAAAGCAGTGAAAACCTGACACTTGGGCAACCAGCCTTAAATTGGCCACATGGGGAGGGAGGGGAAGGGCTGGCCCACATCGACTGAAAAATCAATCTATTTCATGATTCATGATGCGTATTGAATGCCAGCAGCACAGCTTTGACTCCTTCATTATTGGATGCGATGTCGCATCTGTCTAGTGTCTGATGTACGTGATGTGTGAAGACAAAAGACGCTTAATTGTTTTGTTGTTGTTTTTTAATTAACATCGTGTAAAGCAAGTCATCCAGAAGAGTTATAACTATGAGACTTATAATCAACATGAATTCATAATGGACCCTATTTACTTTCTTAATGAATGTTCCTGTTTTTGTTGTGCGCTGTTCATCACTGCAGATTACTATAAAGAAAAAATGTTTGCCTTGGAAATCTTCACTTTTGATCATTCAAGTCAAAGAGCCATGCACATGACATGTGGACAAAAATATGTATATTGTGGCCACGAATTAATAATTCCTTCTCTTGTTTTAAGATGCGCACAATATAATAATTTGTTCCCTCTTTTTACTAAATCACGCATGTCATGCGTACAAGTCAGAAGAGACTTATTTTAAAAACATTAAAAATCTTACCGATCCCAAACTTTTGAACGGCAGTGTAATAATATACAGTTAACATACAGATTCATCTGAAAGGCTTATTAGTAGCTTGGAGTTGTAACATAAACCCAAATGCCTACAGTACAGTATGATTCGGGACGGTAAACCCTGATCTGGCTAGCCTTTCCACCACCAACAGTACCCTTACTTGATAGGCATGGTGTATGCCGGAAAGTAGCGATCGATTACATTCTTGTGCGAAGAAAAAAAGCGACACAGTAAACATCAATGGAGGACACACAGCAGATCTTGTTCTTGCTTCTCGGCATGTGGCTGTTTGTCACAAGAAGAAACACTAACGTGTTTCAACTGTATTAAGAAATGGCGCCTCTTGTTTTGTTATTTCCCTGCTAGCACTAGCAAGTGATTCTCTGTCAACCAATCAACGTTCTGCAGTGAGTCTAGCTCCAACGGAAGGGTCCCAAAAAAGTGGTGTACGGTTCGGAATTAGGGGAACAGTCACAACTTCTGACAAGGGAAACAGCAAAAACTGCGTACTGTCCTGTACTCTACCTTACCGCTCGGTTGAAACGAGGCATTAATGTACTATTATGAATCTTTTAGGGGTAAATAAGTACAAAGATGTCCCTTCCGAGTTTTTTTTGGGGGTTTTTTGTACATTTATTTTGAGAGTGTAGGGAGTATAAGACTGCTATGGAGGCTACTATCTACAGGTTGTCAGGAATTCAGGTGCTGGTGATGAATCTGCTGGGATGCGTATGATGTGTTGCTGTGTAAGCGGTAAAAATGATCCCTAGAACATTTCTAAGTAAAAGATCAAGGTGTCAGAGGCAGTGTGCTGGAAAGGACAAGCCCAGAGGAGCGAAGTCAAACCATCAGGAGCGTCAACAGTGAGATGGCAGAGAGAGGTCAGCGCTGGGAGCAGCGGATTCAGCGTTTAACCCAAGAGGACGCAGGGTGAACTATCCCTTTAATTTTCTTTATTATTGCAAGTATTACAGTTCCTTCCTGTGCCATTGTGTAATATATGATCCCCAAATCAAAACAGACTCAAGTTCATGTTATTCTAAAGCAAAGTCCTTCTTTAAATTCACTTTGGTCTGCTTAGGTTTGTTAGATGAGATTAATACTAGATTTAATGGATTACACTCTTTCACGACAGCTGCTTTGGTTGAAGGTAAGGTCACCTGCCGGATTTGTTATCGTATAGATGACTTCAGGTCATGCTTCAGTGGTGTAGCTCCGGGTCTCTGAGGGAACGTCTGCAGGCAGTTTAGAGGAACTGATTAAATCTTAATTAGGACTTTCACAATAGATGCACTTGTTACTCTGAGGTGGGCCAGCTTTATGTGGGTCAGTCACCAGTCACCTTTATTGACTTTATCAGCAAGTGAGAGCTCTGAGATGTTTTCTTTGAGATGATAGCATGCCTAAAACCCTGCAGACCGATGTTTGGCGGATCGTGTCCATAGGAATTTTAGATCACTCACCCGTAGGTAATTAAACATCACAACGGCGCTCCTCTAAATTAAACAGTGTTTAAAAGAAAGTTCAGAGTTTAGAAAGGAAAAAGGGTATTTTTTAGCATGAGGACATAGATGAAATGTGATAGTCTGGTTCTGTCTGCCTGTTGAAGGATTCGTGGGATTGTAGTGTCATGGTAACTGAATCCAGTGAGCCGGGCAATGATGTGGAAAAATGCGAGTCACAAGGTTGAGTCTTTGAGACGTGTTTCTTAAAGAAATTATGAGCCATTATATATGTATGACTATGCTGCTATAGGCTGTTCCTCTGTGGTTTACTAGGCTTCTATTCCACTCAGTCTTTGGCAGAGCAGAATCATGTGACCATCAGATAGCATATAGGAAACATTATCTCTAATAATAATTCTCTTGTGGTGCTGCTATTGTCCATTTTGAAGGGTTAGTGATTTGGACATACTCTTTAAGTGTAAGTAATAAACTTTAACACAAAGCGCATCATGCACAATGGTGCATCACATGATACCTTGACATAAAATATGTAAACATGCTAAAAATACACATAGTATAGCAACATCTAGAATAATTTAGCTTCAGGACTATTTTCTTGTTGTTCATCTACAGTACATGGAAGTCAGTCTTGATATTGTTCCAAGATTATGATATTGTTTTCAGATTTGAAGACCCATATTGCATTATATTTTATGTTTTTATTTACATGTGTAAACACATCAGGCATAGTTTTATCTCATTTTATTGGAAATTATTTAAAAGCCCACTGCCAAGTGTCTTGGAACGCATAGCTTTGTATGATGTGTTGACGTAATTTCCCCTGAAACACTTCAGATTCTAGAGAGCATTTGATTGGACTGAAGATGTGATGAGAAACTAAGGTCTGCGGTGATGTCATAAAAATCCGTGATCCATTTTAGCGGAAGTGAGAGACTGTAAGTTTTGAATGCTTATATCTCCTAAATGCGAATGTTGTCATTGTTTTGGAACACACCAGCTTATTCATAACCTTAAGGCTAACATATTCATGCTAAAAGCTAAAAAACGTAAATTTTGAGTTCGGGGGCCTTTAAGTGTTTTGGCTCCAGTGTTTTGGAGCTGGCAGTGTGTGTCAGCGTGCTGGTTTATCATGTGACAGGAGCGCATTGGTGAGTGACAGCTGGCTACAAAGAGACGCGTCTGTTTAACCCCATGTGCCTCTAGAGACCTGTCAAAATTCACTTAGCTGTCTGTCCTTGTTAGACGGGCCATGCAGACGCCGGCCTGCTGCCCAGGAGGTCATCACGGTTCAAGCTGAGGCAGTGTCTTAAACACATCGCTCATCTTATTTACAGTCTGTTCACTTTATATCCCACAGAATATGTGTCCGCTGGGAGTATCATGAATGTGTCATTTGTCACTATTAACATCAACGTGAAATTAACTGTGTTGTTACTTTCTAAATACAGGTTCCTGATGCTATTGTGCACAATTGATCTTTGCACGTTATTCCAATGGGGAAAAAGGTTTTTGTCAAAATGCTCCACCTCTGAAATGAATTTCCTGCTCAGCTGATGTCACCAAGGTCATATAGCCAAATATCTATGGTCAGTTTTAGGTAATGCTTTCTGTAATATTGCCAATAGTTCCCACAGTAGTGGTGGTTAAAGAGGGCCTATTATGCTTTTTACATTTTCAACTTGCTTTAGTGTGTAATGTTGCTGTTTGAGCATATAAAAATCTGCAAAGCACAAAGTCACTCCAAAGGGAGTTATTCTCTATATCAGTGCACTCTGAACTCCCTGAAACGCCTCCATTGTAGTCTTGAGTTTTCTTCTGGGAACGAACACATCACAATATTCCTTATTTAAATAATTCCTGCCTAAGGTATACGCAAAATAAAGTGGCGAGGCCAGGTTGAATGGAGTTAGTAGTGCGTTAAAACTCACGGTTATGGTAAGGGGCGGGACATCTCCCAAACACGCTCGGAGTCGTTGACTAATCACAACACACAAGTCCAATCAGAACACATTCTGCTTTTCGGAAGGAGGGGCTTCATAGAGACCGGAACTAAACAGAGCGTTTCTGACTGACTGGGAAGAGAGGTGCTGCAACAATGTTAAATATGGGAAAAATAATGGGGTTTTTTTGTGCACATCCAAGTATGAAAACGTATTCTAGTAGACCCCAAAAACAAAATCAAGACTTTATATTTTTCACTGTTGAATATCACTATTTTAAATATTTCACATTACGGAAGTAAAATGGGGTGTAAATGCTGTGTCACTTGCATTGCTGATATTTATATGGTGTGTGTTTGTTTTAAACCGGTGACAAAATTACATGCAGATATGAGAGAAAAAGCATTCGTAAATTGTAATTAGTAGATTGATTGGCACAGAAAAGTTGATTGGTGTAATTGTGTGAGATGCTGGAACGTCGAAACATCTGGCAAACCTCTGAATCAGCCCTGATTTTTCAAGAGGGCAAAATTAAAGCTACATAATGCAAAGACTAAATAAATATGCTGAATGAATTTACTTTGCACAGCTGCGCCCCCGTTGGACATGCTTTCGGCTATTCAGACACAGAGGGTCATGCTGAGTTCACACAATCACCCAACATGACCAACATGGCGCTTACGACCCCAAGAGAACCAGATATCCGGAAGCATCACGCTAGATTTTGAGTGATAGCTGTTATGGGCATGAGTCGCATGTGTGTTCTCGCTTGACTGGATGGAACAAACAAAAAGTCAAGGACTTGTGAATCACTCTGTGTTCACCATGCCGGAGCTGTGGGATTCTGTGACTCTCACTAAGGGGCCGCATTCTCTCTCCCTGAAGTCCACGTCCAATGTTAGACAGAGTGTCTTGTGCCAGTTGTGCCAATCACTATCTGAAACTTGGAAAAGTAAACAGGCAGTTTTGACTCATAAAGACAAAGACAATGCCTACGAATATGCCTACTTCCATTCTATATAACACTATAGGCCCTATCATACACCTGGCGGATTTGTGAATAGAAGTGAACAACGCAACTGACGATGTAGGTCACATGATAACGACATGGCGGATGTTGTACAGTACGTCCGGATTACATTCATACTACATTTTTATCAGTTGTGAAGTAAGTTTCAAAGTATCAAAATACTTAATGCAGAAATCCTTTTTGCAACCTATTTTGCCTTTTTATGTGACAAACAGAAATCATATATCCAGTGGTCCAGAGTGCAGTTTTCTGAACTGGTGCGGTACTGTGACTGTGAGTGAGTTCAGCCAGCCAGTGAGGAGAGATGCGGACAGACAGGCTCAGTTTCTCTGCCGGTGCACCGGTGCGCAAAAATGCCCTTTCTGGCACTCGCCTATCTCTGCGCCCTCAGGCATGTGCCCGCCGTCCACAAATACACACAGACATGATGCAGACCCCCGACCGGCCATCTGCTCCTGACTGTAATGTGCACTGCTACTGATCTAATGATGTCAGAACCCACTGACAGACTCGCAGTCACTTCCTCGTACAGTCTCACAGATCGATAGTGCTGTAAGTTTGTGATATTGGAGAGAGAACAACATGACACAACAGATAGATCACTCTCATTATAATCAGTGTAGGTGTCTACACAGACCTACTGTACATGTAGCTGTTCACCAGGTGAAAAATCATGTGTGAAGTTACAGGACACATTTAATCCATGAGGCACGTGATTTGTACTGGTACTTTTTAATATATACCATGGTACTGAATAATTACTGTATTCATTTACCATGGTATTTATGGTTTTTGTAAGGGTTTTCATCAGTTTCATGAGATTGTTTGAGATAATACTGCTGTCCAGACAAACCTCTTGTAATTCACAGTGATGTCAAACTCATGCTGTCTGATGCCATCTACTGGCGTTTAGTGCTCTGCGTCTTTGAGTCTTTGAGCTTGTTCACCAACCAGTTAGTAGTAAGAATATTTGGTTCCCTATTCCCTATTTGGTCAATCTCACAAATACTGTCAAGAAATATATAAGTGGTAGTTTGTTTAATTTTTTTAAAACTTATAAACCAAAAATAAAAAAACTGCAAATTATATTTTGCATAAAAAACATAAAGCCTATTTTTCATATTTTATATTATATTATTATTTTATGGAAGTCCTATTTTCTCTCAAATCAAAAAGATAAAAAAAATTGGAAATTATAATTTGCATTAAGAAGATAAAGCTATTTTTTCACAAGTCATACTCAATATATTATATTATATTATATTATATTATATTATATTATATTATATTATATTATATTATACAAGCCTTATTTTACTCTCAAATAACAACAACAAAAAAACATGAAATTATATTTTATTTAAAGAGCTATTTTTTCACAGGTCAAATTCAATATTTTAGTATTATATTATATTTATTATATTATATTATATTAATCATGTTTTACTTTCAAACCAAAAAGAAAAAAAAACTTGAAGAAGATAAAGCCTATTTTTGACAAGTCATACTCAATATTTTTTGTATTATTTTATATTATATTCTATTATATTATGCAAGTCATACTATATTGTGTTTTATATATGCTTTACAATCTTTGACAGTAATTAAAGAATGTGGAATATGTTCTTAATTGTTATGTTAGGCTTAAGTTTCTTCATTCAAAATATAAATTGGTTATATAAATATATAATTGCAAAAAAATATATATATATATATATATATATATATATATATATATATATATATATATCAATTTTGAGGAAAGTATAAACCTGACATTTATTTGTGAGACTCACCCTAATATCTGTCATTCATCTGTTCAAGCACGCACAGGTTCCTCGTATAAAACATACTGTTTTTCTGTCCCCTCCTGAATTCGATTTCCTCCCGTCAGCAGCATAAGGGTCATATCTTTTTACCCGTGCTGATAATAAGAGATCTGTTCAGCTTTTGTCAGGGTAATCTTATCTGCTTCTGCCCCATCAGCCTCACAGACACACATTTTAAAGCACAGGAGGGAGTTTATTTAACTGCGCTGACTGTCCCGCAGCTGGAGAGAGAGAGAGAGAGAGAGAGAGAGAGCTCCACCCTGCAGTATATTTCATGTCATTTGCTCAGTCCTCCGTTCACAGCGGCGTGTGTATTGTTCTCTGAGCGTCCAGGGAAAGTTTCAGCAGTCAAATTGAGCTTGTTGAACACAGAGGAGCCGCATGTTAGACTGGAGACCAATGGTGAGTGTGTGTGACTTTTCAAAGGGTGTTTTACTTTGTTCTCCAAGGGAACTTGTGAATGGACATATTCTAACTATCATGATGCTTTAAGTGAATTAACACACTTGTGTGAATATGATGTCAATGCTTTTGAAGATCATTAGATGCTCTCTGTTGATATTGCTCAAACTTTCTGGTTAGTTTGTTTTATGTTTTTAACTGTTTAATCTTGTACAATTAATTCAGCCTAAACTTTTTAAACATTTACAGATTATTGTATAGATCATTTCAGCTTTAGATTATGTTTTGATGGTTATATGGTTTAAGAAATTTAAGAATAAAGTTTGAAATCCTATGGACTTGCCTTAGGATGCTCAGCATTTGCATACTGAATTCCAATTGGTCTTCTCTCTTATATGTATTTGCAAACTGAATTGTGAGTTATATTTTCCTTCTTGCATCTACTTATCTTCTTAGCACGGACACATTTATAACGTTTAAAAGATGCTCCATTCTGACATTTACTCTGTTGAAAGAAAAAAACGGATAGCTAATGAAATATAGACTTTCCGAGTTCTTCCCATGTGACAACTAGCCCCAGTCTGCTCTGTTTATCAGGAAGGTAAAGCTTTGGTTATGTTGCAGGAGATGTTGTCGTTTATTCAGTTGCTGTTGCTCAGATAAGCACCACAAACTGTGTGAACATCCATCTTGTAAGGCAAGATGTGTCACAAAATGAGAGTTATTTTGTTTTGTAAATAAGAAATTTGGCCCTTAACCTTTTATTTTTCCATTTCTCTCATAAATAGAAAAACTTTTTGAGATGTCTGTTTGAAAATTATATTAATATTTCAACCAACAGTACTTGCTTTACTTTTAGTGTTTGGTGTACTGCTTTAATACATGCCCATTTCAATAAATTGAATTGTATTTGTGCATGTTTTAAGTTTATTATGGTAATGAGAATCGCTGTTGAGAATAATGAGTGAATGAATAATATATATGCTTGAAGATGATGAAATGAATGAAGAGTGTTGAAGTAAAAGCATGAAGGCTGAGAAACAGACAGGGATCAGATCAGAGTATATGGACTTGATTAAAGAGACTGTTTGGCGTAAACGTTTCAGTTCGTGGACTCCAGGCAGGGCGAGAGAAACAGAAACTCCTCACACTCCAGCTGCAGAACATACTCATCAATTATAAACTTTAAGACTTTCTCCCTCCACATTTGTGTGTGGGATAATCAATGACAGTGATGCAGCTGAATGTAACGTTGAGATTTCCTGGTTGTGTCATTTCCTGTTTCCCAGAGCCAGAACGTGTCCCGGCTGCTTCATGGAGCGTGTGTGTGTGTGTGTGTGTGTGTGTGTGTGTGTGTGTGTGTGTGTGTGTGTGTGTGTGTGTGTGTGTGTGTATGTAAGTTAAAGACATCATTAAAGAAATCCATGTGACTCCTGTGGTTTAACTTCAAAAGTGGTATCTGCATAGTAATTAATGACAGAATTTCCATTTTTGGGTGAACTGTCCCTTTAAGGCGAGACACTACAGGCAAAAACGAAGAACGTGTGTGAGGAGCAAATGGTGGTTTGTTGTTGTCCCACTAATTGCATGATCAGGTTCTGGGCTTCTATTCTACTTCGGTTGTCGTAGGAGAAGCCACACTATAGGACTGTGCCTCAAAACCTCAGACACTGCCAGAATTTCATCAGGGGTTAAGTTTGATACGAACATGTCAAACTAGCGATCAAAGACTACAGATTTTAGCATAGGAACAGAGGAATCTTGTAGGAGTTGTGAAATGTGTCTTAGATGGCCAGATCGTACAGTGTGCACCCAGCTTTAAGCACCAAGAATTTTGAACTTGGCTTTATCCAATGTTAGATTTTTGTTCTGGAAATGTACGCAAATTAGTGCATATTAAAAGTCGGCATAAAATGGAAGTTGCGATAGCCTTTTCTTCCCTTTTGTGACGTATTTCCAACTCAAACAGTTTCTTGATCAAGGAAAAAATGTAGGGCGGGACTTGATTTTGTCAATGGGAAATTGATTGGATGGACGTGGTTTGCTATTGGTCGATCTCATGTGAGTGACAGGTTGCCCCGCCCTCATGCCGGTAAACACATCATCAGAGAAGAGATGTCATTGCCAGAGGGAAGGAAGTTATTTTGATTAAAGATTACAAGGGCTCAAGAATTTAAAAAACATAATGATGTGCATGGATGAATCATTTATAATAAATACTGCATTATTCCAGAAAACAAAATTGATTTACACATCGGTTTGTTGATGAACATGCACTTGTTAATGCTGATAGTGAGGAATTACAGTTGCAACATCTCATAATGTACCTCGAACAGGACGTGTATTGCAGTGATACACTCAGTGTAAGTCATCCTTGCCATGGAGGTTTGGGTTGAATGACTAGATCTTTCAATGTTTCATCATCGGACTCGCGCTCAGATTGATATGGTAAAATCGACGTCATTGTTCATTACTGTCTTTACATGTTGAATGTACATAGGAGCCTCTGGATGGAGCTGAAGTTCAGTAATGGTAATTGCCGTTAATTTCCGACAGGCGCTGTACACGGTATACCAATCACAACGGACTGTGCCATCTGACCAATCAGAGCAGAGTAGCTCATGGAAAGGAGAGATTTAGAGAGAATGATTCAACCTTCAAGTCGTTTGAGAATCATTGAAAAATGTGGTGATGTTCAATGTATATTATGAGGAAATTAAACAGTTTTTTGACCTTTTGATGCATGTAAACCTGTTGTAGAGGACCTCCAAAACATCATTCGGAGACTTTAAAATAGCATAATAGGGGCACTTTATTATATAAAAAACGTATAATACTTGTAATAATTGTTAAAGTAATCAATCAGCTGATGTAGCTTCATGTAGCCTGTATGAAGTGTAATCGATGCGACAGACACATTCCCTTCAGAGATATCGTCTCCCAGGAGCTGTTGAAAACTAATTGAGGTGAACGTGGCGTGACCCTCGGCTACCCGTGCAGTCATTCAGACAGATAACCCGGGGAATTGGAGCCATTATAGCGGGTGTAATCCCCCCTCACCCCCGTCATCTCATTCATCATGCCCAGGGTTCCCTGGTTAATGAGGAGGGCAACAGAGCGGCCTGTACACAGAGAGGAGAAGATAAATGAGCTGCTGCTCGTCCCGACACATGCTGAGACCCTTGAGCCCATGATATGTTCCCTGGGTGATGTGACATTGCACCTCATTTAAAACCCTTTTAACTACAGTAGAATGTCATGCTCCTGTCCCACTAGTGGCTTGAGATGTTTGATGTAATGTTTGAATTAATTTTGCACTAGCTGGCGCGTTTCTGTTCAGATTTGCATTTATATTATGTAGAAGGTAATACTTAACATTCATTCAAGGTGATTAACATAATACTTAATAGTGGATTATATAAGAGTGATTCTCTCAAAACCTGGCAAGAACATATCCAGGTCACATTTAACACCATAATCAAAAGAAATCATTTATATTGCTCTGTCTACTTATAGGATTATTCATTTAATTTGTGATTTTTTATTATTATTTTTTTTTAATGACAATTAAGCATATGTTCTTCCCAAATTGTTAATTACCATGATTGGAAAAAAAAAATCATTAAAATAAATATTCGAATCCAATGACAATCGCAATTGAGAATAAATAAAATATATAAAAATTAAACACAATATATGTTAATATTACATATATAATATAACATATGTAATATAATGTAATATATATATATATATATATATATATATATATATATATATATATATAATATATATATATATATATATATATATATATATATATATATAATATAATATAATATATATATATATATATATATATATATATATATATATATATATTGTTTTTTGTTCATAAGGTTTGTGAGAGTTCTCTCTTCTGTGCATAATTGATATGCTGTTATGATCACATTCATGCACATACATGTGGCTTCACTGCTCATAGCTCTTTTTTATTGCTTGAAAATTGCTGTTTTCATGCAATGAAAAGGCTGCACATAGGAGACAGCGAGCAGATCATGTGATTGAACCATAATAAAGTGTTTATCACAGGCCGGCTGTGTTCAGATCAGAGACGTCCCGTCACAGAGCTTTTCTCTTCAGCATCGCTGCCTTTCTTAACTGATGAAAAGTGGCCAGATTTCGCGCAGCTTTGACTGGAGGGCATGTCACTTAACAAATGAATGGTTCTCTCTTCGAGGACAGTCGAGCCAGTCACAGAGAGCGCGACCACGAGACCCCTGTGCCTCTCGCGGTGGAGGAATGCGCATGTTTTCAGCCCGATGAAGGAAGCGTCTCACGAGTATAAGAATCTATTCTGTGCCTCAGATCTGCTCTGCATTCGTCGATATTAAATTACAGAATTTTCTTGAAGAAGACACTGCATTTGAGCCATTTTTAGCAAATTACAGTTTACAGTCTAACCCAAGACATGTTTGATTATTTGAAAAGAGATCTCCCATGTTTATCTCCCATGTTTTTTCCTTATTTTTTTGGAGGACTGTGGGGAAAGAAACACAAACAGTGGGTCAGAGTTTCACAGTGGTCACTCTACTTTTAGACCGTGTCTGTGAGAATACAGAAAGAGCATAAACCTCAGTATAACTATAAAAGACCAGAATGAGTGTGTTAAACCATCTGGACAGTGCTAAACACACTAGTTATGGGATGCATATTTTCTAATTCAGCTAGTAGCTGGTTTGACAAGAGTAATAAAATGTGCCTTGATATTTTGACATAGTTCTTTGTAGCATTAAAACATCCTGCAAGTTGCATTGCTTAAAATGTCCTTCTCATTATAAACAAAAGCATTCATTAAATCAAGCTCCGAAAACAGCTCGTTTTGACATTGCGGGATCTGTGATGTCACACGGGCGAATACATTTGCATATGACCACCTCCAGAGCAAGACATCGACGAATAGTTTTACAGCGTCACACCATAGGCCCCGCCCACTGGCATTCAGTCGTTTAACAGCTGACCTTTGCCTACGCTGGATGTGAGCGTCAAAAGCAAATAGAACCCATTATAATCACTGACGCTGTCTACACTGGATACAGAATACAGATGCGCGTTCAGTTTCTGACATACTGCATGAAATTGAGACGGTTGAGACAACAGAACAAATGGAAGAGTGAAAGAACGTTTGCTTTGACGCGTCCCATTTTAAACAGCTCGTTTGCGTCTCTGTAAAGATTTCAGAAGGATCCCAGCACCGGAAACAAGTTGATGGTTTGTTTTAATGGCTTTCTGAATCACGTCGGAGAATTATATGTTTGTTCGGAGCATTTCGTTTTGTAGACGAGGTACAGTGTTATGGAGAGTTTGCAAAGAAACTTCTGTTAAAAGATGAAGCAGTCAGCTGTATCGAATCTGACAGCAGCTGCATCACAAACCGTAAAATAGGGCTGCACGATACTGGGAAAATATGCGATATGCGATATTGTTGTTGAGTATTGCGATAACGATATTTCTTGTGATATAACATTTCCCTAGAGAAATGCTATTTTTATTACGTTTTAAAAAAAAAATCATTTATATATGTAATGATCATACTAAAATAAACAGGTAGGCTAATAGATATTCTTCTGATCCTTCTTCTGATATCATAAGGAGTTTAACATTACACATGCAACACTTTGATTAATGGTTGTCTGTGAGACTCTGTTATTGTTACTTGGCATTTCGTTAGCAGTTTTGGTAGATTTGGGTCATTCAGAAATAATGTAAATAAATGTAAATAATAAATAATGTAAATACAATGAAATGTTTGCAAACATTATAAACACTCTAAACATGTATTTCAGTTTCCCTCACTCATCAACAAATCCTTTAAATTTACCAGTATTTAGAGCAGGAATAAAAATATAAGTATAAAGCAAAAAAAAAAAAAAAAAAATTTATAAACTCCAAGCCTAAACAAATTTATTTAAAGTAAAACTGCATCATATAAGTTCATTTGAAGTGTTAGATTTATTTTACATTACTACTAAGGGTTTAATAACCTTATTAAATATTCACATCAATTATAGTTAAAGTAAATGCAACTAAAGGTTTTTTTTTTTTTTCATAAAATGCGAGTGGTGTTTGCCAGCAGTTGTTGCTAGGATGTTGTAAATGGTTGCTAGGTCGTTGCTAAGCAGTTGCTAATTTGAGTGTTTTTGCTGTCATTGCTGTCCACTTGCTACTCTAAAAGTTATTCTAAATCCTATTAGTGCATTGATTTGTAATTGATACAGTGTTCTAGGTGTTTGCTAGTTTTTTTTGTGTATTCTGGGTAATGCAAGGTGGTTAAAATCAAGTGAAAATCTTAAGTCTGATCACATAGAGGATTAACAACACACATCTCCTCAACAAACTGCAGGATCTAAAGTACTGTAAAGTGTTTGTCAGATAAATATCTCTTTAATCTTCAATCATTAATAAGTATGAACAGTCATAATAGTGATGCTAATGACATTATTAAAGACATTAACATATAGACCTACTCATCAGTTAAACTATTATCTGTATATCTTATTTAGCTTGAGGTGTTTGTTTTTATAATGAATTTCCTTGTTTATGTCTTGGAAGGCTGTCGGGGTGTTGAATGGACGTCTCTGAGGGCTCATTGATGCATGTAAATCTGAGCCAAGTTGAGTCTTTGGAAGTGTCACTTCCTCCAGCACAGCGCTGCTCAGTCTGTGGAATATTAATCACCCTCAATAAGCTGCTCAGTGTCTGTGAACATCAGCGATGAGCGCGCAGGTGCATGGAGACCCGGACAGACTTTAGGGGCTTTTGCACTCGTGCAGGAGAGCATTAAGGGAAAGCTTAAAGGTTTTTCTAAAAGAACTGGAGTGAATCTCGTTTTCTCCACTTCGTTCCGTTTGGTTTGTTTACAAGTTTCATTGGCTGCTTTAAGTGTTGTAACTAAATCTCATGCTGTTTGACTCCAGTTGGCTGTGGTTTGATTGTTGGACAGCAGGAGCGTTAAAGCCAGAAGACTTTCCAGATTTGTGCTTTTCACTTCAATAATTTGCCCATGAGTGAGGCATTATGTTTATCCCATCTCAAGACAGGATGAACAACATTTGGCTCTTGCCTTCTCGCTTTCTGTAAGGATGTTCCTTTAAAACTCTAGTCTTATATTTGGAGCAGTGTTATATTTTTGACTATGGATAATGAAACAAACACTGATCAAGAAATTTGTGGGGACTTGAGCACGACAGACAGTTTTTCATATGTATGGGCTGACCTGATGAATATCTTGGTAAGTTTGTGAGTGTTTATGTGTCTTCCAGAAAGGTTTTATTTTTTTTATGTAAAGGTTTTATATTTTATTTTATTTTATTTTATTTTATTTATTAAATAAAATACATTATTTATTTTGTAATGTAATATAATATATTTAATATATAATTTAATAATAATATTGATTTAATAGCTATATCATGTTTAATATTTATTTATATTTAATTACTATTATTAATATTATTAGTAAATTATATAACTAAATTAGTCCTCTTAAACATGCATCCTGTCTTCAACATTTTATTTTATTTTAATAATAATAAAAAATATATATTATTCACTATTTTATATAATAATAATAATAATAATAATAATTAAATGTAATCATATTAATAATAATATTTAATTATTATGAATTGTGTGGCTGTTAGTCAATGTCTAAATATGTCCTCTTTAGCCTGCATCCAATGTCTTCAGCATTTTTTGTTGTCTTTTTATAAATATTTGCACAGTGAAAGTACTCTATTTGGATTCACTTTACATTGAATGTCACATTTGATTTGATATTTGATTTGATATTACTCCTGGGGAGATGTTTCTTGATATTTTGTCAACTGACCTGAATAATGAAAATACATGGTAGCCTTTTAAATGTCATTGTTTTAATGTCAAATGTGTTTTGTCAGTGCCTTGGGTCATTTCAACAGCATTTCACACTGAGTTCAACTGAGAGTATTTGTATTAGAAGAACATTTATAATGTTTTTTTTTGTTTTTTTTCTCATCGTTTAATCTTGTAAACTTAGTCATTCTTCTATTCCCTGCATCCCAAAACTTTCCCATCACCACTAAAGTACATTGTGTGCTTTGCATATATGGGTGACATAGTTGACTAAAACTTCAGTGTGCTAAAAATATTTGAGGGAATTTTTTAGGAGATGAGCTTGCAGATCTTGAGATGATGCTTTGACCTCAGGCTCTCTAAGTTTACAAGAGAGGTCATGTCTCTGTGTGTCATACAATACCAGGAAGACATGCTGAGAGAAAGTTGAATTCTTCTGACCGTGAATATTGAGTTTGGGCTTCTCCTTTCATGGATCTGTTGATCCCAGAGGTATTTCTGCAGTATGATGAAGGCCAGCAGGATATTGACTGTAATCAGACATAAAGTGTCTTGTGGGCTTGGCAATAGTGCATTGAGGGCGCATATCGACCGCAAAGGGGGCGCTCGTGTGCACCCTTCTGAAACCTAAAATGACTAAATAGTAAACCGATACGAGTCTCATCTCCCATTCTCTTTAAAAGCCAGTTGCGCTCGCGCCATGGCAGATTCGCTATTTGCATGACGGAATTTACAAGCGGAAAAACTGAACGCTTCTCTAGCGAGGAAACGGATCTGCTCATGCGTGAGGTTAAAGTGCGCAAGCAAACCCTCTACAGGACAAAGTGTACATGCGTTGTGGACCCGCCTATAGGCGCACATTGCTAACGCGCTCTTTAAATAAATAAAAAAATATTGCGCCATTGACTTTAGACCAGGTTTCAGTTGATGGTGTAGTATTTTTCAGTTGCCTCAAAATAGCAATGCGCCAACAATGCGCCAGAACACACCTCGTTTTCAGACCAGCATTCCCATGGGCGCACAAATGGGCGCAAATGCATCTGCTATTTAAACAAAGTGGCGCAGGACGTGAAAATGATAACTGCGTCGGGCTGAAACTAGTAAAAAACACTTGCGTGCGACGCCTGGCCCTACATTGCACATGGTCTATGACAGGGCCCTTGGAGTCTATCTGAAACAGCTTTCAAAGGCACAAAGCTACTCTTTTGAGTGTGGTTTGATCTGAGAACTGGATATCCGTCACAGTTTTGCAATGATTATAAATGCAGTTTTTTTCCACACTGCTGTTTTCAAACTGCAAATAATAAGTGCATTGTTTGTGTGTTGTAGGATGGCTCTCTGGGTAACATTGAGGACCTGGCCCAAGAGTATTCAGAGTATTACAGCACGTCTTACAGCGAAGTGTGCGACAGAATGGAGGAGTTACGCAAACGCAGAGTGGCTCAAGAAGCAGAGACGGTAAAACACTCGCATAAGCTTCTGTTTAAGGGCTTATTGTGCACTTCTGAATCCTTTTATTTTTTCAATAAACTCCACCTACACTACCGTACACTACTAAGTTTGGGGTTGGTAAGATGCTTTTTTATGTTTTATGTTTTTCTCACCAAGACTGCATTTATTTGAACAAAAATATAGTAAAAATAGGAATATTGTGAAAATATATTACAATTTAAAATAACTGTTTTCTATTTGAATATGTTTTAAAATGTAATTTACTCCTGTGATGCAAAGCTGAATTTTCAACATCATTACTCCAGTCTTCATTGTCACATGATCCTTCAGAAGTCTTCTATATTCCTCATTCTCTAAAATATATTCTAATATTCTATATTCTAATCATTCATATGCTGATTTGCTCAAAATGTGAGGACTTTGCCTCCTCGTTTTAAAACACCACTGCCACATACACTGATATATACTTATAAATATTGCTTCACAATGAAAATGATGGTGAGATGTGTCATGTGGTTTCGGCAAGATAATGTTATCAGAGACTGAAGGAATGAACAGTTTGTCATTGAGTGTTTTGTTTAACTTGCTGCGTGACTTTGTTTCTCAGGCAAAGGCTGAATCAACAACATCCCTTCAGCTGCGGTTGGAAATCCAGGTGGGTGGATTAATCACAGAGTGACCCATCCAGGAACTGGTGCTTTTGTGGGAAAGGCACTCTTTATTTGCTGTTAAGAGTCTAAAATGTCTTTATTTACCCTCCCAGGAGTCATTGGGGCTGTCTAGCGCCGTGTCCACACCTGAGGTCGAGAGAAGGTACATGACGTCTTGTTGCATTTTTAGCGTTTCTCAAACCAGAATTTGCAAACTGTGCTCGTTTCAAGAACATGATTATGGGACTTTCTAGATGCAAATGTTTAAGATTCCATAACGAGAAATAATACGATATTTTGAGTTCCTGGACATTCCTAAATAAGACCCTGCAGCCCTGAGAGTTACTCGACAATGAAACCCATCCGGCCATCAGGACATTGGAGATGATGCATGTATTTCCTGTTGACCCCTTTTTTCCTCATTTCTCTTTTTCCTTCCTTTCATTGTCCACCGGATGAGATATAATCTGAATCACTACCATCAGCATGTTAATACACGTAATGCACGAGTCAATTTAGTTATTTTTGTTTCATTATTCACAATATGAACTGCATTCTGATTGGATGAGACATGGTCAAAATTATTGTGAAATAAACCGTTAAACTTCACAACACCACATGGTACAGTGATTTTACCTTATTTAAAGGATTTTATATGGTGAAACTCCCCTAAATAATTGTAAAATGATGGAAAAATGTCTCAGGGTTTATTGCATTTATAAATAGCACCTAAATTCAATAAAAATAATCCATGGTAATTAGTAAAAAAAAAAAAAAAGTTCACCAAGTAATATTTTCATTAGTTTAACGGCGCTATTATGTAAAATTCATAAACCCTTGTTATTAGCGACACCGGTGGCCGTTAAGTAAACTGCAGCTAGCAACGTATTATCTTGAACATTGTATATGCATTCATTTCATGTGTCACTGAATGAAAGAGAGAGGTTTTCTAGATGTGAGCACAACCATCACAACCTTTGGATTTTCCCTGCAAAACCGACCCGAGTCCTTCACATAAAAATCAGTCTACAGGCTTTTATTATTAAAACCATTATTACATTGTGTTACAAGCTGTTCACACATTGGAAATACAAAAAGCAATTAATACATAAATGTTATATATTAGCCTACATAACATATATAATATTAGCCAAAAGTTGCACATTAGTCATACTTGTACCAAGTTTGGAGTCGATAGTTTTTGTTTGTTTTTTGTGAAAGAATGTTTAATGTTTTTATTTGGCAAGGATGCATTAAATTGACCATAAGGGACAGAAAAGACATTTGTAATGTATCAAAAGATTTCTATTTCAAACTGCATCACAGTTTCCACAAAAATATTAAGCAGCAAAACAGTGATCACTGATTTTTAACATAATCAGAATAATCAGATAATCAAGAATAATCACAATATTTCACAATATTACTTTTTTACTCTCTTATTGATTCAATAAATGCAGCCTTGTTGAGCTTAAGAGACTTCTTTAAAAAACATTTAAAACTGTTATTGACTCCAAACTTTTGAACCCTACTGTAAACTCATACTACTCTCTGTTTTATAATAGGTGACGCAAATAAATTCTATTATATTGTGCTGTAAACAGCTGATAGTTTAGTTAATGATCAATGTTATTTTTAATGTCAATGTGTATTTAAAATATCATTACTATAAATTGTTTAACATGATGAATGAAGACACATTTGTTTGCAGTTTTGAATGTATCTGTCTAGGGGTGGGTGATGTACACACAATTATACTTGTAAACACAGTCATTTATGCTGTAAGAACGTAAACCGAGTTGAGAAAGAAAGTGCATGTGTAACAGTATATTTGATCTGTGTATTCGGTCTTAAAGTGACAGTAAACCTGCTGCTGTCTGTGTCATTAATGTTAATCAAACAATCTCATTGATCTTGACTGAATCGCTTCTGTAACTTTAATAAGAGTAAATGTATATTTAATTTACACAGTGAATTTGATTACAACAATTTATGTAGTATTCCTTATTTAGTGCTTGAGGTTTTCTGGTAGGTCTATTTCATTTGTTTCTTTGTTCTATTGTAGGTTTTTTGTCCCATTGCTTGTAATTAGTTTCTTTGTCCCTATTTTATCACTGACTGTTTTCTTGTCTTCAGTGAGCTTGAGCATTTGTTTTTTTTTTACTTATGTTAGGCTAGTACTAGTTGTTTGTGGCACTGAAATTGAGATTTATGAAATTTCAATGGAAATTTTTATATAAAAACTCTATTTAAAGCAAAAGTAACTATAACGTGATACTATATATCATTACTGTGAAATAAAATGACTCATATCATGATATAAGTTTTTGGTCATATCGCCCAGCCCTAGGCTAAAGATATCTCAGGTACATGCTAAAATCAGCAGCACCCGTCAGCTGAGAGAAAGACAAATAAAGAGAGGGGAACAGGAATTTACAAGCCATGTGAGCGCTCTGTCACTCTAAAACCCCTCCGGTGCGTGAAAAAGCCTCCATTGTTGCTGTGAGGTGTGGTGTGGCGTGCCGGCCGACAGCAGCATGTGTCTTTATTCGCTCTGACAGACGGCTGAGTCTAATCCACTGCCAACATGGACACCAGTTAGGACAGACAGATTACTACAAATGAATGGATAGGGGTTGAACATGAAGAAAATAATGTGGGAGAGCAGGTGAGATGAGACTGTGTGACGATGTTTTGACGGAGACACTTTTGCTGGAGTTCATGCATATTTGTACTTTTACTTACAGGCAGTCAATGAACAAGTCCAGCTCTGAAGACGGATCCGGTAAGTAACATGTTTTGTGTTTGTTGATTTATTGTTGTCTAAAAGCTAGTTAAATCGGGGTTAAAACCTGGGAGTATCAGGGAGATTTAAAATTGGAAAAAGTCAAGAGTGAGTCTACATTTTTGTTTTGCATAAAAATGCTTAATTGGCTAAACAGCATTATTTTGTAAATGCACTATACAATTATTTATGAACTCTTTTTAAGTCATGTGAACCCTTTAAAAAACACATGTCAGTCAGATGTTTAGACATTCATACTCTTTTCTTAGTATGACTATGTTCTACTTCTCTATGAACTTCATGTGGTGCATCCTGGGATGATTTTACACACGGTTGAAGGAGTTCACGTTTTTTTTCCTTTCGCTGATCCAAATGATAATTTTTTTCAGTTATATTGCTGTTCAAGAGTTTGTTAGATAGTAAGAGTGTTTAATGTTTTTTAAAGAAGTCTCTTATGGTCACTCTTTGATAATTTATTTGATCAAAAATACCAGTAAAAACAGCGAGATATTATTACAATTTAATAATTATTTCTATTTGAATATATTTCAAAATGTAATTTATTCCTGTGATGCAAAGCTGAATTCTAGCATCATTACTCCAGTCTTCAGTGTCACATGATAATTCAAAAATCATTCTAATATGATGATTTACTGCTCAAGAAACATGTATTATTATTATTATTATTATTATCAATGTTGAAACTAGTTGTGGTGCTTCATGTTGAGTACATTTTCATAGTCATATCATAGTGATACCTTTTCCTTCAGGATTCTTTCATGTATAGAAATTCCAAAAGAACAGCATTTTTTAGGCACACTAATATTTGTCTACAAAACTCTTTAAGATAGTCTTTTAAGATCATGGAAAAAAAACAATGTACATTTTTATTTATTTTTTTGCCTCGTATGTTCTTGAAACATGCAGTTAAAACATTTGCTGAGTTTAAAACTTTGTTTCTAACAGCAGGGAGATGGGACAGAAAGAAAAACAAATCGTTCTGGCAAAACTTCCGCAAGGCACAGAAAGGGAGCGTTCGAGCGCTACCGAAAGGTTCTTCACCCATTTCTAATCACAATTTCATTAGATCTTCATATCTAGAAGATTAAATTTAGATGTAACATTGCTTGAGATGATATGTATGACCTTTGACCTCTGGTCTACAGGGGAGGATCCTGGCTTTGTGGCCAGTGAGATCACGATGAGCGATGAAGAACGCATCCAGCTGATGATGATGGTGAAGGAGAAGATGATCACCGTGGAGGAAGCCTTGGCTCGGGTATGAAATGGTTCACAGCCCATTTTGCTTTCATAATGTGATGCATTTACAAGATAACAGAATGCTCAATAAAAACAGTGGGACTTGATTTTACTCCCCCAAACATTCGCTAACATGCATTTTACTGTCCCTCAGCTGAAGGAATACGAAATGCAGAACAAGCAGCCCAACAGCGTGGACACGACCAATTGGACCGACACACCCAGTCCCTCCATGCCCGAATCCTCCTACTGTAATGTAAGTTTCCCAGTCACCTTCTGCGTTTGCCAATGAGACGTTCTCACGTGCCAGATCCTTGTTTGTTGTGATGAACTTGTTTATTGGCAGATCTTCTGTCTATAGACACTCACAGCAGGGTTTTCACCTGCTATCTGTGGGATTTGTCACCCCTCCATCCCCCCATCATGTACTAGAGATGAACCACGGCCCCTCTGGGCCTCCAGGCAGGGTCCTATTCATCCACTCAATGCTGTAACCCCCCATTGTGCGTTTTTGGCCGGTTGAATGCAGGGCTGCTCTCTCTTCAGCGGCCCAGCAGCTCTTTTGTGCAGGGATTGTGTGATTAAGGCGCTGGGATGCAGGAGCCATTCCACCAATTCCACTGGACAGAGCCGCCGTTTACCATTTGGTGCATTCTGTGAAAAACGAATTTGGTGCTTTTCGATTATAGTTATTGTGTTCGCTAAGACAAGCATCACTGTTCGTCTCTGTCGGGCGGAAACCTCGTATCTCCAAAAACTCTACAGGAAAAGGAAAAAACACTGTATTTTTATTAAATAATTAAACGCTGCATTGTCAAAGTTGAAATTGTAGCTTTATAGAAGGCCGGACACTTGCATGAGTCATTTAATAATGAAATTATTAACATTTTACCAAAATCAAGCTTGAAATGGACTTACGAGGTTTTTGACCCGGAAATTTCTGAGAATTTAGGACATACTGTACGTATTGCGTTACATTTTCTTCAATTTAGGGGTGATAAAGTTTACTGTAGCTATGTGGGTGCTCAGTTTTTTTCTGTCATTTAGACAAAATCTCATGTTATTAAAGATGAAGTGCTAGTATGCACAGGCTATTTAAGACAGTATTGCTATGACTCGAGAACTAAGACTCTTCTTCAAATTCATAAAACATTAGCCTTTATATATAAAGTATATATATATTTAGTGTTTCTTGAGTAAAAAAACTCTTGGCTGGTTTCTATCCCAGTAAAAGGGGGAGTACTCTGGGTTCGGGCCAAATTTCGAGCTCGGAGCAGCACAAAAAACTGCACGCCAAGTACGCATAAATTACTACATCTGATTTCATGTACGTGTGAACTCGTGAATTATTATTGCTTTTAAGGTTAGACATATGAACAACCCTCTAAAACCACTTTTCATTCAACTGACTTGTATTCAAACACATGCGAACACAGGAGACCGCCAAACGCAAGCTCATGCGAAGAAGCTTCGGATTTCACAAGTTCAAGCTTGGTGAGCTCTGTCCGAATTCGTATCATTATTGTACCATGGTACCTCCATAATGCTTTTATGTGAGGGATTCAACGTTCTCAGTGCTGACCAGTTATTATAGTGTCTGTGTTTTCATCGATGACAATAGAATTTTACAGATGCCAATTACATAACATCCCACCCGCTGAAATAGTTTGTCTGAAATGTTCAGTTCTCAGACTTGCACACAAGAGCCGTTTATAACAGACGTTAGCAGACTCTTAATAGTCTCACACTGACTGTATTTGACATTTCACCGGGTTTATTTCAGGTCTTGTGATCTTCTGTGGGTCTGAACTGTGGCAAGGACTACACAGTGCTCACATTTATGAACCATAAACGATGAGTAATTTAAGGTGAGATGTGGCTGTCTCTTCTGCGCGTGGTTTCTGAGCCGAACCCGTTTGCCGCTAAAACAGATGTTTCTGAGAAATACGTCTCTACCTGCTGGAAACTAAGCGAGAAAAGAGTCTTGCGCGCTCAAGTCTGTGATAATCTGGTCTTCAGATCTATTTGTGTGGGATATTTGTTTCACATTTTTTATCGTCCAACAGGTGAAAACGCATCCCTTAGTAAAGTAGCAGCACACCTCTCTGTAATAACTCATATTTGAGGAATTATTCATGTCTGGAGCACAAATGTTGCAGGACAAGTTTACATGTTGAAGTAAATGAGTCTGTTTACAGCCTCTCTGTTCACTTCACATCACCTGTTTTTATAGTTTGCATGTGGGGAATTTTTTGTTTACCATATACTAAAGACCACTGAAAGTATGTGGTCAATAATGAGTCAAAATACTTTCCATTACATGTAAAGTACCTTTTATTGTATTATTTGTATTCTTATTTTATATTGTGTTTTATTTAATTTATATTTTTATTTATTTTAATTAATTTAATTTTGTTTTATTTTATATTTATTTTTATATTATTTGATTTGATATTTAATTTTTTTATTGTTATACGTTTTGTTTTTATTTTCTAATATTTTATATTTTGGTGTTTTCTCTATGTATTTTGTTATTGTTTTATTTTGTTGTTGTTATTTATCTCGTTTTCTATGGTTTATTATTTGTACAGTCGAGAGAACAGTCGGAGGACGAGCTGGAAGAGTCCATCACCTTTCGCCGACTTCATAAACTCGTTAATTCAACTCGACGTGTGAGAAAGAAGTTAATCAGAATTGATGAGGCCAAAAAACACGGATCAAAAGGTGAGATATGAATGCGTTTCATTAACTTTTCACAATCATACATACTCATGTCACACATCACACCTGAAATGTACATAGCTGTGCAGATGTATGCAGAACATCTACTGTAGGATAAGACCATTTTTAACAGTAATAGAAAAATCACTGTGGAGTGAATTCGAGTTTCACAATTGGCATGTTTGATTTGATTAAAACGAACTCTGGTGAGATTGCTCTGTTAGTGCGGTTCATTTGAAGAAGTGTGAACGCTGCCATCCGAACTCTGGTGCAAAACCAAACAAGTGGAGCGAGATCGCTGAAAAGATGTGTCTCAGTCCTTTTCCAAACAAACTCTGGTGCGGTACGAGTGAAATATGAACGCAACACGGACCAAAGACATGTAAACGAACCAAAAACAGGAAAGGACAGGAGGCTCAAGCATGCACTGAGACCAGAAAAGTGTATTGAGAAAGTAAATGGGGTCAATAGTTTTCAGGTTGACTTGCTTTGTTTCTCCTCCAGACCCTGTGAGTCCTGAAGCGTTCCCGTCGGGCGAGGAGGGCTTCTCTCTCTACTCTGGGGTGCACAAACGTCTTGCCGTGTCTCAGGGTGACGGCCTGAGCTTCATGCTTCATGAACAGCTGTCTCTGGACAGAGACTCGGACAGTCTGACCACGTCTCCCTCGTCCAGCAGCTTAGACACCTACAGCAGCCACAAGCTCTTCAGTAAGTCCAGCAGCAGTCAGGGGCCGGAGCCGGCGTCTGGACCCGGCGGAGCAGTGTCTGGGCTGGACGCAGGCAGCGGTTCCTCCTTCTCTGAGGCAGACGGTGAAGTCGAGCCCAGGATGTCCCGCTCTGTGACCGACGGGGAGATGAGACGAGCCCTGAGCCCCTCGAACTACCATGGAGTGAGTATAAGCACTGCTTTGTTTTGTGTTTTGTTTTGTTTATTATCATTATTATTAGTAAAAAAAAATTATGAGCTCTGAGCCCCTCTAACTACCATGGAGTGCAAGTACTGTGTTTTGTTTTGTGTTTTGTGTTTTGTGTTTTTTGTTTTGTTTTGTTTTGTTTTGTTTTGTTTTGTTTTGTTTTTTGTTTTGTTTTGTTATTTATTTATTTATTTATTTATTTATTTATTTATTTATTTATGTTATTATTATTAAAAGAAAATTATGAGCTCTGAGCCCCTCTAACTACCATGGAGTGAGTACAAGTACTGTGTTTTGTTTTGTGTTATTTATAGTTGTTATTTGTTTTTATTTTTTTTTATTTCATTTTATTTTTTGACGAGCCCTGAGCCCATCTAATGGAGTGAGTATAGGTATTGTGTTTTGTTTTGTTTTATTTTATTTTTTATCCACCACAACGTTTTGTCTTTTAAAATTTTATTTTATTTTATTATACATATATATATACATATTTGTTCTAGGGGGATGTCAAGCTCCAAAATGGAAATAATAATAATAATAATATATATTAGGTTTTATTTGATTATTATATTTTATATTATTATATTTTCCATGTGTCAGGGTGACTTTAAGCTCCAAAATGTAAAAAAAAAAAATTATTTTTTTATGTGAAGAATAGATGTAATTTAAGTCATTATTCACTGAAAATGTAACTTGTATTGTCAAGATTTAAATGTAAAGATATAACTTGAGCCAGATTTCGCTTTTCGAACTCTATTCTTTGTGTCACAGAGGACCTGTAGCTTTGGAGGATTTGATCTCACAAGCCGATCTGTGTACATGGGCAACAGCAGCTTTGACCCCACAGTAAGGACACATTGGAAAACGGCAAAATAGTCATAAAATCTATTTCAAAATCTATTCAGCTTCTTGCATGGCGTTTTTATGATTTTGAAGTTGTGTATTCTGTCATGTCTGTCTTGCAGAATGAAAACGGCAACATCAGCATGAGAGACGCATCCAGATCTCCAACACCTTCCCGTATCTCTCTGGGGAAGAAGGTGAAATCTGTTAAAGAGACCATGAGGAAACGCATATCCAAGAAATATAATCCCTCTCCATCAGAGCAGGTGACTGTGTGATGAGGATTCATGTATAATGCAGATTACTGAAGGGACTACTGAGTAACAATTTTAGCAATTCCAATATAGCAAATCTGTCATTTTTGTCGAAGCAGAATTTGTGTATTGTCTTATCCAGTTTGTGTATGCCATGATGCTAGGGTGTTTGGGCTAGTTACTAACTGATTGTCAAAGTGTTTGTCATTTTTTATCCACCAAGCAAAATTCATGAAGTCTGCTTCCTTAAACACTAAAACCTAGGGTTAGGAAGTTGTTCAGATATCTTACTCCAATCTGAGCAACAGTAATAGTGATGCTTGACTTGGCAAACACCATTTATCTTGGAACCAAATTACATTTGAGTCAGCACCTGTAGAATTTGCTTTCATTCATTACAACTTGATTTCTGTGTATCTAGCGCCTTCTGTTGGCCATGGTATTGATTTCAGTGTGTTGTGTTTGACTCAGTCAAGCCCCAGCAGAGCTCCCAGCAGCCCTCAGTCTCCTCACACCGACACAGACTCTCTGGAGAAACCCAAACTCAAGGCTGGAGGATCAGTGGAGAGTTTGAGGAGCTCCCTCAGCGGTCAGAGCTCCATGAGTAAGTGTGTGTGTGGAAATGCTTCACTACACTTGTGCAAAGCACATTTATGAAAGTGTCAGATAAAATAAACAAATATAGACTTTATAATATTAAACCTTATTAAAGTATATATATGTACAAAATATAAAAATATAATATAATAGCCAAATAGGAAACAATGATCATCCCATAAATGGCCATTCTATGTTTTTATGTATTATGTTTTCATTCAAATATTAAAGAGCCAAAAGGTGTATAAAAGTATAATACAGAGTTGTTATTGTCAAGTAAAGCTATTAAAAAAAAAAAGTACTAAAATGACTAAAACTCAAATAAAAATAATAAAAAATGATTCATGACTTCATGAAAAAAAGTACATAACAAAATTACTGAAAAATTACGAATAAAAGATATGTATAATACAGTGGTGTTATTGTTAACTAAAACTATTAAAAAATAACTGAAATAAAATCTATTTAAATTGAAATAATTACTAAAATGGCTCAAACTAAAACAGAAATAAAAATAAATTAAAGAAATAGTAAAGAAATTCAAATGACAAAAGCACATAACAAAATTACAAAAAATTATGAATAATAGATATGTATAATACTGTGTTTTTGTTTACTAAAACTAAAGCTATTAAAAAGCGTTTTCATTACAAAACGAAAAATTATAAATTTTGCCCTGGCAAAAAAACTGAAATAAAACTAAAATTAGTAGAAATAAAACTGTTTAATATATAATTATATATATGTATATATATTATATATAAAAATATATAGTTTAATTTAAATAGAAGAATTAAAAAATTAAAAAATAATAATCTAAGATTAAAATCAAAACTGAAATACAAAATCTATTTAAAAATGTTATACAATAATAAATACAGTATTATATATTATAATAGTATATAATCAATACTAAAACAACAGAAAATGTATAAAATAATAAAGTATAACGAATACTGAATGTATAATGAAAGTATAATATAACAATAGAATATAACAGAGTAGATTAATAGATAATATACAAGCATGCTGGTCATCATGCAAAATAAACCTGACAGGGTGATGTTATAATTGGTGTTATAATTGAATTATTTTGTGAAAATGACTTGCTGACTGTATATTATTTAACTTATTACACATCTGCTTATCGTATAAACTGACATGAAATATATTATATATTTCTTTTGTATTATTTATTTATTTATTTTTGGGAAGAAATTGAAATTTAAAGACTTGTTATAGTCTAGTACAGAATTGACCAGAATTTATAAATATGGATTAAAAACCGGGGGGAAAAAAAATCCCTTATGGTATCAGACCATACTCTGAAATGGTACTAAATGATTACCGTATTCATATACCACGGTATTTACGCAGTACTTCAAAGAATACCAGGGTTGATCCATGGTACTTTTTGTCAGTAGACGTGTTTAAAGCATTAGTTGTTTTCGCAGGCGGTCAGACGGTCAGCACCACAGATTCGTCCACCAGCAACCGAGAGAGTGTGAAATCAGAAGACGGTGATGAAGACGAGCTGCCGTACAGAGGACCGTTCTGTGGCCGCGCTCTCGTACACACAGACTTCACCCCGAGCCCGTACGACACCGACTCCCTCAAACTCAAGGTCACAGCTGCTTTCTCATGAATAAACACACCATCAGCTTCCTTTGCTCTGCATCTAAAGCATGCGTTTGCCTTGCAGAGAGGAGATATGATTGACGTCATCAGTAAGCCGCCCATGGGCACGTGGATGGGGCTGCTGAATAACAAGGTGGGAACATTTAAGTTCATCTACGTGGAGACGCTAAACGAGGAAGAGGAGAAACCCAAACGCAGTGTGAAGAAGAGGAGGAAGAGCCATCCTCCCAAACCGACCTCTGTAGAGGAGCTTCTGGAGCGCATCAATCTCAAAGTAATGTCTCTTTAAACTACAAAAACACAGTTCCTTACTACGGAGTCCCAGAGGTCGGGACAGTGTGAAGACAAAAAAATATGAGATGGGAGGGAAAATGATTTGGTAATGCTGTTGCGTTCGCTCACAAAGAACACAAAAGTTTTGCTTGCGAACACAAAAGTTTTTGCAAGGGAACGCAAAAGCAATGACTTATTCCATCTCATATTTCGGTAACACTTTACAATAAGGTCTCATTTGTTAACATTAGTTAATGTATTTACTAACATGAACTAACTGAGCAATACATTTGTTGCAGTATTTATTAATATTTGTTAACGTTAGTTAATAAAAAATACAGTCGTTCATTGTTTGTTAGTTCACAGTGCATTTACTAATGTTAACAAATACAACTTTTGATTTTAATAATGTATTATTAAATGTAAATGATTAATAAATGCTGTAGAAGTGCAGTTCATTATTAATTCATGTTAATATAGTTAAGTAGTGTTATTTTAGTATTATTTATACACTATTATAGTATATAAATATATTGATATATATATATATATATACACACTCACCTAAAGGATTATTAGGAACACCTGTTCAATTTCTCATTAATGCAATTATCTAATCAACCAATCACATGGCAGTTGCTTCAATGCATTTAGGGGTGTGGTCCTGGTCAAGACAATCTCCTGAACTCCAAACTGAATGTCAGAATGGGAAAGAAAGGTGATTTAAGCAATTTTGAGCGTGGCATGGTTGTTGGTGCCAGACGGGCCGGTCTGAGTATTTCACAATCTGCTCAGTTACTGGGATTTTCACGCAAAACCATTTCTAGGGTTTTCAAAGAATGGTGTGAAAAGGGAAAAACATCCAGTATGCGGCAGTCCTGTGGGCGAAAAAGCCTTGTTGATGCTAGAGGTCAGAGGAGAATGGGCCGACTGATTCAAGCTGATAGAAGAGCAACTTTGACTGAAATAACCACTCATTACAACCGAGGTATGCAGCAAAGCATTTGTGAAGCCACAACACGCACAACCTTGAGGCGGATGGGCTACAACAGCAGAAGACCCCACCGGGTACCACTCATCTCCACTACAAATAGGAAAAAGAGGCTACAATTTGCACAAGCTCACCAAAATTGGACAGTTGAAGACTGGAAAAATGTTGCCTGGTCTGATGAGTCTCGATTTCTGTTGAGACATTCAGATGGTAGAGTCAGAATTTGGCGTAAACAGAATGAGAACATGGATCCATCATGCCTTGTTACCACTGTGCAGGCTGGTGGTGGTGGTGTAATGGTGTGGGGGATGTTTTCTTGGCACACCTTAGTGCCAATTGGGCATTGTTTAAATGCCACGGCCTACCTGAGCATTGTTTCTGACCATGTCCATCCCTTTATGACCACCATGTACCCATCCTCTGATGGCTACTTCCAGCAGGATAATGCACCATGTCACAAAGCTCGAATCATTTCAAATTGGTTTCTTGAACATGACAATGAGTTCACTGTACTAAAATGGTCCCCACAGTCACCAGATCTCAACCCAATAGAGCATCTTTGGGATGTGGTGGAACGGGAGCTTCGTGCCCTGGTTGTGCATCCCACAAATCTCCATCAACTGCAAGATGCTATCCTATCAATATGGGCCAACATTTCTAAAGAATGCTTTCAGCACCTTGTTGAATCAATGCCACATAGAATTAAGGCAGTTCTGAAGGCGAAAGGGGGTCAAACACAGTATTAGTATGGTGTTCCTAATAATCCTTTAGGTGAGTGTGTGTATATATATATATATATATATATATATATATATATATATATATATATATATATATATATATATATATATATATATATATAGTTCTAATACACAATAATAACCCTGGTTCATCGTCCTGCAGGAGCACATGCCCACGTTCCTGTTTAACGGCTATGAGGATCTGGATACGTTTAAGCTGTTGGAGGAGGAAGATCTGGACGAGCTGAACATCAGAGATCCTCAGCATAGAGCCGTCCTGCTCACCGCCGTGGAGCTTCTGCAGGAGTGTGACAGTGAGAGGCCGACTGCAAACACACACACACACACACACACACAAGGTGCGTTTACATGGAGCGTTGCATTCTGATTACAATTGCTTTAAAAGTCCAATCCGAATGAAAATGCTTCATGTAAACACCTCAATTGGAATAAAAATTCCCAAACCGAGTGAAAGAGGTGGGATAAACCTTTTCTAATCCGTTCGATAGGACATGTAAACACCTGATCGGATTGAAAACCGAATGTCAAAAGTTTCAATCCGATTTTGAAGCTTGTGACATATAAACACACACATCAACAAGATCACTTTATTTAGCCTTCATGTAAACACTAGTTCGGATTCAATCAGAATGATTTAATTCCAATTGAAACAAAAAGTGTCCATGTAAACATGCCTACTGAGCGATATTTTACTGTCCCGCCCGATTAACCGGTTTTTAACAGTGCTACCAATAGAATTAATTAGAAATATGTCTGCACCATATTTAAGTCACTAAAAGAATTTATAAGTCTCTATAAAAGTCTTATATATACTATTGTTTACCATTTAAGTTTTGAAATAAAGAAATAAATTATTTTATTCAGCAATACAGCAAAGGTGACTGTAAAGACATAATGTTATCAAATATTTCTATTTCAAATAAATGCTTCATCAAAGAATCATGAAACAAATAAATGTTTCTTGGACACCAAATCATCATATTAGAATGATTTCTGTAGGATCATGTGAGACTGGAGTAATGAAGCTGAAAATTCAGAGTTACCATCACAGAAATAAATCACATTTTAAAATGTATTTCAATAGAAAAGAGATATTTTAAACAATTTTTAACAATTCTTTACAATATTACTGTATTTTTGATGCAGCCTTGGTGAGCATAAAAGAAATTTAAAAGAATTTCAACGATAGGTATTTTTACTATTGGTAAATATTTATAATTGTAAATATGGTTTATTTAATAATATATATTTATATATACAAAATAAAAAATATTTTTTACAAATATTTTACATAATATTTACTTCAAAATTCACCTAAAAATGTCAGTCAGTAAGTGGATATAAAAATATATCACTGTAAAATACCCAGATACATATGTTTATTTCTCATTAAAATACTCCTAAAACAGTGTATTAAATTAAAAATTAATGTTTGCTCTCAAACAATTTTTTTTTGTGAGAGAAAAAAGTTAAGTTAAGAAGCTAAATTTCAGATGAATGTTACTTTGTCCCTCCTACATTAAATGTATTACATACAATTTTAATTTAAGCGTATGATTTGGTTTGTCAATTATTATTTTATTTTTTTTGCTTTGCTATGTATGCATCATAAAGCATGTAAATGCATTTATATGAACTACATGCATTGCAAATATTTATTATAGGCCATATCCAACATTTAATTTCATACAATATGTAACAGAAAAAGCTTATAATGTTACATGTGAATTGCGCCTACAGCATATATTCAAAAATAATTATCAGTCATACCAAAATAATAAAATCGAACCAAATCCCGACCACATTTTAGACTTCATGAGCATCATATCTTTTAGTAAAGAACTAAAATGGTGTTTTTTGTTCAGGTAACAGTGACCCGGAGCGCGAGGGATCATCCGGAGACTCTCAAGAGAAGCTTCTGTCCGAGGGCAGCGTCCCGCCAGGAGACTCTCCTCGAGACTCGGGCTGTTACGAGAGCAACGAGAACCTGGAGAACGGTAATGACAGCCTTCCTCACCTGTGACTCTCCAGCCCTCCTCTTCCTCCTGTCTGTGATCTCTGCATGGTCTTCTGCTTTCACTCGTCTCTCTTCCGTGAGGACGACGTCTGCTTTCATTCCCAGCATTCAGCGGACCAGAGCATCTCTCATCCACGGCATCAGTTACTCGTGACGTGACTTTGCATTGAGATTTCACTTCAGTCCCATTTCCATTCGAGAACCGACTTTCTACCGTGTTGCGTGATTTGCTGAATTTGTGTTGAACCAAAAAGAGTGAAGAAGTTTGGTCCTAAATCAATATTATTCACTGTTACAGCTTGAAATTCTGATCACATAAATGTTCAATATCATTTGCTTTGGTTTAGACGAACAAAAGAACACTAGTCATAACATGCTCATGTCAATAGCCCTTGTGAAGAGTTGACGATGTCATTATTATTATTTTTTTTGCTTGTGCTTGCGAGACGTTGCTGTTTGTGTGTGTATATTTTTCTAGTAAGAAATACTATGATGTTGCACAATATCTTTAAATGTGCCTAAAAATCATTTGTGATATGCAAACATATGAGACTAAAGTAGATATATTTACAAAACAAAAAAAAGTCTATACATCTTGCTCCACAGTTAGAGACGAGAGATACAATCATAGCTGCGATGACATCAAAATGTCTTGAGGTATTCAGTCTTAAATAAAGAGTGAAACTCATGAAAACATGTCCAGGTCACATTTCACCCCAAAATCAACTCGGAAAAATACAGAATTAAAAGAAAAGGCCTGTTTTAAGCCAATTCTTCTTTTTTCATATATATATATTAAACACATTTCCCACTCAAATGTGTGTTTATATAAATGCTAAATGACTATTTAAATGGAAAATTCTCATTACAGTTTTTGTGATAACTATTATTTTTAGTGGTACTTGTCATTATTATAATACACTGGTTTTTTTTTAAATTAACTATAAATTAAAGCAGTACACTACAGCCGTGTTAATACTTTAATACATTAATACTAATTTTTATAATATTATTTAATACTAACATAAAAATTAATAGAATTGAAATTGTCTAAAAGTATTAATAATATTATAATATTATGAATTAAAATAGATAGTTTAGTTTAATCAGATATAATTATATTAGATTATTAATTATTTAAAAAAAATTGCATTACATTAATAGTGACTTTTTTTTTTTTTTACAGTTTGAGGGTGTTTAATGACAATCTCACAGTGCAAGAAGTTCATAACGGAGTGATCGTTTTTGTTAAGCAAAATGTAACTTTTCATTTATTTCTTTGATTTTGGGATTACATATGACCCGGAAATGTCCTTAAGATTTTGTAAGATTCATCCACAAATGTCTTACATGTTCTTTGCAACTGTGGCTAAAAAAAAAAGCGTACAGAATCCATGTACATGGATCCGACTGAGCTCTGTGTGTGTGTGTCACTGACCGAGGGAGAGATGTCAGTCAATGTCATTACAGAAGCTATGGAATAAAATACTCTATGATCTCTTCATCTGAATCGCCTGCTTATTCCTGTCTGCTCCTCTCCTTTTCCATCCAGTGCATTCTGTTCACTCTTAAACTATATATTTCATCACTATGCACAACCAATCAGTTTCTCTTTGCATGATCTTTTCCGTCAGTCTATGATCTGTCTCAAGGAAAAATGCTGATGTTTAAAAGATTTGTTTAATGTTTTTTTAAAGAAGTCTCTTATGCTCACCATGCCTGCATTTATTTGATCAAAAATACAGTAAAACTTTCTATTTAAATACATTTTAAAGTGTAATTTATTCCTGTGATGCCAAGCTGAATTTTCAGCATCATTACTCCAGTCTTCAGTGTCACATGATTCTTCAGAAATCATTCAAATATGCTGCTCAAGAAACATTTATGATTATTATCAATGTTGAAAACTGATGAATAGAAAGTTAAAAAGAACAGCACATTTGAAAAAGAAATCTTTTGTAACATTATAAATCTTAACTGTAACTTTTGATCAATTGAATGCATACTTGCTGAATAAAAGTATTAATTTCCCTAAACTTGGTAGTGTATGATAAAAAAAAAAAATATATATATATATATATATATATATATATATATATATATATATATATATATATATATATATATATATTTCCAGTTGTGTCGTTTCGAACTCGTATGACAAATTTTTAACTGTGTTTTGTTGTCATGTTGAATCACATCTTCTTCACGTGAATCTTCTTGTAGGCAAAGGCAAAAAGACGTCTCATTTAAGCAGGTCCTCATCAGGCTTTGAGTCCAGCCATCTCTCCTCCCCTGAGTTTCCCATCCCACCCCTCTGCCATTCCAGCAGGTTGAGCCCAAAAACCAGACCGGACCTTCCACTTCCACTGCAGGTCGACTCCATGCAGGATCTTCATCTGGGAAGGAATCACTACATCCTCGGAGGAAAACCCCTGAGTCGCAGCTGTGGCGCCTTGGATCATCAGTCTAGTCCAACTGAGCTGTTGAAGCGTTACCTCTCAGTAGAGGAACTTCATCTGCACAGAAAATTGTCTGACAGTATTGAGGAGACTTCAAGTCAAGTACAGGAGAATGTTGAGTCTGAAGAGATTGTATATGGAGCCCAGCCGTCCTCAAGCGTTTCAGTGGTGGAGTATGAAGAGGTTCCTGTAGATGATCGTCCTCCAAGCACACAGCGCATGAAACCACCGATTCCTCCAAAACCTCTTCCACTGCCGTTATTAAAGAGCAGGGACACTGGCGTCGGGAGAAATGAGGTTTCCACAAGCACATCGTCTAAGACGAACTCTGGCCAGGAAGGTCCCAGGAACTCCAAGTCACTCATTTACAGACCGGCCAAGAAAGTTCATTCTGGGAAAATGGCCAACCTGGAGACTTTAGTGGAGGAAAAGTTATGCTCTGATGGCATCGACCTCACAGATGAGCCATATTCTGACAAGGTATCTGGTTTTTTTCTGACTTGATTAATGTTATATATTACAGATGTTGTCTTTGCAGATAACCCTCTGGTGGTTTTTGGTCATTTAGACTGAAAAGTAATGCATTTAGAATTTTTATTTTTTTTACTTTATTGGAATGGTACAAAACTTGATGACTTATGTCGCTCTTGGTGTGTGAACACAAAAAAATTATGGATGATTAAAAAAGGGTAAATAATCTTTGAAAATAGTCACACTTGTGATAGGAAAAAAATGGGAAATATGAAAATACAGAACTATTGTATGGGGTACAATCTGCAAATCAGCCACAATGAAGATTTTGTGTCTGTGTTTGTACGGAGCCCCTAAAGGGACAGTGTGAAGAGAAAAAATATGAGATATTTGAGGAAAAGATATTTGTCGATGCTTTTTGTTCGCAAACAAGGTCAAAAGGTTTTGCGAGCAATACAAAGTTTCTCGGGGGAGAGAATGCAAAAGCATTGACATTATTTTTCCTCCCATCTCATATTTTTTTCCACCACCAATGTCCCTTTAGAGGCTCTGTAAAAACCAAAACCTAATAAAAGTAAGTAATTATGTCTGAAAATACTCAGCATCTAGAGAATGCACAGACATATATTTAATTTGAACACACTGCATTAATTGGAAAAATTGAAAAAAATTGTTTAACTATTCCAGCATTTGTATTATATAGAAATAAATGGTGCATAATTTAGAGGTAAATATTGTTTAGTACTTCTAAATATAAAATGTTAAAGAATACATATTATTGAAACAAAATATAGTGCAATTATTTCATAAAACAAAATGTTACACTTATTGTCTTCGGTCTGTTTTGATCGTCAAGGATGTGACCCTTAGCCTTTCAAAGTATACTCTATTTAAATAGCGAGCGAACGCAGGCGGTCGACACATGCGCTCCAGAAAATTTCATCTTTGTCAATTAAAAAAAAAAAGTGTATTCTCGCGTGCAATATGGCGGAATAGTCCCGCCTTCTAAGTAAAAGAGCCAATCGCTGATTGGTAAAATCACAACATCACTGCAGCTGCCATTTCAAGCTTTGGTTCCCAACTTTTTTAACGCTATTTGAGCATAAGAAACAACATTTATTGGACAGTTAATGTGAGATTTTATTGCTGATTTGAAATATGTTATTTAATTGTGAGTTCAGCAAGCAGTTTTTGAGATTTCAGGATTCACCCATTCAAATAGATAGGACATTGAATGCCCGAAATAGCTGCCCGGAGGCGTTGCAAATATGGCCGCCGAGTGAACAGACTTTCCTTGAAAGGGACTTTGACCAAAGACTATAGAATAACACAAGACGCATCACTCGTATTGTTTTGAATGGGGAACGCTCAACATGGTGGAATAAGTCCCGCCTTCTAAATAAGAGCCAATGGCCGATTGGTAAAGTCATCACATCACTGCATTTGCTGTTAGGAGCTCCGGTTCCTATAGAAACAGTCAGACGCGAGCTTCCACTGCACATGCACATTAGCTTGATCCAGCCAGAAAAATTTAGTTTTCTGTCATGATTAGAGCGTTTAGAAACAAAATGTATGAGACAGTTGTTGTCAGATTTCGTTGGTGATTTCAAATATGAAATTTAATCGTAAGCTTGGTGAACAGTTTTGGAGAATTTGATGTTTCCCCATTCAAAGAGAAGCTGCACTTGCATGCCGGAGAGGCGTTTCAAAGATGGCCGCCGAGTGAAATGACTTGTCTTAAAGGGACGTTGGTTATATTCAACTGTCTGAAAACAAAACAGGGATTTTTCTTTGACTAAAGTTGCAGCTATCTCATAATCCCCTCACACAAGGGCTTGGCAATGTAGTTGTTGCAGTTTTCTGTATTTTGCTGTTGTTCCATCTATTTAGTTTGTTTTTCCATCTATTTAGTTTCTACTGTGACACAATGGCCTTGGCTAGTGTTGTAAAGTACTATACAAAGTACTATAGTTTATTGATCTTTCTTGTCTTTCTTTCAGCATGGCCGTTACGGAGTGCCTTTCTCTCTGATCCAGAGATATTCTGAAGATCTGGACAAACCTTTGGGTGACATTGCCATTCTGATTGATCAGACAAGAGTCCAACGCCTTCTAAAGCAGCATCGTACAGCAGTGAGTGTCCTGTCTCGTGACGCCATACAGTCAATGGGTCTCATTCATGAAACATTCGTAAATATACGAGTAAATATGTGAGTGATTTGCGCGTAAAGAGACATTCCCGAAAATTCTTCTCCTGATTCACAAATACTTCGTAAACGTCAGATTTGATAGTGAAATGTGTGTGTGGGTTAATGAATTCCAATCACTCGTAAATGGGACGCGCGTGCACGCTCATTCTCAATTACCATAAATCCCGCCAATTAAAACCGACTGACAGCTATATATGGGCATCATATTATGACACGAAACGAAGGATTTCAACATGTCTTCTCAAAAGCGAATGCTATTGTATTATTACATGTATAATTTTGGAAGAAAAAAAAAAAAAAAAGCGAATGAAGAAGAGAAATTTCTCAGATGCAGAAATTGAAGTTTTATTATCAGAAGTTCATTCAAAACGCCACATTTTATTTTCAAGCGTACATAGTGGCGTATCAGGTCCTAAAAAAAAAGGATTTTTTTAGGTAATAGGCTACATGCTTTAGGTAAAAATGCTTGGCAGCATATTACAGATGCAGTTAATGGAGTTTCATCTTTTAATCGAACAGTCCCAGAAGTGAAAAGAAAATGGTTCGACATGAAGCTTGACTGCAACACTTGTAACTTGCGGACTTGTAAAAAACAAAACAAAAAAAAAACAGCTTGAATATAAAAAAATAAAAAAAAACTTGTGGACTTGTGTTCCTTTTGCAGATGCTATTACTGGCTCTCGTAATACAAGTAAAAAGAAAAACCGTATGTAATTACTATATATAATACTTTTTCAAAATGCTGTGTAAATATGTACCCGATTACGTTGAATTAAAATGCAGTTTATTAATGAGCAAAACGTTCGGATGTTAAACGTACTATTTACGCGTGGCTGGGAGCAGGTGTAGATTTCTTTCGTACCAACTAACATTTGGGAAATACGAACATTTTAATGAATCCGAAAATTTACGCCAGAACCACTTTACACACGATTTACACAAAAATTCGTTCTGCTCGTGTTTCATGAATGAGACCCAATGAGTGTCAATGCACCCTTTTCACATTTCTGGGGTTCTCCGAAGCGGAAATCGTCATAGTTGGGTAAACTTTTATAGTGGTGAACGGGAGACATCAGCAAATGTCATTTTTGCACTAATAGCAAAAGGAAAAAATCCATGATAGTATTTCCATGACTCTCCAAGAGGGAAAAAATATTGAGAGAAATATTGAAATTTGCCGTTTCATTAGAAACACCCTTGCAGCCATGTTAATTTTTAAGTTAAGTAACGTTATAGTGTTATAATGAACATATGAAAAACTTTACTAGATTTGTGATGTTGATCTGTGTAAACGCTTCATCACTGTCTGTGAAAAGGGTCAGTTGCACATTCTTTATAAACGTGTCTGACTTTGACTTTCTTTCGTATGTCACAGATCCCATTGAGAGGATTGTCAGAGATATGTGTGATCCCTTGAGCACTTCTGGACAACATCGTCCTGATTCCTGAACTGTGGGAGAGGCTTAGGATAATACCAGCTGATCGATTATAAACCCAGCTGACTCCGGAAGTTTAAAGATCATGAATCACTGACTCTCCTAGTGGAATTTGACATGCTTTTGATTCACCTGAAAGTTTTTTTCTAATTCAAACTTCTCTTCACCTGTCCTTTTAGGCTTGAGACAGCACAGTAGAAACTGAAGTAGTCTGACATGTATTTGTGGTTTCATTTGAAACCTCCACTAGTGGACACTGAAGAACGATTGGTTTTGAATCAAATTTAATCTGTTATGATCAAAAGGCACCAGTTCCAAATTCTTTAGGAGTTTGTGGAAACCATAAATGTTGCCTTTGAAAATGTATATAATAGTTCATCTGAGTGAAACCTATTTTTGCTGTCATTTGTTTTGGATAGATCATCATTATATTGATATTTTATTTTAATAGAAGCAGTTTTTATATTATTTTGTTATCTGCCCAAACTAAAAAAGCATTTTCTCTGTAAACTGCATTGTCTTATATTTTGAGTAATGTTCATATTGATTTCAAAACATATTTATTTCCTGCTGTAATATAGGACTTATTTGATAATTTTTGCTTGTAAAAATTTACATAGGCTACATATTTTAATCAATAACGTTCTGTTATGGGGTAAAGAAGGGTTCTGTTCTGTTATGGGCTAATGCAAGTTGGTGTGAATGAACTGAATGTTTGTAAATGTATTTTCAGAGATGTGTTTAAAAACTAATAAAGCTTTTGATTAGTTAAAAACTTTGATTCATTTTATATGTATACACACAGTTGATTTTACATCAACTTCTAAGATTAGTATAGACCTGTTGGAAATGTAAGTTGTGTAATATAGTATGTAAATAATAGAGTCGGGGTTCTCAAACTCAGACTTGTCACACTTGAGTGAATTTGTACACGGACTTGGACATTTTTATACTTTTTTCGAGTACGGTCAAATCCGTGGGACTAGATGACACAATATAGTATTATTCAGTAATGAAACAAAATGACTTACATTGTGTTTGTGTAAAACTACTTATACTGTGTTTGTGTTCACAGTTGAGCGCATGGATGCAATGGCCAATCATAGGCGTTTTAGAGTCACCATGTGCGGAAATCACTCAAAATGTAAATAAGAGATTCATTGTTTCATTCAAACAGCTTTATTGTTTATAACAGGAGTTTTTATTTACAGTAATAAAGTACTTAAAAAAACATTTGCAAACTATTATAGTTAATAAAAAACTATTAGGCTATATATTGTATTATATACTGTTATTATAGTTACAAATGAATACTATTTAATTAGCTCATATGTAAAGAGTTAAATGTTTTTTATCCTAACCCTAAACCTAACTGATGTATTTTTTTTTTTTAGATTATTATTATTATTAATTTATTATTCATTTTTTAAAAAAAAAGTTTAAAAGGGGCGTGGCCACACAGGTTTGAGAACCACCGGGTTAGGGGATCATTTCTGTAGCAATTCACCTTTCGGCACTCCTCCTCTCGGCACGCCCATTCCCCCGACCTGCAGCTAAACTAACCCTGTCTCGAATGAGGGTCCAGTGGGACCGTGTCTCTGGCACTGACTGCACACACACCTGCAGGTCAAACACCGCCACATCATGATACGTTTACAGAGAAAATCTGACCTGAGCACATGGAGACTTTTCTACTGCTTTCAGACCGAAATGATATCGGTGTGTGTTGATCATCAGATGGATGAGTAAAATTCTCTCATGAGAATATGATGACTTTTCGAAATCATCCCTCTCATAAACACTTGACCGGTTACATGCGCGCGAGGAGCCGGAGGGAGAACTGGCTCGCGGTGGTTCTGCTCCGAGTCTCGCGCCGGGATTTGAGCTTCTGTCTGACCGCTCTCCTCATATTCTGTCTGGGGTCTGTGTTGTATCAGTTCAACGGAGGAGCACCAAAAATCCTGCTGGATGTGGGATATTATATAGGTAAGACCTCAAACATTTCAGAAGGCATGGGGTAAGTTGTCACAATGAAGAAGACTATTATTAGGGAAAGCTGTCCTATGTGTTACTGTAGTTGGCTATTGTTATATTGTATATTAGGCTACAATAGCCGACAGTAACACATGATACAGCTTTCTCCAACATGAGACTGACTGTAAGAAAATTACTCTTGTCCTTAATGTATAGCAAATTGAATTCACTAATGTATATATTTTTTTTTTTTTTGTCCACTTGTTTATTCAAGAGTTATAAGTGAGACTAGAATTTATCCTAATTTAATGATTTGAACTACTGTCAGTGTTTTAACAAATAAATGCACTGCTAGAGTAAACAAGCTTAGTGTAATTGGATTTTGACTCAAAACCTCATAAATACCTTTAAACTTTTAAAAACTATGGCACCTTTTTTAAAGAACTTTTTTATTATATAATAAGCGGCTCTAACAGTAACAGTTCAGTTGTTGCTTCCACTGAAATATGAATATAAACAGTTTCATGACATTTCTAACTAATTGAATGTACCTAATGGTTGTCAAGGTTCATAAAGAGCAGACTGTCAAAGTTTCCTGTCTCCACTATGAGTCCATACTCAGTGTTGTTCTTGGCTCGTGAGACCCACAGTGAATTCCACAGGAGTCCATGTTAACTGGATGATATGAGGCCTTTCATTGTGCGGGACTCTTCATTCACTCGTCCTACAATGACAGCAGTCACCAAAACTGACAGCTGGATGGAAGGGTGGAATAACCTTTTAAAAGATATCACTCTCACATTGCAGCATGCAAGCTTTAAACTCTACAAATATTATACACATTAAACTTAAGAAATGTGAGATTATCAGTTATGATAGTGGGTGGACTGAACATTTGGACACATTTGGTATACAAAGCTATTTGTAATGTTCAGGATGCACAAATATATCCACAGATACATTTTTGATGATTATTTTCAACTTTTTAGGGAGATTGTCTGGTGACCATGGACCTTTAGCACCCAGAGTAAGAGCACTGCATGTCATATACTACAAGATTTGAGTGCTTGAATCTCATCTGTTACTTATATCTTACACAACTGATGCAAATCCATTTTCATTCCACCATAATGTAAGATTGTTCTGAAGCAGACACTCTTTGAATACTAAGTTTTTTCCTCTGTTGCAGGCTTTACCTTTCCCAAGTCAGGTTGTGTATAACAGGGTTGGTAAGTGTGGAAGTCGCACTATAGTTTTGTTGCTGCGCATGTTGGCGGACAGACATCAGTTCACACTCATCTCCTCTGATATTCACAACAAGACCAGACTCACCAAACGTGAACAGGTACTTAAAAACAATGCTGCAAATGATGATGAGATGACTAGTTCTGGTCGATAATTGTGTCTGCTTGGCCAGTGAAGTTGATACCTAAAAATGTGAATGTTCCTTTTTTCTGCGTAGCTGCCATTTAATTATTTCATCATTATTATTCCAGTGTATTTCAGCCACGATTAAACCATCAATGGTTAATTTTAACTGTTCTCCTTTCATTCCCATGTAGGAAAATCTCATTAGAAACATCAGCACAACTCCTCAGCCATTTCTTTACACCCGACATGTGCATTTTCTCAACTTTAGCAGGTATTATTATTATTATTATTATTTTTTATTATTTAGGTAAGTTGATGCTTCTTTTATATAAGTTAATGTACAGTGCAGTCATTATTGCAAGATAAACTGGTGAAATGACTGTACCTACATTAGCTCACTTACGACTACTTATCAAATTAATTGATAAATAGTTCACCCAAAAATGAAAATTCTGTCATCATTTATTCAACCTCAAGTTGTTCCAAACCTGTATGAATTTCTTTCTTCTGCTGAACACAAAAGAAGATAGAGTGAAGAATATGGATAACCGAACAGTTTATGGGCCAATGGGGTCCATCAACTGTCTGGTTACCAACATTCTTCTAAATATCTATTTAAATTAATAACTTGAGGGTGAGTAAATGATGACAGAATATTCATTTTTGGGTGAAGTATCCCCTTTAATACTTAGACAATATTGATTTGAATTTTACCTAAAGCTTCCGCTAAAGAGCTAAACAATACTAAACAATCAGTCTAATCTGCAACAATATTATGGTAATATTAACACTATCACTGTTAATAACACTGTCATCTGAGGTAATTTTCACGACAGTTGATAAACAAGACTCAAGATTGGGCCATTCTCGTTCGTATGACACATAAGAACTGAAACGCTCAAAAAATAAAATAAAAAGGAGCACTTGTATGTATAAAGAGAAAACATACATTTATTTCAATTGGAAAAAAAATAGTTTTAAGAATCAACTTTTCCTCAGTTCAGTAGGGGTGTTCGATTCTGCATTTTCCGCAGTCTACTCCGATTCCTGACTCCCACCGTAGGAGTCGATGAAATCAACTCCCGAAATCATCTTTATTTGCTCCATTACATCATTATTACAAGTCAAGCCAAATCACCTTTATTTACATAGTGCTTTATACAATACAGATTGTTTCAAAGCAGCTTTACAGTGATAACAGGCTGTTGTTTAGCTGAAGTCAGTTCAGTGTTGATTCAGTTCCGTTGTAAAGATCATCAATTATAACAAAAAACTGTCGCCGCCCAACTCAGTTCAGTTCTCATACAACAGTGTCAGTACAGTCAGATCAGTGCTTGACCTCTTTAAAGCAGGATGGATTCTGATTGGCTGTCAATGTCTTTCTAAAAAGTGAATCCAACGATATCGTTCCTATAATGTCATTATCATTATAGTTGTGATGTGGACTCTGCTATTTGTTTAAATCTAGAACGATTTGTAAACTTACATCTTTATCGTTATCCTCCTTGGTGTGAACGGGCCTTAATTAACAGAGATAAAATAATGGATATTTGAATATGATTCCTCTCTCTACTGTAATCAGGTTTAGAACGGATGAGCCCGCACACATCAACATCATCAGAGATCCGATCAACCGATTCTTATCCAATTATTTCTTCCGGCGGTTCGGCGACTGGAGAGGGGAAGAGAATCACGTCGTACGAACCCCTGCGATGAAAGACGACGAAAGATACTTAGTAAGAGCTTTAAAAACAAACGTGTTTCTTAAGAAAGTAAGTTAGTATCTCCAAGCGAGGTTAGAGAAACAGAGAACTGAGTGAATGAGCATTGAATGAACTATTACTGTCCTAAATGAAGTCTGTACAGCTCTGTGTGATACGCATGATGAATGCTTCCTTCACAACTCAGCAGGCAGCGTTTATGAACATGGTTTACTCAGTCTATATTTAGTGTGAGACTGACTGTGCTGCTGGTTTTCCTGTCATTTATTAGTGTGACATGTGGTAATCGTTTACAGGCAGTGTATGTACATACAGTATGACATCACCGGGGGAAACACAACTAGACTTTTACAGTTTCTCTAAAGATACCAATGCAGTCATATTCATCACATACATCACATGCATGGGTATCCATGATTTCTGTTCAAATAGTAATTTTCATTTGTTCATTTTTTGCAACTTTCCCTGGAATGTTCTGGATTTGTTTGCATAGCAGCAGGAAATAGCCAGGCGTGGGTCTTTGGTTGGAGACTTAGATGAATGACCCCATAGTTCAGACCCCTTGTGGATGAATATATAAACAAACGACTGTTCTCAGAGCTTCAGTTCCAGTTCAACAACCAAATCAGTTTAATAGCACTGATGTAACTAACTGAAATGTTAATGTTGGCTCTTTGACAGATTGCTTTTGTTCTTCTTTTTGTAAGTTGCTTTGACTAAAAGTGTCTGTTAAATGCATATATGTAAATGTTCTTCTGGACCAAAGGACATCAGCACATGCATCTTGGAAAGCTACCCAGAATGCTCCAATCCCCGGCTCTTCTACATTATCCCATATTTCTGTGGGCAGCATCCTCAGTGCAGGTGATATATTTATATCCGGACGTTACTGCTACTGTACATCTTATGTGATTCATTTTTAATGGTTCCAGCATTTTTTATCAACTCTGAATCAATAGATTCCCATGAGTGATCACTGGAACTGATCAATAATCTGTAATGACCTAGAGAGCCGAGTTTGTGGGCGCTGGAAATGGCCAAGCAGAATGTTCTGGATCATTACCTGCTGGTAGGGGTGTTGGAGGAACTTCAGGATGTGTTGCTTCTGCTGGAGAGACTCCTTCCACACTTCTTCTCTGACGTCTTGAACATCTACAAAAGTCCAGGTAAGACCTTTCATATAATTTTGCATAATGATTTGACTGGTCACCATTTAAAAAAAAAAAAATTGCCACCATTTTAATAACCTTTTTGCACATTTTAATTAATTTAATTATTTAATGCATGGCAGTATCTGAAATGTTGCTCAGAAATTATATTAATAAATACAAAAAAATTACTTAAACATTTTAATAAATATAAATATAATTTATATCATTTTATATAAATTATATAATTGTATAAAAAATACATTTTTATATTAAGTGAAATTACTTAAAAATACAAAAAGTATTTCAATAAATGTTGTATTTTTTTTCAATTATTTAACTTAATATTAAAAAATATAATTATATAGACCTCCAAGACCAATACCAATCACACAGTAAAATCCAGTGTTAGATAATTAAGTGATTTATCAAGTGATGATTGAACATTAGTGATGAACACCTGCTGTTAACAAACAGAATCACTGAAGGAAAGAGAAACAACAAGAACAGAACAAAGAGAAGAGAAGAGACGAGCAGAAACGCAAGAACTAGCCTATAACTGACTTCCAGCCACAGCCTTATGTATGATTTTGGGCTGTCCCAGAAAAAAAGATGACCAATCGTGAGATAGAAGATGATCTCACCATCATCGAGTCCATCTGGGAAGTTACAGTAGTGTGAAAAGTTGTAGGCACTTGCATAAAAATGCTGTGAAGTGAGGATGCTTTCAAAAAATAATGTCATAAATAGATTTTATTGATCAATTAACTAACTAAATCAAATCAATATTTGGTGTGACCACCCTTTGCGTTTAAAACAGCCTTTGTCAGAGGGACACTTGCACTTCTCAGGTAGCTTTGCTTTTAGGCTTCTTCAAGCGTCTTGGAGACGTTGTCGCAGTTCTACTGAATTTAGTCTGTCTCAGTTTTTTTCTGTTTCTTCATGTAATCCTTCATGTAATCACAGACAGACTCGATGATGGTGAGATGATGGCTTAAGCTTTATTAAAAATAATTGATGTGGCTCCGTGTCTGTCTCGGTTCAGAATACAGGAAGCTGGGGAACATGACGGGCACCGTCCACAAACAGACTCCTAATCTAGAGGCCCTGCAGGTGCTTTATCAGCGCATGGAGTACGAGTACAAATTCTACAACTTCGTCAAAGCTCAGTTCCACCTCACCAAGAGGAAGATCGGTCTGAGAACAGGCCCACAACCCTCCAGACATTATTCTAGTGTGATTCAGAGGAAGGACCTACAGGGGGAACTGGAGGAAGAGGAACCAGAAGACTCGCTCGACTGGACCCAACAGACCTGAGATCAGATATAATCTAAAATCATTCAGGTGAACCATGCAACTGGATAAAGCTTGAAAATTATCAGCATTTCTTATGTTTTATCTGTAAAAAAAACAGTTACACTAAATGTTGTCATTAGTATTCTTAGATTGTTGAATATTTAACAAATTTTAATAATTTGTTCCTTTTTATGATTCTTTGAACAATTTTAAAACATATTGGTCACATTGCAACTGTTGTTTCCCTTAATAATAAAATGAATGAATTTAGAGATCATTTGATATGCTTATGAAGAGTACTTCTGTTTAGTGGAAAATAAGACACTTGACAGCATTAATGGTAAGACAATATTCTTCATAAAAATATTTAGTGTCACACTGACAATTTGTTCATGTATAGTTAAAGTAGTCAAAGGTGAAGTTTGAATAGCACAAATAAAGACGATTTTCAAACACTCACTTATAGAATTTAAATATATTTCAACATTGAACATTTTACACATTTTATCTTCAAGATTAAATACATTTTACCTCCTAATTGAAAACATCCTATAAACTGATGACATGTAGAAATGATCAAAAAAATTGAGTAATACAGAAATCAATCATTTTGATAAATATTTTCGATGCAAAATGACATCAGATTGATCTTTTTTTCATGATTGATCTATTATTAACATGAAAGTGCTATTTCTCATGCACAAATGCAAAGATATCAGTATGAAAATCATATCAAATCAAGTCTAAAACTTCAATATAAGTGTAAGACACATGAGATTCACAGTCTGGCTAGAGGTGGTTTTTCGCACAGACTCTGTCTCAGCAGATCGAGCGCGTCCAGTGCCGTCCCCCAGCTCAGAGTAACACCACAGCCTCCATGGCCGTAGTTGTGCACCAGAGGCACCTGACGGCCCTGTACAGACAGATATTCGCGCTCCACCCGCAGGTTAGCCCTGCCTGGCCGCAGTCCCACCCACTCCCCCATCACCTGAGCCGCTCGCAGGGACGGTTCCAGTCGAATGCAGCGCTCCAGGATCCCCTCGCTGTCCTCTTTATCCACCTCCATACGCCAGTCGCCCTCCTGCCGCGTGCCTCCAATGTTGACGTACCTCACTCCAGGGTAGATGTAGGTCTTGCCATCTCCATCTCTTACGAAGTTCTTCAGCCAAGGAGCGTTAAGCGTCAACATTTGTCCTCGAACTGGATAGACCTCATCATCATTCACCAAAAAACGTGAGCCGACACCTGAGCAGTTCATGATGGCATCGTAATTCAGGGCCATTTTATGAAGATCAGTCACCTTTTCATGAAGGATCTGACCTCCAGCTACTCTAAACCTATTGGGAAATATAGATGAACATTACTGATTTATTTAGTATACACTTTACCCTTGTAGTCTTTATATTTGTTTTAAAAATGGACCCTTTTTACATGTCTGGGGTTCTCAGATGTAGAAGTTATCATAGTTGGGTAAACTTCAATCATTTTCTATATAATCATTTTTGTGTTACCAAGAAAAAATACATGACAGCTTTTCTATGACTTTCCAAAACAGGAGAAAATATTGACAGAAAAGAGAAAGAAGACTCCCTCAGCCATATTAGAAACACTCACACAGCAGCGTTAAAGGCCCACTGACTATGGCGGTTCACATGACGCTAACGTGAAACCAGACTTCATTTGCCCCAATAGAAAGCATATTTACATGGTCTGAATCGTTCCCTATCCCCTATATAGTGCACTATGTGCCATTCACCATGTAGAAAATAGTAAATGTGTGAACAAGTGATTGATTTTAGCAAGCAGCTTCAGCGTCTATTTATAATGTAGGGGGCGGGACGCTTTAGATTCTAGAGAGCATTTGATTGGACAGAAAATCTGATGAAATTTTGATTTCATGTGGACTTCAAACAGTTTTCTGTAATTTAATGCCAATATTACACAAAGTATAGTGTTATAAATGTACATCATTTAAAAAAAAAAATAATTATATAAAAAACTTGGCTAAGTTTTATGATGTTAATAAGAGAACTTGTCATTACAGTCTGTGAAAAGGGTCCATTACATGAATTATATAAAACTTTTTAGTACCTTTTTTCCAGCCATGGCAAGTAGCTCAGACATTCACACTTTAATGTGGTGAACGCTTGTCCAAACTTATGATTAGGGAAACGCTTCATTTCATGATCCGTCATGTATCTGAATCCAAATACCAAATCTGCCCAGTAGGGCTTTTTGTCGCAGGGTACATCCTTGAAAACGTGGTACCTAAGAGGATGCAATGTTGAGATTATGATAAATGAAAACCACATCAATACATTATCTTTTAGTGTGATCACTAGGGTTTTACCCGGAGCTCAAGTACACGCCAGCATCTCCCGCTTGTGGGGAATCTGCGATGGCCAGAAGATGATCAAATGACTCCTTGAACCAACGCCGTTGCCGTTCAAGAGGGATGTCTAGTAAAAGAGTTCAATAATAATCAATTTGACCGTTTTACATAGACGGGCCTAAAAGATAAAAAGGGCATAACCTCAAACACACAATACAATGGCAAATTTGCTGCATCTGTCAGTGTTCATCTCACCAGGAAACTCAGTGGCTAGGAGGATTCCAGCAGCTCCATCACTGGTGGTGTCGGGCGAGAACTTCTCAGCAACAACAGTTACAGAACAGTGTGGAAGCGTCCCAGCAACACACACTGCCGTGGATAAACCCACCACACCTGCTCCGACCACCAGCACTTTCACACGCTTCATCTCTCAGCTCAACTACAAGATCCAGAAGAGATGCTTTAGTGAGCTAATAAACGCCTCTGCAAATATTGATCTATAATTAACTGCAATTATTATCATTTAGGCCCTGTTTCACAAACAGCCAGGATTAGGCCTTAGTTCAGTTAGGACATTTAAGTAGTTTTTTTATAAACGTGCCTTAGAAAAAAACATTACTGGTGTGCATCTTGAGACAAACTATTTTAAGATATGTCAGTGCAAGGTGCTTTCAGTTAAAACAGCTCAAACATGTGTTTTAGGCTTAAGCCTCGTTTGTGAAACTGGGGATGATGTAATTAACTTGATTAAAAATTAATTGATTCACAGCCCAACTCAATATAGGCCTAGTATTTATTCACTTTAATACAATTACAATACCTTATGCACTCCCTGGTCAGAACATCATTAAATATTTACAAATGTAACATTTAAATGCGATTTGTTTGAGGTTTACAACATTTAATAAACACATTTAATAGCAGCCATCAAAATATACATTTTTATATCAATTGTTACTGAAGAAGCTTGCTGATTTTATTACCGTTCACAATGTTGTTATTCGTGTGTTTTTTAAAGCTAACAAAAAAAAAAATGGTAACAACTGTTCATTGTTAGTTCACAGTGCATTAACTAATGTTAACAACATTTTAATGAAGTATTAGTAAATGTTGAAATTAACATTAACACAGATTAATAAATGCTGTATATGTACAGTTCATAATGTAGTTAACTAATGTTAACTAATGAACCTTATTGTAAAGTGTTACCAAAAAATATATTCCCTTTCACACAATACAGAGACATTTACAACCATGCAAGACAAACATAAAATCAGATTTTGTGCCAACAAAGTCAATAAACGACAGACTGGGGTCCTACTTACCTGACTATTATAGTCTAAATATATTATGCAACGAATCACTTTTTTTAAACAGTCTTAGTATCCAATATAATTATAATAATAATAATAAACATACTTTTCTTTTCATACAGCAACCATAATAGCTTAAACATTTTTAGAAATCAGGCCTACAGCTGCCATAGCAGTAATAAGAAGCGGTAATAATAAAGTTCAATACAGATTTAGAAACTAAGGTTAAATTTAACAATTTAAAACGAACAAGTAGCCTACTATTTCAGTTACAGTATTTAAAATACATCTCACACAGCATGTTACAGCAGGTGCACATATTTCGATCACACATTTACCAATACCTCCAGCCTTGTGGTAAACCTGCGGTAACAAACAGAGTCTGTGGATTTTTTGACACACTCCGGGACGACACCATAGACAGTATAAGAAGGACGACACTGACTGGGACTGTTATGTTTGTCCTATTTAAAACGCATCATGGGAAATGGAGTGTCTTATTTTGAGGGGATGCTGAAGCACAGATGCGAATATTTAACATACGAGTTAGTGTACAACTGCTAACGGAACAACATTATACACAGTTAATCTTTCAGTCCAATCTTTTTAATTCCTTCAGTTATAAATAAAGGGCTATTTTTGTTCGTGTGTAATGCTTCGCCATCAGAACAGAGGCGCTGTTTGCAAACACAACACTGGGTGACAAATGTTTCTGTTCCTCCAGGGGGCGCATCGAGGCCCACAGACGAATCTTCCTTCAAATCCTCAAATCCCAGGACGGGAAATCTTTTAAATGCATGCAGCAATCTAAGGAGGCAAATATGAAAAGTGCTCTTACAATCTATATAATATGATTACATGAAATCTCTTGCGCTTTTAAAAATGGTAACCACGCCACAATGCTAGCAATGCTGCCTTTCTACCCAATAATGTTCTATCTGCCTACTTCTGTGATGGATCCTGAAATCACGGAACGTAGGCTAATTCTCGCGAGATGTGGCTGTCCTGAAACGGTTCCTTTAAGGTAAGGTCCTGAAAGCTTAATCGTACATTATAGTCTTTAGGGAGTAGTATAATTATTATTTCAAGTGCGTTTCGCAGAATAAACATTGTGATTTACTGATTAGCGCCAGCCTTTTAGCCATGAGCGTGTTTTAGAAGGGAAAACAAAGGAGCTCTTTGTTGCTACACATGGCGCTGGTTTTAAACCAGTTTATTCTTTTATTACTGTGATCAAAGACCTTTGACATAGATATACATGAAGATTTACAGTGCGCGCGCACGTGTGTGTGTAACCCTTTTGTACAAAACGCAGTGTGAGATTCTACAGCATACTTGTGTTTACAGCTGCAGACCGCATGCAGTGCATGATACAGTGACAGACATCTTTGTGACAATGTGTCAAAAAATGCAATGCTTACATACAGTTTTAGGCGTGAAAACGGAAATGCCATTGTCCTTTAATATAGACTTTGGTTTTGAATGATTACCAGGATTTACCATAGACAGTAAAAGAAAAATTTACATGGTTCTACAAAGAATGCACCACCATGGATTTATATGGTACATGGTTCCTGACTGGTTGGTCACAACGGTCTCGCACAACCCAAAAATGTTGGTCTGATGGGTGAAAATATACTTGATTTTAGCTTCTTCTTCTTTTTTTTCTTTTTTTAAAGGAGTACTTATTACGCAAATAATAGTCCTACTTTAAAAGAATGTACTGTAAAGTGCAAATTTAATAATGTTTTTGGACGCTTGATTGTGTGTATATGCTATTAAATGCAATTAGCAGAATTTTAGAGTACTGCCAAAATGTACTGACAAGCATTTTATTTAACTAAAACATACTTTAATGGTTTTTTTTGTTTGTTTGTTTTTTTGTAAAAAAAATTATTGAAATATATTTGGGTCAATGACGTGACGGGTAATTTTTTTGTCCAAAGGCCTTAATAATAATAATAAAAAACAAAGATATGACATCCAAAGTTTATAAGGTAGTACAACTTTATCTCTTTTATTGAATCCAAAAGGTTTTAATTATATTTTACTACATTTTGATTTTGAAGTGTCAAAAGGTCATTCGGTTTAAATGTCCGAAGGCCAATACAGCCATTTCATTTGTGATTAAAATATCTTAAAATGTGATAAATTTATACATATTTTTTATTCTGGCATGATTTTGTAACATTATATATCAACGTAGTGCAAAATGGTATTAAAATTGTGTGTAGAAGTCATTGCTTTGTTATGAGAAAGAATGTCCGGAAAAATGAATTTCATTGATGTCATCTGGAGTAACCGATATAAAGGCACCATTTTGGATAAAGTCATGTGGTCAATATCATGTGACAGGATGTGACATCATTCATTCAGACACCTGCAAAGGACCACACGGTCGTGAAGCAAAGTAAGTAACTCACTCTTAACTATTTGAAAAATTCATGTTTTTGCTTGCTTATACGCATGTCTGGAAATATCAGGTCATTCGGTACAACCGCTATAAAACATGGAAAATGTTGTAATATTTTAAAAACTTGGACTAAATATAAAATGTCTGATTATCTTTTTGCTAGCTAGCTAGCCAGCTAACTTGCTAGCTAGCTAGATATCAGCCTGTTAGCATTGTTTGAAAATATTGTCATTCGGTAATACCGAAAATTTGGTTGAATGAATGACAGCAATGTATGTAGGTCATATTTGTACATATCTGGAATAAATAAATATTTTATCATTTTATCAATAGGAAATGTACAGAGTATATTATTACATCATTCTGACTGAATTTTACTTTTACAGGTGCCTTTATCAAATAAGGAAAAAGCAGCTTGCTAACTGGGAAAGAATCAAAACTGATCCTGTTAAAAAAGAAGAGATACTTGCCAAAAGAAGAGAAAAGTATAATTTGTTTTATTATTTATATTATTTAATTATTATTATTACTATTATTATAATACTATATATAGTAGTAATTGCATCATAACACTGTTACAATGCATACAATCGGCTTATTAGGAACACCTGCCAATATTATATTATTAGTAGTAGTAGTAGTAGTAGTATACATATATAAGCTCCTTCAGTATTATCAGCAGCCATCGCGTTTCTCAGGAGCTAATTACCCTCCTCCATCCTCAGCTCCTCTCGTCAGTCAGGATTTTGCATTCTGATTCCCCTTTGAATCAAGACTAAATTCTCGAATTATGTTGTACATTAAAATATTAAATTAATGATATCTGCTGTACATTCATGTTGGTTCTGTTCTGTTTACCCTAAGGGAGGTTATTGCTGCTCTCCCTGCTCTTATCCATGCTAGGCTGCACGGATGCACAGGGAGTTCTCGCCTAGAACAGAATCAGACCGCCAGTCCTAATGCTAATTGTCAATCGTATTTGATGATAGTGGTCCTGACAAATGTTTTCATGTTTGATGTACTTTTTTACATTAACATTATATTAAAAATAAAATGTGCTTTTGTAACTATTTTTGTCTGTGTATTGTCTTAAATATTCATAATGTCAAGGGCAGCAGACATAGTCATTCGGTATAACCAGCCTTGGTCATTCGGTAAAACCGATATATAGTAAATATTTAAATAGAATAATATTGTTTTTAATAACTAAAGGAACTACAATAATAATATAAAGCAGAGTAGGCTTTTTTTTCTACATTTACCCTTTTGTCATTTCCCTGTGCAATGTTTTACTTGAATATGTAGGAGGGTTTAGAGTAGTCCAATAAAATGATTACATTTATGAGATCAGTGATAATGTTATTTTATATTTATTCCATGGTACACACTATATACTATCTCAACATCAATGTCAAATCAGTTTTTTTCATGAATAATTATCTGCAAATTAATAATTTTAGAAATATTCATGGTTAAACCGAATTACTTTTTTAGTGACAAATTTTGTCCATCTTGTAAAAAATGACCTTAGCAGTGTTAATTGATTGTAAAAACCACATAATCTCATTGTTAACACTTAGTAAAACTAAAAAAATGCTTTTAAATTAATTATATCTCGATTAATGTTTTTCTTTTACACTTTTAAAAACCTTATTCGTCAATGACCCATTTATAATAACTACACATTTTTAATGATAAAGCTGCAATTTAGAAAATATAAAATATATTAACTGTAAATGTAATATTGAATAGCACTACATGTACAACTTTACATGTGCTTTAGTATGTTTAATACATCAAAGTGTAAAAGATTAAAACAATGACTCAGAATACTTAAAACATTGTTACAAAGTGTGATTTAAAAGTATAAATTATGTGAAGAAAGTGTACTCTTTTTAAACCACTTAAGTAGGCCTTTTATATCATTTGTATTATTAAGGCCTGGTTTCACAGACAGGGTTTAGATTAAGCCAAGATTAGGCTTTAGTTCAATTAGGGCATTTAAAGGCACAATATGTAAGATTTTTGTATTAAAATATCAACAACAACAACAAAAAACACTATAACAGTGTTATATATTTTGGTGACTTGTGTACTTACAATATATTATGAATATTAAAAGCATCTGCTAAATGCATGTAAATGTAAATAAATAGGTATTTAAAGGGAAGAAGAAAATGCTTCCCATATCTTTTATTTTAGGTCAGACTGTGTGTCCAAGTTTATGTTACTTGGTAGAAGCTAGTCAAATTAGACAGATGCCAACATGGACAGGTTGTTTGACATGCCCTCATCTTCAAAAACCGTGAACAAGACTATTCACAGAAAAAGAAAATATGAAATATGATATCACGCAAACTATACATTAAATATGGGTTTGGAATTGTGTTGTTCACCACCTGATGCCCATTTAAAACCACTGCTAAATTGCAAACGTAAAAGATGTGTTAAAACCTTTTCCTTTTTAGATTCGCTGTAACAGCACCATGTCTGCGCCGTCTCTCCCGCCAGCATCACCTGTCCTCGCCCTGCATTCAAAAACACACAAGGACACTATCCTGCATAAATTTGACAAACTCAGAAGAAGTGAACTGCTTTGTGACACAACCCTTATCGTAGAAGACGTCCACTTCAAGGCACACAAGGCTCTTTTAGCAGCGAGCAGTGAATATTTCTCAGTGATGTTCACTGCTGAAGATCAGGTAAGCCAGTCGGTGTATAAGCTGGATGGCATGTCTGCGAAAACCTTCTCGGCCGTGCTTGAGTTCATCTACAGCGCAAATGTGTTGGTGGACCAAAGTAGCTCTGAGCAGCTGTTTGACATGGCCCGCTTTCTGGACATCCCAGATCTGCTCAAAGCCCACAAGGACCTTCAAAAGGACAGTTCAACGGTTGAAAATGTGGGAGAAGGTGTTGATGAATGCATACAGGCAAAGCGTAAAAGAGGGCGCCCGAAAAAGAGCATGTACACTCAGGATTCAATCCAGACAGAGAATCCAGAGAGCGGTTTACCAGCACAGGCTCAAGAGCCCACAGAACCTCTCTTAGATCCCACTTCACCTCCAAGAGACTTAAGTGACAGCGACTACAACCCCAGAGAGGAGGACAGACCCCGTCACAGCAAGCGCAAAATACGGCAGCCTGTCAAACTGAAGGGGTACAGGTTAGGAGACAATCTGACTGAACGCAAGGAGCCGGGGAAGAGAGGGCGAAAGAGGAAGTACCCGGACACAGAGGCCAGATGTGACGAGTGTGGGAAGGTTTATAAAAACCATCTGTTTCTGAAGATACATCAACGAACTCATACAGGTGTGCCTCATTTTTTTATTATACTAAATAACCGACTAAATAGTAACAAATAGAAATAGCAAGCTAGCTCTGAAAGCATGAGATCCCACCCTCCCTTCAGAGCGTCTCCAAAGCCACGCCTCCTTCAAAACACATGAACGCTCACAGCAGGGAGCAAACAAAAACGCCATGAGAGACAGTGTTAAATTACCTCTGTCTCAAAGCACATAATATTGCAATAATAATGAACGAGAACAACTTAAAGAGCACTGACCTGTACCACCTGACTGCTGCGTTCACACCATTACTACTGTAATTTGGAACGGTTTGTGACTTTATGCGTTTCAATGGCAACACTATCAACGCTGAAATGAATCTGCAACAGGTCAGTGCGCCCGTGGTTTTGGTTCAGGAGGAACTGTGAAAGACTGGAGAAAAGTCGTTTGCAACTTCCGGTTCACGGGGACTTTAAAGGGGCTATATGCAACTTTTTCCCCAAAATAAACGTAACAATAGCCTTTTTATTTTACCATTTATGACTCAAACATCTCCTGATGAGCATACTGACACCTTGTCCGCTCACAGTGGGTGCACCTATAAGCCTGTATCCTATTTTTCCTATTTTCTGTCGGGTCGGATTTTTCCCGCGCTGTCTGCGGATGTGACGTCAAGCGCGTTCATGTTAAACGTTTCAGATCACTCTGCCACCACCGCTAGTCAGCAAGTAGCCTACACTCGCAAGCAGTGCAATGGATGATAAGAGAACACTTATCTCAAACAATATATGTATTTTGACTGTTCTTACCTCAGTAAACATAATGTTGACCTCCTTGCAGCAGATGACTTGTGAAGTGTGCACGTACGAGCGCGCTCTGCGAGAGCGAGCAGAAAGGAAGAGCAGTTCTGTTTTTTGGCCACAGGTGTCAGTCGCGAGTTTAAATTTCAGAAAAACGCATATAGCCCCTTTAAAGGGGGGTCAGCGGATGCCCATTTTCCACAAGTTGGTATGATTCTTTATGATACTTTGGTTAAAATTCCTCAATTGTTGTGTAAAACAACACCCTTTTTACCTCCTCAAAAACAGCTCTGTTCACAGCGACCCATTTCGGTGCATATCTCTTTAAATGATAATGAGCAACTGCTCACCCCACCCCTCTCTTCCATGGGGCGTGTCCACACAAGACAGGTAAAGTGCTGCCTTGACTGACACTATACAAATGGCTGAGGGCAGAAATATGCTAATACGGGACAGTCCGTCAGTGGTCGTGGGCGGAGCATCATCAATATGACATCATATTGCTCAGAAAATGGCTCAGAGTGAATGAATTATTTTCATTGTATGGTGGTTTTGTCCACTCACTGCAAAGACACATTTATATGCAAACATCATATAAAAGTGAATTTTGTATCCGATGACCCCTTTAAGACTCTTTTAGACCCTTTTCACATTTCTGGGGTTCTTAGAAGCGGAAGTCGTCATAGGCTAATGTGAAAAAATTATATATTTTTGTGTTCCCATTTACTCCATTTGTGAAAAAGAAAATCCACGATAGCGTTTTGACTTTCCAAAAAAGGAAGAACAAAATGATTGAGAGATTGATTAGCTACATTGGTCAGAAGAGAGAAAGAAATTTGCTGTCACTCCCTTGTTATTACAAACACTCACTCAGTAGCATTTACCGTTTTTCTACCATTTAACGCCAATGCGTTATAACACAAGATAGTGTTTAGAAAATGTAAAAAAAAAACGTTGATAGATTTAGGATTTTAATAACTGTGGAAATGCGTCATCAGAGTCTGTGAAAAGACTTAGAATAAGCGTGGTGACGGTCACGTGTCCATTGGAAATCTCAATATAAAGTGACTTCTTTTTATGCAGGTGAAAAACCGTTCAGATGCAGTGTTTGTGGGAAGGGTTTCACCCAGAAACACACTCTTTTGGTTCATCAGCGCATGCACACGGGAGAAAAGCCCTTCATCTGCACAATATGCTCCAAAGCGCTGTCCACCAAACACTCCCTACTGGAGCACATGAACCTACACGCAGGTGAGGGACTTCACAACTACTTATACATGACAATTCAATAGTTTGGGTTAAGACTAAAATGCTTTTATCCAGCAAAGATGCATTAAATTAATCAAATATGACAGTAAAGACATTTAGAATGTTACTAAAGATGTATTTTATAATAAGAAAAGTTTCTATAGCAGCAATTGATTTCTGACGGTCATGTGACACTTAAAAGGATCCCAGACAGCAACATAGTGTCGGCCCAGATCCGGCCCACATCTGGGCCGTGTGGAATCTGGGTGTACCAAATGTGGGCTGGATCTGGGCCGACATATGTTGCTACCTGGGATAGTTCACCCCAAAAATAAAAATTCTGACATTAATTACTCACCCTCAATCCCGTAAGACTTTCGGTCATCTTTGGAACGCAAATGAAGATCTTTTTGATGAAATCTGAGAGCTTTTTGTCCCACCATTGACAGCTACGCAACTACCACTTTCAAACCCCAGAAAGATAGTAAAGACATCACTAAAGCAATCCATGTGACTCCAGTCGTTTAACCTCAATTTTATGAAGTTGTACCATGTGATGGTATACCACAGCATTTTATTGTAAAGCATGGTACATTTTGATGACCATATTTGTCTGTAAGGACACCATAGTTCAGTATGATCATAATACATGATGTCCAAAAGCCCATGGTAATGCAATGGCAAATTTACAAAAAAAACAACAACATTGGTCATATCATGGTACAGTACATGACCAAAACACCATAGTATATATTCAAATAACTGAATATATACTGCCTGATGGTCTATAAAATTCTCCATTTTCTTTCCACAGAGAATAAATCTTTCAGTTGTGACCAGTGTGGGAAAAGCTTCAGTCAGAAGCGGCAGCTGAAAAGCCATTACCGCGTTCACACGGGAAAAGCTTTACCTGAGTGTGCGCAATGTCATCATAAATTTATGGATGCAGCTCAACTGAAGAAGCACCTGAGAACTCATACTGGTAACAAACAGATCACACTTCATAGCAGTTTGCATATCTGTGCTGTATGAACACCTGTGTTATCATTTCAGGTGAGAAGCCGTTTACATGTGAAATCTGTGGGAAGTGTTTCACAGCCAAGAGCACGTTGCAGACACACATCAGGATACACAGGTCAGAAATCAACATGTTAACATATTAAGACACCGCCGGTAAATAGAGGAAACAAAATAAAACTGATAGATATCACCTTACTTCCCTAGTTGACTGATTACATTAAGTTTTCTGAAATATTGTTTAAATATGCAAATGAGGCATTGTGTAATTAAATATGCACTAATTTGCACATACATTTCCAGAACAGAAATCTGATCATTGGATAAATTCTTGTCATTTTGTTGACATAAGGTTTTTTTTTACATATTTTTGATATCTCTTTATCACTCACACATAAATCAGAAAATACTGTCAACAGCCGGAAAAAGAATACATATTCACCATATCTTTAGAAATAAAACAAACCCCTCTGTAAAAAACCTTTAGAATATCAATATAGATAGAAATAAAACTGTAAAGTTTGGTTTATGTAAAGCTGCTGAAGTGGAGATTTTTGGCCTTTAAATATATGTATTGTAATTAAAATCTACAGATGCAAATAGACGGTGTAATAAAATGTTATCCACCTTTAAAATTTAAAGTGAAATTTAAAAGTGAAAAATAAATTTAAAAGTGAAAAGGCATTAACAAAGTACTTTCAACAGACCATGAATAACCCCAAAAACTTGATTATTTCTGCAGAAATATTACAGGTGTGTTAAATATCACTGTAGTAATATATGTCTGTATTATGTAAAGTACATCAAACATGTTCATTTAGAACATTGAGTAAACACAATAAATTGTATTTACCTGCGTTAGAAATACTCCAGTAAACACTGTTAATATGGATTAGAAGTGAAAAGGGGAGACAAATATATTTTAAGCATCCGTGTGAATACAAACCTGGAAAGAGACGTGAGGATTTGGGGAGAAAAACAAGAGATTCCTAGTGCATTCCATTGAATTATTCATGGGATATATCGTAAATGAAATCAGGAGAACAGACCACAAATGCGCAGGATATGTTGTCCTTTTTCATACTGTTACAGCAGAATATAAAAGAAAACAAGAAAATAATCAGTAGGAAAAGAATGCAGCGACTGAAAAGAGCTCTTGCCATAGATATTCTTGATACACCATATCACATTAAAATACCAAGCTATTATCTGTTATTATCCGGACAAAAGACATTTTACAGCTCATTCAGACAAACTGATGGATAATGATCATCCTTTGAAAGGATTTGTTTCAGACTTTTTGATTGGAACTTCCCCAAATCAGAAGTGAATATAAATCAGACAAATTATAAATAAACACACAGCTCAGTAAAAACCTTGAGAATATAGATAGGAATAAACCTGTAAAGTTTAGTGGATGTAAAGCTGCTTAAGTGGAGATTTCTGAAAAATACTTTGATGGAACGGCCTTCAAAGATATGTATTGTAATTGAAATCTGCGGATGCAAATAGATAAAGTGCAATAAAATAAACAATCAAAGTGATTTGTGGATGTTTTCTTTCCACTAGTCTGGAACAAAATCTCAAAACTGACCAGTGCATGAAATAATGTTTTTGCCTATAGTGTATTGCGTTTTAATTAGGGCTGTCAATCGATTAAAATTTTTAATCGCGATTAATCGCATGATTGTCATGAGTTAACTCGCGATTAATCGCATTTAATCGCACGTTTTTTTATTTGTTCTAAATGTACCTTAAATTAATACTTTTCAAGTTTGTAATACTCTAATCAACGTGGGCATGGATAAATAGATGCTTTATGCAAATGTATGTTTATTATTGAAACCATAGTCAATATAGAGCATAAGGAGGAGACATGTTTCAAAGGTCATAGATGTTTTTCAAAGAACTTGTTCATGTCTATTAGACATGTAGAAAGAACAAAAAAATGCCAGGTTACCACTACTTCTCTTTCTTTGCACTGAGCAATTTACTAACACAAACATGTTTAGATTTTTGCATGACAGGGGCAGCTCTTCTAAAAATGCTAAATGTAGGCTTCATTAATTATTTATTATTACATTGTAGTTTGTCTTTCTCTGTGCCCATTTTGATGAAGCTAAATTCTCAATAAAAATGTTTTCATTGGTATATTTTACTGTTTCTGTTGTCAACGGAATGAATTTGAAATGGTGACTGAAACGCGACCCATTAAGACATAACCAGCTCTTCCTTCTAAGATGTTAAGTTAATCTGCACAAAAATTCTGATAATCGAGCCGTCGTCTGGTGAAATCAAATACACATAAGATAAAGACAATATCTGTGCTCTGATTTCGGCTATACTTGTAAAATTAGAGAAGCAACATAATATCTGTGAATTAAAGAGCTGCTCCTCCGCGCGAGACGCAGAGAGAGAGAGAGAGAGAGAGAGAGAGAGAGGCGCGCGCGCGCGTGCTGGTAGAGCAGTACCGGCATTACCGGTAGATTCTCAGAAACTAAATAAGGTTTGGGCGCTTGTTGAAGGGAAAAAAAATCGCTAAATGGGTCTGCAATGTCGCTAAGTTGGCAACACTGTGTATCTCCATTTCTCCAACTAGGGGTTGGGCCACGGGTCAAACAGAAAATACGCGCTGCGTTAATCGCGCGTTAAAAAAATTAGTGCCGTTAATATGATTTTGCGTTAACGCGTTATTAACGCGCTAACTTTGACAGCCCTAGTTTTAATGTTAAATATTTGCATGTTTAAAAAAAAAACTTTCTTGTCATCCAGAGGAGAGAAGCCATACGTCTGCAATGTCTGCGATAAGACCTTCTCGGACCCCAGTGCCAGGCGGCGTCACGTGGCGTCTCACACGGGTAAAAAGCCCTTCACGTGTTCTGTCTGCAACCTGTCGTTTGCCCGACTGGACAACCTTAAAGCTCACACCAAGACTCACAACAAAGAGCGTCAACCAGGAGAAGCTGAGAGCACGGGCCCCGCGGAGGTGCAGGCCACATCAGGGGCCGAAGAAATGCACAACATCCTCCAACTCCAGCCGTACCAACTTCCCACCCACGGCGAGCAGGAAATCCAGCTGGTGGTGACCAGCGAGGTGGAAAACATCAACCTGGGTCAGGATCAAGCTATCAGCATCATCACCGCAGAAGACACTTCAGTGGAACAGGGTCTCACCCTTCTCACCCAACCACAAAACCTGGCACTGGTCGCACCGGACGGGTTAGACGGCAGCGCTCAGATCCAAACCATCAGCGTCTTGGGAAGTCAAGTGAGCAGCGGGCAGCCGGAGCAAATGCACGTCATCACGCTGACCAAAGAAGCCATGGAGCAACTGCAGGTTCACCACGGAGCTCCACAGCAGCTACAGGTGATCCACCAGCTGTCCGAAACCTCGGCGAATCCCGGCCGGCCGAGTCCAACAGGAGGCATTCACGTCAGCAGTCAGAGCGGGCAGCCCATCTCCATCAGCCAGACCAGCGAGCAGATCCCCAGCCATCAGATTCAGGGTCAAACCTTCCAGATCCAGGCGGGAACGGTCTCATACCTCTACACCACCAGCATGACCCCGCAAAACTGAACCCACACAACCGTTTAAACCCTTTAGGACTCGCTCACAGTGCTGACGCTTGTTCTCTTTGGATGCAAATGGTTATATTTTAATACAGTAAAGCTGATTGAGAATAAGCAGAAACATCTTTTTTTTAGATAATGGCTGCAATATGGATCATGAAGTATAACCATTATTAAACTGTTTTTAAAGATAATAAATGGTTCACATACATACAACTTGAAATGTATTTGTCCAAAATCAATTTATTTAAGAGTAATTGTCCAGCATGTCAGTAACTTTGGCTCAAAGGCAAGAGTTTTTCTAACCAATGCTTATTGCCATAATGCAAAAACATTCACTGTAATTTCTGTAATGCAAAAAAGTCATATAAATGATTATTTCATATTCTTTACTGTAATGCAATAAAAAATTATATTGCACATATAATTTTTATTTATAAAATCATGTAAATGTGTTGACATCATTAGTTTTTAATTTTATGTTTTTGTCATTTTTATTATTTTTAAAATGTCTATTTAGTTTCAATACATTTGTATGTCAGTTAAAGTAAGTTAATGAAATGAAATTGAAATGTGTCATGGAAATTATACAAACAATCTTCATGGTCAAAATGTATATGGATTTTGTGGTGAAATGTGATATTCACCAAATAATGGTTAAACATTACGTTTTGATTAATGCACAGTTTTAATTACAAATAATCAGACCTGTCAGGGCCATTTAGGCTAGAATGGAGTCTGGACACAAGTAAAAGTGGAAGACGTGTTCAGATCCAACTTCCAACTACCTCCATTCTCTCCACTAATATCCTGTCTTCTCTCTACAATCTCTATCAATAAAAGTCTCAAAAGGTGTCAGTTTGTGTGGTTTCAGATCATTTACTTGTGACCCAATCTAAGATTCTGGTATGACTGTTGGTTAGAAGATGCGATTCCATCAGGAAGACTGGGCAACAGCGCCTCTGAAATGTCCAGACGAAGACGACTGCAATTCTGTGAATTAGAACAATGGAATGTAAAAAAAAAAAAATTACAAATTAAATTCATACCACATAACTGATGTTCTTTGTTATATGATCAGAATTGTATTTAAAGGGACAGTCAAGAGGGGTTGGAAAGACATGAGTGAATGAAGAAGAAATCATTTAATTTTTAGGCGAACTATTCCTGTAATGGTTGACGTTAAATGACTTTTACTACAGAATCAATTAACTCACTGTTTTGGGTCTATCCAGAGGTGTCCAAGACTCTATCCAACCAGATTCAGTGTTCATGTCATCGGTTATGTTTATAAAGCTACTGTTTGTAGACATAACTGAGTTGTTCCTGAGCAAACCTGCAATACAACAAGTCTCTTTGTGTAGATGCAAAAAGATACAGAGAAAATGACTCGAAGTGAACTACTGCCTTGAGCAATATAATCAGACATCTACATGCATATAATACAGGGTCTGTGTATATGTACTGTATATATATATATATATATACATATATATAGTAGTAGTAGTGCTGTCTAATCAATTAATCGCATTTAACATAAAAGTTTTGCTTATTTGTGTATGTATATATACAGTATACACACAAATATATATATATACACACACACAAATAAGCACAAACTTCTATGTTAGATGTGATTAATCGATTAGACAGCACTAATATACTATATATATATATATATATATATTATTTTTTTTAGATTGTTTTTATTAATATTTTTTATTGTTAAATTGCATATTTTTGTTGCCATTACTTGTTTTGTGTATAATGCTTTGGCAATACTGTAAACTCAATCATGCCAATAAAGTATAGTACTTTAAATTGAAAATTGATTTACCTGCCGATGCGTTTCTTAAATGTAGCCTTCTCGAGGAGGAGCTTTGGCGTCCTGAAGCATGAACAAGTAATTGACATGAATAAAAATGTTTCCTTAATTCTAAAAATGTCCAATAAAAACAGTATTATTGTGAGCACCTGAAGCGAATGTAGATTTACACAATGCTGCCTCAAAATTGTGCATCTGACTTTGTAGTTTGTCCACCTGTTGGAACGCCTCATGTTTCAGGCTCCGCTCCTGATGAAGCTGACCTCTCACCTTCAAAATACAATCATTAACATTTTTGCATTTGGCAAACGCTTTTATCCAAAACGACTAATATTGCAGTAAAGGTTTACATTTCATCAGTTCATACATTCCCTGGGAATCAGACCCACTGTTAGCGCCAAACTCTTAGAAGAAAAGGCTCTATATAAAATGCTAAAGGTCAGGTTCTGTCAGGCACTTCATACAGTATATATAACTTTTTAGGGGTTCCCATCATGGGATCATTTTATGAATTTAGTTTTAATTCATTTTTAATTTGTTTGAATTCATTGGATTGTAAACACCAATTAGAAAAATAAATAAATAAATAACCCTTTAAACATGCAATCATTTAAGACATTTCTCTTTATAGAGAGCCTTTTTGGCATAAAAGGTTCTTTAAAACTATCTCAAGAACCCTAGGGTGAGTCCTATATACCCAGACAGCAACATGGTGTCGGCCCAGATCCGGCCCACATCTGGCACGTGTGGAAGATCGACTCTATGTTGCTGTCTGGGTAGAACCCCATTGAACCTTTTTCTAAGAGTGCTCTTTTACAATCAAGACTTTAACAATATTTTAAATGGTTTCATTTTGATGATGAAACGGTGAAGTTGGTTTTATGGACTCGCTTGTTTGATTTGCTTGTGTCTGCGCTGTTGCCGTAGCTCCGTCTCTTTGCTGTGTTTCTCGAGTTGTGCGCTCAGAGTCCTGAGTTGACTGTCTCTGTCCTCCACGTCTTCCTGCAGCTGCTCCAGGCTCTGCCTCTTCAGGCTCTCCAGCTCCTGTCGGCTTTGTGCGTCTTGTGTAAAGCGATGCTCCACGTCCTGCAGCTTCTGAGACTGAAACAGAGGAGTCTACTATACTTCACTACTAGACTTAGTATTATGCTGTGGAATCTGTACTTCGCTTGAGTTCTGTTAAGACAGAATACTTGAACTTTTACATTTACAAGATAAAAATAATACGTTTTACTTCATTACAATATCATGTAGACTTAAGTCTACATGACTTAATTTAGACTTAAATTGTTTCTCATAACATTTTACATTTAGCAGACCCTTTTTCCAAAGCACCTTTGCATTCAAGGTACACATTTACATTTTTATCTGGGGGGGTAGGTACTTAGACTTTTTTTAACTGAGTAAACTATTTGTAACTATACTTTAACTTAAGTATAATTTCTCAGTACTTTTTAAAATCCTGGACTGAAATCATAACTAAGTTCATTTTTAATCCACATCACTCTGGAAGCATCATAATTACAGTATATTTCAGATACCTGTCTTTGTCTTCACCAAAGAATGGACATGTAGATGAGAAGCCTCAGGGTCGTACCTGCTGAATGATCTGTCTCCTGATCTGCTCATAGTCACTCTTACACTGTAGCATGGCCTCCTTCACAGCATCAAGCTCTTGTTTCTGAACAATCTCCTGCTGCTCTGAGATCATCTTCAATTTAAGTGCTTCAGTTTTACATGACACCTCATTCTGGACACACAGGAGCAACATTCAGCATTACTACAGGCAAAAGAGGAGGAGAAACGATGAAGCAATGCCTGGGATTATTAAACATGTTATTAATACCAGTTGCCACTGCAGCAGCTCTTTTTGCAGTTTCTCCTGACCGACCACCAGCCTCCAGTGGCTAAAGGTTCTCAGTTTACACAGAAGCCCAGCCAGCTTGCTATTCTCTGCATGAAGATCTTCTAATACCTCTTTCTGAATAAAACAAAGATAATACTGTAGGATCAATGTCGCAAAGAACGTTCCAAGTCACATTTCACCCTAAAAATCAGACAAAAATTGGAAATGATATTTTGCACAAAGAAAACAAACCGATTTTATACAGACCAATTTAGATTTTCTGCATATCAACATTACTTTCATGACAATTAAGCACATTTCCCCCAACATAACATTACTGTAATGTAAATAATTATATAATTATTATAATAATAAGTAGCAAGCTCTTTTTTCAGAACAATCTACTACTGTGAAGTAGATCATCTAACTTCGGTTTTACACAATAACTCATCTCATGTCCACATGAATGGCCAAACCGAGCAGAACATTGCCCAATTACAAAACATACCATTATATTTCCAACTGTACTTTATATATATACAATTTAAAGTGATATTTTTTCACATTACAGTAATGGCAAGAAAATATGATCATATATAGATAGATAGATACACCAACAACTACTCCTTTATAACAAAGCTCATTCTAGCAGTTCACCTCCTGAAGTGTGTGAATGAGGGTCTCATTATCATTAGTGGAGGACAATTTATTTTTCAGTTTGATGATTCTGTCCACGCCTTCCTTCCTCACGCTGCTCACCAGCTGTCGCACATCTTGGTCCATATTCATGTGGTATTTGTCAAGACGTGACTGTGGGCGGCACAGAGAGTTGAGCCAGCTGACGTCACACAAACCATTGCATGTTTTAATGATTTTATGAAATAAAAAAATCAAACTTAAATGGATTTAGTCCATATGTCAACACTGAAACCTATGCATGTCTGAGCATTTGATGGGGTCTTCAGATCAGGCTTACACACCTTCAAAAGAACACTTGAGGAAAAGAGCTGGCGGACCAGCGTGTCATAGCGTTCTCTGTGTTTGAGGTTGAGATGTTGACCTAAGCTTCTCTTCTCCTCCTCCAGCTGACTTACTCTGGCACGCAGAGCGGTGATGTCAATCATCATCCCCCGACACACGTCCGCCACCTGAGATTAGACATGTTTACTGGTCATGCAGAGTTACTATATGCTATATGGTACTATATGCACAAACACGAGTTTACCTTTCTGTAGGGGTCACTGGCCTGCATTTCTTCGGCTTCTAGTTCTTTAATGTCCTGCGGAAACAGATTGTTCACAGTTGAGATAGATACGTGCATCTTGCTGCAGCTCTGCTGAATCTCTCACTTCACTAATAGATTTACAAAAGATTTCTATTTCAAATAAATGAGGTGCCTTTTGAACTTTCTAATCATTAAAGAATCCTAAAAAATGTATCACGGTTTCCACAGAACGACTGTTTTCAACATTGCCAATAATAAGAAATTATTTTTGAGCTGCAAATCAGCATATTAGAATGATTTCTGAAGGATCATGTGACACTGAAGTCTGGAGAAATGATGCTGAAAATTCAGCTTGGCATCACAGGAATAAATTACATTTTAAAACATTTTACATTTATTAGTTTTTACTGTATTTTGATCAAATAGATGCAGTCTTGGTGATCATAAGAGACTTAAAATACATTTAAAAAACGTACCGACCCCAAAATTTCTAGACGTACCTGCTCTCTCTGGTAGAGTAGTTGTTCCTGCTGTTGAAGGATGTGCTCATAAAACTGAGAATAGCTCTGGAAGACGCTCCGCTCACGACTCATTACAGCACAAGCCAGTTCAGTCAAACACTCCTGCAGATGAGTGCTGGAGAACGTCACCTAGAAAATAATTCATATTTATATTTCAGACTATTACACGGCATATCGGTCATGAGATTGAACAACGCTATCATAGCGCTACACTCTTTAAAATCACGGTTCTGAATTGGCATTGATGGTTCCATTTAGAACCTTTAACATCCCTAGAAACTTTCCATTTCACAAAAGGTTTTTTATAGAAGAAAAGTGTTCTTTAGATTATTAAAGTGCCCCATTATGCTTTTTGGATATTACCTTTCATGTATTGGGTAATATAGCTGTTTGTGAATGTAAAAGGTCTGCAAAGTTTTAAAGATCAAAGTGCACGACAAATGGAGTCCTAAAAGAAAGAATAGATTCTGAACTGCCTGAAATTAGTCATCTGCAAGTCAAGTCTTACTTCCTGCATGAACCTACGTAGGTGTGTAACACATTTGCATAATGCCAGCCTTTGGTCTTCATTGGCTGCTCAGTAACAACATTTACTTTGACCTGCCCTCAAACACTGTAGTTGTAGCTGAAACTAGAGGAGTTGGGTGCGTGTTGTCGAATTGTCGGGAAGATGCTGTCACAATCACAGCCGTGCTGTATAAAAAAACTTTATACAGTTTTATACTGTATAAAACACAAAGAGCAGATGAGATGACAGAGGCAGCGTGATCGCCTAAAATGTTGGTGACATTCGTTTTTATATAAGCATAATGGGCAAATTATCGTGCCACCAAAAATTTTAGGTAATGTCAAGATATATCGTGCAATAAGTCAATATAGTAATTATTGCGACAGGCCTAGTGAGGAAATCTTCCAAGGCTGAAATTCAGAAATGGTAATGGGCGTTTAGTTTCCAACACATGCTGTAAGCTGTACTCCAGTCACAACAGACTGGGCCATCTGACCAATCAGATCACAGGAGGCTCTCGGAAAGTAGGGGTTTAGAGAGACTGGATCCTTTATCAACCGTTTCAGACACTGTGAGAAAAGAGGTGATGCTGCAATGTATATTATGAGAAAATTAAAGGGTTTTTGGATCTTGGATGCATGTAAACCTATTATAGAACCTTTAAATTAGGAACCTTTAAAATAACTGAAATGGAGGCACTTTAAAATGTTCTTCACACTAAGAAATCAATGGTTCTTTCAATAACTGAATTTACTGAAAGGTTTTTTGGGGAACAAAAATGGTTCTTCAATGGCATGGCTGTGAAAAGCCCCTATTAGGAACCTTTGTTTTTAGTGAGAAATATTTACCTGTCCATCGGTCTCACCCTCAGCACCGTTCATCAACCGCTGGATGAAATCCTCCACGATCTGAGGTCTCTCTAGAGAGACACTGTGTTTCATTGATGGCCGTTTCCACAGTTCTTCAGTACATGTGAAGACAGCAGAAGAAGTTTGGGATGAACAAAGGACTACTGTTTTGTTGAGATGAAAATATTATAATATCCTAAATATAGGACAGCTGTGATGAAGTTTATTGTCTTTCTAGAGACAGCCTCCAGGGAGAATCAGTCCTCCCATAGTGCTCTGTGATCTCCTCTGGGTTCATGCAGAGGCTGCTGTGTACCTGTGGGGAGTCCCGGGTCGTGCCGCGAGCGCTCCGACATCACCAGAGTCACTTCACTGTTAATCCTCTTCTGAAGCGCTCGGATCATGTCACACTCCGTGATCTCCAAGAGTCTCAGTAACTACAACAAACACAGCAAACATACCGGCCTCATGTGGACTATGCCAAAGATATCAATCAAAATAATCACATCAATGAACTGTCAAAAGGCGGCCTGACTATTAAGGATGTATAATTTTTTTTTACTTTTAAGAACGCATCATGGCTGTTTGGTTTCGTAGCCACAGAATATTAATCTGATGATTGTTCAGATCTTTGCTTTATAGATCCCAGTGTTTCAAACTATTAGGTCTTTTTAATAGTACTATTTAGATTTTATTTTTTATTTTTTATTTATAGTTAATAATTTTAGTACTTCAACTTTATATACAATTTATAATTCTTATACTAATAGTTTTTATGAATATTTTTAATATTTTCAGTTTTCTTTTTAGTAATTTTGTGCTTTTGTCATTTTTTTTATTTATATATTACTATTGAGGTTTGTTTATTTTTATTTCCATTTTAATTGAGTTAAGTTTTAATTCATTTCCAGTTATTAATTTTAGTGAGTCAACTTTATATACTATAATAATTTATAATAATATACTATTATAGTTTTTATTAATATTTAGAATTAGCTTGTATTTATTTTTTCATTTTTTATTTTCATTTTTTTTTTTAATATTTTGTACACAATACATGTTCTTTTGTCCTTTTTATTAGTTTTTTTTTATATTACTATGTAGGTTCAATTTATTTTTATTTAAGATTTATTCCATTTTATTTCCAGTTGCCAAGACATCCTTTCCAGTTGTCATCTAATATTTATATTTCATTTTATTTTATTTCAACTTAAATTGAGTTTTAGTAAATGATAATAACCCTGGTTCACATACAGTACCTGCCATGCTTTGACGTCAACTTCTGCTGCTCCAGGTGGTGGGAGGACAGACTGAGTCTGAGATAGCACAATCTCATATTCCTTCTCCTTCTCCATCTGCTGGGCCAGAGCTTGCATGCTGGGAAAGTAAATCTCCACCCTAAAACACAAGATCATGGGGCAGGTTAACACATACATATTTGTTTCACCACAAACTATTATGAAAGAGTGAGTGTTTGAAATAGTGCTGAAATGTTCATGACCTGTAAAGCTGAGAGAAGTGTTTAAACTGTGCAGGGCTGTTTATTGTCTCAACACCCATCTGTCGTTGAGTCCAGCTCTCTTTAAAAACTTCCATCTGCTTCCAGAGCAGTAAAAATCCCCGTTGGTTCATCAGGGACTGTACGGGGTCTTGAGTTTTAGACGCAACTTCCATTTTTCTCTCCTCATTTTCCATGTTTTCATTAAGGACCTGAAAGATGACAATGAGATAAATGTGCTTCACCAAACAGAGATGTATGAGCAAACTGAATATACATAGATCACTGTATTTGCTTTTATCCAAAGTGAATTACACTGCATTCAAGGTATACATTATTTTAGCTCATGCATTCCCTGGGAATGAAACCCATGACCTTGGTGTTGTTAAAAACATGCTCTACTGTTTGAGCTAACATGAATGCAGGATTAACATCTCAATATCTCCACGCTTTGAATTTCTCTTCCTTTCATTCCAAATTAACTTCTTGTAGCGTTTGGCTTCATTTCAATTTCTGAAGTACTTCTCTATCAGACGTCGCGGTGATGTCGGGGTCTCCTGTGGTCTGTAGCCGGAGGGGCGCTGCATCTCTTCCACTACTGAGCACATCATCAATGATCAAAGATACGCCCAGTATCGCCCCATTAGCCTCCATTCTACAGCGGTCATTCAGATCACAGAGGCAGAGCTACAAAAAAACCAAAGGATTGCATGATCCTAATGCTAATAAAACAGATGAAGACTAAAAAACAAAAAGCATTTGCAAAGTTACACACCTGCATGCAATGCTCAATCTGCGAGACGTCCCATATGATGAAAGGGTGCGATCCATGGATTGCAAGAAAAGATCTCCATGGATACCATTTTTGGGCCTGAAACCACATGTAAAATAAGCAGAACCTGCTGGAATCAACCAGCTTCATGAAGTACATTCTGTGATGCTTTTAAACACTAGTGAAGGATGAGCATGTAGATGCTGGACAGGCCTGGTGGTCTCTCACCAGAAGGCAGGCCGGATCTAATGGCTGAGGAACAGGGAGGAAACTGGCTCCTCTCAGCGCGCTGTCACTCATGATAGGGAGGGCGTGGCTCATGTTTTCACTCACGCTCTGATAGGCCGAGAGGTTTCCAGAGGAGAGGAACGCCTCCCTTGTGAAGAGACAAGAATGGAAATACTGCGTTTTCATTTGGTTTAACTTTATAAAAACAAAAACTATACCGACATTTTAAAAATAAAACATAAAAAAGACAAAAACACACAACAAAATTACTAAAACTTTCAAATTAAAATGTAAAAGGAAATATAAAAATAAAAACTATGTATCTCAATGACACTAAAATAAGTGGGGGGGGGGGGGGGGGGGGGGGGGGTAGTGTTTTAAAAGGTTAATTCAGGTTGTCATATGAAAAAACCTGCAAAAGACAACTAATGTTAATATATTTTTACAAATAATTTTACCTTGAATTTTTTTTTAAATGTTTTTGTAATAATAATACTGTATACATTCAAATGTGATTATATATTATTTTATAATATATATTTTTTTTACCTTATAGTTATACCACTTCAGTGGAAGCACAAAAAAAAAAAAACATTTAAAAAATGTATGAAACCAACATGAATATAAAAGTTACATAATTAATTGAGACTAATTAACTAGAAACACCTGAACTCAAACTCTAATCAAATCAGACACCATGGTGACAAACTGATAGAGAACAGAACTAAAACCAACCTAGAAACAGACATGAATACTCAAAACGTGACAGTAACATGCATTTTAAGATTTTTCACAAAAGTTCTCCTCTACATCATCTCAAAGGTTATTATTTGCCATTGAGACTAATGCTGTGAAATCTGTCATTTACAAGCACCTGATCATGTAGCGCACTGCGGTATCGAAGCGCAGGAAGAGCACATCCCTGTGTAGCTGCAGGAGCCGCCCGACATTCTCTGAACTTCTGGGCTCACAGAGAGAGTCAATCTGTCGCTGGACGTCCCACAGTTCAGCCCCTTTGGACAAACATCAGAGCGTAAGGAAACACTGGGCTGGAAGTCGCACAATATCAGCAAAAACTGTACAGTGAATATTTTAAAGGGGTCCTATTATGCCCTTTAACAAAGTTTTGATTTTGTTTTTGGGGTGTACTAGAATGTTTAGAATTAGGGTGTAGTTGTACATGTTTTCATGCTTGATTGGTCAAAAAAACACATTATTTTTCACATATTTTACATTATTATAGCACCTCTCTCCCCAATCTGTCTCGAACGCGCAGTTTAGTTTTTGGTTTCAAGTGTGTTGGCCTAGTGTGTTGTGATTGGCACAATCATGTTTGGGAAATGCCCCGCCCCTCCATCACTGCGAGTTCAGCTCTAGTTTAAATATGAATACGGATGGTGTCAATTTCAAACCAATTCACGTCTGATTCAGACCCTGACAATGTTAACAAGAGGATCGTGCAGAACGGATTTCATGCACAGACACAAGCACGGATTTCACAGGACGATTCAGAGTGGTATGTTTCTTGTTATTTTCTTATACATTATAAATACAATGTTATCCGCCATTTAATTGTGATATTTGTCGGAAAACTATGGTTATACAAACAGTAATCGATCACAAAACCATGGTTAATTTTCCTAGGGAGTGTTGACCCATCTTACAAAAGCAAGAGCTTACAAAAGCAACAGAAAACAAGCTGTTCTCCATAAAATGTGCAGAGCAGATAAACATTGGGGTTTGAATGTTCAGGAACAATGTTTAAAATAAAATGTAACCGTTTGTCAGCCTTAGGAAGGTCAAAACAAACAGTGTTTCTTTGACATAGCAACGACATCACTGTCTTCTCTAATGCAGCTCAGCCAGGCCTCGTCCCCTTTTTTGTGTATTCCAAAGGCGTGGGTTATTTAAATGAGTAACATTGTGACTTCATAAGACCCAGAAAACCGCATAGTAGTCCAAACGAGCCATTCGTTGTAGTTCTTGGAAAGGGGATTCTGTTAAATAAAATATCTCCCTTTGGAGTCGACATTGACCTTTGTAACCTTGCAGATTTTTTTAATGCTCAAACAGAAAAATTACACACTAACTAAAGTTGAAAAAGTGAAAAAGCATAATAGGACCCCTTTAAGCTGAATATGAGCCACACCACTGTTTGTTTTACAGAATTATCATATACCGATGCTCTCTAAGCCGCCCCAGTCCGCTGTGAGCCTCTGAGCGCTGTCGGGACTGAAGGAAGTGTTTGGATTCCCCAGTCGAGCAAAGCTCACCAGGTAATAGACAATGTCATGAAGAGCTGAAATAATCTGCAGTGTGTTCTGAAGAGCCTGGTGACATTCCTGTAACAAGAACATCCATACATCCGTTAAAAAACACCGGCTGATTCAAACACATTAAGCAGCCTGCACGATGAGTGTACAATTGCACAATGTCTCTTCTGAGGAAAGGATTACGTGGCTGAAAAGAGTTATGAGTGTATGAGGATGACAGAAATCGGATGCACATCAGTGATTAGTCAACCCGAGACGCTGCTGGTAAGGTGACAGTGTTTGAACAAGCTTAATTGCCAATTTATATTCAGATAAATGCCATCTTGTGTGTTATTTGAACCATAAGAGATATTTATAGCTTATATTGTGTATGATATTGTTGCATTAGAGTGCATATGGTTCATATGTGTACTTAAAAGAGTGTATACATGTGTTAATGCATAGGATGTCAAATGTTTGATTATAATCAGGTATTTTATTCTGATTTCTGAAGGTTATCAACCTAATTTGAATTTAAGGAAACTTTTTCTACTGAAATGGCTAACTACTGTTTCAAGTCACTTATCTAACTTCAAACTAAGTTCATCTGTTGGAAAGCTGTTCTAATCATGTAAAATTGAATGGAATGGATGTCAACACACTGTAAACCAACTAAGCCTGAAACAAGTTTATTGAAAGGCCATTTTTGAGTTGATCCTTGTGTCCGTGGTTGACTGCGCTCTTTTTCGGGTTAGAGGCAGAACTGACGTGTGGAATCCAAAAATAAGTCGACAGTCGCATGCAGGTAAGAAAGCTGTTGCCATAGTGTTCAATTTGACCATAATGCTGTTTAAAGACTAGACATAGTATGATAACATTTTCAGTGATAAATCTACCCTTACAATAACTGCTCTGTTAATAACCCTCTGCTGATCTGACTGTCCGTGGGCGGGGATACAAAAATGTGGAAGTATAATCTATAGTTATACTTTAAGTTGTGGTGTAAAGGTAAAGTATGTAGTTTCCGCGACACTAGTGGTACTAGCGGAATTACAAAAATACAGCTTATTTTGCAAACGCGTCACGCTTCCCCCAACTCAAACACTACAAACACAACTCTTAGGTGCTTGTGAAGGCATGACTCAACAGGTCAAATTAGGCTACTCTCAATAAAAGGTCCAACATCTTAGAAATATTTGTAGCTGTGTTGCTATGTGTCCTGAGTAAGTAAAGTAGACTAAAACTCTATATAGAGCGAATGCAAGCATCTCACTTATAATAAACCCATCCAACGTACATATCTGCAACTGTTTAAGGCTCTCTACCTCAACACTGGACACGTCAAAGTAAACATTATAAACTGGTATTCAGTGGGTGCACGATGATGATGTATTGAAGCATCCATTGTAGCGGACAGTATTGCAATGCTTTGTTTCTCTTTGACTTGTTCATGACCTGTTTAATCTTTAAATATTTGCTGGCAATTCTGTAACCGGAGCTGAATCTTTCTCATGTGACACACATCAGTCGTGGTCCCACACCAGCTAAACACCCTCTGGCTCCGCCTGCTACATGCCCCAAACTCTCAATGTTCTGATGGTGCATGGGAGGCTCAATGTTTACAATTTTGGGGGGGGATAAACCCATGGATGGCAAACTAATAGCAGTCAATGAACAATAAACTGGGTTAAGGGAATGTCATTTTTTTTTTTTTATCATAAAAATACATACTTCAACTTTAAATATGCAAACACTTTTTGGGGCCCCTGTGTTTTAATGAGAAATGGGACACTATGCCATGTTTATTAGTCACAGATGCATTTCTCACCTTCTCCTCCAGAGTTCTGAACATGAGCAGCACTTCTGTATAATGAGGGATGAACCACAGGTTCACTAGAGTCTTTCCATCGGCTGTTAACAGTCTTCTGGGACGAGGCTGAAATGTCCTGAACAGCCAGAAGCAGTTTTGATTTAGAAAGGCATTTACATTGTGAAAAGAAATGACTATATATTTATTTATGCATTTAGGTATTTATTTGTGCATTTAGTTTTGCATGCATTTTCCAAATTTTTTATGATACGAAATCCATCAAAACTATGAAATATACATTTACGTTTTATTTTTGTTTCTTAATAGTTACCACTGTTTGTCATTTTGACATCCTTTGACACTTAATTGTTTATCATTCACTATTCAGCCCAACTCATACATTAACAAAATTACTTGTTAAACAATTTATTTGTCTACAAAACTAAATGTTCAAGCATTTAAGCAAAAGCCAAATGATCAAAATGTTTAAAAGCTCAAAAGGTTTTGAAGCTCATTAAGCACATGAATTCGTTGTCTAAATCGTTCGTCTAAGATTCAACATCACATTAAACTGGAACTCTTTGTATGTATTTTCTTCTATATGCTTCACCTTGGATCAGGACACAATCTGTCCTCTGACTGCACGTCTGATCTGGTTTCGTTGGGTGTTCCCATCACAAAGTGATTGTCGCGGATATGTGGCACCTCGTGGAGCAGTGAAGTGAAACTGTGGCAAAGAGCAACCACCTGCCCTCGGACACAACTCTGTGACATTCGCATGTTAAATCTGAAAGAGACATAACCAGTCCTAGAGCAAAGAACACTGTAATATAAAGATTTGGGGTCATTTCCTCCTTTTATAGAAAATAAAATGTGGGAAACATAATTCTGTGACGAAGCCTACTTGTGACAGAACTCCAGAATCAGTTTCCTCTTGATCCTGGACACTTCTTCCTTTTGAGAGAAGAATGAAGGAATAAGGAACATTTCCATTTAATTGAGAAATTAATATCAGTTTTCTCTTAACGCTTACTAGAGCTGCACGATTCTGGATAGAGAATCATGTTTTTTTTTGTTTTAAATAGAGATCATGATTCTCCCACAATTCTGAGTAGACAAAATAACATGCAATTTACTAGAGGTTCTGACAAAATGTTAATTGCTACAGAATATTTAAATATATATATATAAAAAAAATGGTTTGAATGAATGATTCAATGACTTACTCAAAGACTTGACTTGTTTCATAACTGGATGAATCAGCGTTTGTCAACGAATCTCTTGAACGAATGATTCAATGACAAACACATTTTTTATCAGCCACTGGTCGCCATCTACTGGTGTAACTATGTAATTGATATTTATTTATTTTTTTAAGTTACTTTCAAAAGGGGGTTTACTTTATTCTGTTTGCTACCATATACCTCAGTGTTTATATCCAAACTAAAAACTTTTATGGCAGTAATTCTGTGATAATTTGAATATTTCTACCATGGAAATAATAATACTGTGTGGTTGAAAATACTGTTTGTGAAGCTGTTTGATACATGACAACTCTCTCTGGTTCAGCTGCAGTGCAAACACAGGTTTAATTCAACACAGGTTTGTCAAAGGTTTAATAGACACAGACAAAGCGTTGTCATTTAGGAATAAGATCGTGTGGGTGTTTGAATCGAGATTGTAATTATTAACAATTAATCGTGCAGCTCTAATGCTTACATACAGAGCTTAGCTTCAGCGAACTCGTCTGTTCTTTCTTCTTTATAAATGCATTCAGCATTTCATCTCGAACTCCCACTTTCTCCAGCTGAATGGACACAAAAGCACCTGCAAGCCTGAATTACAACAAACATTTCACATTTTACATATGGGTGAATCTCACAAACCATTGCATTGTATTTTCTATTAAGAATATAAATAAGAACTGTAAGAACAGTGATTTCTGTTTATTTCAATTAACATAAATTAAAGGCAGAAAAACATATACGAGCATAAAACACTGTAAAGTATTTAAAATCAGAATATCTTTTGCATTAAATCGACACTAAAATCTTTCTGAAAAGTTTAATTTTCTTCATGCATGTAGACCTGTTTCTAGTAGCAAAGGCACGTCTCCTGGTTTCAGAGGAAGTCGATCCCTCATGCTGCAATGGCAGGTCTGTATCTAAGGACTGATCCAGCTTCTCTATCCTATAGCACAAGGACGCTTGTTTAAGCGCTCCAATCAGAGCATTCTTCTGAACCACCTGACACACCAGAACCACATGCAGGTTCTCCAAGCTGGACTGATTCATGAGCTGATGCACAGAGACAAAGAGTCAAATGATTCATATGCTGAACAAAAATAATGTGCATAACAATTATAAATCATGTGATTACCTGTAGAACTGCTTCGTTAGATTGAAAGCTAAATTTGCCCATATGACTCTCATCAAGTTCCTGAACACACAGAGGCAGGCTGTTTGGGACAAACCTATGAAACAGGAAGGGAATGGGATAAACTAAAATCAACTAGATTTTACACATTCGGAACCAATGGTGCAAGAGGACTTATAATTTGATATATTGAGAAATAGTAATAGATATACAAACCTTAAAAGCTATCACTAATTACAGCATTTAGGCAGCAACAAACCTTATAAACACACTACAACAGATTCTGATAATCTGCATGACAGGTCAATATTGGTCCTGCAGACTTTTACCTGTCCGCATTCTGTTTGTCGTCCTGGAGGGCGGTGATGAACAAGGGAAGTTGTTTTGGAGTCTCTTTCCTCACAGCAAACTCAAACTGCACCGGCCGCATGTACAAATGAACATCATCAAAGCCCATCACTCTGGCCACTGATTTATATAATCTAGAGCGACATGACAGAAAGAAAAAGACATTCAGCTGAGAGTTAGATCATTTCAGCTGTTTTTTCAGTCATCATTTGAAGGAAAGATTAAAGGCAGCAAAAAAATATGTAATTGTATAAAATATAATTGTGTGTGTGTGTATATATACATATTCACTGTCTGTGAACAAACACCCTAAACGAGCACTGCTCTTGACTGAATAACTATATTAAGCTTTAATAAGGATTAATCTATATTCAATTTATAATTTATCCAGTGTTTGATTATTCAATTTCTGTATATTTACCGGTTAAACCTAAAAAGTGCTGTTTACAAGGTTACATGGGTCAAAAACAATGAAAACAATAACTTAACTTTTTTGTGCATTTTAGCAGGGTAGGTAAAAATCTGAACCGGTAGAAAAAATCCTTAGCATTGACCACTGATATATTAAAGGTACAGCTAAATGTGACATTTATTACAATGGGATTATGTGAAGAATGTTTTAAGTTCACTTAAATTAAAAGTTGTTATTTTTTATAGCCTATTAAATGTTACAATTGATAGCTTTCAATTTTACCATAACGTTTAATGGCTACAATTAATGGATAATATTGAGGAAAAAAATCAATTTAATAGAGACATCAATATACTGTGATCACTATCAGTGCAGTATCAGTGATTCAGAGTGCTTAGTGAAAAAATGGCATTAAAAATATTTCACATCTATCATCTTTATGTTGTTTTTACATTACTTTGGAGATTCAATGTGAAAGTATAGCAATATAAAAATATATAAAAAACATTAAGGTTGATATGATGAAAAATATGCAATTATTTAGTCATTTTTAGGAGCACTAATATATATTTATATATTATATATATTTATAGGTTTAACTGTCATGAAAATAATCTCAAAATGCAACAAGCCACATTATACATTTTTCATCTTTTTTCCTCACTGAGGTCCACTTATGTTCCAAAAACATGATTAGATTTTTCATGATCATTTTCCACCCTCTCTGACTAATGAATAATTAAACAGTCGATTTGCATGCTGTAATTTCTGCCAAACCGGCTTAAGCTATTTCTGCCCCATCCTTCATTGTGGAAATTAAGTAATGAACCATTTTTGCATCCAAGTTTCAAGGAATCAAGGAAAAAAATCAAGGAAAATTTTAACTGCTCAGCAATATTGCTTTCCAACTCAACTGGGACAGGTGTTCAGTTTCTGAAGCTGATTCAATGATGCGGTGGCGGAGTGTGACGAGCTCTAACAATGTGCAGAACATCTTCAGCATGAACAACTGTCTGTCTTTGCCTTGTTTCCTCTCCTGTTCCTCGGAAGATCTCACAACGGACATTCCCAGCTCTCTGACCAGAACAGGATCTTCCATGAACCCATCTGAGAACAACTGAAACAATACAGAACACTGACTGTATCAGGCACCTCTTAAAGGATGAATGAACAAATGAACATTTAACACAAAATTGGATAAATAATGCAGAACAACCTTATTTATTTCTTTGTTAGTTGATAAATAGATGCCACTTGCTGGATTGAAAGTGCGACATCAATGTTGAATACTACTGCTCAAAATGTTAATCACTGCATACTCTTAAAGGAGGTCATGAACTGCATTTTAAAAAATAAATGTGAATGTTCATTATAAGGTCCACTTATAATGTTAGCAAAATTTTTACAACAAAAACATCCTGATTTAGATTAGGCTATTTTTGACCCTCTCTTTGAAACACTCTTGTTTTGATAGGCGTAATTTTCAAGACTTGAAAGTAAACGCCCATTGCTATGATTGAGTTAGTTTTGCACATTAAAATAATTTTCAACGTCCCCGCCATCACACTTGTAGAATTGTTTTGAAAACTTCCGATGTTCGCTATACATTGAGCCAGAGTCTGACCCTGAATCAGAAGACAAACCTACACCTCAAATACCAAGGCTGCGACATCTTGGTAATTAATTATCTATATTTATATTTATTCCTTATGTATTTTTGAGATAGTATTGTATATTATAACATTATTTTAGTATTGAAACGAAGACGCTACAGAATGTGTTTACATAGTTACATAGTTGAAACATTTACCAATTTATATGGCAAATAAAGTTAAAGTACTTGGAGTTACCACAGTTATAGTTGACAAATGATAACAAAATATGAATTAATGACCATCGCTTCTTATATTCATTGTTCATACTTTTCAGTAAAGTGAATACATTTCAAACGATCTGTAACAAACAAGGCAATAGTGACACATGTTAAAAAAAAAATTGTTGCGTGAGAAATCCTGTGTTTGCGTCTGTCTCGTATTTACTACATGACATCCATGAAGTGGTGGGCGGGGCTAAAGAGGCAATGATGTGGAAGTAGGCGTTGATCTTCTGCAGAGGCGGTCTTTCGTCGCACTATGACATACATCATACTGATACAAAATGTAAAACGAGTCGTTTGAGCAGATTGGTTTCAATAAAAGCTGTTTTTGGACTAACAAGGAAGTTTTGAGTTCTGAAACTTGCAGGATATTTTTAATAGTACAATGACCTCTTATGCGTCAAAAGATCATGGAAAATTTTATTTCTCAATTCATGACCCTCTTTAAATAAAACAGAAGCTGTGTCTGGCTGATGCTGTACTGAAATTTCTCTCATTAATACATTAAGATTAATAAAGCACTTTTCCTTTTATTTCCCCCCTAAACGTTACAGCAAGTTTGACAGTGGCATCTCAGCTTATTTGGAGCACAAAAAAAAGACACATACGTCTCTCTGGATCTGAGAACTGTAGGTGGTGCCAGGAGCTGCAAGCATGTGCCAACGATGCAGGGCCGTTTTCAAGAGCCTTTGCTCAAGGTTGACTCTCTGAGATGGTGTTTTCGCTCTGTGCAGCTCAAATAGTTCAGTACAGGACCGCTCAAGATCCTCGTACAGCCGAGACGCCAAACACAATGAGGGGTGTATCTCTAAAAAATACACACTCTTCAAAGAAGGCCTGCAAAGAAGGCACAAAGACACACCCTAAAACAAGTGTTTTGCCTTTTATGCTTTTAGATTTAGATTTAAAATAAGATTTGCAATTCATTTTGTGATGCATCCCTTAATGTGATATCATATTTAACAAGAATAAAAGGTCTGCATTTATCCATTACATGCAGTCATTTATATTTAGAAGTATGCATTTGGCAGATGATTTTATCCACTGTACTTACATTGCATTCCCAATCAAATGCAATCAAATGGGAATCAAACACATGAATTTGGCATTGCTAGCGTCACGCTCAATTATTTAAAGTACAGGAATTACAAGTACTGTGCTAAATAAGAATCGGTTATTAGAATCGGTTTTCATGCTTAGATGTTGAAAACATGGTTTGTCACATATTTTATATTGTAGCAGCACCTCTCTTCCCAGTCTGTCAGAAACACTCTGTTTAGTTTCGGTCTCTATGAAGCCCCTCCTCCTGAAAAGGGCAATATGCTCTCTGATTGGTCGGCTGGACCAGTGTGTTGTGATTGGTCAACCGCTTCCAGCGTGTTTCAGAAATGTCCCGCCCCTTACCATAACTGTGAGTTTCAACACACTACTAACTTACTCAACCAGGCCTCACCTCATTTATTTTGCGAATTCTTTAAATGAGGAATATCGTGACATACTTTCCCAGATGAAAACTCAAGACTACAATCAGGAAGTTCAGAAACAGTGCTTACTGATATAGCAATAACTCCTTTTGGAGTGACTTTTGTGCTTTGTAACTTTGCAGACTGTTTTCATGCTCAAACAGAAACATTACACACTAAAGAAAGTTGAAAATGTAAAAACAAAAAGCATAATAGGTCCTCTTTACTAAAGTAAACAGTTAATTTGAGTTATGCTGAATTTACGATTGATTATTTTAATCTTTACCTGCTTCCACCGACTGATACCAAATGTTTAGGGATGCAGTTTGGTGGCAGGCCGTATTCACTAGGACAACCATTCTGTCCCTCCCTCCATATTCTCTCGAGATACTGCCGCTGCTCATCAATCTAACGTTCAGGAAACATCAGAGAATAAAATAGTCTGACATTTTAGGTGGGCTAAACATGATTAAACAGCAAATGCTTGGTTACATGGTTGTTCAGCACTAGTTTGATAAGCTGTTGGTGGCTGTGGAGGCAGACGATCGTGTCCCTGTAAGCTCGAACAAAATATCCAGCAGTAAAATCAATCTGTGGCCTTCTGTGCATGACATCTGTGATGACCTGAGCCAATCTGAACTGTTCCTCTGGATCTGTGACATGCTGATACGCCTCCAAATAGCAATTCAAGAGCTGTAAATACAAGACGGCATTTTATCATTGACATGCACTTCTGTTCAAAAGTTTGGGGAAGTAATTTGAAAGAAATATATAATTCTAATTTTAGCAATGATGCATTAAATTGTGAAAGTGACAGTAAATACATTTATATTCTATTTGAAATAAATGCTGTTCTGGAAAAATGTACCTTAGTTTCCACAAAAATATGAAGCAGCACAACTGTTTTCAACATTGATAATAATAAGAAATGTTTCTTGAACAGCAAATCAGCGTATTAGAATGATTTCTGAAGGATCATGTGACACTGAAAATTCAGCTTTGCATCACAGGAATAAATTACATTTTAAAAATATATTACAATAGAAAACAAGTTCACATTATTACTGTTTTTAATCTGTATTTGATCAAATAAAAGCAGCCTGGCTGAGCTCCTTTTAAAAGCATTAAACAATCCCAAACATTTGAACGGTAGTGTACAGTATCATTAAAATTACACTGAATTGCAGTCACACATCACATACCTGTATTTTGTGCTCCAGAAATTCTGTTTCACATGTCCATATGTCTAAAAGTACAGCCAACCGATCCACATCCATTCTAGCCAGAGAGTGAAGTTCTCCTCCAGATCCATCAGATGCACGTGATTCTGACAGAACAACATGAAATGACAATTGTGAAACACAGATTACAAACTAAAGGTGTCTTTAAACTTCTTAGTTATGGCAGCTCTGTGTCATCGTACTAAAATATGAATCACCTAACATACATTATAGAAACACTTTTCACCATGAATTCCCAAAGGATAAAAAAACAGTCCCGACCTACATTGTTTTCTTGTTAAATATCCTTTATCACTTGGAAATTGTTCTGGTTATCAAGTAAAATGAGTTGTCATAAGTTTAAGTTAATTGATTTTTTAATGTTTGCAATATAAGTGAACATATCAGTTATAAACAGTTGAAACAAGTTTGATATATAGATCCTACTTTACCTGCATACATACAATACACTCATGTAAAGCAATACTATAGAGCAAATCTTGGTTGCGTGATTGTTTGTATCAAAAAATATAAACTATATTTGGCACAGCTCTATATATAAAATTGGATATATGTTATATCCAACCTTGTCCGCAAACATACAATACACTCACGTAAAGTGATAAATACTATATAGCAAATCAACTGCCTGATTTTTTATTTCCTTGCAAAATGTAACTATATTATCGCCTAGCTCTTTATTAAAAAGTTGGATATATTAGTATATCCAACCTTATCCGCATACATGCTGTACAGCACACTCACATATATCAATGTATAGTATGTTGCAAATCTCAACTGCTTGATTGCTTGTATCATTGCAAAATGTAAACTATATTAAACTGCAAAAAAAATACTATTTTTGTCAAAAATAAATTCATAGACTAAGATGTTAGATGTTCCAATGTTGGCTATATTCAAACTAATGAATACATATGATAAAATGTAGGCCTATAATCTTTTTTTTCTTCTTTTTTTTACAAAGAAAGAGTACACTTGAAATATTGTTGAAATTGTAATTATTGTTGTAATTGTAACATTTTTAATAAAATAGCAAAACATATTTATAAGAGAGATGTAAGCGAAATCTTAAATGGTCAATATAAGTCTTCTTCTAAATACATCTTTTGTCCTTGCATTGTGGCTCAGTCAGTTTCACACCTGAGTGAATGGCTCATCATTATGCAGAGTGGGTGGGACATTCATAATCTAAGGTGTAAACCACTCCTCCCCCTCGCATATTGGCTTTCCAAGCAAAACCTGTTTTACACCATTTAAATCAATGTATTTTTTTTTGTGAACGATAAAGCAAGACTATTTTTACATCATTTTGAAGCTAGAACTCAAATGGACAACATCCATTAGTCAAAAGACTTGTGGACACATATTTAATATGTGTTTTGTGGTCTTAATTCAGCAACTTTCATTTTAATTTTTTCCAATAACCACGCATAAACATTATTCTCTTAAAAATACAAACATCTACATACACGTTGCTCGCATATTATGGTAGCCCTGTTTGTGCTATATAGAGTGAATTTACACCTTTGCCATTAACATGTTTATAAATAACTGAAAAAAGCACAAATGTCAAGGCATGTCAGAACATCTCAAGGACCCCAAAAACAGCTTGGTCCCCAGAGGGTTAATAGCAAATGCATTTGCACCCATTTATGCGCCCATGGGTGTGCTGGTCTGAAAAGAGGTGTGTTCAGGCGCATTGTTGGCGCGTTGTTATTTTGAGGCAACTGAAAAATACTGCGCCATTGACCAACTGAAACCTGGTCTAAAGTCAATGGCTGGCGCAATATTTTTTTTTGTTATTTATAGAGCACGTTAGTCAAATGAGTCTACAGGCGGGTCCATTACACATGTATACTCTGCTTATACAGTAGATGGTCTACTTGTGTGCTTCCGTTTCCTCTCTGGAGAAGAGTTCAGTCTTTCCACTATCAAATTCCGCCATGTAAATAGTGAGCGTGAGTGCAACTAGCTTTTAAAGGGAATGGGAGATGACACTCTGACTGGTTTATCACGTTGCGCCCAAAACACACCCATTACTCATTAAGAGAATTTTTCAGTTCGTCAAAATAGTAAAAGTGGATTCGGACACGCTCTAAGTGCACTTGCGCTTTAGACCATGGGCTTAGATCGTTAAAATAGGACCCTGAGTGTTGTTAAAGCGCTATACAAATAAACTTTACTTGAATTGTATATGATATTGGAAAATGAGCATAATTAAGGGGAGGGGGGAAACATCTGCCCTGACCTCTGCTCCTCTGTATGAAATGAGACGCAGTGAGCAGCAGATGTTGCTCCAACTCTTGCAGGTCCACCAGGGCCACGTCATAGATGATGTAGAGACCCCGCTGGTCCTGCGTGTGGATGCAGCTCCCATCTGTGCTGTAGTAATCATGGAGGTTTTCCACCTCGGGAAACTCCATAAACTCGGCAAAGTGAACCTAAAACAGAACAGAGATTTACCCTCTCTGCCTTTCACATTGCATTGGTTTTTCCATAAAACACTGGGTGAATCTGCAAGTTAGGAACCTTATGGTCAACCAGACTGTTGTAGATGAAGTGATTTGATCCAAGAGCTCCAGTAGAGCTATCGTGTCTTCTAGCAGCACTCATCCAGCCCGTCTCCTCCATCCTTCTCACCAGATCTCCTCCGACCAGCTCCAGACCCGCGGTGTCCATCGCCAGAGTCCTCTCCACTGACCGCAGGTAGTTCAGCATGCTCAAACAAGTGCGCTACACAAACAAGAGGCCAGGACTCAATAAAAAACAGTATTTAAGTGAGTAAAGCCCATATAGTAGGAGAAATAACCCATGCAAAACAGCACTGTGATGGTAATACCCTGGTATTTTCAGAAAAGCATTTCAAATGTGACACCAGAAAAAAGTTTCTTACCTCTTGAAAAATTAACCTATGAACTTATTTTTTTTTACCAAAACAAAGAATTTAGTAGGGTATGGTCATAATTCTCCTGATTTATGGTAATTTTAAGCCACAGACCTACTACGTTCACAAGCTTGTGGTCAGTAATATATATATTTTAAAATAAATTCATATTTTTATTCAGCAAGGATGCAATAAATTGACCAAAAGTGACAATAAAGACATTTATAATTTTACAGAAGACTTTGATTTCAAATAAATGCTATTCTTGAGATATGAAATCAGAATTGTGAGATAAAAAGTCGCAATTGTTTTATTCCATGGCGGAAAAAAAGCTTCCATAGGTTTCAACATTGATAATAATAAGAAATGTTTCTTGAGCATCAAATCAGCATATTAGAATGATTTCAGAAGGATCATGTGACACTGAAGACTGAAGTAATGATGCTGAAAATTCAGCTTTGATCACATGAATAAATTACAATTTAAAATATATTACAATTCAAACCAGTCATTTTAAACTGATTGATGAGACTGATGACTTCTTATAAAAACATAAAAAAACTTACCAACCTATTGAACAGCTTAATAATAATAATAATTCATAGTTTATATACCAAAAATTATATACTAAATAATGTTTTTCCTATCTAAGGAAGTACTCATTTGTATGTTTTGTCTGTAATAATAATAAAATTATATATTACAAAAAAAAAAAGCAGGAAACCATAGTATCAGTATAGTGAATGACCAAAACAAGTTTTATTATGTATAATGGTTATGTATTTGCATGATAGACTTTCAACAAATTATTGTATTACCATAGTACATGTCCAAAAAAGGTACACATCTAAAAAAGTGTGATAATACTTACATGTACATTTTGGTGCTTTTATAGGAAAGACCAAAATCTCTCAAACCTTTCACATCTCTCATGACAGTTTTTGGCTGAGTTTTACCTTGAGTTCTCTGATCCGGAGATGTCTCAGGTAGATTAAAGATTCATAAGCTCCTCTGACTGTTATAGGCTCCTTGTCAGCTTCTTCAGTGTCTTCATACTTCTCATGCGGAAAAGCACTGCTGCTTTGACTAGAACAGTTAGGAGACAAAGAGTTGTTAAAAGAAACCCTAACACACATTATAGACACAGTTTGGTGTTTGGAAAATTACCCTTTATTCTTTTTCTCAGAGCATTTCTGATCTGCATATTTAGATAAATGAGAAACCTGTCCAGTGGCCACCTGGAGAAAAAAAAGAGGAAAATAATGAGCACACAATAAAAAATAAACTCGCAATTCCAAATTTATATCTCGCAATTCTGTCTTTTTCTCACAATTCTACCTTTATTTCTTGCAATTCTGACGTAATTTCTTGCAATTCCGAGTTTATATCTCGCAATTATGAATTGTTTTTCACAATTCCAAGTTTATATTGCGCAATTCTGACTTTTTTCTCACAATTCAGAGTTTATATCTCAATATTCTGACTTTATTTCTCACAATTCTAAGTTTAAATCTTGCAATTCTGCCCTTTTCTAGCAATTCTGACTTTATTTCTCTCAATTCCAAGTTTATATCTCACAATTGTGCCTTTTTCTCGCAATTCTGCCTTTATTTCTCGCAATTCCGAGTTATCTCGCAATTCTGACTTTGTTTCTCGCAATTCTGCCTTTTTACTCACAATTCTAACTTTACTTCTCGCAATTCTGACTTTATTTCTTGCAATTCTGACTTTATTTCTCGCAATTCTTCCGACTTTATTTCTCGCAATTCTGCCTTTTTTTCTCACAATTCCGAGTTTTTATCTCACAATTCTGACTTTTTTTTCGCAATTCTGACTTTACTTCTCGCAATTCCGAGTTATCTCGCAATTTTGACTGTTTCTCGCAATTCCAAGTTTATATCTCACAATTCTGCCTTTTTCTCGCAATTCTGCCTTTATTTCTCGCAATTCTGAGTTATCTCGCAATTCTGACTTTGTTTCTCGCAATTCTGCCTTTTTCTCACAATTCTAACTTTATTTCTCGCAATTCTGACTTTATTTCTCGCAATTCTGCCTTTTTTCTCACAATTCCGAGTTTATATCTCACTATCCTGATTTTATTTCTCACAATTCTTCTGACCTTATTTCTCGCAATTCCAAGTTTTTATCTCACAATTCTGACTTTTTTCTCATAATTCTGACTTTATTTCTCGCAGCTCCGAGTTTTTAATCTCACAATTCTGACTTTATTTCTCTCAATTCTGACTTCATTTCTCGCAATTCCGAGTTTTTATCTAGCAATTCTGCCTTTATTTCTCACAATTCTGAGTTATCTCGCAATTCTGACTTTGTTTCTCGCAATTCTGCCTTTTTCTCACAATTCTAACTTTATTTCTCGCAATTCTGACTTTATTTCTCGCAATTCTGCCTTTTTTCTCACAATTCCGAGTTTATATCTCACTATCCTGATTTTATTTCTCGCAATTCTTCTGACCTTATTTCTCGCAATTCCAAGTTTTTATCTCACAATTCTGACTTTTTTCTCGTAATTCTGACTTTATTTCTCGCAGCTCCGAGTTTTTAATCTCACAATTCTGACTTTATTTCTCTCAATTCTGACTTCATTTCTCACAATTCCGAGTTTTTATCTAGCAATTCTGACTTTATTTCTCGCAATTCTGACTTATGTCTTGCAATTCCGAGTTTAGAATTGAATTTATATTTAGCAATTCTGACTCTTTTTTTTTTTTTTTTTACAATTCTGAACTTAGATATAAGATATAAACTTGCAATTGCAAGTTATAAATTCTGAATTGCAAGAGATAAATTTAGAATTGTAAGATATATACTCATAACTGGGAGAAAAATCTTTTTTTAAAGTCACAATTACCTTTTTTATCTTTTGTTTTGTGGTGAAAACACGCTTCCCAACTTGTGAACAATGTGCACCAAAGAATTGTTCATAACAAGACCAGGAACACGTATTTAAAAAGTAAAATTCATGTTGATGTTACATGTATGAACTGTCTCCCTTGTTTCATAGTGTTTTTGGTTTTCCCCAGTCTGTCTAATTAGTCATCTCCTTCACCTGTCTCCTGTTAATTATCTAATTTAGTTCTTTTTGTTTGCTCTGTGGGTGCTTCTCAATATCCCTCCTCGTTTCCTCGCTCCTCCGTCCTCCATTCTATGACCCGGAAACCGATCGAGTTCAGCCATCTTGAAGGACATCTCAATTCTCTAATTGCACCGCGAAGAGGCGAGGAACGAGGAGTGAGGAGGCATCCTGAGGAGCCATAAGCAAGGATACACGGGTGTATCCTTTCCGGAAGAGTTTTATCGCCTAAACGTGACGCACAAATAAATTCTCCTCCCCCTTCACATCTGTCACAATAATTTTAATTTATTCTTTACCTTTGCAGTTTAAATTAACCACATATCTCACATATTTCAACAGGGTATCTTGCTTTATTATTATTTATTATGAATTTCTTAAATAATCAAACTTTAACAACATAAGGGCAGATCCTTTGAGAGCTGCTGATGATGCTGTGAAGTGAAGCTCGAGTGATCAAGTATTCCAATGTATAAGCTTTCCTTCGATTCCTCCGTCCTCCTTTTCTTTCCTTGCAGCCTTCCCCGCAAAAGAGGATGCACAAATAAGAATTGAGAAGCACCCTGTGTATTTAGACCCTGTGTTCTCCCTCAGTCTTCGTCCGTTCTCGTTCATGTTAAGTGTGGTTTTCTCCTGGTTCCTGAGTTTTGACATTTAAGACTATTTTCAAAATCATCCTTCATCTTCGTGCTATTTCCACTACCATGTTACGTAACAGTTGACTTGGAGAATATAATTTACTATTCACACAGATGTTCACCTGAGGCATGTTTGTTGTGTTATAAATGCTTTTCCATATAGCAGAAGATTCTTTGAGAGTTTCTGTGCTGATGGATGGAGGTTTTGAGGGTCTTTCTGGCTGACGAACAGATGCAGTGTAATGCTTCAAAGCATCAATCACTTTATGAAGATCTGACTCCTTTAGAAGAAAGTGCAAAACAAGACCATTATTGTAATGTTGGAGTATAGTAGTGTAACTTTGGTTAATTCATTAGCTAATATTAACTAACAATGAGCCATGCATTTGTTGCAGAATTTATTCATCATTGTTAGATAATTTCAGCTCAGGTCCATTAAAAATAATATTTAAAGATACAACTTTTGATTTTAATAATGTATTAGTAAATAATGTAATTAACATTTATTAAAATTAATAAATGCTTTAGAAGTTTTTAATTGTTAGTTCATGTTTACTAATGTAGTTAACTAAAGTTAACAAATGGAACCTTATTGTAAAGTGTTGCCGATATAATGTGCTCTGACAAACTTCAGTGCGATTGAACTAATACTGACATTAACCAAAGCAAACCTGACAAAAAGTTTAGTATATATGAAATAATTAATATATGAGTGGCAATTTCACCCATTCACCTCCAGGAACTTGCTGTGCATCTGGAGAAGTTCATCCATTGATCTGAGCTCCTTGAGTTTGGCTATTTGTTTTTGTTGCCAAGGATCTCGCTTTGGTTTCATCTGTTTGTTTCCCACAGGAGGCACAATAGAGCTTAGATATCATATTCCATCACATAGTTCATAAATGATCACATATAAAAAATACAGTTGGCTTGTCTCACCTGTATATGCGGAATCCAGTTGGACTCTTTTCTGAGCGCCATGTTCGGACTCTTTCTCCCAAACTTCCTCTCTGCCGCTTCAGTGCTGTCGTACTGCAAGAAGGTCTTCATCTCCTCCTGGTTTTTAAAAGCAGTCTGAAACAGGTAACTAACCTACATAAAATAGAAACAAATCACATTATTGACAGTAACAATTTTCATAATGCACAAGAATTCATCATGTTGTAGAATCTTTTAGATATCATTGAAGTAATTTGATTAGGGTTACCAGACTAAAAAGCTCCATTTCATCTCCAGCTGTCTTGATGGTGCTGCTATCATATTGGATGTTGTAATGTGACAGGAGGAAGTCCAGCTGCGCTTTAAAATCCTCTATATTGGTCGAGTGCAAGGGGACCTCTGACATTGATACAAATTCTCCTAATGGCTCAAAAACAGAGTAGCTATCAGTTAAAGATCTCACATTTTAAACTTTCTTTTAGTGTGTAATGTTGCTGTTTGAGCATGAAAAAGATCTAGATAGATAGATAGATAGATAGATAGATAGATAGATAGATAGATAGATAGATAGATAGATAGATAGATAGATAGATAGATAGATAGATAGATAGATAGATAGATAGATAGATAACATTCATTACCAGCAAAATATGCAGGAGATGTCAAATCTACAGCGCTGGACATCTGATCCTCATTCCACTCGGTCGAAGGGAGATAATGAAGAACCTACAACCAAATAATAAAAACGAAAACAGCACAGTCATTGCTCTGTGTAGTGTATACCTTCATGAAGCCACACACAACCTAACCATAAAATAACACTTAATTTCAACATTACTCTCCTCATCCAGGCCTATGCAAAATATGCTAAATAGAAATCCACTGCCCAGTTATCAAGACAATTTCATTAAGTTATTGAAAAAATCAATTGACACAGAAATTTGAGTTTAAATGACATAATATTAAATTTATGTAGTGATCAATTTTATGTCAACAGAACTCATCAAAATAATGTTTGCAACTTAAATTTGTAATTAAATAAGTAAATCAGATTTTATTTTTAACATTTATAGGTCAACTGAATTTCTTTTTAGAGTGTATTAGGACTCAGAATTAAAGAATTCAGAATTCTTACTGCTTTTACATTTGTTCTCCCCTAGTGTCAGGATTCTGCCCTGACAGTCTTGTCTGTTTTGTCAAGTCAAGTCACCTTCATTTATATAGCTTTACAGTGATAATAGGAAATTTTTAGTAACAGAGATTGTTTTGGCTTTACAGCAGCTCTAGGATAAAGTTATTGTCCAGCTAAAGTTAGTTTGATTGATTGATTCACTTCTGTTGCAAAGATCATTAGTTATTAACTTAGGGGCCGCTAACACGACACCGTTCTAACAAAAAACCCTCAACGCGCTCCGGCCGCCCATCTGCACAAAACAGTGCCTGGTGGCTCGAGAACGCACTCCCGGAAATAGGTTCCAAGGTGCAAGGCTGCAAGCGATTATCAGTTATCTCTGCGCAAACACCGACGTCGCGCACATGCGCATCACGTGTTCAGTGCACGTTTGAAATGTGTGCAGGCGTGTAGTCCTTCTTTACAAATCAGCCCTCAACAAACTACTTGTCTGGCCTTAAAAATGTATAATACATAATTATTTATCGCGTCCGTGTATCAACTGGCCGGAATTTTGAGATCGCAATAGACGTGAAGGACTATAATGCGTTAAGAGCTCACTCACTGCAGAGCTAAACCATTTAGTGCTTTGTAAGTAATCAGCAATATTTTTAAATCTATACGATGTTTAATAGGGAGCCAATACAGTGTTGACAGAACTGGGCTAATATGGTCATACTTGCTGGTTCTAGTAAGAACTCAAGCTGCTGCGTTTTGAACTAGCTGTAGTTTATTTATTAAGCGTGCAGGGCAACCACCCATAAGAGCATTACAATAATCTAGCTTTGATGTCATGAACGCATGAACTAATTGTTCCGCATTTGTCATTGAGAGCATATGACGTAATTTAGATATATTTTTAAGATGGAAAAATGCGGTTTTACAGATACTAGTAATTTATACAGTAATTTATTTCTAGAATTAATTTCTCCTCTTGTGGCAAATTTATTTCAAGAAATTCTATTTCTCTTATTTCTTTCTTTTCTAATTCCTGTTAATTCTCTAGTCATAGTTTTGCCTGTTTTTTTTATTTTTTTTAATTTTTTTTGTTCTTGTTTCTGTTTATCTCATGTTGTCTTGTCTCTAGTCTTGTCTTGTCTTGGTTCCTGCCCTGCTTCTTGTGTCCTCCCTGGTCGTTGACTCTCTTTGACCTGGCAGCCAGCTCTGGTGCTTCAGCAGTTACATCTCTCTGTGCCAAGCCTCTGGTTCCTCAAGCTGTTGCCTTGTTGCTATAGTGTCTGGAGCTGTCTCTTCCCAGACCAGCCTGTTCTCCAGTTGTTTCTGCCCTGGCCTAATTGTTCGGACCTCCCATCTCACAGATCTTGTACTGTGTCTTTTGTTAATAAATATCATTCCCCTGCTCATTCTGCGTCTGGAACCCCCCTCTCTGAATCCTGACAGCCAGTCTTGACTATTTGGTTACATTCATTGAAAATTGGTAAATTAACTGGTTTAAAAAAATTATATAACCTCACTGAACCAACCAAAATCTGAACCTTTTATACCAACAAAACTCATTTTGAGTGGTTAAATCAGGTAGAAATGGCAAGTTACCACTTTCTACAGTGTTCGGTCACACTTTAGTTTGAAGAACACATATTCACTATTAATTACGATTTTTACCTCAGTGAACTCCTAATATACTGCTTGTTAAAAGGATAGTTAACCCCAAAAATGTGTCATTTTGTCAGTTGTTCCAAACCTGTAATAGTTTCTTTCTTCTGTTGAACACAAAAGATATTTTAAAGAATGTTAGTAATTAAACAGTTGACTATAGTCATTGACTGGAAAAAAATCAGTAGCTATGTTTTCATCACCCTGTTTTTATGTGCATTTTGAAGTATTGCATACGAAATGAGTGATGGAAAGGGCAAGTTTCTGAAAAATTCGCTTGAGTTGGTTTTTGACTTGTGCGAAAAAGAGCTAATACGAATAATGGGAGATGGAAACACATTTGCCAAATAAATTCTGACGTAGCGAACATTAAACCCACGTGACTATTCGGCTGTTTCTGCTGATGGTGCTTTATTTACTGTTGGTTTCTAGGTTACCAATACCACTGTCATTAGCTCGAACAACTTGATGAAAACGCATTTGTTTTTGTGAACTTTGAAAAGATTTGCTTCCCGTTTGGATGTAAACCCAGCTTATGGCTACCGTCAACTGTCTGGTTACCAACATTCTCTATAATATCTTCTTTTGTGTTCAGCAGAAGAAAGGAACTCATACAGGTTTGGAACAACATGAGGGTGAGTAAATGATGACACAATTTTCATTTTTGGGACTATCCCTTTAATAGTTAGTAAGTGGTTAAGTTTAGGTATTGGGTGGGATTAAGGGATATAGAATATGGTTATGCAGAATAAGGCATTAATATGTGCTTTATAAGTACTAATAAACAGCCAAAATGCTAGTAATATCCAGGCTAATAAGCAACTAGTAAATAGTGAGAATTGGTCCTCAAACTAAAGTGTTACCCAGTGTTCTTATGTATTCTCACATGCAGAAAGTTGAAGATGCTTTTGATGGAGTGCAGATGGCAAATAAGCCACTGGAGGTAAATGAGGACATCTTCCTGTGTGAGCACAGCGACGGGGCTCTCCACACCTGCCAGGACCTTCTCTCTGGACACGGCAAGGCGACGTGCCCGGTGCACAGAGTCCTCAAATTCATTGCTTAAATGTGTGATCTGTTTCTACACAAAGCAATGGGGACAGGATTAATAGATTCCTTTTGCCACTGAATGCATGAAAATATTCTAAAATGCAGAATTTTAGATTACTTTATATTGAGGATATAGTTTCTCCAAGACAGTGGAATGGCGACCGAATCTCCTCCATCTCAGCATCAGCTGGTATTTGCACCGTGCCAGTTTATACGTTTGATCTGTGTAAAACTGTTAAGAAAGGAGCCAATATTTTCAGAAATGCTTTTAATACAAGATTATAATTGTGTTAGTTATATATGACTTTATACAATACAGATTCTTCCAAAGCAGCTTTACAGTGAATAAACAGGAAAATAACAGATGCAAATTCTGATGCAAAGCAGCTCTAAAAAAAGACAAGAGTTCAGTGTTGAGTTCAGTCAGTTCAGTGTTGAATCAGTTCATGTCATTAATCAGTTATGAAAGAAGCACAATAAAACAGCTCATAAGTGACCTGATGCAGCAGTAAGGGCAGAGCGTCAGGTGTGTGCTCTTGTGTCAGACAGCTCTCCATCTCTCTCTCGGCCACTTCTGCTTGAGACACAACAGGCTTTGTGGACGAAACCTAAAGTCACAGGTCATTTGCAACAACGACAACAAAGGATGTCAAATAAACAGATGCAGGAGATTAAAAGACTTATTAAGAACTCAAATAACTGTTCAAACTCACTTGCAGAGCTTTAAGGAGCACCTGCTGCCTCTCCATACGAAAGTAAGACACATCTTTTGGAATATGGACAGAGCTGAAAAATTTGGCAAGAGTAACAGTTTGGTCTACTGGATACAAAATATGAATGGTGAATCAAGTTCCATGGCATTTTTGAGCATGTGAATGAACATTAATGTTAAGCATTACATAATTCAATTAATGTTTGATAATGACTCATTAATGAAAGTTATAGGAGTTAAGGGTTAGTTCGCACAAAATTGAAGGTTTTGTCATCATTTACTAGTATAGTAGCCATGAAAGCTTGTATCTGTCATGGAATAAAATAATTTAAAAGATAATTGCGACTTTTGACTTTTTTGGGGGACTTTTTTGGGGGGATTGTGAGTAAACAGTAAGAATTGTGAGATAAAAACTCACACCTTTTTTATTTCATTTTTATTCTGTGGCGGAAACAAGCTTATACCCCACAGTCGCCTATGGAAGTCAATGGGGTTCATCAGCTGTTTGGTTTCCAACATCCTTTACAATATCTTTATTTGTGTTCAGCAGAAGAAAGAAACTCACAGGTTTGGAACAACATGAGGGTGAGTTAATAGAGACAAAATTTTAATTTTTGGGTGAACTATCCCTATAAGAACCCTATTTCAGCGGTCTTACCTGTATGGTTTTGAGGATATTTGATGTAACATCTTATTGTCCTCGATCTCTGTCCTCAGAGCCTGAATCTGAGCGGATAGTTCTTGTTGCAGCTGCTCCACCTTCACCGAAGAGCCGAGTCTATATATCTGTGACATCTTCAATTCACAATCCCAGTTTGTGCTCAGAAACTCATGCAGTCGTTCTGTTCTGTCCTTGCAGCTGTAAAGCTGACTGTATTAGTTGCATTTAGAACAAGTCTGATTCAATAGATAGAAAAAATCTTTAAAAGAATGCAAATGAAAAGAACTTTATAAGAGTGAGATACGTTCCAAACTTTTGCTCCAGTATTTGTGTCGGAGTGTTTGGCGCAACGCAGTTGTTATAGAAACAGACGCGCACTTCAAATGAATAGCGGTAAATCACAGCTACAAATCTGAACTCAAGCAAGGTTTGTTAAACACACACACACGCACGCACGCACGCACGCAGTTAATATATTAAAGGGCTCAAATTAGAATCCTTAAAAGAATAAACGAGTATTGTAGCCTACTGTTATTAGATTTTTTTTCCCCATTAGAATTTCCAGTAGCATTCCTAGGCACGTTCAGTAAATCTTAATACAAAATAATAGTATTGTGTTAAAATTAACTTGTGTGCAGCAAATTTCATTGAAGGTACTATATAGTGAGTCTACATGTAGGCCTAAATGTGGCTTTTAACCTGCAGATGGCGATGAAAACTCAGACAAGTGACTCATTTGTATTGTGCTGACACAAGCAAAGAGGACAGACCTGTCAGCTCTATGAAGTCATGAACAGCATCTTTTTTATTTACTTGATTTCACATGAAATAGTCCTTATACTAATTACAAGACCCCAAACAGCTTCTCATTGACCGAGTTAGTCAAGCCTTAGACAGACAGAGATATTTAAAGACAGACAGACAGGTAGGCAGACAAACAGGTAGACAGACAGACAGGCAGGCAGGCAGACAGAGATATTTAAAGATAGATATACAGACAGACAGTCAGATATTTATAATATATATTGTCACTTTAAACCTATACAGCAAGAATAATTTCAATCAGTTGATTCTCAATGTATAATTTAATAAATCAGATCCACCTTCTCTGGATTTAAATAGCACAACATTCCAAGTTGACTTGGATACAGGAGCTCCGATTGGTTCGTGGCAAAAGCAGCCGGTAGCCAATGAGAGATCATCACCAAGGTGCCATCCCACCAATGAGTGCACAAGGGCTCGGGACACATTTTACAGCTATTGTCACTAGGGGGTTGTTTTCCTCCCTGCAGAGAGCAGTAAAACATTATGAATGATTTTCTTAACACAATCAATCCCACTGATTGTACAGCGAATATGAATGAGCGTGATTGCTACACGTGCATGAATACACACTAATTAAAAAATAAAATAAATCAGCAATCAAACAACAAACAGGGGCTACATTTCATACATTTTCAAAAGACACATCATCTCCTTGGTAACCATAGACAATCTGGATGCCCTTCATAGAGGGAAAAGCAAAAGCTAGAGAGAAAAAAAGACTGACAAAGGTTTGAACCCTCTTGTTAAGTCTGGGTTGAAATGAAACTGTCCAGACACCAACAATCTCTTCTGTCATTCACAGACTTTGTCACTTTGGGAGCGTGTTTAGAAGCCATGTTACAAAACCCAAAACCTTTTGGGGAAAATGAGTTGTTATCGGAAAGCAAAACTGTTCAGTGTAAATCAAACACCTCAGTCGCATCACACTTACTGTAAAAGAACAGTGTTGGATACATCATGCTCTGGAGGTTATTTTTAAAGTGATAAAACTGAGGCATAACAGGAAGAAAATGGGGTGAGAAAACAGTCAATGTACATGATATTTGAGCAAATACGAAAACCAAAGATAACTTTATGGCCTTTGATAAACAAGTTTAAAAAGGGAATAGTTCACTTCAAAATGAAAATTCTGTCATCATTTACTCACCCTCAAGTTGTTTCAAACCTGTTTTAGTTGAGTTTCTTTCTTCTGCTGAACACAAAGGAAGATATTTTGAAGAATGTCGGTAACCAAACAGTTGATGGACCCCATTGATTTCCATAGTATTTATTTTTTTTCTACTATGGAAGTCAATGGGGTCCATCAACTGTCTGGTTACGACATCTTCCTTTGTGTTCAGCAGAAGAAAGACATTCATACAGGTTTAAAACAACTTGAGGGTGAGTAAATGATGACAGAATTTTCATTATGAAGTGAACTATTCCTTTAAGCCAAATAGCCAAGACTAGAGCATAGTTTGGACTTGTTCTTTTTCAACTGTATTTTAGCTATATCTCCTGGAAAGTAAACAGGGTTTTCATTAACCCTCATATGGACTCCTTTTGATATTTCCTCATATAAAAAAAAAAAATCCATTAATCTCAGTGGCATAAGATTTTGTGAGTTTTTTTATTTTTCGTTTTTCAATAAAATCAATAAATCTAGAATAATCTGAAAACTTTCACACAGAAATGAAGGCCTGGTTCTAGAGCACAAATGCAGTGTGGAACAAACATGCTCACTCACACTCACACTCTTTCTCTCTCTCTCTCTCTCTCTCTCTCTCTCTCTCTCACACACACACACGTGACTGTAACAGACAGCATTTGTATAGAATTTGGCAAAAAAAATCAGCCACAAATGCAGAAAAAAATTTGTCTCACCCAAAGGGGTGAGACCTAACACACACACGCGCACACACACACACACACACACACACACACACACATCTGGTTCACTATCTTTGTGGGGACTCTCCATAGACTTAATGGTTTTTTGCACTGTACAAACTGTATATTCTATCTCCTTACACTACCCCTACCCCTAAACCTACCCATCACAGAAAACTTTCTGCATTTTTACATTTACAAAAAAACTCATTCTGTATGATTTATAAGCTTGTGTACTCATGGGGAACTCAATTTAGGTCCCCACTGTGACACGAGTCCCCATGAGTCTGTGTGCTTTCAGGTTGAAGTCCCCACCGGGATAGAAAAACATGTACACACAAACACACACACTCCTCATTTCTGCTTATTGCTATTGGTTTTATTTACATATATTTTTTTTATAATTTCTTATTCTAAATGTAAATTTTTTACATTTGGTTTATTGAAATAAATACAATTTGTGAATAGAATCTGACTCTTAGGTTTTTTTAGTGGCATTTTAATTATATTTTTGCAAATGTATGTGGCATTATTGCAAAAACAGACACTTCAAACAATTCTAACCTTTCACAAAAATACTGATTTGTAATGTATTTTATAATGTTTTAACATATATTAGCTAAATATATATATAAAAAAGTTGTGATAGGAGCAGTTGAAACATCCAGAAAAATGAATGGGTCTCCATGGCCCTCTGCTAGATATATATATATATATATATATATATATATATATATATATATATATATATATATATATATATATGATTAAAACCAAACAGTTGACTGTAGCCATTGACTTCCATACATTTTTTTTTACTACTATGGATGTCAATGGCTAGGCTACCGTCAACTGTTTGATTACCAACATTCTTCAAAATATCATATTTTGTGTTCAGCAGAAGAAAGAAATTCATACAGGTTTGGAACAACATGAGGGTGAGTACGTATGCCAAATTGACGTACGATGTGAGTATGACAAATTACATTTTTGGGTGAAATATCCCTTTAAAGTCATGATCCACAGTAAACTGTGCCACTAAAATCAAATAAATGAGAGGATGTTTGCCAACAAGAGCCCCTTGATCAGGATTCCACTGAAACCAGTAGCTATGACTAAATTAATACATTCACTTGGAATAACAAAAATGTCCAGATTAAATTGTACACAAATTTTCAATATACTGTGTGGCTTTAGAATTTTAGGGCACATTGCATGTTTTTTTGCAAAAAGTGATCAGTTTGACCAGACAGACGCACAAGCATTAAATCAGTTGCTTATGACATATTAAAATAAAGACTAGAGAAATATATTGTGTAATACAAGCTTTATTTACATGCACCTTGCCTTGCACTACCTTGTTTACATTATCCAAAATGGAAATACACAGATAAAGTCAAGCAAACATTGAGTGGATGCTAACTAACGGCCAACTGTGGTGTGAGGTGCTACACACGCAGATTACGTCTTCACAATTCATGTTAATTCCTTCGTAAAGATTACAATTCAAAATGAATAAAAATTGTAGTAGTTATTTCGTGAAGTACAATGATCTTACCCAAAGAATATGAAAACCAAGAATTAAAAGCTTTTTGATGATGCTGAAACGGATTACACAATGTGAAATTACAGTAAGTAAACAAAGGTAAACACAGCACAATCAACTTTTTATAGTCATCTTAAATTCTGTGACTTCAGCTGATTATAAAAAGCAGATTATAAAAAAGCATTGCTTATAAGAGGCTTATGAAAATTCTGGGTGTGAAACTGACCTTAACAAAAGGTACATTCGACTGTGATGTTAAAACAACATTAGGTTACAACTATTGAAAACGACTGCAAGTTGTCCCTGAATGGCACTACTATTTCATCAGACTGAATAGTTTATAGTAATAGCATTATTTTTCAGCAGCCTCAAATTTGGTTGTCTGGCATGTTCAAGATCAACAGTGAAATACAGTACAACGTAGGTGCTTTCTTACATAGCTTATCCATATACTACAATGTGGCTGCCTTTCATTTTAAAAGTGTTAGGATGCTTCAAACACACTGCCGTAACAACTGATGGACACGTTCTACTAGCACCAGCCATTGTGTAGAAAGGTACACATAAATGCTAAGAAAGTAACATGCCAGCCATATTAACTGACCCAACACAATTTCACTTAGCACCAAATGCTCTTAGCTTAATTTTTTTCCTGCTACAAATACACAAACATCTAGTGGTCCTTAATCAGCGTTCCAAAATTTATAACTGTTAATATACCTTATGTTTAGAATAAATCCAATATTTATGTGTAAACACACGCACACATATTCAGTGTACAGCACATACACATATGCACCATGGGCCTCATTTATGAAATACAAGTACAACAGAAATCTATGATTTAGGCAACGTAAATGGTTGCATGTATACAGACTGTACAGTATATATGCACACATAATCACTAATCGAATTGAAAGTATCAATTAATGAACAAAATTTTGTTTTCCAAATGAACTACTCAGATTTTATAAATAATTTATACAGCAATTACTTCATGAATGAGGCCCTATGTGTGTGAGTGTATGAACACATACAAAAATACAAATATATAGCTCATAATCTATTCTAAAATGGTTGACATCGGAAGTGAAAGCGGTTTAGGGGTGATTGAGATGCTCGTGTTCAAGAACTCGAGCAGGATAAATGCACAGGTTTTGTTAGGAAATCCATGGGAAACACTGACAAACTAGTTTCATACAGCAGAACACTAAATACATAGCTTATCATCATAGTTCACTTTTCCATAAAAGGAGTCAAGGATACATTATGCTCACTGGTTTCACAAAAACACAATAACTTCCCCTTTTCAGTTTTATGAAACATAATCTGAAAAACAGACAGCTTTTTCATGGCCATTTTTTCGGACAACGAAAAACATTCTCAATAGTTCGTATTGTAAACAGGCCATTGTTGCAATTGTCCAGTAGAGGACACGTTTGGCAAAAGGCAAGTGTTTGTTTCAATGTGAGGACTGGAAATCTATTAATCTTCATTACGGTTACAATAAATTACAACAAACTAAGGGCACCTTCAGACTAGAGTACAGACTAGACTTGATTCCAATTGGGATAACGTATCGTTAGGGTTTGCCAAAGTGACGACCAAAAGTTGAGAATATTTTAACTTTCACTGCAATGCCAGTCGCAGGTACCAGTTTCTGTCGTAGGTACTAGAGAATTCAAGATTCTTACTTGGTTGTCAAACTGACCCAACTCTTTCCACACTCTCAAATGCATTTGTAAGAGCTTTCTCTAGTGTGCAGGCACCCTCATACACAGTGGTGGATTCAGGGATTTTGTATTCTAGATGGCCTAAGGGAAGTACTACTGACCTTCAAGTCTTCATATATAGACAACCTTTTGTTTACGATACTACACCTACCATATTCCAGCAGCAGAGTTCATTACCTAGTCACTGGCAATTAGATTAACCTGCAAGCTCTTCAAGGTTAAATCGGTTGAAACACTTTACAACGTCCATTAAACCAGCCTCAATCATGACAATACAAAACACAAAACTACAACACCGACTGGGTAAATCATTGACGTTAACTCAAACTGATTCCAATGGATGTCAAATAGCTTTTCTACAGCATAATGTACAGTTGCTTTACAGTGGACAGTTGGCTCAAATGCGGTGTTCAGTCCGTCCCTACATTCCTGGGCCTGGCCGGATCAACCTGGTACCCAGCTTTGGGAGGAGGTTCGTTTGGTTCTGGAGAAGCTCTCTGAAGTCAGGTTAGCATTCTGAGAGGAGATAAGATGGGAATCGAAGCTGAACTCCAGGCCATCGGCATCCATCAGATCGTTGCGAGTGATGGCGTCCATGTCGCAATCGAAACTCCCACTTAATGCCTCAAGATCCAATTCAGATGGGAATCGGTCCTGAGATGCCAATTGAACCGAGGAAACGCTGCCATTGAGACCTGCCAACAACGAATCAGAGGAGTTGAGCTGCATAGATGTGCTTCTGAAGGGAGACTGTTGGAGACGCTGCTTCATCAAGCTTTGGTAGTCTGACTCGCTGCAGTTCATCCGCCATCCAGATGGCGAAGCCTTCTTGAGCCCTGCTTGTCCTCCAGGCCCAGCCTGGTTGGACATCATGGGATCATTACGCAGCAACAGCGCACTGCGACGGGCATTCTGGGAGGAAAGGGAGGCACTGGCTTGTGACATAAGTGGGTCAGACTGGGTAAGAAGGACATCGCTGCGACTGTTGGACTCGGAGCTGAGCAAGTCCTGCAGACTCTGTTCGCTAAAGAGGGAACCGCAGGAGAACGTAGCCTGCTTGTTTTCCTGGATTGTTTGCATTGGAGACTGCCTCAGGGCGGTGACAGACGGAGGGCTGAACATGGAGTTAGTGCCATAGCTGCCAGTGGGAATTGCCAGACTGCTCCCAGAGCAGCTGAAGGTAAACACAGGGCTTCCCTGGAGGTTGGCCCCACTCTCATCTTGACCTGGAGACTGGGAAGCTGTCAAGCTGATGTTGTCTAGAAGGTCGTCCATTAGGTTATCGGAGAGGCCATCGTTGAGGTTCATGGTTCCTGCAAGGTCAGCTAGACGGGGCAGTTCGGTCAGCCCGGTGGATGGAGACATACTACTAGGGCTGGAGTACAGCATGGGCGATAGGGGAGAGTCGTCGTCAGGAACTTCGTCCATCTCGAGGTTGGCCAGAATCGGAGAAAGGCGTCCGCTTAGGGTGCTGGCATTGGAATTAGTGCGAGAACGGAAATCTGTCCAAGCATCGAGCTCGTCGCTACTGCGGGAGGTCGGGCTGCCGGTCCATTTGGACAGGCTGGAGGAACTCTCTGAGCTTCCGTCCTGAGTAGCCTGAAGAGCTGCCTTTTTCTTTGCGGCACGGCCACGGGCGCTCTTGATGAGCTTATTACTGTTGTCCATGGAAACTGCACGTCTCCGTGGGGCTTTTCCCCCTTTTCCGCCATCAGGATTGACCATCCACCATGAACTCTTTCCTGTTCCTTCATTTTGGACCCGGACAAAGCGACTGTGGAGTGACAGATTATGTCGTATTGAGTTCTGTGAAAAGAGAAGAGTAGATGGTGAGCTGTGCATCATAAGACATGCTTAAAACATACATGTATACAGCTTGTTTTAAATCCCTCAGCTTTATTCATTAACCAATTGGCCTTTAAAAAGCAGAATAATGGCCTAATGTTAGATAGTGGCCAAATAATCTTGGAATCAATAGTGCATAATGCTGAGTAAGGAACAATGCCACTTTGACTTGATTGCTTTACTCAGAGACTGAAGAGTCATGTGACCCCTCTGACCAATAGGGTCCATGTGTTTTGTTAAAAAAAAAAAAAGTAAAGCATAACTCAATAACTTTCAATGAGTTTACACAAGTTAGTAAGTGAACAAATAAAATCAATCAATCAATCAATCAATCAATCAATCAATCAATCCTTATTTCCATTTCAATGCTGTTGTGTATATCGCAACTAATTAACAACTAGGCATTTGTGGTTTCCATAGGGCAGGGATGGGCAACTTCGGTCCTGGAGGGCCACTGTCCTACAGAGTTTAGCTCCAACCCTGAAAAAAATCACCTGCCTGTAACTTTCTAGTAATCCTGAGGACCTTGATTAGCTTGTTCAGGTGTCTTTGATTAGGGTTGGAGCTAAACTCTGTAGGACATTGGCCCTCCAGGACCGAAGTTGCTCATCCCTGCCATAGGGTAATCGATGTGTGATAACACCAGTAATACCGGTATGGGTACAGGGGGAAGGACATAGGATTTTTTCCCTCTTTTCCACCTTGATTTTAAATCACTTATGAATGCCAGTGTGGCCATGTGCATTTTACTTACACTTTCAAATAAACGGCAATTTGGAGCGACATTTGCTTGAATGGTGGGTTCATTATTATTCAAAATGAAAAACAAAACAAAACAAAACAGTACAATGACAAACTCGCTTATATTAAAGGATTAGTTCACTTCAGAATTAAAAAATTTAGTTTTTCACCCTACCCCACATTTTCTGCCTACATAAGGTTACAGCCTGACCTTTCCAACGTGATTACGTAATGCATGAAGTCGTGGACGTGCAAGACGGGCATTTGTGGTTAAAAAGAATGCATGTATGCATGCATGTATGTATATGTATTTTTTTTTTTTTAGAAAATGACCCTTCCTTTTGCTAGATAAAACCCTTATTCCTCGGCTGGGACCCTGTAGAGCCCTTTGAAGCTGCATTAAAACTGCAATTTGGACCTTCAAACCGTGGTACCCCATTGAAGTCTACTTGAAGTCTGAGAAAAAAACTGGAATGTTTCCCTCAAAAACTTTAAATTTATTTTCGACTAAAGAAATTTTTTAATTCTGAAGTGAAATAATCCTTTAAACAGAACTTTTACTAACAAAACTAGTAAGACGGCTTTATTAACAAAACGAATAAGCACAGCATTCACCATGCTGATAAATGAAATGTGACTCCTGCTGCTGATCTTTGCTGCGACTCTCGTTCGGTTCACGCTGAATTGAGCAAATGCTTTTCTCCAACTGAACTAAATTATTTTTTTGCTATAAAAAAAAAAAAATCATAATGGTGGGGGGTGTTGTTGGGCGGTGCCACGGTGGGCAAGTGATGTAACCAGTGTACGGCTGAAAACTGTGTAACAATAATTCTTAATTGTAGTTCTCACTTTTAACAAAGAGACACCAGTCCAGAGAAAATACAGAAAACAGAAAAAGGGAGGTTGCCCATTTGAATTTCTCACACTGTTCAAATTGGTCTGGGCTGTGTGGTCAAGACCAGACTTCAAGTAAATCAACGCACTCTGTGCTGTCCATTGGGCTTTCGAGATAATTGGTCCGCGCTGTGCAGTTCAACTGGGTAACTTTGAGGGTTCGGCTTTTGACATTTCAAATATGCATGCATGAGAAAACAGGCAATTTTGTAGGTACTCCAGTGCAATCACGAACAAAATTGTTACATTTTGGAGCTCTGAATAGACATTTACAAACCACCCTACACAAAGCCTGCTACTGTATGTAAAGCTGTTGGATAACTTAACATTTGCTGACCAAGATTTTCTCAAGACAGTAATATGACATTATTCTAGTTCAAGCTACGCATCTAACAATGTATTTTTCCAGTGCAGAGAAAGCAGAGCGAGAATTCCTCAATCATGTACAAAGTTTAAGAGTGCAGCGCAGTGAAGCTGCATTAATGTGGACTGCAGCACAGAAGGTACAGCAATCCATAATGCAGCATCAGGAGATGTGATAAAACTCACAAGCGAGAAATGGGTTTCCTTTTTGATGAAGTCAAGCAGTCTGACAAAATGGTGTGAATTTACCAATGCTGTGCCTGAAACATTTGAAGAAAGCTGGTCTCTACTCAACATTATCCCGTGAACATCACTTTACTGACCTTTGAACTTCTCAAAAGAGTGAATGACACTACACTTCCATTAATGCCTTTGCTTCAAGCCTACTGGATTACTGGATTTAATCCGTGACAGAACTTTTTCCTATTCTAAGAACAACATGTATAAGCAGTTCTCCTTTTTTGCTTTGTTAAGCTGGCTAACTGATTTGATTGGATTGAGAATCTAATCTAAGACACACGCATCAGATTGTTTGTTGACAATCACACATTGATTACAAAACAGATCATTACAAACTACACTGTTAGAAAAATCTGTAGAAATTACAGTATTACTGGCAGCTACTTGCCAGTAACTTACTGTAGATTTAAATTGATGTTATTTACTGGCAACAATTTGTTCAAAATTAAATGAACATTAAACATTAACAAGTCTTTATCTTTACAGAATAAAACTAAAATAACAGCCTCATGCAAAGCATTCTGGGAACCAAAATCTGAAGGAAAAAAAACAGAAAAAGGTTGATGAAGATTTCTGGTTCCCAGAATGCTTTGCATTAGATTGTTATTTTATAGTTTTATTCTGTAAAGACAAAGACTTGTTAATGTTTAATGTTAATTTAACTTTGAACAAACTGTTGCCAGTAAATAACAAATTTAAATCTACAGTAAGTTACTGGCAAACAGCTGCATAACTACAGCAATTTTTTTACAGTGTAGGCTTACAATGAGAACAGTATCTTCAATGACAAACTGAATCAGTGATCAAACCAGTTTTAATGTTTATTTGATCCATGTTAGCTTTTTCTGCAGTTGCAATCAAAATCATTTCACACACATCTATGTTTATAATATTCTAATGTTCTTGAAAATTCTCATCTAAGACTTCAAAAAAGAAATCGAGATGAAGTAGTGCTGTTCTGACCTGCTTTGACTATAATGATGGAAGAAAAGTATCTCCCGAAATGGCAAATTCAGCTACAGCTCTTCTCAATCATCTTAAGGTTAAGCAACTTGAATAAGGGCACAAGTGCAACAGACACAGCTCACCCACATTGGGCACTAAATCTGGAAGTTTAGCATTAAGAGGCTTGATCATTAACCTGTAGGCCACCAGAACCCCATATTTCCCTGTGACTTTATGCAGCCAAAGAGTAAATCACACAAATAAAAAAAATATATAAAATTGCAGATTCACTTCAATTCACTTCAAAAGAAGAAAACTAAATGTCATGCTCAAAATGAAGCCTATTTTTGCATTGTGACAATTAACAATTTTTATCCTGATTACTGCAATGTGAGGAAAACATTTAACAAGTTAAACTCAGTTGAGCAAATACCACCATGATGCATACTTACATTTGTACAAATGCACTTCATAATTTAAATATCTCACATTTTCAGCATTACACTGAAAAATTAGCTTAATATTGATATATAATGAGGGTTCAGCATTACGATAACATGAATTTGAGGGGAAAGACAAAAGATAAAAACAGATTTACCCGCTTATAAAATGCTCATATTAGTAGCCCATTTCATTAAATAGAGTGTCAGAGACTGTAAATTTAGCAATGAAAATCATATTTTTAAATTCTGTGGTATCGCTTTCTATTGAATTAAATCCACACAGGACCATAACTATAATGGATGAAAATAAGGGCTGAAATCATCTGAAAGCCATGATGCAGTCCCTTTTGAGCAAAGCACCACTCAGAACAGCACTGGAGCGCTGCCAGTTTACACACAATGCTGTATCTCAGAGTCAAACACCAAAGCTCTTCACACGTTGCTACACACTGACCTACATAGTTTCCAGTCAGCTGATTGCTTCTTATGCTGTACCCGAGAGCCAATAGAAAGTGGAGGTGGGGACCAAACAGCCAATAGAAACCCTGACACTGATGATATTCCTATGGTTTCTCTTTTTTCCTCATTCAGTGGCAGGCAGATGCAAACACTCTGCAGGATGGCTTTATCTGTTCCTAAAATCTGATTGGTAGGAAGAACGGACCTTTTTTCTTTGAAGTACCAAAATGTATGCTTTAGCAAATTGAAAGGATTTAAAAAACATTCAGTTTTGCCGACTAACTTACATGTTACTATGGACTACAGAATTGGTTTCAGTGAAATTTCAAATGAAACAACTTTGACTCGAGACTGATTCAAATAATTATGCATATTATAGGCCTATGAAAATCATATAAAAAATAACAAGCATTTACAATGCACTTGGCATAGCTTGTTTGTGAAGCTGCCGAATCATCTTTCTAAAATGTAATATCTGCACAACAGCAGTTCACCAGCATTACATCTGCGGGATTGCACAGGGATTTCCTGAGGTTTTTCTCTAATTCAAATGCAGCTAGCTATACCAAGAGCACTCATTAGACTTGATTCCATGTTTTTCCAGGCCAAGCTAATCCCTGAAATCAAACATTGACAAGAGAAGAGAGCGTTGCAAATGCCAACGCTCAAAAAAAAAAAGAGAGATATCCAATCAATTCATGGAAGTGCGATCATATTGATGATACAATAAATGATTATTGGTAATATTATAGATACTGGCTATATAGCTACTATGTTTTTTATCAAGCTTCAGTGCTTGGAAATTATAAGGCAAGGGGTCATTTAAAAGGTCCTGTTTATCAGTGGCACCTTTCTCAATGTATCTGCTGTTACACCCTTTGGCATGAACGCAGCATTACTTAATCAGCAAACCACACATGACACGACTAGTAGTCCACATTTCCAGCATCTGTGCCATTTTACCACCCTGTAAAAATACAAGCATCGTTTTTATAAGGCCATGAAGCACTACGTTACAAAAGTCTGCCTGCAACAAATGGATACATACATTACAAACATAAACACTACTGATAAGCAAGTCAAGGTTAAAAGCCAAGCCGTCTCTTTGACCTGACGTACCTTCCATCCCGCAGAGCTGTTGCTGTCACCTTTGTCCTTGAAATATGGCACATTCCGGACCATCCAATCATAAATCTGGGCCAATGTCAGCCTCTTCTCAGGCGTGCTCTCGATGGCTTGAGTGATGAGGTCTGCGTAGGAATAGTTTCCCCAGGCGTTCCTGCGGGCAGAGGATTTTCTGGGCTGCTGAGGAATCAGACCATTGATGCCGGAGTCGCTGCAGGCGGAGGGCAGAGCATGCTGGGAAGAAACAGGAGAGCCATAGGTGTCTTTATCGCTGAAAGCAGCATTGGTTTCTATGGCAAGAGCAGCAGAACTCTCATTTCCTTCTGTGACACTGACGGGCTTTGATGCGCCTGTAATGTCACCAGATGCACAAGCATCATCAGTGCCATTTTCATCCACCTCTTCCTCGGGAATGATCCCCACCTCTCCTGGTTCTGCTTTGCCAGCATTGGACTCCGGTCTGGGCAGAGGCCAGGTGCAAGACCTGGGCCTTTTTTGGGGCTCGAAATCAGGGTCTATGTCGACGTCCACGTCCACAGCCGAGGGCTTATCTATCTCATCTGCCATATTTTCTCGACTCCTTCAAATGAATGATATAAATGGACGGCTTTTCTGAACACAACGGCAGCAGTGCCCTCGTGCATGCCATTAATGGATCACTTCTAGAGTCCACATTTCAATGCGGGACACTTCGAGAATCGAATTTATGTTATGAGATGTTTAGGAATATTTACAAATGCGTTGAAGTGCATTATGTCCGCTTACAACATATAGACGGATTCGTATGGGAATCTCGCTCGATTTGGTTAGTTTTAAGAGTCCGTAGGACAACAAATAAACCAGCGAAAATGCTCGTTTAATAAAGCTTCCGCGGTTCAAAAAGCATAAAGACTGTAACAGAGCGGACGCTCGAATTTGTTACATTGTTGCATGACGTCGCACTGCGAGCGTGTTACATTGTAACATTACATCATGATGTAAAAGATACTTCGTTTCAGAACGCAGCTGCCGTCTTAAAAAAAAAAAATCTTTGATTTAAAGCGATCAGAAAGGCTGTACGTTCGCGAAAGTATCCTCAAATCATCAAGCCATACCTCCACATCCGTCCCTCCGCAAATCAACACGAATAAGTCCTACCGAACGCGCCGCTTTTCCCTATAAACCTCCATGATCCCTGTTCCATGTCGGAGCAGGACGTTGCGTCCCGCAACCCGGGCGATCCAGCACTACCAAAGCCCCTAATGCGCTGCTGCTCCGCTGCAAACTAAAGAAAAGAACAGTAACACACAGATCGTGCGCCCCCTGGACCCAGTCAGAGGAACTGCTTCTTAAAGGGCCGGAGAGCCGAGCTGAAGCTCACAATCCACTGCCACGCACGTCATCTGCACATTACACAGATATGCCATCAAGAGCTCTTATTTCATACACTCTCTCCAATAAATGGCTTCTAGACAGGCTAAGAGCATTGCAATAGAATGCAACTAAATGTGTTCATCCTCTGAAGAAAATGTGACTGGGTGAATCTCAAAACCTGCCACAAAAACAGAGAATCTCATATTTTTATACCAAAAGAAAAAACAAATTACATTGTGCATTTAAAATTTAACCTGTTTTATGGCCATTAAGAGCATTTATATATATATATATGTGTGTGTGTGTTTATTTAAAATAAGCATATTGTAGCAGATGACATGAAAGGTAAATCTTAGATCATCTTAGAATCATATTAGAATTTCCTTTGCTCTTGTCTATCTCACATAAGTTTACTTGATTTAAAACATAAACACATGCTGCGACCTACATCTACTGACTAGCCAATTAAAATGCAACATGAAATGGCATATTGATCAGCACAGCATGGAACTAAAACTTAAAACTACTTACCTCAAGCTCCATTTGCAAAATTGGCATGCCAAGTCGGCCTCTTTTCCCTAGCCATGACCGCGTCCATATTCTCTTTTTGCTTCCTCCTCTTTTTCAGCACACATAAAAACCACAATTGCAAAAGTGTGATTCATCTTGCTCTATTTGTTTACCACTAGTGCATGCTGATGATGTTTTATTCTTCTGTACTAACATGACTTGTGTCGTAGCCTACGATTCAATAGGTCACATGATATATCGTACAGATCCATAGATCCATGTTGTACAGTGTGATTTGTAATGAAATCACACACAGTCTGTAGCAGGCATGAGTGATCACAAAAGATAGTAATAGCACACTTCTCATCAACAAGCCACACAATTTGAAGTATCATTCATGCACGATGTGTTGCACAGGTAAGATAAACACCAAAACGTAATACTTAGAATTATGGATTTGAACAAACCCCAAATTATAAGTATGAGCTTGGCTTAGCAAGCATCACCAATGAATAAATGAATCTCTAGGTCTAAGTTACCATGTCTCCTTCCTTACACCTAAATATACATGACTAATATTCTCTTATGGACACAAACAATAATGAATTAACCAAATTCATACACATTCCTGAAACAAAAGCACTATAGAAAGCTTCCAAACAATCAGACATCAATAAGTTAAAATAATTTTAATGCAAGCATTAATCTTAAATAGGTTGCATATCAATAATTTGACAATATAGGTTGTCAATAAAACATTTTACAAACCAAAAAGGCAGGCTGATTTTAAAACATATCTTCGGCAGATTTGCATCCAGATTCCTACAAACCTGCCCATCTTTCAAGTGTCATGTTCATTTTTGCATGTGCGTTTATAAAGTGCAGCAATATACCATACAGTTCTGATTAAAATACAATACAATCCTCACCAAATCAAAATGGAGTTGATCCCAAGACCTCACGAGAGGCTGAGTCTTATGATAGCTGAGATGGCTGCTGTATATGGAGTTAGTAATGATAAAAGCTACTTAGAGCTCCGCTCTCCTGCAACCCAGTACTCCTCTGTTTGCATCTCAGTGAGTCGAGAGAGCGTCCTCTGGAAGGCGAACACCTCCTCCTCTCCTGTGAAGATCGCCAGCGAGCTGCCTGAATCCTGACACATTAAAAGAGATAATCAAATCAATGTGAAGAGATTAACTACACAGTTCAAATATTTAAATATCTACCGTTTGTAGGTTCATGCAGTGACATTTTAAAGACAATTAATCACACGCCACCAACCGTAACGAATCTGAACATTCTCAACAGTGTCATTAGCATTAAATTGCATGCAGTAACATGATGTTTAGATATTTTACCATAAAAATGAAAAAAAATCTTTGGTAATTTGGTTTGGTAATAGAAACAAAAATAGTCTTCATTTTATTTTATCAAAATATATCTTCTATTTTCTTCATATTTTTAGTTCATGGGATGGAATTTGGTCAAAATATGTTTTACTAGGGTCAGTAAGATTTTTCTTTTAATTAAACTAATACTTTTGTTCAGCAAGGATGCGTTAAATTAATCAAAAGTGACAGTAAAGACATTTTTGCCATTACAAAAGATTTCTATTTAATAAATGCTGTTGCTTTTGAACTTTCTGTTCATCAAAGGATCCTGAAAAGAATGTATTACTGTGTCTATAAAAAATATTTAGCCACATAACTATTTCCGACATTGATAAATAATGAGAAGAAATGTTTCTTGAGCAGCAAATTAAAATGAAATACAGTTGCATTCAAAATGATTCAATGCCCTTGACCTGCAAGACATTTTGCTGCCAAGAACAACATTTTATGAAAACAATTCAACGAAGGCATCAGTAAACTATTATAGAAATTTTATTAATACACATGAGTGACTCTTGAGAACGTAAAGTTGTTGAGAAAAGGAACAAAAAATCGAATTGGCTCTAAACATTTGTGTTCAAAATTATTCAACACCCAAAATTCAAACTTTGTGGAGAATCTTTTATTCTTTATAACCGCCAATAAACGCTGCCAGTAAGTGCTTAGAAGCTTCTGTCACGTCTCTACTGCAATCTTGGCCCATTCCTCGCTTGAAAAAGCTTCCAGATCACTGATAATCTTTGGTTTTCACGTTACCACTGCTTTCTTCAAATTCAGATTTAAATCTGAAGACCGTAGAGGCCACTCAAGAACATCTTACGACTGATCCCTGAACCAAGCTTCAGTAGATTTGGATGTATACGGATGGCTGTCCTGCAGGAAAGTCCATTGATCATCAAGCTTCAGTCTCTGCACCGAAGACATCACCATCTTTGCCAAAATGGCTTACTTCAAAGAATTCATGATGTCCTTCATACACTCAAGATTTCCACTTCTTGCAACAGCAAAGCTCCTCCATAACAAGACTGGACCGCCTCCATGTTTGACCACAGAGATGGTGTTCTTCTGCTCATAAGCTTTGCCTTTTTTGCACCAGACATACCGCTGGGTCCAAAAAGTTCCAGTTTCGTCACATCACTTAATAAAACATTCTTCCAGAACTCCACAGGTCTATTCAAATGAATTTTAGCATATTCAAGTTGTCCTTTTATGTTCTTCTTGGTCAAGAGTGGCATTTGGCAAGATGTCCCAACATGAAGGTCGTGCTTGTCTAGTGCTCTTCTTATGCCCTGAAAGGTTATCTAAGGTCATCTTGGTCATCTTGCAAGTCTTGATAGTAAATTGAGGGTTTTTCTCAGTTGCTCTAATCAAACATTTTATTCCCTTTAATAATATTGTGTAAATATATTTTCTTCAACACCCTCAAAGATTTTCTGGTACAACAAATATTAAACTTATGAATAAGGCTGCCAGCTGAGTCTCTAGGAACTTTTAGTGTTTTGGAAATCTTGTAGCCACAGACTTTCTAATGTAATAAAACAATTTGTTCTCTATAACTTTTGTGATAGCTCTTTTGACTTGGCCATATTTGCTACTGAACTTTAGTACATGCATGGGCTAAATAATAAATATATATATATATATATGAGTGTGTAACAGCACAAGCTAATTCAGTTTTGTTTTAGAGTTTCCAAAGGCTTTATTGTGCTTTAACACAATTTTGTACCATACAAATAAGAAACTTAAAAACAGCAGCGTTGAATAATTATGACATAGTTGTATTACAAAAAAATCCTATAACTCAAAAGCATATATGTATATATATATATATATACAATTTAATTAATGATAAAATTCTAATGGCAAAATTTAGCTTGCAATTTTTTTTTCTTTTTTCGTTTTTCATTCTCAAAGAATTTAAATAGAAAATGATTTGTAAATTACCCTTGAAATGCCCAGGTCATCCAATAAAACATGAGTGTCGTGATGATCATGATCTTCGTGATGCTCACAAACAAACAGCTCATCTAATGGAGCTTCTGCCAGAAGCACCACACGAACCTGTGGAGATATTCCACCAAACCGTCAGAGGTTCCTTCAAGACCTTCCAACAAAAATCACAAGTGTTTCACGACTTACCTTGTGCTCATATAGTGCGTCAATGAGAGTTATGAAGCGTCTGGCCTGCGTCTTCTTGTTCAAAGTAAGCAGAGGAATGTTTCGGATGAAAACTGTGTCAAACACAGCAGACATCTCCAGGTAGTCACTGGCTCCTATAGGCTAAGAGTTAAAAACAACACAAGACTCACCGATTATAGTTCATTTTAATGACTGAATGTGAGTTGGCATGGAAAACACAAGCTTACCCGGTCACACAGCTCCTCAAAGGTGCAGTCTGCTATGGTCCCGCATGCTTTGTCAAGCGTCAGTATCCTTCCATGTACCTTTAGAGATCTGGGTCGGGTAACTGTGATAAACAAAATGAACCTGAATCAAATATGCATAACAAAAAGTTTCATGGCTGGTACATTTTTTTTGGATGCAATTACTTTGAAACATATAATGGCAACTCACATTCACATCTGTAGAACTATGACATCTAATGGTCTGTCATTAGAAATTCTTTTGATAGGGTGTTTTTACTGATCCACAATCAGCTACTTAAGCCCTTTCACACAGCGCGATGATCCTGATGATCAAATTGCCGGGAAATTGCCAGAATGCCTTCTGTGTGAACGCAAACACGACCCGGGATTGATGCCGGCATCGATGCCGTGTTGGGGACCTAGTAACATTGCCGTGCTCAGTCCCGGAACGTGCGCTGTGTGAACAAAAGCCGTAATAATGCTGTGTCGTAGTGATGACGCTGAAGCCGGGATCGTTCACCAGCTAGTGAAACGGTACGTAATGCGCAAGTTTATGATAGAATCAGAGAAAAAAAATGCACAAGCGTAGTTTGTCGAGAGAGAAATCTCAGCTCATAAGCAAACTTAAGACGCTGCTGAGATACATGTCACGTGTCTTTACGGGATTTTTACAGGTTGTGTGTGAACGCACTCTCTGATTCCGGAAAATCACTAGCAGTGTGAATGAACCAAAATCAAACGATCCCGGATCACTTTATCCGTGTATTTTCCGGAATCTCTGTGTGAAAGGGGCTTTAAACAAGTCTGTTTTGTGTTCTTCAGAGAACACATCAGCAACCAACTTACTGTCATTCTGTTTAAAGGCCATCTCATCAAACAGCTTGTCGAGTGTTGCATCAACATCGGGTTCACTGGAACTAAATCAAAAAAACATTTGATAAATAATTCATCACTTCATAATACAACTTTGTTTATTCACAGATACTTAGTCAAAGGGCTAATACTCACTGTTCAGGCAGAAGCATGACATGTTTTGGATGTTAAATACTTATTCCTATTCCATCTTAATATAAAGAGGCTAATATAAGGATGTAATTCATATGAGGATATTCGAAAAGCGGCGCTTCCTGACTGGCCCAAGCAACAGTCTCATATAATGTTGCAAGTTTGGATTGTTTGAAGACTATGATTATTTTTGAAACCCTGTTTGGTAATGCTAGTGACGCAGAAATTACACTTTATTACACAGCTTTAAATACTCTTGGAATCAATTTAAAGATGCATGTCTTGTAAAGAATTAGTCAACTTGCGTAACTAAACTGCTCTAAACTAATGCGGTAACATCTCATTTTGTACAACATAATGCATTTACTCACAGGTAGACGAGTTTCCCGGCTGCAGGGCAATTTCTTCTCCGATAATCTATTCCAGAATCCAAGCGTAGTGTTTGGCAATACTCCTGTTTAAAAGACATTTGATCAGTGAATTACATGCAGTACTTCCAACAGAAAAGAACAAAATCAACAGGCATTATCATTATCAAGTTCAACAAGGGCATCAAGTACAGCAAGTAAGAGCAATGAACACAGCGCTAAATGTATTAGATAATAAACAATGCTGAAGTGCTTACCTTTAGCACAGCTATGAATGGCACAAAGTTCACCCTCTGCAATCCGTTTTTGTACAGATCTGTAAAACAAGATATTGTTCTCAGTACAAACTGGAATTTGGAAGGTAAGCAGAAAGAAAACTGCACTTCTGTGATGCTAGGACAGTCACTAGCTATGTTTCCATCTAAAGTTGTGGATTTAACTTATGTGCAAGATTGTAATATAGTATAAAATATTTGCAAATAAAGCACAGTTGATGTGTTCTCTTGAAGAAAATAGTCACTTCCAGGGAAATTCGTGCAAAATGTCTTTATTAAAAATGGAAGTTGTGGCCTAATGGTTAGACAGTCGGACTTGTAACCCGAAGGTTGCCCGCAATCGCTCCCCGGGCGCTTCAGCAAAAATGTCTGTCCACTGCTCTGGCTACTGCAGTGTGTGTGTGTGTGTGTGTGTGTGTGTTCACTACACCTAATGTGTGATGGGTTAAATACAGAGGACAAATTCCAAGTATAGTTTGCCAAACTTTCCCTTCACTTCAATCGCGGAAGCCACTGTTTTTTTGTTTTTTTTCTACAGTACATCATAAATGACTTGCGCCTCAGAGCACACAGACGAAAGGCAATGTCATTTATCTTGCGTTCAGATGCCTGATGTTTGGGAACGCAATCGTGTGAGACAGTTCTGAGAGGTAATTATACCAAATCATTTTGATGGCAGACTTTGGCTCAGGCATTTCAGAGTGACCAAACCAACATTTGAAATGCTGTGTGATGAAACTGATCTGCTGGTTAGTCCTGTTGTCCAAACACATCCTCTGTTGAGTCAAAGTCAGTTTTTTTGTTGCACATCAAGGGATTAATTTGGTAAATGTGTTTTAATCGTAGTTTATACGCATGTATACTCATCGGATTAAAAAAAAGATCTGCCTCAATTGAGCGCATACGTTTTTATACACATTTTTCTAATTTATATGCATCTTGGCATTTCTAACCGTTTTTTTTTGTGCAATATCCCAAAATTCGCATAAAAATAGGTAAATGGAAACATAGCTATTGGTGGTTCATAAATCAAACTTGCAAACGCAACACACTGAAGAAATGATAATAGGCTTTCCAAAGAGTCTTGATTATTACAAGCAACTATGTCACCCATACACCCGAATGAAAGTGTATAACACCTACATACACTCCAGTGACAACATATCAATATTTTGACTCTTGATTATTTGCTTCATACCGTCAGGAGGCCGGTTGGACGTGGCAACAACAACAACCCCTTTAAGGAAGAGGTTCTCAAAGAGCTGCTTAAGGATCATGGCATCTGCGATGTCAGTGACCTAATGAACAGAGAAAGCAAAAGAAACCTTAAAAATCAATACTGTTTATTCTCTGTATTCTCTGATAACTTAGGAAGATCTCAGCACACTGAAGCGATCACAAAGCTTGATTAGATTGCAACGATACAATTACAAAGTTAAACATTCACCTGAAACTCATCAAAACACAGAAGGCAGGCTTCCTCACTGATTTCTTCTGCAACCGGAGCGATAGGATCGTACGCCTTTGCCATTTTACCCACTTTTCTTTTGGGTAAACTTTGCTTGAGCCGATGGATTCCTACATAAACATGACTCTATCTGAGTGAGAGCAGATAATGGGAACTTTACTATTTTGGCATCCGTTTAATCATACATGGGTCATTTTTGGGCTCCAGGAATATTTCAGTCCCTCAAACATTTTTTAATATATATTGAATGATGGACCTTGTATCAATTTCTGGCTTCTGTTTAAAAAATAATATATGATAATAAAAATATGTTGCGCTGGGAGTTTAATAAATGCCAGATGTTATGGGGTAGTCATAAATAATGTATTAAATAAAGTTACAGTAAAAACAATAAATACATAAATGATTATAAAATAACCAGAATTATCAGTGCACAAACATTAATAGAGTTCAGGTATATTAAAAGTCTAACGAATCTTATTAAAAACTAAACTTAAAAAGAACAGTCATAACAAACTTACGTTTATGTACATCCAACATGAATCCATGAAAATGGACCCTTTTTTTCTTCTCTGTCTCTACATGATTATAAAACATGTCCATAACCATAGTTTTTCCTGTGCCTGTAATTGAGGAAATTCACATTGATATCAGAACTGAGCAATTAATTTCCAGTACAATAAAGTTTATCTGACACTATGTGACAGCCACGACATAACAATGCAAAACTTACCAACGTCTCCATATATGTAATAACCTTTTGGTGGCTTTCTCTGGGAGAAGAACTGTTAGAAAAGAATCAAAAACATATACAGTATAAGTTAGAATTAGTTAAAAAACACTTTCAAAGTATCTGCAGGGTATATGTCGGCGGATTTAGGCCAGTTTACCTTTGAAAAAAGCGATGAGCGGTCATTGCTGTACCCTCGAAGATTCTTTTGCATCTGTTCCAGTTTTTCCATAACAGCCCTTTGCTGCAGATCTTCTCGTAACTGTCCATCTCGAATAAGACTGTTGTAATGCTCCAAGGGTCCGCCAAAACTGCTGCTTGGAGAGGTCGTGGCGCTGGGCTCTTCAACGGTCTGAGACAGCACACTTGTGGCAAGCCCTTCAGGATAGAAAAGTGTTTCATGAGTTAAACAAGAGTGCATGTGTTGATCTGCATGACTGCAACATGTCTATTTCTCTTGGTTATATGTAAATATTAAAGGAACACTGTCAACTTTCTTCTTATTTAACATCAGTTTTAGGAGAGACTAGGGGCTAGTTGTCAAGAAGGTTATATCTCATTAACTACAAGGTTTTGAATCAAGAGTTACATTTTTCAAGAGTTTACATTTTTTAAAACTGTAATGTATGTGAATTCTGTCCAACAAACTAAAATTATATTATTATTATAATTTCAGTACAAAATGCGTAAACAAAAAAAAAAACACACTGACACATACCGACAAGAGTCAAGTTCAACTACATACAAATGGAGTTCAAGACTACGTCCTCAAGATAATAGTATTATAAAAATGTCTGGTTTGGTGAAGTTGTCAAACGTGATTTAAATGTAATAAACACCCTGAGAAACAAAAAGCCTGACAACTAGGCGTATACATGTGTGCATATATATACATATATATGTGTGTGTGTGTGTGTGTGTGTGAGACACATATACACATACTGTACACACATACATACATACTGTACATACATACATACTGTACATACATACTGTAAATACATACATACTGTAAATACATATACCGTACTGAACATGCATGCATACATACATACATACATACTGTAAATACATACATACACACATATACACATACTGTACACACATACATACATACTGTACATACATACATACATACTGTAAATACATACATACTGTAAATACATACATACATACTGTACATACATATACCGTACTGAACATACATACATACATACATACAGTAAATACATACATACACACACACATATACACATACTGTACACACATACATACATACTGTAAATACATACATACTGTACATACATACATACATACTGTACATACATATACCGTACTGAACATACATACATACATACATACACACACACACACACACACACATACACATACATACTGTAAATACATACATACTGTACCGTACTGAACATACATACACACACACACATACACATACACATACACACACACACACACACACACACATATACATATACACACACACACACACACACACACACACACACACACACACACACACACACACACACACACACACACACACACACACACACATGCATACATACCGTACTGTACATACATACATCGATTTACATTTCTCTTATTTATCTAAAGTCAAAAACTGGGTGTTCTTGTCTTGTCAGGTTGTCATGTCAGTGTCAAAAGTCAACATAACGACATTTTTCATATAAAACATTACTGTCATTCACTTGTCAAGAAAACCCTTACCTCTTCTAATACAGCTGATAATACTAGGCAAAGTTGACTTCGACAGAAGCTTGTTTTTCATACAGAACTGAAGTCCAAGCGCCACCAAGGGCGCTTCGCCGGCTGCCATGATGATTCAAACTGCGGAAGCTTTATTGAAAGGGCGCTCTGAACAGTGGGAATGGGCGTGGTCTTTGTGTAAGGGGCCGTACGACTCATGGATAATTAACTTTTGACGTGACTCTTATTTCCGCTCCACCAGCGAGCAACGTCAGATTGACCTAATTTATATTCATAAGCTGAGACGGCCTTCCCCTGTCAAGCTACACATGCATTTAAATGCAGACATTACAACCGGAAAAACCTGAAAGAGAATTATCATTTCCTCAATAATTTTCTATGTGTTTTTAAAGGTTAAGTAAAACAAAGTCTGTGGTTAACATTAACTAAACGAGATTTTCACATTTTGTTATGCCCATGTTATTCACATCAGTAGCACCTCACTGCAGTACACGAGATCCAGGGGGCGGAGTTGGATCCAGATCTAAGGGGTGGAGATGGGTAGGTTTAGGTATATGTAAGGTGGGAGGAGTTGGATCTGGATCCAACTCCTCCCCCTGGATTTCGTGTTCTGCAGTGAGGACCATCTCCCCTAGGTGTATGTTATTGTTCACTGAAAAAACATAATTACTCTCTGAACAATATTGTATTTCTAAAAAAATAAAGATACCACAAACTCTCTTCAATACTCATAAATAGCTTCCTACCTGGTTTGTAATTTGTACTTTTACCTTCCTTACGTTGGGCCCTATCTTGCACCCAGCGCAATTGACTTTGTACACTGACGCATGTATCATTCCTATTTTGCAAAGCGCGTTTTTCCCTCCACAGAAGCAGGTCGCTAAACTAGGGAATGAACTTGCGCTCCCTGGGCGGTTCAGCGCAAAAAAGGAGGCGTGTTCCGGCGCAAACGTTCCTTCATGCTATTTTGCAGGTTTAGAAAACAATTGCGCCACTAACCAGGAAAAAATAGTTTAAAGTCAGTGGCGCGTTGTGCATGTTATTCATATGCTAATTTAAGGGCGCATGCTTGGCCATAATCAATGTAGCGTGTGCACAACGCGCATAGACAATTTATTATAAAAGCATACATCTAGCTTACACATTTACCCAAATTATCATACACCTTTTTAACCGAAGTTAATTTGGGTGGGTTTCTCCATCCCCAACGTCCCTGACGAGAGCGTTGCTCTCCTTGGCTGTGAACAGCTCCTGGCGCGCGTCTGGCAAATCCGCCGTTATAATAGGAATCCGCTTTAGAACAAAGCGCGTCTGCTCTTAAAGGGAATGTGAGATGATGCTCTGATTGGTTTATTTCACGTTACGCCCAAACCACACCTATGAATAATGAAGCTACTTCAGACCAACCCATTTTAGATTTGCGCCTGGCGCAAGAGTCATTTATCCCGCTGGGAAAATAGCAACAGCGCCAAGACCCGCCCACAAAGTTACTTGCGCTTTGCGCTTTGACACTTGCGTTTCAGATTGTTAAAATAGGGCCCGTTAAGTTTATTCTTGATTTCTTAATTTTTTCAATGCAGTGCTGTTTCTTCACTTAATTATTAAATAAAACAATAGCCATGTTAGTATGATGTGTGTGTGTGTCCGTGTTGCATGTTTTGCAACATGTTTGCATGTTTTATCTTGCATGTTTTGGAAGGATTTCATAATGAGATGCTCTCATTGAATAATACAGTTAATGTTGACGTATGTATAATGACAGCCAGCAGCCTATAATCCCATCACCCCATCCACCTCTGGCATTATATTATCTTTACGGAAGAATGTTTTATGAACATGTGATGGGAAGCAGCCCAGGATCTGGATGCCTGTTGCCATGACAACCACTGAGCTCCTGGAGCCTGAAGGCCCGCGACTGTGCCGCATCATCCACACTGTAACACACGCTCTGGCTTTATGACATGCGTTGCCATTCGCTTAGCTTACTGTGGATGATGATGATCCGAGTTCATTCAGCAGCAACTAAAGGTCTCCTCCTTCACCTTTTGCATGCATCTTCATCTTTTTTTGACATATTCTCACCTACTTTGCCCTTGACTGGAAGATAAGGTGAGAAGAGTTTTAGCTGTGCTTTCATTCTCAAAGAGCCAGTGTCCGTAGCTACTTAATGCAGGAGCATGCTGAAAGCCGTGAGGGAGATGGATGTTTATGTGTTTGTATCCATGGCAAAATCACTTGTCTTCCCCTTCACTCAATGCTTTAGTCTAGAGAGACGACTGAAGCCTTCTTTAGATCTATGCATGTTTGGGGAGGGCGTTACTGAAGAAAAATACACGTCACAGGCAGCAGCTCGACTAGGTAATTATAATTAACTGCCATGTTAATGAGAGTTAATGAGAGTCTAAAAATGCAACTGTAAGAAAAGCTTGTTTATAAAAATGAACATATTGCATATTCAATATTTATCTCACTGTTTGTTTAGCCACATTTGATCACCAAAACCCATTTAATTCTATCTATCTATCTATCTATCTATCTATCTATCTATCTATCTATCTATCTATCTATCTATCTATCTATCTGTCTGTCTGTCATTTATCTATCTATATGTCTGTCTGTCTGTCTGTCTGAATTTTCATTTTACTTTATAAATGTACTGTATAAATACAAATGTATTACAGTACAGTACTGTAGCAGCTGCTTTTTAGGGTTGTGACGTTCCTCCATGATCAAAAATGGTATAGTGATTGTGCTGGTGGCAAATTCGGTAAAATTTAGAATAAGGTTTGTATTTATATAATGTATTAACTAACATGAACTAACAATAGGCAATACATTTGCTACTATATTAGTTCAACTTTGTTAATGTTAGTTGATAAAAATACAGCTGTTTTATGAACATTGTTTGTTCATGTTAGTTCACAGTGCATTATCTAATGTTAACAAATACAACCTTTGATTTTAATAACTTATTAGTAAATGTTGAAATTAATATTAACTAAGATTAATAAATGCTGGAGAAGTATTGTTCATGCATAGTTCATGTTAACTAATGAAGTTAACTAATGTTAACTAATGAACCTTTTTGTAAAGTGTTGCCGCAAATTTAAGATTTGTATGATTCCTATTTATTACAATGGCAGGTCATTTGCCAATTTAGCAGACATTACAAACATTACATGTCAGATATTTATGGAATATACATGCATGTCTGACAGATTGTGAATGGATCATTTTGCATGTGAAAGGCTCACATGATAAAAGAATGTTTAGAAGTTGTTAAGAGTTTGACAGTTTCACTGAGATCAGCTCATCTGTTCATCAACAAAACATTTTGATCGACAAAACTAGTTATTGTGCAAATCGTGGACAATTGTACTTTTTTGCACTGTCACAATCTCTGTCAACTTCAGCACTACTCTCTCTCTCTCTCTCTCTCTCTCTCTCTCTCACACACACACACACACACACACACACAGGATCCCGTCAATCTCTTTGCGAGGGTGGACTTACCTGACTACACACCTTGAAGTACCTTCTTTATCCTCTTCAAGCTACTCATTCCTTCAGACCTGATGTTCATTGTCCATCCTGCCAAGCAAAAGACTTGTCGGTTAAGTGAGACTAACTGCTTATGCTCTTCACTTACCTGTTTGATGATCCAAGAGATCACAACCAACCTGTAAATAAAGACCTATGATGTTTACCTCGGTGTCTCCTCTCCTGTTTCATGACATGCACATGTGCCAAAACAAATGCAATTTGCTTTGTTTTTCTCAGTCGCTTTGGTACTTTCTCGAATCATCCGTAACATTTGCAAACCAGTAAGTTTATTTCTGACATAATCCACACAAACTAAACAGCACCACACAATGGATTAACTGCAAAAGCCTGTTACTTGTTCTTCTCAGTGTCTTTATATCAATGAAGATATCAGTGCCATCAAAATGACAAGTCCTTGCACCATTGTTCACAAACAAGATAGTCAAATTGTTTAGCCACATTGTCAATATAACAGTGTAGGCTACTCTGTGTGTATTTTCAGATGTAAACTATGGCTATAATTTTGAGGACAATGATTGAAAATGCACAAGACTGCACTTTTCCTGTATGGCATATCAATTTTAACAGTATAAATTTACACATTATTCTGTGGGATATTGATTGCAAGAGACTGGACAGGATTCACAGCTTTTACAGTTGGTCTGGCAACAAATTACAGTACTATGCCATTGTGATAAAGACAAGACTCCACTGTATATAACACACACACTTGTGTGTGTGATATAGAATGTATCTGTATAAAGTGTAAAGTGTATTTATTACACACTGTCAAATGCATGTGTAATATGCCAAGTGTAAAAATGCTAGTAATAAGAAGCATTACAATAAGTATACACTATTATAGTATACAGATAACATTGTCAAAATACACACCTGTTCTGTCTACGAAATGTTCAAATGATTGAGGAAATGGTTGTTCTCCCAACATTCGGTTGCACCTTTTGACCCGCCTCGGCCATTGTAAGGTCATGATTGAGAACACGGTCCTCAATAGTGGTTCTTATTTCATCAGAAACTTCCTCTGTTTTGCCTCCGTACCCTTCCACCACACATCCTTCATCCAATTCTTCTTCCCGGCTGTTGACCCTGATCATTGTTGTTCTTTCATTCTAAGAAATTTCAACTCTTTGTTATGCTCTATGCATTTGCTTTCCAATTGAAGATTCATGCATCCATCTCTGAGCTATTTTAGAGAACTGGTTGATCATTGATTGATCAAATGCTTTGCATTTCCCTTCATTAAGGAAATTCATTATTCACCTCTGCAAATCATCAATCATCAAAAGTCTAATGGAAATGCATAGAAAATATACTTGATGCATTATGAGAACAGTTCAACCATTTAGCACTTAATGACTTATGCAATGAACTAATTCCTAGATGCTTTGAGGGGTCAGACTAACAGAGAACCAGTATAATACATTTTGAGCAACATGACATAAGCAGTTGATAATGTAGGAAACAGCAGACAACTTAATGTATTGCAATTTGATTCAAAACAATGAGAAATTGCTTTTATGATGTGCACAAGTGACTAGATGATGTGGAGGTTGAACACGTTTTGAGAATTTCAGTTGTGATCTGAGAAATGCACCAAAGCGACTGTAAGTCAATACGAAATTCAAATCTGATGTGAACAAGAAACTAATTGTCCAGAGATCTGAACTTATTGTTTTGAGAAAAAAAAACTTATTTAAGAATTGAGCCAAAGCGATTGAGGCAAAACTGGAATGTATTTTTACATGTTTGTACAGTAGAAAACTATTTTATGTCTTTTAATTACTTTTATTTTATGAGATTCACCCCAAGCCTCTTTATAGTTATTACTGACAATTTGATGTTTACGATTCCCTTGAACCGATTAATTTGCATTTGCTTTTGCAAATGCTTGAGCTGACTGAATTTGAATGTTTAAGATTCATTTTATGCAGATTGCACTTATAAAGAGTTTCAGAGTGCACAAAATAATTGACAATGGAGCACAAGTATTCACTGTAGAAATTTCCATTACTGGTAGTCATACATTTGAATTCCCCCCTACTCAAAAAAATTTAGTTAGTAGCACATTTTGACAGAGTGAAGCCTAATGGCCAGTAACCCATCATGTCAATAGTCTCTGTTTGTTGTCTATAGATCTAACGTGTGCTCTTGTGGATTCAGCACAAAGGCTAGACAACAGGAGTGAAATGCAATCAGCTTCATTGACCGGCTCATTCGTCCCCAGCCAGACAGGAATGATCCCGGGCCACAAGCGTGGCAGAACCACATCACACGCCATTGAGTCTCTCCCGGCAATGACGGTTATGGAGAAAAGGAGAGAAAAGCATTTAAGGTTATTCCTTCTAAAAACTATGTACAGAACTGGTATGCCATTTTCTGCAATGTCTGTTTTTATAAATGATGAAACTTTCACCTGAAAATTCAGATTGATGTGCACTAAAGAAAAGACATATTCAGACCAGAATATCAGACTCTTTTCTGGCCACCTAGCAACCAGAACAATCTAAACACCATAGCAATTGCATAGCAACACATAAACAACAACATAGCAACACCCTGACAACCACATTTTCAAATGTGAAGGTCAAAATTGATTTTATGTCATCTATGCATCACCCTGTTTCTATGTGTCCACACTGCTCTTTAAAGCAGCTGCTGCATTCATCCATCACGTCTCTTATTGATTAAGTCATCTGACCCGGCTGAGTACCTTCTTCAGTTAGACATTATGGCTGTATGTATACTGAAAGCTTGATTCTCCCACTGGCAGCTGAAGGCAAGAATAATGTCAGCATGGGTATTTCCAACAATGCACCATTCCTGTACTTGACATCATTCAGCACATTGCCACGTGAAGCTGCTGAAGCAGAGATGGTCTCATTATTGGGAGATACGAGGGTCCGTGGCTCTACCATTGGAAAAAACACAACGGCTAAAGGATTCTGTGGCAAAGTAAATGCTACAGAAAAAACTAATATGATTTCTACCTGAAAAGTTAGTTCAGGCAAGAATTTAAAAAAAAAACAACTAAATTCTATATTAGTACTCAATTTTAGCTTGCAAAAAAATAATCAACATTTTAAAATGAAGAAAAACCTATTCAACTTTCTGATACTGGTGTTCCCATCATGCAATGGGGCATGAATAATTAATAAGGTTGCATTTTTCACTGTTTTCTAGCTGTATTGGTATTTAACTATTTTGTCGTTGTTTTTGTTGTTTGGTTTATAACTTACTGTTTTGTGACAGTACTACTCAGCTCAAAATGACACATTCATACTCAAAAATGATCCAACGAATGTTACCGTTATTGTGACTATTGAGATCTCCCTGTTTGGGTCAGTACCACATTTCTTCTTTCATATTATGTTACCTATTCAATATTTACTGTATTGTTACTTAGATATTGAGAGTAAAGCATAAAAGTGTGGCTTAGTGTTATATTGTTTGAGTAAAAAAGTAAAGTTTTAGCAAAGTAAACTTCAACTAAGTAGAAATTATTCAACAAATTTTAACTGGTCAAGTTAAAGTTACTTATTTTCTTTGTTACTGTAATTTGACTTAATTCCATAAGTGAAATTTACTTTAAAAATCTGCATGCAAAAACTTGGAAAAGAAAAAGTCAGTCAACTTTACTCATTGTTTTTTCAGTGCAGCCTTGACGTCATTGAATTTCTTCAGAATTGTGCGACAGTCAATCACTGTTTGCGGATACCATAGATATGAATGAGAAGTGCCATAAACTGAATCGTACCTGTCACACAATTATCCTTATATTTTCCTATAAAACAGCATTTTGTTTTTCGGCGTAAACTACTCTAAAAACAGATCAATTCAAAACAATTGTTTAAGAGCAAACTTGTTGAAGATTAGCCTATGGGCTGTCAGTTAATTAAATGATAAGCTATTTCCTCACAAAAGCAGTTTATTCAGCGTAGTCAAGGCTTTGCTCCATTAACATCCATTAAAGAAAAAACTATTTCGGGAGGATATGGGGTCAAAACAACACTGGACCTCATTGACTTCCATTCTATGGCCAAAAGCACTGAGGTGATTTTTGAAATATTTTCTTTGTGTTTTCACAGAAGATAGAAAGTCATACAGGCATGAAATATGACAATATAATGAGTGAATGTGTTAATGATATGGTGCTTCCAATGTAATTCATATGAAAGCACTGTGCCTTCTCCTGACTTCACTGTTTTCTTCACCAAACTTGATTCCTCTTGACTTCAGTAAACCCAGCTGAGTCACCGGATCCCGAGGATTATTCAGCACAGCCGTCAGATTCAGTGAACCCCAGTGATTCACTAAGGTCCTGTGAGTTTCACTCATGCAGACGCACCTGCAGCGAGAGCAGGCCAGTCCCTTCACCCTGCATCTCTGCTCAGGAAGCCTTGCTTTATCGGTGACGAGAACACAAGCAGAAATAGACAGAATACAGGCTGGGTTACATCAGGGGGGGAAGCAGATTTTTCCTTTTTTCTCCAAATGTTTTTCATCCTCATGACGTCAGACCACCACAGAGCAGGATCAGTCCACGTGATTGGTGGATGTTGTTGTCTGGTTCATCAACGAGGATCAAGCTGGGCTCAAATGCTGGTGCTGGAAGCATGTAAACTTTTAATGCATTAAATAAATACTTAACTTTTTCTCACAGGAGACTGATAACAATGCTTTGCATTTGAGGAGTGATATTAACATAAATGACTGACACTGGGACTTGCCCTGCTACCACATTGAAAGATTAAAACAAATGTCTTACTTCACATTTTATCTAAATTTGTTGATTCAATCATTTCTATACGGGGTTCCTGAGTGAATTATTCATTTATTCATATTATTACTTAGGAATGCATTACAGTCATGTTTAAAGGTACACTATGTAACTTTTGGCCCTCTAGCGTTTAAAAAACAAAACTGCATGCATTTTGCGGAAGAACATTGTTTTGGTTGTGCTTCGGCTCTGCGTGACTGTGCCGATGAATATGACCCTTCACAATAGATAATGCTTTACAATGAACTCCAGAGAGCTACATATGGCAATTTATCTGTTTAATAAAATACCTTACTCATCACCTGAGTAAAAACGCCATCTCTGCGTCGCTTTTACAACAGTTGAAATCCCTCAGTTCTCACCATCTCCGGAAAGCCAAGCCAATGTTGATTCTGGTTTTATTACGTGCTCTTTTTGCCAGAAGACGCTCCTCTGTTCGGCTTTTGTTTAAAAAGGGTGATTCCCCGGAGGATTGAGATTTAGCTGCTCCATGCATGTCAACATTTCTCGCTTGTTGTGACAACTAACCTATGACACTCCCACGTCATACACGCGTCAAAGTAGCCGGAGCTACTTTTCTCTATTTATGGATATGACAAGACACGCACAGCTGAGTGATGTATGTACGCACTTTCCTGCAAAAACCATCCCAACCGATCTAAAATATAACTTATAATAGGCATAGTGAATCAGGGTAAGATAAAAAACACGTTGTGGAGGAAGAATTGATGATGCATTGACTCATTATTTAAATTTCAGTATCAGACATCTTAAAGGCACAGTCATCAAAAATTAAAAGTGGACAGACGTGGTCACCATTCACCTTCACTGTATAGAAAAGAGCAGCGTGGACGTCCTGCAAGAAAACTTCTTTATTTCACACAAGGATGAACAGGTTTGGAATGATATGAGGTTGAGTAAATGGTGACAGAATAAGTTGGATATATACATCGTACTTTACATGCATAGTATACGTACTACCTACTGTATACTCATGTAAAGCAATAAATCCTCTTAAGCAAATCTCAACTGCTTGATTGTTTATATCATCTCAAAATGTAACTATATTTTCATCCAGCTCTAATCTGCTAAATGCGCCTATGATGAAAATATAAAACGTCCAATTTTTATAGGATGTCCAATCCTGCTCCTGGAGGGCCACTGTCTCCAATTAACTCCAATTAAACACACCAGAACCAGCTGATCAAGTTTACTAGGCATACTAGAACCTTGAGCTGTGTCTCATTTCGAAGGCTGCATCCTCGGAGGTTGCATTTGTTGGCCGCATATGTCATAAAGGATGCCTAATTTCAGAACAGTAACCATTATAAAATTGACTGTTATTCCTATGGGAAGCATAAATTGTTGTGATTTCTTTTGGAATGTAGTGGTCAGTTTACTGAAACGAAGCAGCCTTCAAAATGTGACCTCTGGAGGACTCAGCCTTCGAAATGAGACCCAGCTCTGGTGAATGTGATTTCACCAAGTGCAACATGTTCCTCAACATCTTTGTTGATCCTGGAACAACATTCCAATCTATCAATCAGATTTGAGGGACAAGTTTACAGTTTATGTCAAGTTTAGGCTTACAAGCAAGTTTAGGTGCTTCTACATCAGTGTTATTCACCTATAATTTCCCTCGGATTTTAGGGATAACTTATGGGTATAGGGTTTAGAGGGAAAGGATTAGGACTATGTTTTTGTAGGAATGTTGTTCTAAGATCACCAAAATATGTTTATAGGAACATGTCTTGGCAAATATCACGGTGACCTATCCCAGACAGCTACAATGTCGGCCCAGATCCGGCCCACATCTGGTACGCATGGAATCCACATGTACCAGATGTGGCCCGGATCTGGGCCGACAATGTTGCTGTCTGGGATAGAAGCTTCCAGGCAGGTGTGTTGAGGCAAGTTGGAGCTAAACTCTGTAGTACAGTGGCCCTCAGGACCTACAGTGGCCCTCTGTAGTACAGTGTCCCCAACTTTGGACACCCCTGATATAATTAACATCATGACTTTCTGTAAATAAATACAAATACATTTGGCTTGACTTGAATCTTTTGTTGACTGTGAAAACAGAGGTACCATTTCCAATGAAATTTACTTGAAATGTTGAAGCCAATTAAAATTAATTTGAGCAAAATGATATACACAACAGTTTTCCAATTGCTTAATTAGGCAAGACTGAAAAAAGTAACAGACCATGTTTGCAAGTGATTAACCAAGAGATATGACTTGATGATTTTTAAAACCACACATGAATTATCTCTGGTGCATTAGCCTTTTAGAAATCACTTAGTATCTTTGTATAAACTAAAAGCCACGTTTTAGGTTTTCTAAATGTGTTTTTTATTAGCTTAAAAAAAACCTATTTCTTAATGCAACTGCAATTTATGTTTCAAACACCCATTAAAAAACATTGTGTATGTTTGGGGTCTCTGATACTCCAGCTCTAAAACATAAATGCATTTACACATGCTGAGATTCTCTGATTGGACCTTATGCACCTGCCAGCTGTTTCCTTTTACCTCTTTTTTTCTTTTTTTTACTGAATTTTCTACTAATTGAAACAACGTTATTGGATTCGTCACATTTCTATAAGTGTGCGCCTATGTAACAAAACATGAATAGCCTACTATCTCTCTTCTGGATTTTAACTAGGTCAGATGAGCATATTTAAAGAATAAGGAAGTATATAAAAAGGTTGGCTTCAAAATAACTATTATTATTCCTACAGACAACGCACTGGGGTCTCTGGGAGCCCGAACATAAAGAACATACAGCACACGGAGCCTTTCACAATAGGTAATAAAGACCCTTGACCAATAGATACGCATGCATACGATGGTTAATAGAGTGTTTACTGACACGAGCCCCCTAAGAGCAGGGTTGCAAGCATACAATTTGCGCAAACGCACGCGAGGAGCAGCAGTGGTGTGGTGGTGATGCTCGCTGCATGCCGCATGTCTTGCGTCGCATAGCGCACACACACAGACGGAAGCGGGCTCGTGTCAGCTGGAATCACCTTTACGCGTTATTTGGCGTCCAGTAAACGCGACGAATCCGAGGAATTTGGGTTCGACACACGCAAAAGCTGACGGGTTGCGAGCACCAGCACATTTCAATTAGCCTCTAACGCGTTACTTGAAGGTAAGAGGCGATGCATGCGTGTTTATGCAGCTGTGAGATATTAATGTGCGGTCGCGGTCGTGGTCGTGTTTGTTTAATTTTCTGCTTTTGCCATTTAATGCATCGAAACGATCTAACAGGCGCCAGGGATGAATGAGTGAGTGAGTGAATGAATTAATGCCTGCATGTGACTGAATGAAAAGGTTCTCTCGCATGCATTACATGGCCTGATTATAGAACACTCTGCGCAGGTTAAGGGTGTATTACGCTTGAATTAAAAACTGTATATTTGATGCATTTAAAGCCCTGACAGCCACTGTTACGAAAGCTTAGTGGTTACTTGTTACTCTCTGTTAATGGACAAACCTATGGTGTTGTGTAATGAATTTAAGAGATGCACTGATGTTTCTCAGCTTCACTTGAGAGATTTATTATGCGATTTGAGCGCAGTGCAAAAAGGGACTGCGTCTTTTCTCTGCGGTCTGTCGGAGTGGTCCACATTCACACTGGTGCAACATTAAAACACATTTGAAAGATTCAAAATGGGATGCTATATGTTATAGTAGGGTTGGTTATATGTAGCCTATATACAAATCATGTTCTACTCATATTCTGTCACATCAAAAGGCTCGGGCTGACGAGATGTAGAATTAATGGCATGTTAACCAAACGCACAGATGGTGACACTGTGCTCTTCAACAGATCTTCGTCATTAAGACCTTTAATTCCTCCGTTTAGGATCATGGATCATTTTTCTGCATCGCTTCCCAGTGGTTTCCCTTCTCAAGGTCATTCGTTCAGCCATTGGTGCTCGAAAAAGCCCCAGTGCTATTACATAAGAATGACGATTGGGACGTGGGTAATAATTCCTGAGTCTCTTTAATCAAAGCTGCATTCTTAGAAAATGTGTTCGAGGCTGCTCGGTTTTTCATGCTCAGTCGCTCGGCACATTTGATGCAGGAGAAGCTGCAAATACAGACTAGACACTCCACATGGAAATAAAAAGCTCCTCTCCAACCCCTCCCCGTTTGTAGCCTATTTTACCTGATGCCCATTTTTACACATAAACTCTTGTGACTGTGATCTATTTAGAGAAACACAACACAGTCTGGCTGATTGCAATGATCTGATCTCACTTGACATCCTTGTGTTCATATTTTTATAACTTGTACATTGTGTACCATTATTTTGTGGAGCTAGTTGCAAATATACATTTGAATTCATATTTGAAATCATTTACATTTACTATGCATGACATCATGTTCTTTTCCTTTATGTAGGCCTATATTGGGTAATGGTCGATCAATAGGCTTTTTTTTTAATGGTCAATGCTGATAACCACATCTAGAACAGCACAGGCCAATTTAATTAATATGTGATCATAATTTAATAACAGTTCATGATATGCACAAACATATTGGCTTCTTTCATACTATATTTACTATAATAGATATCTATCTATCTAAAGTTAGGAAACATTACTAGTTTTTGAAAGAAGTCTCTTATGCTCATCAAGCCTGCATTTATTTGATCAAAAATACAGAAAAAAACCAGTAATGTTGTGAAATATTACTACAATTTAAAATAATAATTTTCTATTTTAAAACTGTAAAAAATTTAACCGTGATTTTTACGGTAAAAAAACGGCAGCTGTGGTTGCCAGAACTTTACAGTCAAAAATACGGTAGCAACCCGTTATTGGTTTTACAGACTTAACTTAAAATTTACAGTAATAAACCGTATTTTATTATCTGATATAATGTTAATTTAGTCCTATTGAAGTATTAATATCTGTTTTGTACCATAATACACTGATAACCACCAATCACAGCAGTGATGATAGTCACATGATGAATCAAAGCTCATCACAAGCAGCTCTTCTACAAGAAAGTTAATACTATAGAAGCTGCACAGTGTCATTCACACAAACATTAAACACCATCACGGTAACACACATGAAATTTTAAAAATGCAATAAACATTAATTTAACAACATTAAATGTAACATAAAACCCTAATGTACATAACTGATTAGGAAAAAAACGAAGAAAACTATGAAGAAACATAGTTATTTCAACAAAAATACAACAAATGTGAAGTGTCACACAGGGAATTGTGGGAATTCACTGTAAATTATACAATGAGTTGTTCTTTTTCACTTTCAAAAACTGTAAATTTAACGGTATTTAATGTACCATTAGATCTATCACAGTTACTTTCTGTTAACCAATTAACAGTTTTTCACTGTAGCATTTTTACAGTCTTTTACCGTTAAAATTGCGATCATTTTTTACAGTGTACTTTAAGATATAATTTATTTCTGTGATGCAAAGCTGAATTTTCAGCATCATTACTCCAGTCTTCAGTGTCACATGATCATTCAGAAATCATTCTAATATGCTGATTTATTATCAATGTTGGAAACAGTTGTGCTGCTTAATATTTTTTTGGGAACCTGTGATACTTTTTTCAGGATTCATTGATGAATAAAAAGTTAAGAAGAACAGCATTTATTTAAAATACAAATCTTTTCTAAACATATAAATCTTAACTATCACTCAAAAATATTAAGCAGCATACCTATTTCCAACATTGATAATAAATCATCATATTAGAATGATTTCTGAAGGATCATGTGACACTGAAGACTGGAGTAATGATGCTGAAAATTCAGCTTTGATCACAGGAATAAATTACATTTTAAAATATATTAAAATAGAAAAACATTTTTTTAAATTGCAATAATATTTCTAAAAAAAAATCGACATAGATATTGCCAAGATATTGGAAGTGTCAATTCCAAAATATTCGGACAGCCTTTTCAATGCACACATTTTCTAATATTTTGAGTGATTTTTGGATAAATATTGTTTAAAATAAGTGCTAACTTCATACTGAAAAAAATGGGTATTTTAATAGTATTTTCCTGTACGATACTCCTAAAAAAAATCATTTTCTACAGTGTATATATTTCTATCATTAAGTTTAGAATGTATAAATAAATTTAGAAAGTATTATGTATATATCAGCCTCTATATCAATAGATTTATCAATGCAGGTTTTTGATGACCAAATGCTGATATAATCATCATTGGCCTTTAACACATACGATCAACTGCTAATCAAAAAAGATTATTTTGTGACAGTTTACGTTGTTGCTCCATTGTGGGATCAGTGCATATAGATAGATTACAGTTCAGACTCAAATTCACTATTCAGGAACAGGGCAGCTGTCAGAGATGCTGTAGTGTAACCATTAACACTCTCTAATTAAAACACCACTATAGAACTACTTTGGAGAACTTTCTATCACCATATCATTTATTTCCTATGCAGTAATCATGGGAAAACAGAACAGCAAACTGACCCCTGAGGTGATGGAGGACCTTGTGAAGAACACAGAGTTTAATGAACATGAGCTCAAGCAATGGTACAAGGGCTTCCTGAAAGACTGTCCCAGCGGTCGACTAAACCTGGATGAGTTTCAGCAGCTCTATGTTAAGGTGAGAGACCATGGGCGTTTAGTCTAGCATTTCAACAAGTCAAACATCACTATTATTGGTGCGCATACTTGGGACTTAAAGCGATAGTTCACCCAAAAATGAAAATTCTGTCATCATTTACAAGCCCTCATCCTGTTCTAAATGTGTATGAATGTCTGTCTTCTGTTCAACAAAAAAGCTTATATTTTGAGAAATGTCTCTGTGTTTTATGTGTCCATATAAAATGAGCTGCAATTCTTCCCAATTTACCAACGTTCTTCAAATTATTGCCTTTTGTGTTCTGGTGAAGAAAGAAAGTCATACATGTTTGGAACAGCATGTGGTTGAGTAAATTATTACAGAATGTTTATTTTGGGATGTATTGTCCCTTTGAAATTGGGCAGTTAACTCTTCCAGCAGCGTTTGCCCTCAAGACATGAATGGTTCCTCAAATCATAATTCATGTTTAAGAGAGGTGTGTTGGTTTTATCTTATCCCCTATCCAACTATACATATATGTATATATAGTTGGATTTTTTTTTAAAGGTCAGTAAAAAGGAGAAAGCTAACAAAAAAGAGTGACTGTGACAGTATGTTTAACTGAAGACAGTAGAGTTAAGCACAAAGTACCATCAAAGCTGCAGTCTGTGAAATGTTATTCATAGAACAACTGTGACATTGTGAGATGTGAGGACTCTCAATCTACCCGTTGTGCGGCGGCCAGTTATTTTTTAATGAATTGCCATGGAATGGACCTGAAGCAAAGAACAGAACCTGCTGTGCCTGCTATAGAAAAATCAGACATGAAAATCAATAAACATACACAAATCCCTCTTAAAGGAACAGTTCACTCAAAAAATAAAACTGCTGTCATTATTCACGTCAATCCAAAGCTGTATGTGGACAGACGTTAAGCAGAACTTTTCATACAATGACAAGTCATAGTGACCACAGCTACCAAGCTCCAAAAAGACAGAAAAGCACCATGAAAGTAGTTGAATGACATGTGATATTAAGTATCCCAAGACATCTAAAGCCACATGAGAGCTTTGTGACTAAAATGTAAGCGAGTATTCACTAATACTCTTTGTGCCAGATATACTAACAGCTTGTGCCAGAGCAAACCGTCTTTTGGTCAGGATTTAGACACGCAGTGAAAAATCTGTCCTGAAAAGGCATGGACAGGGTTATTTTTGTGGCTGATCTTATTGCATACGCATTTGTAGGAGTTTCCCTTACAGGTGCAAAATGTATGGGGGGGAGAGTATTTAAATCAATCATGCAAGGTGATTTACAAAGGTTTGCGCTAGTCAGTTTACTGGTATTTGAGCCATTATTTAACACACAAAAGGCATGTCTTAAACCAGACGCTAATTTGCACTGCTCTTTGTAGATTGCGTTGGTGATCCGGCTGCGTCTGTGTTCTTTCATTTGCGCATCGTCATCAGTAGATCATGTGCAGAACTTTACACTCCCATCTGCGCTTTTATGGAATTGCGCTATCTTGCTAATTTACCCTGTTTAGTAAATCTGGCCCTTTGACTGCAGCAGAGAGGAAGATTTTCGGTGAATAACTAAACTAAATTGGACTCTAACACAAACAAAGCTATTATTTGACTTCAGAAGACTTGGAATATAGTGCTAAATGTTGTGCTTTTTGGAGCTTGACAGCCAAAGTCACTATGAAATATAGAGATATACTGTCAAAAATAACTGCATGAAGAATTATTTTCATGCAGTTTTGGGTGAACTATTCTTTTAACATATCACAGCAATTTCTAAGAAACCCAGTCTGTCCAGATTCACTAGGTGGGGCTTTAAACTTTAAAATTGAATGAAAGATCATTATTTAATCAAAGACCATCATTACTAATTTAAGCGAAACATTGCCAAACCAATCAACGGACTAAAATCTTTGTTTTTTTCCCTTGCAGTTCTTTCCTTATGGTGACGCATCAAAGTTTGCGCAGCATGCATTCAGGACCTTTGATAAGAATAGTGACGGCACTATCGATTTCAGAGAGTTCATCTGCGCCCTGTCCATCACGTCACGGGGAAGCTTTGAGCAAAAGCTCAACTGGGCTTTCAACATGTATGACCTGGATGGAGATGGCAAGATCACTCGAGTGGAGATGCTGGAGATTATAGAGGTACCAAAAATTGGTTTATTTGCATGAAACGAATGCCACTGGATGAACCTGTGTTTAAATAAACACTTTCCACAATTTGTTTTGTACAACAGTACTGTCAACATAAAAAAAACAAAAAAAACAACAAAGAGCAAAATATTATATGTAGCCTAATATTATATTATATATTATATAAAATGTAACAATCAAATTTACATTGGCTTCCTAAAAGAATTAAAAAACATAAAAAGCAAAACACACCTGATGCACATTCTTTGTTCTTCATTTTCTGGAAGTAGAGTTAAAAACGTCTCAGGTTACGAATGTAACCATGCTTACAGTTGTAACCTGAGACATTTCCTTTTGAAGTGGATCTTCAACAGTAAATCTTGGATTGACGCAATGGGGAACAAATACCCACGACACCATGCTGAAGGAATGCTTGTCTTATTAAGTTGTGAATATGCAAAAGCATAATGGGCATAGTATAAGTTGACTCTACGGATTACTTAGCCGGAATCAGAGCGTCAATCAAGAGCGCATATAGACTCATATACTGTAGATTGTCAAGTGGTACCACTCCCTGAGCCACTATCTTCAAATAATAGAAAATACTCAAGCTTCTATGCTCTTATAACAAGCGAAGTCCTGGCCTTTACAAACTTCCTCCCTCCCTAGCAGGGAGGTCGTCAGCCAAGAGCAGAGCTCTAAGGAATAAATGGCTCAGCTATGTCAGCTTCTTTGCCTTGACACAGCCCTTAGGCTTAGGGAGTATCTACAAGCTTGGATATTACCACTAATTCCAGGGGGAATGCAATGAAAATTTTCATCCAAAGGGATGCAAATATGAGAGTGGCAAAATATAGTTGCCAAAGATTATTGTCATCAAACTCCAACCCCTAGGGAAACCGCAGGGGAGCTCCAGCTCTATTTAAATGCTCTGGAACAATTAGGGTACTTTTCCAGGATCCATAAAAGACTCCATTCACTTGAGTGCAAAATAACAAGAAGGAATGCTCTTTATCAGGCGAACTACCTGGGTCATACTAGAGAGGCCTATAAAACACCCATCCGAAAGAGAGTATACATCCCTTCTTCAAGACCCAACAGTAGTTGGGAAGGGAGGTAAACGAAGTAGAGGGAATCTATACTGCCTTACATAACTCTGTTCACCCTGCATCAACCCTAAAGGGGTATCCCAAGCAACCATTTATAAGGGAACGTACAATTCTACTTTAGACCCTAACATAGGGGAGTATATATTTACATAGAACATAGGAGAATATAGTTTAACCCTGGAAAAAGACACTTCAGGATATTGGAGTGGACCAAGAGAGATGCCAGAGACAATAAACCTGTGCCCACAACTACAGATTAACGCCACTCTCACCTTGGGGGGCCATGAATGGTAATGTAGAGTCTGTATAATGAGGTCCTTTACATTCCATCAATCTGACCCTGGACAGAGGGCCCAGAGCAGCATGCTGAACCCCAGCAGTAATCTAGACCAGATAAGATAGCGTAACAACTTTTTTGCAACTCACACTTTTAGCGTTAGTTCATGCTCTGTGGTTTAGGTCCATGAAGGCAGACCCCAGCCTCAGCGTAAGCAACGTTCCAGCAGCACTGCTGAGTGGAATTCATGGTGTGGGGGCCATATATGCCTTGCCATGAGCCGCAAGGTGGTAAGCAGAGGAGACGGACCAATTTAATAACTTCTGCTTCTTCTCTGCCCACCTGTGACCCCACGATCGCTACGTTGCTTTATCAGAAACAGGGGCCTCACTGCGGCTTCACACAGTGAGTGCATTCAGCTTCCTTGAGAGGCAAACACACTCGCTCCATTGGCAAGGCAGAAGCCTTCAAAGAGGATGCAGCACCAGGAGAGATATATCTCGCAAACAACTCTTCAATTGGGGCATACTCACATATGTCACATGTTCATGCCACATTAATCATTCAGGTCAGAAGTGGCCACAGAGTGGCTTCCTGAACTGACATGAAAGCAACAGAGCTGACAGTAGAAGCCCAAAAAGGGAAATACTTACTGTAAGACTCCTCCCATGCTTCGCCTACAATCCCGCTGATCTATCCCGCCCTGCCGTCTTGGCCAAGCGAGGTGTAGACGATCGACTCTCAATCGCCAAGAGAGAGTGGGTAGACACAAAGAATGCATTCAACTCCCTCTAGAGCCAAACACTAAATTCCTATCAATCTATTGAGAATCAAATGAGACTGTGAACGCATAACTGAGTGCCTCTAGCTCCATCGAGGGCCGAAAACGCTTGTGTAAACGCTGGATTCCTATCCCTCGGGAGAGAATCAAACAGGAACAGAGCTTATTACGATGAATGCATCATAATGGTGCACATCCAGTTTCCTCCAACAGTGTTTATTATACACGCCCATACAAACATGACAAAAGAAGACAAAAAAGCTGATGAAGTGTATTATAGGCACCGTCTAATACTCACAGGTGCTCCGTTATTTACGTCATGGACTGTCGTTGGCCAATAAAATTGGCTTGTTTGTCACATGTGCTTCAGACACTGGCGTTCCCCATAGCTTCAATCCAAGACACAGTGTTGAAGTTCCACTTCGAAAGGGAACCTTAAGAGAAGGTACACCACCATCTTGCTCTGACGAAAGTGACTTGAAAGCACCTGACGTCATAAACACGACCTAATATGTTTGGTGATGCCAGTAGCACAGAAATCACACACTTCAACTTTATAAGAATGATGCTCTGATTGTGTATATCGGAATCTTAAAGCCTTCTCATGCCATTAAACCTGAGTCTTTTCTCCCCTCTGTGTGAAGGCTATTTATAAAATGGTCGGAACCGTGATAATGATGAAGATGAACGAGGACGGTCTGACACCAGAGCAAAGAGTGGATCGGATCTTTAGCAAGATGGATAAAAACAACGACGACCAGATCTCACTAGATGAGTTCAAAGAAGCCGCCAAGAGCGACCCATCCATCGTACTGCTCTTGCAGTGCGACATGCAGAAGTGAGGCTGCGCATGCTAGCATGCTCCGGACTGATCGAGTTATCTGTTTCCACTCTCATTTCCACAAGAGTAACATGTTTGGACTACTTTTAAATGAACTTTCTTCTTGTGATTGAACAACTAGTATGCATGAGAATGTTAAATGCTAAAGAGTTTAGAGTATATCCATTTAATTTCCAACATGCAACAACGTGAGACGTTTAAATCAGACAAGTCCAGTTGTTTTCACGCATTCATCGTCAGTGAAGTGCTCCACCGTATTTCATTTCTAGCTGCAATACTTCCTATCACACACACTACGTTTACTGCTGTATTTCACGCAGTAATTTGGGTTACCGAAATCGAAATGTGTCACACTAAATGTTACGATGAAATCAGTGTTGAACATCAATACTCAAAATTAAGGAGGGTGGAGAGGTTTATGCAGCCCTCCTTCCAAACGTGCTTGTACTTGAGAATATAAATGTAAGTTATTTGCATGCATGTCCTAAGTGTAAAACCTACTCTCTCTTCATTTTGGCAACCTTGACAAATAATACAAGGGAGGCCTTATATAAACGATAGTGTCAATAACAATACTAATGTGTGAGATTTACATTTGTTACTCATCTATCCATTAGATGTCCTCCCTTGGGTGCATGTTTCCTCTTAAAAGACTTACCATTTGTGTTGTAAAAGCTTTCAGTAAGACACACGTTCCAGCCCTGCCTCCATCTTTGTTGAAATTTTGCATTATTTGCATCTGCCATTGGCTTCTGCTGGTTTCACCATATTTTGCACTGACACAAGGACATAATAACCAGTATAAAACAAAAGCTTCTTTTTCAAACATTAAACGACCACTAACATCGTTCTTATTGCGATATGCTCTTTTTTTACTTTGCGCGGTATCACTGTCACATGCATGAATGGTTGCCTATGAAATTGTTTTCAGTAATAATACAGAACGGGCAATATAACATTTTAAGTGAATTTTCCCTGGAGGGCGTTTAGTAATAGATCCACTTCCCCTAGTATTACAACAAAACCTTATCCAGAATGGGTTTGGTACACATTTATTCTTAGTGTGCTGCGTTTTTTTTGTAAAACAATATTTCTACTCGAGTTCTCAACATTTCAAATAATGATTTTTAGCTACACAGTACCCTCTTTAATTTACTCTCAAAATTTTGTATCCTCCATATTTTATGTTCTCCGGAGAAGTACATAAATATATGGCATCCCAGATTTTTTGCAACCCTTTCACCTCCTGTGACACTCAGGATAGCGTCAATACCTTTGACGGAGAATAGAGAGATCTTTGTAAAATGCAAATGCCCAATAAATAGTGTATATCTTTGCCCTGTAAATATTTGTACCTAATACGGTAAAGCCAAATTCAAGCAGTCATTTAATTGTGTAATATGAGGTTTGTGTTTTATTTGTGGCATGTCTTAAGCTCGGTATGTAACAGTTGCACTGAAGACATTGTGATTAAAATCAATAAACTATCTATGGGTTGTTTTCAGAATGCAGGTGCTTAGTCGTGTGTGACCACAAATGAAATAACTAGGAAAAGCATTGTGGTTCATTACAGAGGATGCTGGCTTAAACTGACAAATACTAGCTGTAAACATACTCAAACCGTCATGAACAGGTGCTAACAAAAACTGAACCTCCTTTTTTCTTTTCCCAAAGGACCAGATGAACACGAAATGCTCTGAATGAAGCAAGATGACTGAACTGACTGTTCACAATCACACATATGAAATTTTAAAACGTCCTTTGCAAAGGAACTAGAACCATAAAACGTTCTTTAAAAATAAATAAAAGCAAACGCATAACAAACTGTACAGGCATGGCATATAAACTTTGCAAACTTCTAAGTACAGTCTCTCCAGGCAATGCCTATCGCACATCTCACTCCTCCTCTGCTACTTTCTCTGGATCCTGAAGCTGGTGGATTGTAATATTGGCACTTTTAGGCAGATGGCTGAAAGATAATGAAAAAACCCCATTAATATTTATATATAATATGTATAAAAACTTAATATAATAACACTATATCAACTTTAGAATTCAGTGCTGCCTGGACAGGCAGTGTTTTGGATCTCAAAATGACTTTGAATGCAACACATTATGAGCATCTTAACAAATGAGACCCCGGGCGAAAATTGGCATTTCAAAGAAATTGTTCTCATTACAGGAATAATACGCTTTTGGCTTGTTATTTGCTCAGTTTACAATTACGCATTTGATTAACTAAAGTCTGCAAATGATTTAAGCAAGCACTAGTTCAGCAAGTAGTCAAGAAACCGGCTTTAGGCAAAGATTGTGGTCTTTGGGGTCTTGTGTTTTTGGGGTCTACTATAATAGGTTTTCATGCTTGAATGTTCAAAAAACACTTTATTTTTCACATATCTGACATTGTTGCAGCACCTCACTTCTCAGTCTGTCAGTAACACTAAGGGCTGTTTTTCCCAAAGATTGTAAAACCATTGCCACCATTGGTTTCTACAATCAACTTAGCCCACGACTCTTTTGTGAAACGCAGCCCTGATCATTTCAAGTCTCTATGAAGCCCCTCCTTCCGAAAAGCGCAATGTGCTCTGATTGGTCAGTTGGACCAGTGTGTTGTAATTGGTCAACCACTTTAGGCGTGTTTTGGAAATGTCACGCCCCTTACCATAGCCGCGAGTTTCAACACACTACAAACTAACTCAACCAGGCCTTGCCCCTTTTTTACGTATGCCAATTATTTAAATGACTTTGTTTAAAATTTAGAATTTTTTTGTTAATTCAAAATCTTAATTCTTTGTTTGGTTTTTGGGGTGAGATCAATCAGAGACGTTTCAGTGAGATTAACCTTATAACAGTCTGAGGACTTTTATTTTTCTACCTGGTGGACTGAGGGGTGATGAAGATGAACTGCCGCAGATGTTGACGTTCTGAAAGCGCCACAAGCATGTTCATTGAAATGCTGCGATTGTGCATATCCTTGAAAACACAAAAGAGCTTTAGTAAACCTTCCTTTATTTATGAAATACTAATGTTCAACACATGACACAGGTCCTCAAAGTCATTATATAGGCACGTACCATATAAACGTCAAATTCGTCTAGGCACCGGAAGGGTGACTCAGTAATTTCCCAGAGTGCCAGAATGAAACAGACAGTGGAGAAAGAGCGCTCTCCTCCCGAGAGGGAACGCATGTCACTGACGTTGTTTTTTTCCTGACCTGGTGGTTTCACCTGGGAAAAAACAATTTAACAAACATGACAAAAGAACCCAGATACTAGCATTCAGGGTTAGGGTTAGGTTACTTCCATTACATACCAGTTTGAGGTCAGTAAGATTATTTTTTAAAGAAAGAGCAAGGATTCATTAAAATGATCAAAGAAAGTAAAGACAAAAATGTTACAATTTATTTTTTCAAATAAATTATGTTCTTTTAACTTTCTATTCATCAAAGAATCCTGAAAAAGAAAATTGAATCAGTTTTCAATAAAAACTTTTTTCAACATTGACAATAAGAAATATTTATTGAGCAGCAAATCAGCATATTTAGGATGGATCATGTGACACTGAAGACTGGAGTAATGATGCTGAAAATTCAGCTTTGCCATCACAGGAATAATTTACATTAATATTACATTAATAGAAGACAGTTATTTTAAATTGAAAGATATTTCATAATATCACTGTTTTCCTGTATTTTTAATCAATAAATGCAGCCTTGATAAGCATAAGAGACTTCTTGAATGTCAAAACATTTAATGTATCTCTGTGATGCAGAAAAAGCATTCTCTACAGTATTGTGTAAATATTGTCAAGTATTTATTTACTCATCATTTTAGTATTTGTTGTACTTAATTTATGCTTTATAAAATCACAAAATAAAATGCTTTTTTTTCAGTAATGAGAATATTTAGAATATATAGAAAAACTCAGAAGTAAAACATCTGGATGCATTACACTATACAGTAGTACCAAGAATTTAGGGGAAAATTTACTTAATATCCATGGAAATAATGTTACAATGCAAAACATCTTAATGGTACAAAAACTCTTTTTACTTCTGACTTTAGAGAAGAAAAAAAAAAAACATGACCATTGACACGTTTTCACGAGATTCATCCTATTAGTTGAGAAAGATTCATTTGAAACAGTCAAGCATTTGAGTAAAACAAGCAAGATGGGAAAATGTAACTTACTGAAATGGACAGGGTTTCAGCGACGTGGTCAAATATCATCGAGCCACAGCAGTGCAGCTGCATCATGAAGTTGTTGAAGTACAGCTTGCACCTCACAGAGAGTGACCTGACGAAACAACACACAATTCAAACAGATGCAAACTACTGTTGTGTTCAAACCTGCAAACATAAAGGACAGTCACTGTTAAGTCACAGTTGGAGTCACAGTCACAGTTGGAGCCTAAGTAAGTTACCGTCGCAGTGATTTGTATCGGTCCTGACGGTCAATCATGATGTTGTCGAGACGATCAATAAACTTCCTGAGATCCCTCAGCTGGCTGGATTTGCTTTTGTAATTACTGTGAGCTTCTGCGTACTCTCTGAAAAAAGAAGAAGATATTTGTCAATTTATTACAGATTTGATTAAAAAAATAAATAAAAATTAATCAATTGAAAAAAATAAAAATAAATACAGGCTTCACATACAGTATATTCTTTTAAACGCTGACATGATTTATTTCCATTTCCATTAAATGTATGTTACATAACCAGTTAAAAAAAAAAATTGTTTGGAAAATTGGGACGAAATGTCTTAAAGAGGGCCTATTATGCTTTTTTACATTTTCCACTTTCTTTAGTGTGTAATGTTGAGCATGAAAAAGGTCTGCAAAGTTGCAAAGCACAAAATCACTCCAAAGAGAGTTATTCTCTATATCAGTTTATATCAGTTTCTGAACTCCCTGAAACGCCTCTATTGTAGTCTTGAGTTTTCTTCCAGGAACGAACACGTCACAATATTCCTCATTATAATAATTCCTGCCAAAGGCATATGCAATATAAAGGGGTGGGGCCTGGTTGAGTTAGTTAGTAGTGTGTTGAAACTTGGTTTGTGGTAAGGGGCGGGACATTTCCAAAACACGCTTTAAGCGGCTGACCAATCACAACACACTGCTCCAGCTGACCAATCAGAGCACATAAAAGACTGGAACTAAACAGGGGTGCGTTTCCAAAAAGCGTCGTTAGCCAACTATGGTCGCAAGTTCTGTCGTTATCAGCATACTTCAACGAGTTGGTGTTTCCCGAAACCATAGTTCCAACGAACATTCGCAAACAGCATCGCAAAGTTGTGTGTTTGGAACGACATTTCTCAACCTGTGGTTAGAAGCATAGTTTCTTGTTTGCATGACATGTGGACTCAATAAATCCTTGTAAATAATCCAATAAATAACTCCAATAAAGACTCAGCAAAATAAGCAAGCTGACACTCACTTTATTTAGAATACATACAAATGTCATTCACGACTTTTAGGTTTGTCTAGAGATTTAAAGCGTCATTTTTGAAGAGTGCGCATGTGCGAACATGCTCTAGTACAGAAGAACGAGCCTATGATTGAATCTAGAAATAAAGCGAAATAACTGAGAAAAATGAGAAATAGTCCTCAGATGCCATGTCCGTAATTTATAGCGAAATAACTAGCATTAATGCACTTATTAGCACTTATTACTCCATTTCTTACTTTTTTGAACATTTAAGCATGAAAACCTATTCTAGTAGACCCCAAAAACAAAATCAAGACTTTGAAAAAGGGCATAATAGGTCCCCTTTAATTTATATTGAACCTGGAACATCCTATTAACCACTGCCTTGCATACCGGATAACTTGTTCCTTGTCACCGTGGCTGCTCTCTTGCGTAGTGATTTTTTGTCGCAGGCGTGTGATCTCAACATCAATACTTCTGGCACTCTGTTCTACCTGCTGTCGCACAGGACAGATTTCTTTGGCTTTGGCTTCACAGTCCTACACAACAAACAATTTCCAGACAATTAACAAGTCCAATATGTCACTGTACTGCTGTTTGGATGAACAATGTGTACATTTTCTTATGGCAGAACAATTCTAAGTATTATATTATACGGCAGAAAAAAATGGAGTGAATACCTGTGTTTCGTCCTCTCTGAGTGACAGCTCGTCTTTCATGGCCTGAATATTGGCCTGATGATCCTCGAGTTTCTTCTCCAAGACCTTCATGGTTTGATCAAGTTTACTGCACACAGTCTCTGCCTTCACTTGCTCCTCCTAGTCAAGAAAAATACATCTTTCATGAATCACTTTTTTTTTTTTGCACAAGACACTTAGGGGTTTTAATGCTAGAGTCAGAAATAATTCAAATCAAAAGAGTTTTTTATGACTGTAAGAACCCAGCGGTAATAGTTTTACTGATACCACCAATAGTGGCAAGGAAACAATATTTGTCAATTCTTCAATCAAGTCTTTAATTCTATAATATTTAAGTTAAGTGTTGCGATGTACACCGATCACCCAATGCTGTCTCTCACCTTCAGTTGTTCTGTCTCATCTGACAGTTGCTCCATTTTATTTTTCACATCTTTATACTTCTGATTAATATTTATGAGCTCTTTCTCATGATTCTTTAATTCGTCTCGAGCCTCTTTCACATTTTTCGTCTCTGATTCGATCTTCTGCTCATTCTCTTGTATATCTTCTTCCTGTACATTTGACAAATCACATATTATCATAAAATTATAAAAATGATTTTTTTTTTAGCCTGTATTATATTCATAGACATCTCACCAGGGAGCTGATGTCCTCAGCCTGTGCCTCTTCAATGTTCTCAAGTTCTGTTATAGAAGCTTTAACCTCATTTATGCATTGCTAAAAACCGAAAAATAAAGTTTAAATTAAAGCCAGCATCAATTACGCAGGTATGTTTGGACATGGAATAACAAGAGAAGTGAATTTGGATGGCATAATGGTGTAGCCTGTGCAGTTCAGTACCTGATTTGTTTTGCAGGCCCTGATGACACTACGCAACTTCTCCTCCATCAACTGAATGTCCTCCTTTACAGAGCTCAAGTGAAGCTGGAACCGTAAAAGCTGAGCCTGATTGTTCTCCAGCTCTGACTCCACTAGGCTGTGAATCAATAGAGAAGAACAAATATATTCAAGCATCGTTTGCCTTAGATCACGAATATCCCTCTGGAGTCTGCTATCTCTGTGTTGTCTCTTGTGTCTCTGTTTCTTTCTGCAGTCTGCTGTCTCCTCGAGCCTTACAGACTTGAGCTAGTAAATGAAGAAAAAAAAATGCAGCTTGATGAAAGATTATTATATTTATGAAGATTGCACTTGCCGTATTTCTGCTTCTGGGTCACCACCAAGATATTTGACCAGTACTTCCTTGTCAGGGGTGTAAGACCGATTGTAGTACACATGATCACCACCTGCAGTGAAGGCTTCACGGCAATTCTTCGGCGGTGTCGAACCCTGCATTACTTTCCTTGCACGAGCATGGTCCTTTTTTAGAAAAAACAGGGTCTCAAATCAAGTAACAAAAAACCAACAATAACATTTTATAAAAAAAAAAAAAATATATATATATATATAATACACATAAACATGCGCTCAAAAGTTTTGTTGTTTTTAAAAGAAGTCTCTTACAGTACACAAGGCTGAATTTATCTTAAGAAAAATACAGTAAAAACAGTAATACTGTGAAATATTACTACAATTTGAATATCAATATTATCAATAATAATTGTGAATAATTGAACACTAAATCAGCATATTAGAATGATTTATGAAGGATCATGTGAAATAAAATAGAAAACAATTATATTACATTGTAGTAATATTTCACAATATTAATACATAGTTCTGTCATGAAACTCTATATGCCGCAGGCTGATGGGTCCCTAAATCAAGCTGATGGTTTTTGCAACATTAACTAATTGGCACAAGCTGATTGGTTCATGTCACATCTGCAGCCAATGAGCTTGCTTGCTCAACATTTAAATGGCTGGTTATCATTCACTATAGTAGTTTGCAGCGTGCTTTCAGAGTTCGTCTAAAACCCTCCACCTTTGCCAGAGTTGTCATGATTTTTACTGTATATTTGATTAAATAAATGCAGCCTTTGTGAGCATAAGATACAGTATATATATTTTTTTCATTACTATACTAAATCTGCAATGAAAAAGCATGGTTTTGCATAAAAACATTTGCTGTCGACTTACTTTGATAATCAGAATGCACTCAATGCCCCTCATATCAATGAGGCAGTTTATTATCACAGGGTTCTCGACATTGAGGCAGTCCAGCACTGATGGAAACTCAGGATGATTGACTCCACTGACAAGAAAACAGAGAAACGTCATAATTACCGTACATGCATAAGACCTCGGTCTCCAGAAACTCCCATTTCTGGACACAAATATTTCTTACCGGCCTTGAACGTTATAAACACGGTCTGTGAATGGGCACACGATTATCTGAGGCCTACTGCCTTTTGGGAAATATGATGACATCAGTCCTTGCAGGACTTTTTCGTCCCTGTAATTGTCACAGCAAAAGGTTTTGATGAAACTTATTAAGCAACTCTCCACAGCCACGGCTAAACTGGGATCCTTTAGGCTGATGCATGCACCTAGCGAAGAAGAAAAAAACATTTTATTAATGGTAAATTCAACAACAAAGGTGAATAATGACTTGTTTTGTGTTTAAGATTTCAGTGAATCATCTGAAGAGTCGGCGTGCCTCTCACCTATTGGTCCCACAGGTTTCTTGATGAATCGCCCCTGAGCGAAGGCTTTGTCGATAGACTCCAACAATTCTGGCATGTGATCACCAAACCGTTTCAGTCTGTTGGATCTGCTGGCCATTAGCTGCTTTTTTCTCTTCAGTTTGAACTCCAGAGAGACCTGGATGTTTTTTTCCTCCATGCTAAAAAAATAAGAAAAACTCCAATACTGTAATATATCAAAATACTGCAAGAAATAAGGATCACCCTAGTGAAAAAACCTATACCAAAATGTATTTAAAATCCATTTATTTCCATACCAAGTATACTACAAATACATTAACATATTTACTGACATATCGCTTAAAACTTACTGATATAAATATTATCATCAAACTTTATTTGGAGGACCTCTTTATTGGCATATTAAGCATATTAAGCCTAAAGCATATATTAAAGCCAATATTAAGCATATTAAGCCTAAGAAAGTATTTTAATATCACTATTAGTAAGGATAGTATGATCTCTGTATAATATCACTCTTTAAATGCAAGATATTTAAAGTGTACCTAAAGTATATTTGCAATAGTTTCATTTTAGCACAATCAAATATACTTAAAGGTGTCATATAATGGTGCATGCACTTTTACAAGTTGATTGTACTGAAATGTGTGTTGGCAGTGCCTGTACACAACCATCATAAAATGATAAAAATCCATCCAGTGTTTTTTTTTTAAATCTTCTTATGTTTTCCCCTGTATCAAATCGACGCCCCTCCCACGATTGTTGATTGACAGCAGCGTTTCAACACAGACCCGCCCTCGCTTGTGAGCGAGCTGTCAATCAAAGTCCGCGCGGTCACAGCAGAATGGCGTCTAAGCGATTGTGGTGTTCTGTTCTTGGGTGTAATAAAGAACACGGCAGTCATTTTGATGTTCCTAAATCCGAACCGCTGAAGACCCAGTGGCTGAGTTTGTTTTCGAAGGGAATATTCCCCACGATCAACGTCAATGCTTTCATGTTTGCGCGAATCATTTCACACACCAGACTGCTTTACAAACGAGGGTCAGTATAAAGCTGGTTTTGCTAAGAAGCTGCTCCTGAAAAAAGGATCGGTACCAACTATTTGTGTTCCTGCTGCACCTCCAGAATAACTGAAGTGAGTGTAACGTTTTATTAACCTTTATATTAATCTTTATATTAATCTTTGCAAATCGCTTGCTGCACGCTTCACGATAAATGCGGCTGTTTACACTCAAGGTACATTACGGCATGTTTTCTATATACAACGTTCTCAATATAATTCATAATCCCATGTTTATAATGAACAACACGTTATGGTTATTGTGTTATTGTGTTACGGTGTACGCACAGAACAGAGGGGCGGGGTGAGCAAAGCTCATTATCATTTAAAGACACATGCACTTAAACGGCGTGCTGAAAACAGAGCTGTTTTTGACCAGGTAAAATTAGTGTTTTCTTACAATACTAATGAGAATTTTTAATTAAAGTATATTACAAACTTTTAATTTAGACCCCAAAGAATCATTTTAGCTTGTACAAAAATGGCATTATATGACCCCTTTAAGTATATCTTTAGTTGGACCTCAGCACTATTTCTGGATAACTAAAATGCATTAAGAACAAAATTAGTTTGTTCTAATTTAGCAGACTTTAAAGGGCCCCTATTATGGATTTTTGACCTTTCACGTAGTGTGTAACATAGCTACAAGTGAATGAAAACATACTGCAAAGTTTTAAATCTGAAAGTGCACTGTATATAAAGTTATTGTCTTTCAAAAGTAAGAGTTGACTCTGAGTCAATGAAATGAATCGTTTTCAAACGAGTCATAAGCCGTTTCGTTGTGACGTCAAGATGAAACATTAGCATATTGCCCATCCACTTATTGCACGCACAGACACCAGGGAAGACTTGAACCCCCTCAAACCTGCAGCTGATTCCTGTGGATACTGGACAGCATCATGTCGAGAACACGCTGTGCTCTACAATGTGAAGGTAAAGCCAGTTTTTTTCCACTGCGCAAGGACGAGCATGTGACGAGTGGTCAAAATTCATCTTTACCACGATACCACAGCAGTATAATTCTAAACTTTTGCTCTTTGCCCTTTATTTTACTTACGACACTTTACTTATTTTGCTTCTCAAATCTTGGAGTTCAGGGTAGGATTCGCACACCGCTTGCTCTTGAAAGATAGTGTTCAAAATGCTTAGTTTCAGTTTTATATTGTGTAGGTCTCCTGCTGACATTCTCACTGTCTTACTGAAATACTTCTGCTAGACAGTTGCCACTATTACCTATAACTGTCTATTAATTCAGATTGCCTGTCGTTCTCACTACTTTGAGGAAAGATTAAGCATGGAGCAAGATTTGTTTTACCAACTAATGTTACATCAGTCATTCACGCTAGAGCTCGTCTAATGCATGCACTGTTATTGATACAGTTTCCACATGTTCACCGCAATAAATTAGAAAAAATACTCTGTAAATAAATTAGTACAAGTAAAATAATCAGTTTGTTGATGGACATGCACTTGTTAATGCTGATGGTGAGGAATTACAGTTGCAACATCTCATAATGTTCCTCAAACTAAGTATCTATCACTGAGAAACGTCCTGCTCGAGTCGTCCTTGCGATGGAGGTTCGGGTTGAATAAATGTGGTGATGTGCAAATGTATATTATGAGGAAATGAAACCTTTGACCTTTGATGCATGTAAACTCCAAAACAACATTAGGAAACTTTAAAATAGCATAATAGGGGCACTTTAAGTATTTCAATTTAGTATGCCAAAAGTACAATTGTAGGGTATTTATATTAAGTACATACATATGTTAATGTTTTTGTAGTATACTCAGTAGAATATAAATGTATTTCAAATACATTTTGGTAATTTTTTTTCTTCACTTGGGCAAGTCAAGCTGGTTCTGTCACACATTTTTACACAAATGAAAAAAAATCATAATTTGACAGACTTCACTACATTTTACTCTTATCGCTACTTCTGGAAGTACAGAAGATGTTTTTGCAACTTAGAATATTTTTACAATATAAAATATTGTTTAAATCACAAAAGATGGTGAATTTTTTTACATTTTAGGTACATTTTAAGACTTTGTGGAAGCTGTACTGCAGCGGTTCACGTAACGTTTGAATATGCCTTGTGTCCCACCACATTCCTGTCTTCCTCCTCACTGTCCAGTCAATTAAAGGCACAAGCCCCATAAATAATACAGTTGCCAGACTTTACCTCAGTTTATCATATTCCTCTCTTCCTTTAAACAGAGCTTGTTGTTTGTCCTTAATCTCTTGATTCAGAGCGCTGGACTCTGTCTCAAGCTCTTCCAGTTGTTTTTTGAAGGTAGATATTTTTTTTAGATGCTGTGCGTGCTCAGTCTCATGACTTCTTCTGCCACTGCTAAAAACGTGACATTGACAGCATTGTCAAATTAGTTTATTACTTTAACTACATATTCATTTGAATCCTGTAGATACTGTAGAACAAATGAACAAACTATGGGCGTTTTCAGACCTGTAGATCATTTGCTTTTTTCCGAAACAGGGACTTAATTTGTTACAATGAAGCATTTTCTTCTTGGTTCATTCACTTTTCACAAGGCAACATTTCAAAGTGTACCATGTCACGTGTTATGGAGGACCAAATTACTCAAAATGAAATACTTCAATAAATAAAGAATTCAATAAAACAACAATTAAATGCACCAGTTTATTCTGAAATAATTACTTTAAGGATTAGTTCACCTCAAAATAAAAAAATTCCTGATAATTTACTCACCCCAATGCCATCCAAGATGTCCATGTCTTTCTTTCTTCAGCGGGAAAGAAATTAAGTTTTTTGAGGAAAACATTTCAGGATTTTTCTACACACAATGGACTTCAATGGCAACCAGAATGCTGAAGGTCAAGTCAATGCAGTTTCAAAGGGCTAGGAAGTGCTTCAAAGGGATCTGCACAATCCCAGAAATAAGGATCTTATCTAGCGAAATGATCGGTCATTTTCTAAAATTTTTTTAAATTTATATACTTTTTAACCACAATTGTTCGTCTTGTGCTTGTCTGCGACACGCCACGCAACGTGATGACGTAATATGTGGCACGTCGCAGACCAGCACAAGAAAAACAATTGTGGTTAAAAAGTATATAATTATTTATTTATTTTTTAGAAAATGACCGATCATTTCGCTAGATAAGACCCTTATTTCTCGACTGGGATCGTGCAGAGCCCTTTGAAGCACTTCAACATTCTGGTTGCCACTGAAGTCCATTGTGTGTAGAAAAATCCTGAAATGTTTTCCTCAAAATACTTAATTTATTTTCCACTGAAGAAAGAAAGACATGGACATCTTGGATGGCATTGGGGTGAGTAAATTATCAGGAAATTTTCATTTTGAGGTGAACTAATCCTTTAAGTAATTAATTATTAATTAATTAAATTAATTAATTAATAAATGTATCTATTTATTTTGTAAAATTCCATGAAAAAACAACATTTGAAGAGTTCAGATGCAAAAGCCTCTAAGTGCCATCTGGAATTTTCTTCTAGAATGATCATTTTTATCAAGCTCGTATATTTAAGTTCAGTAATTTCACTTAAATGGCAATGAAGATTACCTATTAATTGTCATTTAAGTGAAATTACTGAACTTTTCCTATTATGAATTGTGATACCGCTTGGTTTGTTGATCCGTTGGGTCAGATTGCTTTCTCACCTCAACCAAACCACCCCAGAGATCGTTTTCAATTGGCGATCTCGGAGTGATTGTTTTGGTGCGGATCCGAGTGCGATTGCCAATAAGTATTTGCAGTATTACCAATAAGAGGAAAATAAGTATTTGAACACCCTGCTATTTTGCAAGTTCTCCCACTTGGAAATCATAGAGGGGTCTGAAATTGTCATCGTAGGTGCATGTCCACTGTGAGAGACATAATCAAAAAAAATAATAATCCAGAAATCACAATATATGATTTTTTAACTATTTATTTGTATGATACAGCTGCAAATAAGTATTTGAACACCTGTCTATCAGCTAGAATTCTGACCCTCAAAGACCTGTTAGTCTGCCTTTAAAATGTCCACCTCCACTCCATTTATTATCCTAAATTAGATGCACCTGTTTGAGGTCGTTAGCTGCATAAAGACACCTGTCCACCCCATACAATCAGTAAGAATCCAACTACTAACATGGCCAAGACCAAAGAGCTGTCCAAAGACACTAGAGACAAAATTGTACACCTCAACAAGGCTGGAAAGGGCTACGGGGAAATTGCCAAGCAGCTTGGTGAAAAAAGGTCCACTGTTGGAGCAATCATTAGAAAATGGAAGAAGCTAAACATGACTGTCAATCTCCCTCGGACTGGGGCTCCATGCAAGATCTCACCTCGTGGGGTCTCAATGATCCTAAGAAAGGTGAGAAATCAGCCCAGAACTACATGGGAGGAGCTGGTCAATGACCTGAAAAGAGCTGGGACCACCGTTTCCAAGGTTACTGTTGGCAATACACTAAGACGTCATGGTTTGAAATCATGCATGGCACGGAAGGTTCCCCTGCTTAAACCAGCACATGTCAAGGCCCGTCTTAAGTTTGCCAATGACCATTTGGATGATCCAGTGGAGTCATGGGAGAAAGTCATGTGGTCAGATGAGACCAAAATAGAACTTTTTGGTCATAATTCCACTAAACGTGTTTGGAGGAAGAAGAATGATGAGTACCATCCCAAGAACACCATCCCTACTGTGAAGCATGGGGGTGGTAGCATCATGCTTTGGGGGTGTTTTTCTGCACATGGGACAGGGCGACTGCACTGTATTAAGGAGAGGATGACCGGGGCCATGTATTGCGAGATTTTGGGGAACAACCTCCTTCCCTCAGTTAGAGCATTGAAGATGGGTCGAGGCTGGGTCTTCCAACATGACAATGACCCGAAGCACACAGCCAGGATAACCAAGGAGTGGCTCTGTAAGAAGCATATCAAGGTTCTGGCGTGGCCTAGCCAGTCTCCAGACCTAAACCCAATAGAGAATCTTTGGAGGGAGCTCAAACTCCGTGTTTCTCAGCGACAGCCCAGAAACCTGACTGATCTAGAGAAGATCCTGTGTGGAGGAGTGGGCCAAAATCCCTCCTGCAGTGTGTGCAAACCTGGTGAAAAACTACAGGAAACGTTTGACCTCTGTAATTGCAAACAAAGGCTACTGTACCAAATATTAACATTGATTTTCTCAGGTGTTCAAATACTTATTTGCAGCTGTATCATACAAATAAATAGTTAAAAAATCATACATTGTGATTTCTGGATTTTTTTTTTTAGATTATGTCTCTCACAGTGGACATGCACCTATGATGACAATTTCAGACCCCTCCATGATTTCTAAGTGGGAGAACTTGCAAAATAGCAGGGTGTTCAAATACTTATTTTCCTCACTGTATGCCTAAACGAACTGAACTAAGGAAGAAAATGCAACCGGTTCTTGACCAAACTCTTCAAATGAGATAGGTGTGAAAACGCCCTACAGTATGACATGAAACATACTGTCATCAAATTTGAAAAACAGAAAGCCTAAAATTAGAGGTGTTCCCTCAACAAATGGACTCACCCATGACTTATTTTGTGAATTCTCTCCTGAAGAAGGCATTGCTCCTTTTCTAATTGTTTCAATTTATTCTCAGCGCGGAAGTAAACCACCTGAAAAACTGGCAATCTAAAAAACCTATACAAACTCTTCAGAAATCAACAAGGACCCTGCTTTAAAGGTGCTCTAAGCGATGTCACGCGTTTTTTAGGTCAAAATTTTTTTGACACATACAGCAAACATCTCCTCACCATCCGCTAGCTGCCTGTCCCCTGAACAAACTGTAAAAAAAACACGGTCTCTGTAGACAGCCCAGGTTCCACAAACAACAAGAAAAACAAACTGGGCTAACCTGCACCACGAAACATAACAAACCGTTTCAGCCAATAACTGACAAGAAGGATTTGGGGTGGGGTTTGGGGGGTTAGTGCGCGGATGAGGAGGAGGGAGGGTCTAGCTAGCCTCCATTTTGTTTGACAATACTTTTAACGTCAACAAGAAGTGACGTCACCCAACATCACTTAGAGCACCTTTAAGCAAGCAGCTAACTTAAAGTTATATTTCACCCAGAAATTAAAACCGTATAATCATTTACTCTACATCAGATCTTTCCAAACCCATAAAACTTTCTTCTTTTTCAACACAAAATGAGATGGTTCACATTGCTCTTTTCCATTCAGAAAGAAAGCGAATGACTTGAGCTGACAAACAAACTGCATAAAAGTAGTCCATACATGTGTTGAGCAATATTTTTAGTCTTTTGCCATTATTTAAAGGGGTCATGTCAAGGATTTTTTAATTATTTTTAAAGTTTCTTTGCAAACTCTCCATTACATTGTGCCTTGGGCTCGTTTACAAAACGCTCCGAACAAACATATAATATATAATCCTCCGACGATTAAACTATCCACTTTTTCCTGACACTGGGATCCTTGAGCTATTTAAATTGAACGCGTCACAGCTAACGTTCTTTGCCTATTCCATTTGTCCTATTGTCGACAGACTCAATTGCGTGTATTATGTCAGAAACTGACCACGCATCTGTATACTGTATCGCGACACAACGTTCACATCCAGTGTAGGCAAATGTTAGCCATTAAGTGACCGAATGCCAGTGGGAGGGGCCTATGGTGCGATGATGTAGAACTATTGACAGCCCCTTGTCACTTTATGTTTTCACCGCATGGGCAAAAAAAGTACAAACGCTCTTCAAAACATCATTTGTGATCCACAGAACAATGCCAAAAGGAAGAATTTTAATTTTTGGGTGAAATATTCCTTTAAGAATAACAAATACTACAAACAGGCAAAGTTGCTCAGTTGTTATGTTAAATGCTTATTCTAACTGTGGAGAGATGCAAGTCTTCATCAAAACAAAAGGCAGGTATTATGTAGCTTGAGATATTAAAATATACATGTGAGCATGTGTCAATTTATGATTTTATTGGAAGAAGCAATAACAAACAGAAAGAGAAAACAAAGACATCTCACCTCCTGATTTTTCTGTGCTTTTGTTTTGACTTTAATTTCCTCCTTCATTTTATGGCTCTCCTCTGCCAATTGTTCCTGCTCTTCTCTAAGCGTGCAAAGCTTCATCTGGATGTCCTGCAATCTCTTCTCAGCAGTGGAAACTTTGTTCTGAAAAGCAAAAAGACTTTTACATTTTTTTAAAAAAATGACTACTAATGTTTGGGGTTGGTAAGATTTGTTAATATTTCTGAAATAAGTATTTTACGGTCACCAAGACTGCATTTATGAGATCAAATATACAGAAAAAAAACTATATTTTTTAAATGTAATGTATTCCTGTGATGCAAAGCTGAATTTTCAGCATCATTACTCCAGACTTCATGTGTCACATGATCTTTCAGAACTCATTCTAAATGCTGTATGCTCCAGGATTCTTGGATTCAGGATTGCTCTATATTCTTGACGAATATAAATTTATTTAAAATGGTAATCTTTTGTAACATTATAAATGTCCTTGCTGAATAAAATAAAAAAAATCTACTGACCCCAAACGGTAGTGTGTGTATATACTGTTATGAATATATATGAAGACTTCAGATGCAAAAGGCTCGAAGTCTGTCTAATGTTTTTCTTTAATATTAACATTTTTATCAGGCTCCTATGTATAGGTTTATACCCAAGTACAGGCATTTCTGAATGGGCTGAGGCTGGGATTTAGTGGGTTTGAAGTGAAAGTATTTGATGAACGTATAGGCTACTATGTGTGGAGAGCATTCACTCAATATTATTATCATTTTTGACATAGGTGGCTTTAGAGGCTTTTGCATCTGAGGTCTTCATATATATACATATATATACACACTGCTGTTTGGGGTCAGTAGATTTTTTTTCTTAAGAAGTTAATTGTTTCTTTTTGTATATAGCTATATGCAACATGTAACAATCATCAATTAAAACACTTCACCTTTGACAATGATGTTTAACTGGTACTAAAAACTATAAAACAAACCCAAATCAATACAACTAATCACACAAACCTGACAGAGCTGCAGTTTTTCTTCATTTTTACAATCAGACTCTTCTTTTTCAATTTGTTCCTTCAGCTGTTCAACTTGTCTCTCCTTCTCCCTCACCTATAACCAACAAACAGAGACACTGTTTAACAGAGACTCTCTAACAGAGAATTTTTCACACTTCAGTAAGATACACTAAAATAACGCACCAAACACCACACCATCTTCTTTTTCAGCTCCTCTAGAGTCTGTCTCATATCGTCGAGCGACGACAAGCGTTCATATCTTTCTTTCTTTTGCAAGAACAACTGCCTGAGATCTTTGAGACACTAAAAATATAGAGATATGACATATGTGTGATGTTACCACAGTGGTGCATTGTGGGTAGATAAGTGTGAAAAACACTAAGGGTGATACATGACTAATGAATTAGCATATGAGTAAAGCCTCACTTCCTCTTGTCTTTCCACCTGGTCACGTGTCAAGGCTTTAGTCTGCTTGATGTGAATGTAGTCTCTTTTCATTTGCTCCAGAAGAGTTGCTTTCATGAAAAACTTCAGGGAAAAAAAAGATGAAAAGCATGAAAGTAGTTAGATGTATATCACTGCTTTAAATACTGGTGTATGGTATATGAAAAATAAATCACCTTATACTTGTCCGCTTCGCTTTTTGAATGCAGGAACTGTTTACTCATTTCTTGATTAAGGACTGACACAGGATTGTCAACCTGTAATATGAAATACAGAAATAAAGACATTACAGATTTGTGTGCTTTGCTTTAAACAACAAAATTATTACAACTAGATTTTTAACTAAATTGACTGATGCAGACCTGTGCCAAAATGTCACCAAAAATAATTACTTACAAATAGGTAAAAGAACATGAAATCTTTTATAAAAATTGCACTATATGCGAGCTGGTTTTTTATACAAAAAGTACCTGGATGCCAAAATGATCCAGTATAGCAGTTAACTCCTCCTTCTTTGTGGAAATGACATGCCCTAAAATTAGAGCAAATCTCAATATATGTGTGAACAGAGAAGGAAGCCGTTTCTGATAAAACCTGTCGACAGAAGTCATGCTATTACCAATTTTACTCTTGATTTTACAAGTCCTGCAACCATCACTTGAGATCCGATGCTCAATGCAGATGCTGTCTCCATAAATGTCACCTTTATAAGGGTCGTTTCCTCTGTTTTTTAATTTCACTTTAATGTCTGCAGAACTGTAAACAAAAGGATCAATACATTATTTTATAATATACAGATATATCAGTGCTTCTTTCCTTAAAATACACTAACCTCTCTCCATATTTCACAAAGCCTTTCAAAGATGTTCCTCTATTGGTTGTAGTTGCTTTTCCACCAAGACCCACTATAAGTGCTGTCAGAATGGCACTTTTCCCAGCTTAGAGTAGCATTACAAAATACATTGAGGAAAGAGTGAACATTGTTAATACTTTCATGTTTTTGAGACATTTATACCAGTGGTTCTCAACTAGGGGGGCAGCACCCACTCTTAAAAATTATTTAAATTTAGTTACCGGTATATAACAATCTTAATTAAAATGCTAAAAAAACACTTAAAATAAATATGCAAAACATTAAACAGAGGTACATATCAGCTTAGATAGGAGGGCCTTTGAATATTGTCTCGGACAAAGTGGGGACTTGGGAGTCAAAAGGGTTGAGAACCACTTATTTATACAGTCTGAACACATCCACCCATCATTTTGTAAGTATTTTGCACACTTAACACAGCAGTAAAGTCAAGTCATCAAAACTATGAAATAAGCATTTCCTTCACAATCTGCTCCAATAACAGCCATTAAAAAATATATAGGCACAATTTATTTTAAATGCTTTCCAGTGTCTCCAAATGTTTGACTGGTATTGTACATTCAAATAATTCATATTATATAAATTTGAATTAAAGAAATTCTTACTTCCATTGTTCCCAACAATGAAGTTGACATTTGGTCCAAATTTGAAAGGTCCAAGCGAATGGTGGCTCATAAAGTTCCTTAAAGTGATACTTTCTATCACGCCGATGTCTCCGGCACTCTGAAACAGCACAAGATAAATGCAGTGGCGTAAAGTATTTAAGTAAATGTAATCAGTTGCAGTACTTAAGTATCTTTTTGGCTACTTTGTAGTTTTACTGAGCATCAACATTACTTTTACTCTCTACTTGGCTACATTTTTGAATAAGCATATGTACTTTTTACTCCAATACATCTGTGATGAGTAATGCAATTACTCCTTACATTTTGCACATCACCTATTTTCTTCTGCAGCAGTTTATTTCTGCTACAAAAGAAGTGATTTTACTATCTACTAGGCGTTGAAGGTACTATGGGTGCTTCTCAATACTAAAATTGATGCTTCCTTGTTTCCTCGCTCCTCCGTCCTCCAGCCTTTGACCTGGAAACCGATCAAACTCAGTCATCTTGAAGGACATCTCAATTCTCTAATTGCGCCATGAGGAGGCAAGGAGTGAGAAAGCTTCCTGAGGAGTCATGAGCAAGGATACACAAGTGTAGCCTTCCCTCGCTTCCTAAGGGGATGGAGCTAAGACGGCAAGGAAAGGAAGCGAGGAATGGAAACGAGGATGCACACATAAGAAATGAGAAGCACCCTATCTGTGCGTTCACACCTCCGCCGACGAGAGCGGCAAAAGTCGTTCTCGCCGCCCTACCAACGACGCCATAGAAAGATTTATGGACGCTCTGATGCTCTGACGTATAACGAATGCTTGGTCTTTTTTTCAACTTTATTTAAAGGGGCTGCAAAGCAAACACACATGTTGATCGTTATTTGTGCAGACTGACCAAGTAGGGTATAAGTTAACCTCATGGAATCTTTTAAATGTGAAACTAAGAAATTGATCGATGGAAAGAACTTAAAAGTCGGCATGAAATTAAAATTGACCCTATTTACTTTGTTAGCCCATATTACTAGTCTTGTGGTGAACAATTAATCTGTGCAAGTTAATACACAGAAAAAAATTGTTTGCCGTGGTAATCTTTAATCAAAATCTGAAAAGTTACTTCCGCTTAACCACTACCCTCAAACCGATAGTCTGCTATGAGCGAGAGATGGAGAGGAGGAGCGCTAAAGTAAAACCCCGCCCTCTGTTCAATATTCTGTTACATTTGGAAATACGTCACACTGGAGAAAAGTCGTTTGCAACATCCGGTTCACGAGGACTTCAACAATTATAGTGACATGTTTGCTAACGAAATAAACCAATTAAAAGCCATTAGTCTGGTGTGGCTTTTGTGTTCATGGTTAAATGCTAATCTAATTTGCATTCCCACTGAAAAACAAGCATTCTTATCCAATTCACATGATCAACCTCTCCCCTATTTTGCTTGGAAACTAATGTGGTCGGAACCAAAATTTACAGGACTGCGTTCTCTGGAATCCTCTCAAGCGGAGGACTTCTACATTCTGATTGGTTGCCGCCGAACCGCGGCATAGCTCATTACCATAAAGTTGACCTGACTTAAACTCTCCTCGCCGCTCTCACCGCCCTCACCGGAGCTCGCCGCCGAATGACTTCCGGCCACTTTGACGTTCTCGCCGGCGGCGGTGTGAACGCACAGTATCTCTTGTGCATTTTGTCCTTACTCACCCAAACTTGACAACAAGGCTAGTGAATGTAGCTTTATAATGGCAGTGAAGTCCATAAAAGTGCATCCATCCATAATAAAAGTGCTCGATATGGCTCTGGGGGGCTAATAAAGGCCTTCTGAAGTGAAGCAATGCGTTTGTGTAAGAAAAATATCCATATTTAAAACTTTATAAAGTAAAATAAAGTAAAGTAAAATTTAACTTAAGTGTAAACCGCAACTATGCGAGTAATGCGACGTTCTGCTGATATCTACGCTACGCCATGACGCACTACGCTACTTCCAACGTCACAAGTTATGCTTTAGACGCAAGTAGACTGCGTATGGCCATTTGGCCGGAAGCTATAATTTTACTTTATAACGTGTTAAATATGACTATTTTTCTTACACAAACAAACGCATCGCTTCGCTTCAGAAGGCCTTTATTAACCCCCCGGAGCCGTTTGGATTATTACTTTTGGATTTGCACGATGGATGCATTTTTATGGACTTCAAAACAGAAACCGGCCATTCACTGCCATTATAAAACTTGGAAGAGCCAGGACATTTTTTTTATTTAACTCTGATTGTGTTTGTCTGAAAGAAGAAAGTCATAAACACCTAGGATGACTTGAGGGTGAGTAAATCATGGGCTAATCATTTTTGAGCACTTGAACTAAACTGAGACTTAACTGAGGCTGTTCTGTCAACCTTGATTTATTAGAATTTTGAGGTGTTCAGTTTTGTGAACATGTGATTACTCTCCTCACAAAACAACTGTTTCTTGTTTTTCACTGGCGTGTCTCTCAGTTGTTGAGAAATTGTGCATCTTTGAGCCTATGCTCAGAACGAGTAAAATACTTTAATACTGTTAAAATCAGATCGCATTGGAACGAACAGGTGACTTGTAACTTGTAATGTAATATCATTTTCGGTGTAAGGACATTTTTCTGTACTTTTACTCAAGAATGGTTTTCAGGTACTCTTTACACATCTGGATAAATGTTATTTGGACCAGAACTGTCACAGTAATGTTCATTATGAATGCACCATTGTCACTATCAGGTTCTGTTCAGGAAATCATTAAACTGACCGAAGAAGAGAGTGAGTGATCTTGCTGGATTCCATCTTCCTCATCAACCTCCTCCTCATCCTGTACATGCGTTTTACAATCTGTCCTAGGAGTCTTAGAGGGTTTTACAACATTGTGAGCACAAGATTTCCTCTTATTCATGGCAGAAAGATGCCCAAACTAGAAGAAAGCAGAAAGGACATACTGTACTATTATATGCTATTTCACAGAAACACATCACAGATAACAGCATGCATCTGATTCGTGCTGTCAAAAATATTTTATCCACTTAACCTATCCATTAATTCTGCACAGCTTTATGCAGGCAAAAGCAACGTACTTCATACTTGATGTCAGAAACGATTTTAAAATGTCACTGAAATCCATTAATAACAACAGATACTGCAACACAAAGAGGAAACACATGCACTTGGAAATATGCCAACAACAACTACCGTGACATAAATCAACTGACATGGATGAACAGGTGAACAGCACATCAGAATCGCTTTCGCATAAGTACACACAGTTTAATAGCGCATAAATTGCATTAAATTAATGATGAATATGATTGTACTTACGCCATTCCTTTGCATCTGGAAAGTGAAATATGTCTTATTGAGGACTTCCTGGTTGACAGACAGCGCGCAGCTACAACAAACTCCACCCTCTGAAAATGACTGCAAAACTTCTGCCCAGCCCACCAATAGGCAAAATATGTCCGTTAACGTATTTAGTAGAATATCCTCCTGATAGCAAATTACCACATTAACCTTTTTTCTTTTTTTGTTAAAATAGAATTTTACTACTCATGGATTTACTAGTCATACTAGTCATGGATTTCCTACAAACAGAGTTATTTTCTATGATTATTTGTCGATAACACTGTGGCTATTGTACAGTTATATATATAAAGTAACTGGTGTTTTTGAGGAAAAGACAATTTTTGCATTTATTAATTTTGAGGCCGATTAACAATTCGTATTTAAACTAGATTATATTGTAAAATTATCATTTGGATTAGAACTTTTATTGAAAAATATAAACATAAATGGCCTGGTACAAAATATGAAATGTCTTCAGAGAACAGACAAGCATTGCAAGATAAAGAACATATAAATAAATAATGAAGTAAAATGAAGAAATAATAAAAAAAAAACATTCAATTAATAATAAATCAATAAATAAAAGACTTGGGGTTTTCAGCATAGACTGTAAAAAAAAGTTTTAAGTTTAAGCAGCAAGTTTAAGATCCTCTATCAAAGATTAAGGCATTCTTTTTCTTCATTAATTTTAACGATAAAGTAATGAGTTCCTTATGAAAAACGTAAAAGTTTGGAAGTGTTTTTGGGAATCTATTCTTGTAAAAATATTTTCCCATTTTTCCAAGAATAATGTTTTATTAGGATTAGATGATTGTTCTCCAGCGTTCAAATCACGCGTTGGTCACGTGACGCGCGATCTTATTTTTTCGCGCTCTCTCAATCGACGTACACGTGTTTGATTCGTTAAAACACAGTGGCGTTTTTTAATGGCGTTTGTTCTCAGTTGACTATAAGCGCTGTAAAATCAGTCAGTCGTGGCATCCACGTAAACGATGGGGAGAAATTCATGTTTGGTAAGTTTTTATAGACAAATTCATCGTTTGTTTCAAGTACGCGATCGAATTAACCAATTAAAACAGTGTTTAGGTTCAAAACCCAAAGGCTTGATTTATGAGCCATTGAATAAGGCCCAATATCTTTAACTGGATAAAGGCATGCAGCTAAATTAATAATTTTAAGTCCTATTGCTTAATTTAGTCGTGGTTGTATGGCTGTGGCTTCCCTCTGTTGTACTTTTAAGACCTGCATACTCAGGATTTATTTTGTTATTTTTGTTTGTTTTTCAATCTGGTCCACAGCATAGCCTATGCTTATTTTATGCGTCATCACCAGGATGACTAACATTTGATTTGTTTTTGTATTTTTGTGTTATGGCCTGTATTATATTTTTGAGCTGCACAATTCTGGATAAATTGAGAATCAATTCTCCTTCGATTCTGATTCGACAACTAAACAAAATAAGATGCAGTCTATTTAAAAATGATTTAATTAACTTGAATTAGGGGTGTGACGCGATATTAAAACGTGACGATATTTATCGTCGAGGTGAAAAGCTATATTATCAGCATGAGCGCAACCTTTTACTTATTTATTACTTTTAATAAAGAAGAAATTATATTTTTCTTTATTTTATTGCATATGAGAATTCGTGATTGGAGAAACGAAGATTTTCAAAGCTTCGAATCGATTTAACCGATTTTGCTTCCCAAAATGATTCGCTGTTTCGAAGCGTTTGAAACGCCACACGCTGGTGACCCCTGCTGGTCAAAACAGTGGAAATGCAACAAACACAAGTCAAACATGCACAAAAAACCCATTGTAAATGTTGTATTTAAAGTATTAAATGTAATTAACTAATAGCATTAACTATTATGTTCATTTATCAATTTCCAATGCTTGTTTTGTTTGCTCTAAACAGGCCAGTAAGAGACCAAATTAACTACTATTAGCCTATTCCTTGTAAATTATACAAATGGCCCATTAAAACGTCTACAAATGTATAAAACTGATCAGAGATCAGCTAAAAACCATAGAGAGCTGGGGGGTGATCTCAGTGAATCCGCATGATCCATGGGTTCATGGACCAATGAAATTTCGAAACCAATGGTAATCCATACTCTGAAAGTAGCACTGTGTCATTCAGTATAATATGATTATTGTAGGGCTGTCACGATTAAATTCGAGTGTTCGATATTTTTATTTATTTATTTTTCAATCCTTGATTGCATTTTGCCGTTAGGGCTGCACGATAATGGTTAAACTGATAATCACGATTATTTTGCTCAGTTATAATTGTGATGATTAATCATCAGTTATTCTCATTTGAGAAACTACAGAGAAAGAGAAGAGATGGTTAAAAGTTTATATATATATATAGAGAGAGAGAGAGAGAGAGAGAGAGAGATTGAAATGAACTTTTTCATCCACCGGCCAATTTGGCTACAAAATTTAAGTTACCGCCTAATTCAGAACTTCTACTAGCCAAAAATAAATAAATTTCACAGGTTATTTATAAGGCTATATTAAAATTTGGATTTCATACATTAATTTCTTATTCAAACAAAAGCCTGTCATCCAGCAATCTCCTCCCTCATTCATTCTCATCGTTTTTACCAAAAATGTAGCCTGGCAAGCCAGACCTATCAAGATGTTAGGTCTCTGGCAACTCACCATTGGCAGGGCTCAATCCGAGGGGCCGGATAAACGGTTGTCTTTCAAATTCCCTCTGCCCACAATAGGATAGCGCTACAACCAGAGTGTTTTCCCACCAGCGGAGCTAGTAGATTAAACTTTTGCTGTATCTGGTCAGCAAAACTACGAACACATCTTTAAGAATGACTTAAGTGCTGTTCTTTGTTCTTTTCTCAAAGAAAAGCTTAACTCCAAGTCCTCCAGAGTCGCGGCCATTTTCAACTGATTCACATCATGAAAACTGGTAAACTTAAACTTCAATATATAGAACAGTGAAACTCATTTAGAAACAGATTTAGTCACACAAACACCACAAGTGTCTTGTGAAGAAACACTGGCTGGCTGTATAACAGAATATCGCTGTGGAGATCAGTGCTTTTTCTGCAGTGTAGAGCACGCGTGCGCAGATTAAAGGGATACTCCACCGTTTTTTCATATTAAACTATGTTATTCCCTTAACTAAGACGAGTTGATGCATATCTCACTCGTCTCAGTGCGTGCATTCAATCGCTCTGGCGCGCGGCGACCCTTTGATAGCACTTAGCTTAGCCCAGTTCATTCATTAGGGACCAAACAGATGAAGCTAGAAGCAACCAAACACCTCCACATTTTCCCTATTTAACCCTCTGATGGTTTATGGGGTCTTTTGGGACCCCAAATGACTTTTGCTCAAATTAAAAAAAATGTTCCCTTTGTCCAAATGGTATGAAACCTTCTACGGCTCTCAACACTTTCTAGATCTACAAAAAAAAAAATAAAGTGGAATGATATCTGTTTTTATGTTAGCGTGACAAAAATTGTGACACTCGTGGTCTTCGGGGTCTCTGGAGACCCCGCAATCAAAATAGACAAAATTCATCATCAAAATCAGAAACAACGCAGAACACATCGACAGAAATGGCACAAATAAAGTGGCACACTTCCACCAATGCAAAAAACATCCACAATGCTAAATTATATTGCTCACAACACGTGTATACACACACACACACACACACACACATATAGAGGAATACATTTTTGAGACTATAAAAACTGTTCTCTTATCATTTGTAAAATAAAATCATCCAAAATGCAATACCACCACAAAAATAAATTGGTGACACTGACACATTGAAAATGTACACACACACACGTACACACACACACACACACACACACACACACACACACACACACACACACACACACACACACACACACACACACACACACACACACACACACACACACTTGTAAGGCTATAATTTGTCAAATAAAATCATCCAAAATGCAGAACCAACACAAATATAAAGTGGTCACACTGACATCGACAATGTGTACTCTCTCACACACACACACACACACACACACACACACACACACACACATTTGTAAGGCTATAATTTGTCAAATAAAATCATCCAAAATGCAGAACCAACACAAATATAAAGTGGTGACACTGACACCGACAATGTGTACTCGCACACTCTCTCTCACACACACACACGCACGCACACACACACACACACACACACACACACACACACACACACACAGGAACATTTGTAAGGCTATAATTTGTCAAATAAAATCATCCAAAATGCAGTACCACCACAAAAATAAATTGGTGACACTGACACATTGAAAATGTAAACACACACACACACACACACACACACACACACACACATACACACACACACAGGAACATTTGTAAGGCTATAATTTGTCAAATAAAATCATCCAAAATGCTAAACCACTTCAAATATAAAGTGGTGACACTGGCACATCGACAATGTGTACTCACACACTCTCTCTCTCTTTATCTCTCAGACACACACACACACACACACACGCAATTGTGTGTGTCTAGAATCTAGAATTAGATTAAAAATAAATGATTGAAATAAATGATAAAATCTTAAGACTCCAACATTTCTCTTTGTAACATTTTGTTCAGGTTTGATTCTAATCATAATGTAACATTATTGAAAAACTGGGGGGTTTTTTGGTACAAAAAAATGCTAAACTTTGACAAAAATATTTTATTTTTGTTATAATTGTGATTTTATAATATTTAGATATGAATCCAACTGAATCCAACTTGTGAAAAGATATCTTTCAGGTAGTCTAATAGCAAATAGCATATACTGGAGCTCTATAGCCATCTAGTGGTTAAAATTATTATTTTTTATTTTAAAACTGCATTTTCCAAAAAATGGGCAAAAATGTTACATTAAACCATTTAAAATCATCCATGTTATCCCCATGAATGAAAGTTAGAAATCTGGGTCTTTTATAAAGTGAATTTTACATCAAATGCTGTTTTTTTTGTAAAAAGGCTATTTAAATATTTATTTATTTATTTATAGAAATTTAAAAAATATCATAAATTCTCCAAAAACTGCACAAATGTTGAGTAAAAACATTAACAAACAGAATAAAATTACATTTGTAAAAAAAAAAAAACTATTATGGGCGATTCCACAGTTTAGGAATCGCCCATAGGAATAACTGCAAGGACAACAGCCTGCAAAAATCAATCTTCATGGAGAAAGCCATTGTCCTCAGGTTAACATCCTGAGAAAACCTGGGGTACAGCTGTGTGAAAGGCAGGATAAATCTGGCAATGGTAAACTAGTAAACTTTGATCAGTGTTGAGTTGATGTCAAATTTAACGTATGTAACATGGACGGAAAAACAATGTAAGTTCAAGCAGAAAGTGTACTTAATCTAATTCAGTTTAATAAAATCTGGTTGAATCCCAGTTCATGTTTTACTTTGTTCCTAATTTGGTATAGTTATGAGTCATGCGTTGTGTATAGTTCACAAAACTGGTAATAGGACTTCCATGCAGGCAGGGTGGCCATCTAATATTATCTGTTCTATAAACTTAAAGGTGCATTTTTGAGTCTGGTATGTTCATAAACTGAAAGCCAGCAAAATTACTAACAAATACCACAGGTATATTTTTCTAATTTATTTGCCAAATGTAGAAGACAAAGGAACTCCTACAAGTGTGCTAAGTTATAACGTGTGTAACGGGGACGGAAAAAATTAAACAATCCTGCAAGATTGCCTTTGTAACACAAAATAATACCATTTCATGAAAACTGGCATAGAATAGAACAAGAATAGAACAAGTTCATAACACATTAAAATAACCTGTCATCATACTATCAAATTTAAAGATCATACAGATTGTGTTAACGCACTATTAACGTGTTAACTTCGTCAGCCTAAGCTATATTCTTACGAACATTGGACAGAAAAAAAAAATCATCAAAAAAACAAACAAAAAAAACACAGAAAAATGTCATTGACGATGTTGACTTTCATGAACAGCTTATTGAGTCAAAAATACGCAGAAAACAACGTTGGAAGTTGGACAGACTGAAAATTTCCGTCTAAGTTACGAACAAGATGTGCAGAATCTGTCAAAATGTATAAAACCACCATTCATGCATGCTCTTTCACGATGAACGACGCTTTCGGTCCGAAACCACTCGCAATCATCCGACTTGCACACTCTTTTATCCTTTCTCACCACAATGATCCTATTTAATGTTTACTTAACCAAAGTTTACCACGTTCGTATCATTTTAACGTTCGTAACCTTTTGGACAGAATCCACAAACTTACCCACATTCGTCGAAATCCGTGAAATCCTGTTAACACTTTCTCACACGCAGAGCAACCGTGACCTAGACAATCTTATTTCTTTGATGAGAACCTTTGAGACATTAGGAGATGGAAATTCAGCGCCAGAATAAAATGTTCGAGCGTTATGATTTTTGGACAGAAAATCTCGGCCCCTGTTTTATCCCGATTTATTAACAATTTATCATGTAGCAACGCATATGAGAATTTAACCCACACAAGATGGTTGTATCGTTATGCTACTGATAGAACTACATGGAAAAATTATATCTCCGCTTCCTTTAGAATCATAGTTTAACGTGCGTAACTGCTTGGACAGAAAGTGTAACGAACGTTAGTAAATGTTTCCATTGCATCGTGGTGGATTAAGGGAATTCTACTTTCAGTGTTAGTAGTAGTATTTTGTAGAAGACACACCAAAATAAATGTTTTGCGCCAAAATTCAGGATTTTATTAAAGGAAATGAAAGAAATGACTTAGGAAAAATCCAGATGCACTGAATGTCCCACCGTGACATCCGCAATTTCTGGGGACGGAAATAAAATAAAGTCTCATTACACGATAATGCCAAGGCCTAGTGGGATAAAAGTAACTTTATTATTTCTTACATCTATCTTTAACAAAATAGTTAACTAAAAATAAAAAAAATGACAACAACTGGGTATTATTCAATCTATATTGTTTAGGGGTGTAACGATATTCGAACCGAACCGAAAAACCGCGATACAACAGCCACGGTTCGAACCGCGATACTCTCATGTCGAACCGAACGCGCCCCGCCCCCTGCTGCCCCGGCCCAACTCTCACATCACTTTGTCACAAAACTATTTTTTTCTTCCTTGACATTTGATTAAATAGTTATTAATGAGTACACTTTTAACAACTAATAAGAGCTGTAGTTTTACTAAATATTATTTACTAAATAAAATGCATGTCACGTGATTTGGGTGATCGATCACGCTCGGGAGTTTACATACGCACTTCAGGATGGCAACTCCGCGGCATATTGAGATTGAAGACCCTCCGGTCACAACCACTGACTGATACAACAGCAGCAGTGCTGATCACGACACTTGAGAATGATCACCGACACCGTCATCATCCAATATGACATATCACAGCTTTTTTTAATCATCGTTTTGAGACAAATCATTGTTTGATTTGCGAACATAATCCTCTGCCGTCTGGTCGCTTCCGCTTCAAGCCGGACTCGTCTCGCGCTAACGGTAATTCTCACTGTCCACGTTTTGATTTCGGCAAATCAATTTTGGCGAATGCAAACAACGTGATTATTGTTCATGAGTCCAACATCCAGCCACGCAAGAAAACATGAAATCTACCTGAGGGAATAATATGCTCGCAAAATATTTCTGATTATTATTAATGTTTAAAACTGTTTTGTTTTTTCCCCCAGGATTCTTTGAAGAATGTAAAGATCATAATAGATTTATTTGAAATAGAAAGCTTGTGTAACACTATAATTTACTGTCACTTTTGATTAGCCTAATGCATCCTTGCTGAATAAAAGTAGGCAATTACTTTCTTTAATTTCTTTCCCAAAAAAAATTCTCTTACTAACCTCAAACTTTTGAACTGTAGGCCTATGTATAATGTTAAAAAAGCTTTCTATTTCAGATAAATGCTGTTATTTTGAATGGTGGTTTGTTTGTAATGTGACATTTTGTTTGTATGACATTAAAATTATTTTTAGAATTAAATTGTACATAAATAGGTTAAGCAATACAAATGTGTTTGTCTGATAACCTTTTAAACATATACTTAACTACAGTTTGCAGACACTGAAATTATGTACATTGTGCGATACAGTACAAATATTTTGAGTGTCCCTCGTTTTCCTATAAAGAACCACGATTGTCCCGCATTTTCCTTTTCTGAAGTTGGCAACCCTACTCAGGTGTGCAGTTTATTTCTGACTAGTCAGTGGAGGCATTTATTTCATTTTAGTTAACTCAGGTGTGCTAACTGCTCTAAAGAAAACGTGAAGCCACTGTATAAAGTTAAGTTAATAAAGTTAAAGTTAATAAGTTAGATTATTGTTGTTGTTGTTGTTTTTATTAAGTTAAAAGTGAATCTAGTGTTATTATTGCTGGTGCCCTGCCATGAACCCTGCCCCCACAGCAAACAGAACCGAACCGAACCGAACCGTGGCTCCAAAACCGTGATATGAACCGAACCGTGGCATTGGTGTATCGTTACACCCCTAATATTGTTCATTACACCCCTTGTGGACAGATACTGTGGAATCGCCCTTATCTTGTTACAAAATTAAATGTTATTTTCTGGGGTCTCTAGAGACCCCAAAACCCAGAGTGTAGACATAAATAAAGACCATCAGAGGGTTAAATACAGTTACACGACCAAGTATGGTGACACAAAATAAAACGTGGTGCTTTTCTAAGCGGGTAAAAAGGATAACTATAATGTATGGCGGAATAGCACTTGAAGTTGGGAGCACTTCGACTCTGCGCAGTAAAAAGTCACTCCTGAAAAATTCTCTCCCTCTCACTTCTGTCATTAGAATCAACGTGACTTCTTACTAATTCTTTAAAAATATTTAAAGGGCACCTTTTATGTCCCTTTTCACAAGATGTAAAATACGTCTCTGTCCCCAACGTGTGTATGTGAAGTTTTAGCTCAAAATACCCAACATATTTTTTAAAGCATGTTTAAATTGTCACTTTTTGGGTCTGAGATCAACGTGCAGGTTTAGTGTAGGCTATCCCTTTAAATGCAAATGAGCTGTTGCTGCAGTGTTGCCAGATGTACGATAATTATCGTATTTGAACGATAATTTTGACCTCTGTACGATGTACGATCAATAATGGTAAAAATCCTATAATGTACGATAATTTCAGAACTGTGTGACACTTCAAATGATGGTCGTTGTAATCATAGGACTTCTCATTGATCTAGCTGTGGATTCTACCGGGGGAAGAAAGTGTATAGAGAGGGAGCGAGAGACCTTGCGTGTGTGTGCTAGTGTGCCCCACGAAGTGCATGTAAGGACTCAATCAATCAATTGTAAGAAAATTGTAAACATTATATAAAAATATCAAAGAATTCAGAAACAGTTTTAATTGCTTTTTTATTGTGGGAATGAAAGAGTCTTTATATATTTGTATTTCTTTTTCAAGAAACAAAAACAAAGGTTGGGATTTATTGTACATACACTTATGTATATGGAATTTAGCTAAAATTAAATTTATAATATAGTGTTCTTTCTAAATATTATTAATTATATTTAATAATAATATTATATTATTAAAACTAAATATAATGTTTTCTAAAGACAAAGAAAAAGTGGGGTCAATGTTGTCAATTATAAACATAGATTTATAGAACCCATCCCGTTTGAAGTTCCAGTAGTGTCAGTTACTTTTCAAATGTTCTATGGTCAGATGAAACAAAAACATTAGCTTTTTTGGCAGCAAACACTTAAGATGGGTTTGGTGCACACAGGGATAAAAAAGTACCCCATGTGTAAAATGAAATACTCTGCTGTATCTTTAATGCTGTGGGCCTAATTTTCTGCCAGAGGTCCTGGACATCTTATTCAGATACATGGCATCACGGATTCGATCAAATACCAACAGATAAAAAATCTAAACCTGACAGCCTGTTCTAGAAATCTTATAACGGAGAACAGGATGGAGAGATTCTGTATGGATGAATGGTCTCTGATCTCTTGTCAGGTGTTCTCCAAACTCATCAGGCATTATAGAAGACGACTCAGAGCAGTTATCTTGGAAAAAAGAGGTTGCAAAAAGTATTTAATAAAAGTACTTTTATTTAATAAAAGTACTTTTATTAAATACCCCCCCCCCCCACTTTCAATTATTTTACTTCAATGAAAGGTTAGATTTTTACAATTTTTTAAAAAAATTAAAAATGCAGATTTATTTTTTTACAGCCATATTTGATCATATTTACCAAGGGGGCAAACACTTTTTCACACCACTGTATATTAGAGTCCTGCACGGGTTCGGGTAGCCGCGGGTACTCAAACGGGTGAAATTTTGCTCAAACGGGTGAAAAATATCCAACTGTGTCGGATACGGGTGCGGGTCGGGTCGGACACGGGCTAAACACGGGTTTAAAACGATCACATGCAAACGTAAAAATATTTGCATATTTTTAGGAACATGCAAAAATATTCCTGTATTTCAAGTTGATAAAATAATTTAAAATCCACATCAGTTTATTTGTGCCCACGCCCTCCCATAATCTATAACGTTAACTTACCTAGGCTACTTTCACTTTTAAAAATTCCTCATAACCGCGCGTGCGATCTGCTTGCAGCAGTCGAGATGGATGCTGGAGTTGAAGAAAAGAATAGCTAGTGTGGAGATTGTAAAGTTGTCGATAATACGTCATCAAAAGTCAAGTCCAGTGTGTGGGAGAAATTTGGAGTTATCTGAAGAAAACAATATTGTGAAAGGCTTTGCTGCATGCATTTTCGTGTTGGATAGCCGCAAATGTGGAACTTAATCGCTGAGGAAGCACGCAGATAACTGTGGTAACAAACCAAGCAGTTCTATCGAACAGTATTTTTCAAATTTAACACTGTTCAGTATGTGTATGTGGTGTGCAGGGCGTGTTTGAACCCAAAATTGTCAGATGTAGGCTAGACGAAATTACGTGGCAGATATAGTGTTGTAGCCGCGTCTGTTAGGCTATTCAGTTTTGTGGTAACGTTTGCCATGTTCTCCTACCGGCCTTTTGACCGCTTCGGCTGAAGTTGTCCTTGTGTTAATTGTCGTTATAATTTCTGTATGACCTGGCAATAAACATTTTTGTAATTGTGGCTATAATGTGATTTTATTTCGGGTGCGGGTCGGGTGTCGGTTCTATTTTAAGCGGGTCGGGTGCGGATTTTAATTAGTGCTGTTGACGGTTAACGGGTCGGATGCGGTTTGAAGCACTGCGGGTACGGGCGGGTGCGGATTTACAAAATCGGACCCGTGCAGGACTCTGCTGTATATTGCTAAATGCGACACTGCACTCCCTTGTGAAGTCGATTGGTTGAACGGTTCTCGAAATAATCAAAATGCAAACGGACAGACACACACACAGAGATTCCTGCCTTTATTAGAGAGAAGAATATGTTCAGCACCCTCTCTCCGAAGCTTCGAATATTCGATCTTCATTACTGCCGAAGCTTCGAAGCTCAAAAAATGGTATTCGGACCAGCCCTGCTAAATATAAAAGAATAGTAGAGTCCACACACAACTATAATGATAACGGCACAGAGAAACAATATCATGGAATCACTTTCAGAGCAATTTTTATTTGTAAATTTTTTTTTTTCCAGCTAATGAATGAGAAAAACACTGACAACCAATCAGAATCCATTCTGCTTTAAAGAGCTCCAGCATTTAAAGTGACAGATGACAAAACTGCAGTACATGCTTTGAATTAGGGCTGCACGATACTGGGAAAATATGCGATATACGATATTGAGTATTACGATATTTCTTGCGATATAACATTTCCCTAGAGAAATGCAATTTTTATAAAAAAAAATTAACCATTTAGGCTATATATGAAATGATCATACTAAAATAAACAGGTAGGCTAATAGATATTCTTCTGATCTTCAGAAGAATATCTCAGTTTTTTCATAAGGAGTTAATGTTACACATGAAACTTTTATTAATGGTTGTCTGTGAGACTCTGTTATTGTTTCTTGGCATTTCGTAGCAGTTTTGGTAGATTTGGGCTTACTTTTAAGTCTTCATATAGCTCCCTGAGATTGCGTTCCAGATGACTGGAGATTAGTTTCCTCTCGACGTGGCCAAAACTTTTCGGCACGACTTAGTGACACTTACAGTATGTTCACATATCGCTTTTTTTTGCGCGTGCAAATTCGTTATTTCAAATGCAGGCGCGCAGCAAACGCGCTCAAAATGGAAGAACATTTTTCCAGGCCCGCCTATGCTGCGACGAGATGAGAACATCTCAACTTTTCAGAATTCCGCAAGCTCACGCAGGTCATGGTTGCATAGCAACAACAGACGCAAGCGCTTGTGGAAAGGAGGTGGCGGTCTGCTTTCCATGCATTTTTAGACGCGATAAGTGAACGGCCCCTTTCATAGTACTTGCGTTTGTCGTCTTCTCTATTGAAGCCAAAATATTGCCATATTTCAGACGTACAGTTCTTTTTAGGCACAGGTTCTTCATTGTTGTCATTTTCCTCGCTTGTCTCTACTCCCGCCATTAGTTTTTATTTTCCACTCTCTGCTCTGAGCCACTAGGTTCCTCTTTGGGCCCGATCTATCCAATAGCATAATAGCACCTACTGGGGAGGCAGGTATAAAGATAGTAAGGCCCCATTTGATTGGTTGAATTTGGATAAACAACCCATGCATGCATCACACAAATGCTTGGCACATAAAATAAATGCAATTTATCGCACCTCTCTGCGATATGGATATCGCATGTACTATTATCGCGATAACGATATTTTATCCCTACTTTGAATGAACTGTTATCGTTCATTGGTGTGGACACTTATATACTGTAGTTACTATTATATTTATCTTTATAGTTATTGTTCTTGGTGTGAATGGGCTTTAAGAGTGCCACCCTAACTACTAGGTCTGCAATTACTTCATTAGCTTTTTACTAGGGATTCACGGTATCGGTCCCGATACTGAGCTCACGTACTCAAACTCATAAAAATGCTCCGAGACCAGGCAGCGTGTGTACAGTGTTTGTCCAGACAAAGAAACGCTGACAACAGAGAGTATAATGGGGATATAAAAACAAGGCTGTCTATTAAGTAAATGTATCTAATTAGTAGGGGTGGAACAGATCGCAGTTAATCTGTGATCCCTACGGATCAGGCCCCACGGTTCGGCATGCATGCGATTCGTGGATTAACTGCTAAATTTAACCATCATAGAGTTAAAGTTTACTCCTAAATAGGGGTGGGAATCTTTTGGTACCTCACGATTTGATAAAAAATTTGATTATTTGATTTTGAATCAAATTTCAATTTGATATATGCATAGATTTGATTCTTGTTTACTGTTGTTACTTTTACTATTTGACTGTTTAATAGGTCTAGAAGAAAAATCTCACTGAATTAAAAAAACTGAAGTGTTTCTTACAATTTTAGCCAAACCAAAATTAAGATGACTGCAATCATTATATGCATGACTGGCAGTCTTCTGTAATAAAGCAAAGCAGGCAATTTTATTTTTGATAATAAAAATAGGAACAAAGAAGCAAATTGCAAACAATAGGACAAATACCCTAGAAAAAAATTATACAAATTAAAGTTTTTCAGGTACAGTTGCCTAGGTTTATTTAAAGGAGCTGTATGTAAGAAATGTATTTCAATTAATCATAAAATGGCCCTGATATGTCACTAGACATTAAGAAATCATTTTCATTTCAAATACTTATATCACTGATAACAGTAGTCCGGCCAGGATATTGTCATTTAAAAAGTGAAGTTGCAGCCCTAAACTGATGTTGATGTTGTCATGTTGTGTTTTGGCCTGATGCTCCACCCTCCACCTATCTACCAATCACGAAGTCAGTAGTGTTTCAGCATCCGGGTTGCCAGCTCTGCTATAGTTACCACAGCTGCAGCTACAAACGTTCGTGCTGGATCCTGCAGCCTATCTGGCAACCTCGAGTCAGGGGGGAGGGGGAGGGGATACACCGCTCTACAGTAATTTGAAAGTGATTGCAGTACCAGTTTTGGCCACAATCTTACATACGGCTCCTTTAACGTGTCAGAAATACTACAGAAATGTAATAATCAAATGTAAAAATAAAACACTGTATAGTCTTCACTGTATGAATTAAATTGATTCATATTAAAGATACAAAAGTGATTATTTTTTTTTAACTAATGAAATGTTCTAATATTCTTTTACACTTTTTTACACAGTTTTCTCATAACTGTTTGTTCGCGTAGGGCTGTAAGCTGTGAACACGTGCAGGCCAATGTTTTTTTTTTTTTTTTTTTTTTTGCGGTGATGACGGTGACGAGCTCAGACCCGCGGTAGGCATCATGTGATTGCGGTAATGCGGTAACCGCCCCAGCCCTACTGAGCACACAGCGCTCCCCTTCTCCGTCTTCATTACCTAGTTATGGCTTTTTTTAACCGTTTTGTCTAAAACGTTACTAGATTCAGATAGAACTTGTAAACAAAGTAAACTGTAAATGAAAAAATATCACTGTTACACTGTAATACTTTGTCATTTACTGTCAGCATATAGCAAATCCGCATATATCATTGAAACAAATCTTTGAATATTTAATAAACATTTCATTTCACATACCTTGCAGACTAAAGCCCTATTCACACGGGATAAGCATTACCTGGTGACCTCTAGTCATCTGTAATAATTGCTGTAATAACTGTGATCTTAAAGGGATAGTTCGCCTAAAAATTAAAATTCTGTCATCATTTACTCACCCTCAAGTTGTTTCAAACCTGTATGAATTTCTTTTTTCTGCTGAACACAAAAGAAGAACGCCAAAACCGTGTTATTAAAATATTTTTTACAAACATTTTTTATCATAGAGAATGTTTAAATGCTAATTAAAAACAGTTGTTAACAGTCTGTGTTATTAATGGTCCTCGTCGTTTCCAACTGTATTTGATTCTTTGCCAAGTGAGCCTACCCCTTGACCGACCGCCAATCATTTGGGATAGAAATAAAAGCTATGATATAGTGATGTGCCATCATTATGAGATTTATTAAACAAATGAAAAACATTTGCAATAATAAACATTAGCAATGAACATTTGCAATCGGGAGACATGGTTTTTACCACTTAATGAAGTTTTGTTTTGTAAATCGTCAGACATGATTTTTACCACTTAAGTTTTGCTTTGTAGAAAGCCTTTCTTTAAAGTGAATTTCATTTTGTACAAATTGTATCTTAATTTTAATAAATGTTTCATCAACCAATTGCATGTATTTAATAAATAAAAAGGAGACAATATAATAACCGTGACATCGAGGCTCCGATGCGCCGCGTTCACTTGCATTGCATTGTGAAGTTGAACTAGAGCGCATCTCATCGTAAATGAATGAAACTCAGCATAGGTCTATGCCTCATACATTAGCATTAAATATCTTTGCTGCATCCTTTCTAGAACAGACAAGGGCTTTCTTGCGGCTCGCATCAGCAGAGCATTGCATCGTCCATAGACCGCACAACAATCAGCGGATGGCGGGCGGGTGTGGCTTTGAAATCTGGTCAAAAAACGTTGGTACGGATGAGTTTTGTGATGCGGTTGCGGATGAACTAATACCCCATCCGCGTATCTCTATTGATAACAACATTGAACACTACACTGTAAAAAGTAATAAGTTGACTTTACTTAGAAAAGCTGTGGAAACTGATTGCCTCAAAATTTTCAAGTGAATTAGGTCATAATGTTTGATTTGATACTACTCTCTATTACTTTGTAGAGTTAACTTGCACATTTGTACAGATTACCATAAAACTTGAGTAGAGGTAACTCAATTTCAAAAGTTTAGGCAACTTACAGATTTAAGTAAGGTGAACTTAAACAAAACAGTTATTTGAACATGTCTGCTTGTTCATTTTACTAGAGGAATATGTGGAAACTGATTGCCTTAAATTTCTCAAGCAAGTTCTACTCAAAATTCTAAGTTAAGAATACAAAGACAGACAGCAGATTTGGCACAACACTAGAATGTTTATTTGCTCCATAAAACAATATTAATTTGAGACATTACTTAAGGCATGCCAATCAACATGGCCCACTACAACATTTTAGAAGAAAAAAAAAGCACATACTGCACTCAGGAAAACAAAAAGACAATAAAAAGATCAATGTTTTTAACATCTTTATAAAGTGGTCAAAAGGAGAGCTTACAAGTCTGTAAGTTTAGTACAGGACACATTTCCTACTACAGTTCTCTTTAAAATTTTGGCCAATGGACAAAATCACTCTCTGTATGAAGTCGAATGTGCTCTTCAGTGTTGCAGGATAAGTTTAGAGCATAAATTAGTCCAAAGAGCAAACAAATTGCTTGTGGAATATTTTCATGTTCATCCACAACCACTGTACCTTCCAAAATGACTGCTGTTGTTGTGGCATCAAGATGCAGGGAGTAGGGTATGGTTGCAGAGCCCTTTGGAATCACTGTAAGAATGCCTTTTTCAGTGTGGGAAATATCTTCATTGTCATCACAGTCCTAAAAATGGGAATAGCATATAACAAAAATGAGGTCAAATCAAGCCACAAAACTTATTTTAAAGGGATAGTTCACCCAAAAAGAATTATATCATCATTTACTCACCCTTATGTTGTTCCAAACCTGTATGAGTTTCTTTCTTCTGCTGTACATTCAGCAGAAAGAAAGAAACTCATACAGGTTTGGAACAACATGAGGGTGAGTAAATGATGACAATTTTTATTTTTGGGTGAACTATCCCTTTAAGAGCACATATTCTAATTAAAGCATGAAACTAAATTAATAACACTGTATTATGTCTAAGTAAAAGTAAGTAAGTAAAATGTATTTATAAAGCGCTTTTCACAGATAAAATCACAAAGTGCATTAAAATCACTAAATGTAAAGGCCCTTTCAAACAGGACACAGCAGTGGATGCAGGGAGGAATACATGCATCAAACCACTGCATGAAAAGACAAATAAAACTGAAGCCCAGCTATACAAATTAAAAATAACACACAAAAAAAATTGTCTTTCTTACAACTGTTTTTCATTAATTTCTTTATGTAATATAAAATGTATCTTGTGTCTTTTTTCCTCTAATTTCTTAATTATTTTCTCTATCCCTTACTTTGTTTCTGTGTCTGACTGTTTTATCTTGCCTTCATTACTCTTCTTGCCAGATGTCAAAACTGTTTGAAGAACAGTTTGCCTTTTAAATAAGAATAACATCAGAGAAGAAAATACTTACAAAATTTATCTTGTAAAAATCAGAAGGGTCCTCTCCTTGGAGGAGTGGTAGGCCATGAAGAACGGCTGATCGTACCGCATTGATGTTGGATTTCTGCAAAATTATAAAATGTATATTAAATAACGCTCATGACACTAACACAACAAAGAGCAAACAAAAACAGCAAAGGTAACAGTTGTTTTGCTATCGGAAAATAATTGTAATATGTCGAGGAGCTTACTTTATTTTCAATCTGCTGCAATATCTTCTTAAGTCTGGAGCCAATGTCTCCACCTTTAGCCCAGAAGATATCGATGAAACGTAGAGTGAATCGGTCCAGTTCTTGAAAGAATTCAGTTTGACGTTTTTTGCCAAATACAAGACTAAACTCTGCCAGGATCCAAAAAAACAAAAACAAAAAAAGTAGGACAAACTGACATTAAGCACTTTTCACTGAAATGTCAGAGTATAAATTAAACATCAAAAGTGGTTAATGATCAACTTGCTTTGAAAATGTTGAAGATTAAATTATATAGGAAAACAATAAAGACAGGAATATTTACTCACCTGACTCTGAGTGAAGAGGGCTGGCCACCTTTCCACTATTCTTCACAGCAAAGCTCCTCAAAACTGCAAAGTGGGCAGTAAAATATCAAAAGGATGTTATCACATGAACTGGATTGGCTACCATGTACCTTATGTTAATGATTTTTTATTAAGTACATTCTTAGTGCATTTAATTATTTTAATGAACACAGACAAACTTTGTAGACATATGGAATCGGAGTACTTCTAGAGTAACGTTAGCTTCCATGTTTTAATCTAAAGTGTTTCAACAGCTGAGACCTCTTTTCACAGGAAAACAAGCAGAACTTGCACGTTCAGTGCACCAATTAAGTCTCCAAAATAAGCATACACAAAAGAAAAAGACAAAAATAATAAGGTAATAATTACTTGTTAGTGACGCTTTCTTAACTGTTGATCATTTCCATGTGAACGAACGACACGTGAGCATCGAACGTTCTAGAAAGAATGTTCGTAAAGTAGGCCGCGCAGGTTTTTACATAATGATAAACCCCGAACTTACAACCGAGTAAAATAGCTTACAAACTTTAAGTTACATAAAAAGTGTTCAGTAAAAATCGATTTTTGCAACCTAGCTAGTAAGTTAAGCCACTGGTCTCTCAGCTGGTCTCATTATTTCGACATAAAACTACTTAAGTAACAGTTAACTTATGCCTTTTCCACTTACGTGAGAATCTAATTACATTTATTTACGTTTTTATAAGCAATACAATGACATTGAGGTTTATAAATAGCTTACCTAATTTTGCTGTTGCATCCCGAACACGAGCGAGCTGAAGTTCTTCTTCGTTGATTGTCGTCTTCAAGTTCAAACAATAACCAAACCTTCCCATTGCGCATGCGCGAGACGAAAATGCATTTATTTAATCATGGCTTAAACTTAACCAATAAAGGGCAGTAAATATATCTGTTAATAAAAATATAATGGATTGTGACACAGCAGCAGCAAATGGGCTTGCCAATAAGCTTTAATCTTAGTAGTTTCCAAGTTATTTAGTGCAAAGGAAAAAACACACGCACGTGTGCACGCGCGCGCGCACGTGTGTGTGTGTGTGTGTGTGTGTATAAACTTAACAACCGTTTCTAATTGTAGGGTATTTACTAAAATGTTTATTCATTTCATTATTATTAGGATTATTATTATTATTAGCAAATTCTGTGCTTAAGAAGTTTGCAATAGTGTGAACATGCCTTTAGTACAATACACTTAACAATCTTAAGTACAATGTACTAGATTTGTTTAGTATCCACCTAAAAGTTCAGAGTACAAAGTCTAATCAAGTTAAATCAACAAATTTTCCAAAGTAAGTTAAATTCACTAGTTGTTCTTAAGTAGATTCAGCAATTACTTTTTACAGTGTACACAAATATTAATTTTATTCAAACTAAGTTGTCCTATAACAGACGAATGTCGCAACCCCTGTTGTGGCAAATTCATAGTTCTTTTTGGTTCAGGTCTCAAAGAAGTTTCTCAGAGTCGAGGTTCCAGGTCAGAAGAATTAACTTTATTGACTAGCAACAAAGTGAGAAGCCGGCTGCCCATCCGGACATCTAAAGTTACAGTGGCCAGTGTTCATGTCTTATACTTTTTCTTATCGCTAGGTGCCCATTGGGCACCCTCAAATCTATCTCTTCCCCTCTGTCACGCCTGGTGACCTTGGCACAGTTAGACATGTCTTCTCTATTGGTCAAACCTCACATAATGGTGCTTTGTTTCATACAGTATTTCGACACTCTGCATGTCTGGGTATTTTTCCATTCTCTCATCTTTTTCAGACCTATTTTTTCATGCTTGTCATTTTCATTACATGATACTTAGACATGAATCAAGGAAAATTCTCCAACAATAAACTTATCTCAGTACTTCTGTGATCATTTGGATATTTGTAATACAGAAATATCGATACTGTGTTGTTGAAAAGACTGAAAGTAAAGCTGTTTCATATATATTGACATTTGTTCTCTAAACGACAATGCAAACAGATTTGAAAGTGTGAAGTTTTAGTCATTTAGGAATAAGATTGCGTGGGTGTTTGAATCGAGATCGCTTAAAGATTAATCGAGCATCTCTCTCTCTCTCTCTCTCTCTCTCTCTGCGTTGATATCTGACGCAAAACGTATATGAGGAGCGCGGGGCCAGTGCTTTCATTTCTATTTTAATATTCATGAGGTGAGACGTTGCTATTAAATAAGCTCCCAGCACTTCGCCCACACACGGGTTTTTGGGACTGAAACTTAGGATTTTCAAAAACACTAATGGTTTTGGATAAGAACCGATTTTCAGTTCCCAACCCTAGATGAGACATTTCCAAGCAATAGCCTATTGACATCATATCCAGGAGATAAGTCAGTAAAATCACAGGCTTTGCTTATCCTGTGCGAATGAAATTCAGATGTGGGTGGGTAATTTCTAAATCACACGTGGTCCCCAGATAATACTAATCCCGTGCGAATAGGTCTTTAGTTGAATTTAGCTGTCAGATATTCTGAAGTAGGCATTTGCAGCCTGCATGAACACGTTACTCTGTGTGTGATTTGAATGCGGACAAGAGAGTTCAGCTTCACTGTTGACGCATGGTCGACAAACTTTGAACCCTTGATGTCAAACTATGTCCACTGTCATTTTCACTGTATGCTGCATGTAAAATAAGTGTTACCTTGTCTTTATTTGTAAAAATATGATTCCCAGTGCGCACAAACTTTATCTATCTCCATCACCTAAAAAAAACAAACAATATTGGTCGACCACTACTTAATAACACTGTAATGTCAACTTTTTTTAATGATTTAATTTTTTTTGTCCTCCACCCCTAATACTAAATGAAGCAAGGGTCTAGAGTTACAATATAGCTGTTTTAAGACATGAAGAATGTTTCACAGGAAAAAAATGTTTAAATGTAATTTTGGTGATCAAAGATGAGTTTTAAGTTAAAGATGAGTAATACAATTCTGACTTTATAACTCACAATTGGGTCAAAGTCTAATTCTGAAGGAAAAAAGACTAATCAGAATCTCACAATTTTTACTTTTTTCCCTTCAGAATTAGACGGTCTTGCAATTCTGACTTTATTTCATGCAATTGCAAGTTTAAAAAGTCAGTGAATTGTGAGATGTAAACTTACAGTTGTGAGAAGTCGGAATTGTCAGTCGCAATTATCTGTAAAAAAAAAAGAAAAGAAGAAAAAGTATTCCGTTTCGGAAACAAGCTTCCATAGTAGAGAGATTGTAATGTACAGGATGAAGAAATTGTTTTTCTTTATCACTTAATTTTTTTTTGAGGTAACATTTCATAGTTTAAATCTTTCTTGCAAATATAACAATATAACACCTAAGTTTAGGCTTTGTTCCATTTAAAAAAAGAAAATAACTTTATATGGAGTTTGTAAAGGAGTAAATGACTTATTTTTGGGTGAACTTTTAATAAGTTCTTATTTTTCATTCTTCAGATTTTCCCCATTTATGATCTTTAACCATTTGGAAAGGCAAGATTCTCAATCAAGATGTGTTCAATTCCTGGTTTGCCAGAAGTTGGATCCAATACGACTGTTCATATCACAAGAGTCACTTTAAACCAACACACTATCTTAGTGGAATTTGGAGGGAATTTAAATCATGGACAAGAGGCCATTGATGTATATCAACAACTAAAAAAAGACATTGAAGCCCTTAAGAAACAGCAGCAAACTTTTGAAGGCGATCCTGGAGAAGTATGTTTAGTATATGAAGACAGAGCTTGGCACAGAGCAAGGATACTTTCAAAATCTAAACATGAATACAAGGTGTTCCTAATTGATGATGGTAAATTACTTTGGACCTCAAGCAAAGTCTTGACAAAATGTCCACACAACCTTTGCAGTCTACCTCCCAAAGTAGAGCTTTGTATTCTGGCCAGTGCATCACCTCTATGTCTTGAGAGTGCATGGTCTCAGGCCGCTTCAGAGTTCATCAGATCTTTGTGTGGGAAAAAGATATCTGGATGTGTTCAGGATGTGATAATGCCTTCCAGAATTGTTCTCCTTGACATTCCAAGCATATCCAAAGAAATGTATGAACTTGGATTTGCTAGAAAGATGCTTAATGAAGACTTTAAAAGCCTTGTAATGCATTCACTGGATTTGCCAAGAAATCCTTCCATACAGACAAACATTGCGATTACAAATGGTCAGCAGGAGCATGCCAGTGACCCTGACAAGTTGCATCAATACTTGAATCCAGAGTTGTTGCCTGGAACAATTGAGATTGTAACTGTAACACAAGTTGTTCATCCATTGAGGATCTTTTGCAAACTGCATGTCTTTTCACATGAGCTCAAGAAATTAAGTGATCAGCTCCACGAATACTATGAAGATGCATTCTCTGCTCAGATGCCAATGCCGCTGTCTGATGGGTCTCCATGTGCAACCAAAGGAAGTGATGGCAATTGGTATCGATCTGTACTTCAGCAGAACAACATCTCTGATGTTGTCAAGGTCTTTCATGTCGATTATGGAATTGGAGATTTTGTTAAACTCTGCAATATCAGACCCTTGTCTGCAAGGTTCTTCCAATTGCCAGTTATCACCTATGCATGCTCTCTACATGGTGTCATTGACAAAGGAGTTGGATGGAGGACTGATCAGATAGATTATCTGAAGTCTGTTGTACTCAATAAAATCCTTGTTGGGAAATTTGAGCATCACAGTGTGAAAGAGGATGTCTATCATATAACGCTTTATGTAAATGACAATGTAAATGTGAACACCACATTTGGCCACAGAGAGCAGTGTTTGTCAGTGACGGAGAGGATTTGTGGTGACCCAACTCTTGAGACTCTAAACAAAGTGACATGCAAATATATGCATGACAGAAATGTGTCTTTACATTCTCTCCATTCACCCGATTTAACCAGATGCTCCAGTTCTCTTGAAAATGTCTCGGTAGTGAGACCTTCCAAATCTGAAGAAAACCTACAACCTGCAGAGGGAAGGCACTCACTGAATATTGGTGCAGCTCCACTCCTTCAGACTGATTCATATGTTGATTCACCACCTAAAATTGAAGTGGGCGCAAAGGATAAGGTACAAATAACATGTGTCCAAAGTGCAAACCAGTTCTTTGGCCATTTTGCACAAAATACTGATACGGTCAGGAAAATGACCAAAGATATTCAACAACTGTGCCGCAAGCGACCACAAGCAAAGTTTTCAATTTCCCCTAAGATGATGTGTCTTGCTAAATACACAGATGGGCAGTGGCACAGAGGACAAATTGAATCAACGCATCCAAACATACTTGTCCAATTTGTAGACTATGGTGACTTGGTGGTTTTGGATAAATGTGATATTCTACCATTTCCCCCAAACGCTAGTGCGATTGCATCCACTCCCATTCAGGCTGTTCAGTTTGAACTTTTTAATGTAACATTACCTGAGCCATGTGAGATTAATGAGTGGTTTAAAAACTACGCTACAGACTGCATGTTCACTGTCATCGTGAAACAAAATTCCTCAGGCAAACTATCAGTGGAAATGTATGATGAGAAAACAAACCTCAACTTAAAAATTCAAGAGCAGTCGGACAAGACCAAAAGAAACATTGGCAAAGGAACCGATAAGGCTAGTACTTTCAAGGAGTCTTCAGGAGTTGAGTCTAGAGGGGTAAGAAATAATTTAAGCACTGCATCACAAGCACATGAGAAAACTTCCGTGAAACCAGTTTTTCAAGGTACATTGGAACAAAACTTCCAGTCTGTTACTAGTCAAATAAGTGGACACAGTAGTGCTAGGCCTAATGTTTTACAGCAACAGGTAACTTGTTATCCAAAGCTCACTGATCTTCCCTCTAAAGCCTTGGATGCAGGATATGTTTCAGACATCTATGTTTCACACTGTAATAGTCCGTCAAGTTTTTTTGTACAATTGACAAGTGATGAAGATGAAATATTTTCTATTCTCGACAAACTTAATTCTGGTCAGTTAAGTGATGCACAAGTTGAACTAAACTTGTTGCAGTCAGGTGACCTGGTGAAAGCTGAATATCCTGCTGATGGGGCCTGGTATCGTGCTGTTGTTCAAAACAAGAGAGATGGCATAGTTCAAGTGCAGTTTATTGATTTTGGGAATGAGGCAACACTTCTGCCCCTTAAAATTAGGCAACTTGGCAAGCAGTTTCTTAGCACCCCCAGGCTCAGTATTTGTTGCATACTTGAGGATGGTAGGAAAAGAAAAAAAGGTGATTGGACCCAGGAAGAGATTTTGACTTTCAAAAAGTCAGCAGGTGAAAATGGTGAGAAGAAAATTCAATGTAAGTTTATCCAAGAGGACACATCTGCTTGGCTTGTCAGTTTAGAACACCATGGTGTTGTATTGGAAGGTCCTTTGTTTAATACTGCTCTCAAATCAGGTGCTCAAACTGAATCGCAAATGCGCTGCAATGAAGATACCCAGCCGTTAACATTCAAGGAACCAGCTATAATTCAAGGTCAAATTGTAGAATCATATGCTTCATCTATTGACGGACCAAATTACTTCTGGTGCCAGTTCAAAAACTCAGAGGAACTTGACAAAGTCTCTCTGCTTGCACAAGAAATTGGAAACTGTAGTCGAACTCAACCAATTCAGCCAGATCAGTTACGCCAAGGAGGACTGTGCATAGCATGCTTTTCTGACCAGCAGTGGTACCGTGCACAGGTTATCAATATACATGATAAAACGGTCTCTGTTCTTTTTATAGATTATGGAAATGAGTCTGAAATTGATCTGAACTTCATTAAGTTCCTGCCCACCAAGCTCCTGGAAAGCCCACCACAAGCATTTCTTTGTCAGTTAGAAGCTTTGGGGTCCGTAGATGGCACTTGGAGTGACGCTGCAACTGATACATTTTTTGAGCTTCTGGTGGATGAGCCTTTAAAAGTGACTATTCGGAACACTGTAATGTCCTCTGACCTTTCAAAGTGTCCTATGTATAGCGTTCTTGTTGAAAGCAAGGGGCTTATTGTTAATGATCTTATGAAAGATTACTGGTGTGACCCCAGACCTCAAGTCTTTAGCAATGTGAGAGTGGCCGCTAAAACAAAACCCTCTTTAGGTAAAGACAATTTTGGAGTAACAAGCTCTGAAACTGTTCAGATCGCTAAAACTCCCAAGCTTAATTCTAGTACAAGACCATCAAATGTTAACCCTGAACTTATCAACTTTGAGTCACAGATTTCTCAAAATGAATCCAATCAAGAAGATCGATTACAGCACCATGATGGTTGTCAGTTAGAATGTGTTGCAACCATGACCCAAGACCAAAGCATTACAAGCCCAGCGTCTACTGAAGAAGATGGACACACCGTGGTTCCTGAACTATCAGTGCAGTGTTTACCTCAAGTTGGAGATCTTCCTCCTCGTGTGATACAACCAGGTACAGTGTCTGAAGTGTATATTTCTCACATCAACAGCCTGACAAGTTTTTTTGTGCAACTGGCAATGGATGAGAATACATTATTCTCCCTCAGCGAGCTATTGAATTCCCCGCAGCCATCTGAGAAAGATGAAAGGAATGCATTCAGTTTTCAGCAGGGAAGTTTGGTTAAGGCCATGTTTTCTGAAGATGGTTCCTGGTATCGTGCCATTGTGAAGGATACAACTGCAAATGGCAAGATTCAGGTAGAATTCATAGATTTTGGAAATGAGGCAACTGTATCTCCCCTTGGAATTCGCCAACTTGATGATCTGCTACTGATGTACCCAAGGTTCAGCATTCACTGCAGCTGTAGTGTAGATGATCGATTCAAGACTCAGGGAATAGACGAAATGAAGGAACAGATATTTCTCTTCAAAAAATTATTTGGTGATGCTGGGGAGAATATTCTCTCTTGCAAGTTTATCAAAGATGATGTCATCACTTGGGAAGTTAAAATGACTCCCAGCTCATCAGATTCGTTAAGTGATCATTTAGATTTGAATGCATTACTGGCAGTTTCCAAACCTGTGATGGAGACATTCCAGCTGCTCTTCAAGAAACCAGATGTGTCTTTAGGACAGACGGTTGAAGCTTTTGCATCATGCATTGTTGGACCAAATTATTTCTGGTGCCAGTTTTCAAACTCTGAAATACTTGACCAAATCACCCACGTTGCCCAAGAATTTGGAAACTCTAGTGAGACGCAGCCAATTCTGCTGGATAATTTGGATCCTGGAAACCTGTGCTTGGCTCGTTTTTGCGATGATCAAATGTGGTATCGTGCACAGGTTGTTAATAAATGCAAAAACACTGTTTCTGTCCTATTTGTTGACTTCGGAAATGAGTCGGAAATCAGTGAAGGCTCTGTTAAAGCACTACCTTATGACTTGCTGCAAAGTCCAGCTCAAGCTTTTCTGTGTCAGTTAGAAGGATTTGATCTATCATCCGGATCGTGCGACAGTGTAGCTACCGATAAATTCTATGAGCTTGTAGTGGATAAACCTCTGAAAGTAACTGTGCAGTGCATTGCTAATATGCTGGACCCTAACAGCCCTCCGTATTATGTTAAAGTTGAGTCTCCACAATGTCTTGTAAATGAGCACATGGCAAAGTTTTTGAGTAATTCTGCACAACATAATCAGAACTCTGCAGAGGTGATTGAATTCCATGAAAAACCCACTGCATCAACATCTGTAGATCAGTCTGTTTCAGATGATAAAACCAGTGTGAACCTTTCAATCACAACAGAGGAAAATCACACTGCATCAACATCTGTAGATCAACCTGTTTCAGAGGATAAAACAAGTGTGAACCTTTCAATCGCAACAGAGGAAAATCACACTGCATCAACATCTGTAGATCAACCTGTTTCAGAGGATAAAACAAGTGTGAACCTTTCAATCGCAACAGAGGAAAGTCACACTGCATCAGCATCTGTAGATCAACCTATTTCAGAGGATAAAACAAGTGTGAATCTTGCAGTCTTAACGGAAAATCACACAACTGAACCTCATTGTGATGGACAACATGGAGGTAATAGAATCGAACTGTTAGTAGTAAATGGTGAATTGCATGATGTACCTGAAAACAAGGTGAATGATCAGCTTGGAGATATCATTGCTAATGATTCTACAAAGACAAATTCAGTTTTAGAAATTCAAAAAGTTTGTCATGAACCTGACGATGGAGTTCCTGTTGGATCAGCTGAGCCAATGCTGCTGCATACTGTGGAAAATGGCAAAGATATGGACTATTCTGAAAAAGGTTCGTAAATTTGTGACAATCTTCAACAAAATAGTTCAGCCAAAAATTAAAATTACCCCATGATTTACTAACCTTCAAGCCACCCTTGGTGTATATGACCTTCTTTTAGACGAATACAATCAGAGTTATATTAAAAAATGGCTCTTCCAAGCTTTATAATGGCAGTGAAAGTCCATAAGTGCATCCATCTATGATAAAAGTAATCCACACTGCTCCAGTGGGTTAATAAAGGCCTTTTGAAGTGAAGTGATGTGTTCATGTAAAACATATCCATATTTAAAACTTTATTGACTAAAATAACTAGCTTCCGGCAGACAGCCGTACGCAAGTCAAGTCAAGTCATCTTCATTTATATAGCGCTTTTAACAATGTAGATTGTTCCAAAGCGGCCTTACAGTGATAATAGGAAATTAAAGTAACAGATTGTTTTGGCTTAATATCAGCTCTAGAATAAAGTTATTGTCCAGCTAAAGTTAGTTTTGATTGATTCACCTCCCTCGCAACAATCATTAGTTATTAACTTAGGGGCCGCTAACACGACACCGTTTTAACAAAACTCTTAAGTTCTCTCTGCGCAAACTTTAAAAACGCAAACCTGTGAGAACGCTGATGGCGTGCACATGTGTATTACGAGTTCAGTCTATAGGTATGTGCGTTTGAATATATGTGTGTAGTGCGCAAGCGTGTAGTCCTTCCCTACAAACCAACCCTTAATAAACTACTTGTCTGGCTTTAAAATGTATAATACAGAATTTTTATCGCTTCCGCTTAGCCACGCGAACCAGAATTATCCTGACAACGCTTTATCTGTAGAGAGGTAAAGGGAGGGGAGGGAGGCCTTCACAGGGGAGAGACTGGTTGACACTTCAGGACTGCATTGTCGTCATGTCCAGGCGCAGGTCCTTCATCAGATCTGGATACGGCCTGGATCCGGCAGACTGCGGTAAAGACTCAGGATAAACAGACTAATATTAGCGTAGACCTAACATTCTTATGATGTAACGAGTACATCAGGATTTATGGGAAGTGTTTCCGGTTCCGGCTGACCTAATCTTTGCAGCCTAACACTGAATTATAGAAGTCTATAATTTGTTCTGTGAATGCTAGGTCAAAGAGATGTTTTTAGTCTAGCTTTGAACTGACAGAGTGTGTCTGCTTCCCAGACAATGTTAGGAAGACTGTTCCAAAGTTTTGGTGCTAAATGGGAAAATGATATACCGCCAGCAGTTGATTTTGATATTCTAGGTATTATTAACTGGCCGGAATTTTGAGATCGCAATAGACGTGAAGGACTATTAATGCGTTAAGAGCTCGCTCAAGTACTGTGGAGCTAAACCATTTAGTGCTTTGTAAGTAATCAGCACTATTTTAAAATGTATACGATGTTTAATAGGGACGATGTTTAATAGGGAGCCAATGCAGTGTGGACAGAACGGGGCTAATATGGTCATACTTCCTGGTAAGAACTCGAGCTGCTGCGTTTTGGACCAGCTGTAATTTATTAAGCGTGCAAGACAACCACCCATAAGAGCATTACAATAATCTAGCCTTGATATCATGAACGCATGAACTTAATGTTCTGCATTTGTCAATGAGAACATGATGTAATTTAGATATATTTTTAAGATGGAAAAATGGAACATAGTTGTGAAGATACTGCCTTTTCTAGTATCTTTGACAGAAAGGGTAGATTCGAGATCGGCCTGTAATTGACCAATTCTGTACGATCAAGTTAAGTTTTTTTTTAACAAGCGGTTTAATTATAGCCAGCTTAAAAGTTTTTTGTACGTATCCTAATGACAAAGATGAATTAATGATATTAAGAAGAGGATCTATGACCTCTGGAAGCATCTCTTTTAGTAGCTTAGTCGGTATAGGGTCTAACATGCATGTCGATTTAGATGATTTAACGAGTTTAATGAATTCTTCCTCTTCTATAGCAATGAATGAATCAAATTTTTTCCTTAGGGAGACTATTGTGCACTCCTTGATGCGATACTGTAGTAGACGGTTGCATAGTTATAATTTTCTCCCTGATATTATCAATCTTGTAAGTGAAGAAGTTCATAAAGTCATTACTGCTGTTGCTTGGAAATTTCTGGGCTTGAAGCTTTATTTTTTGTTAGTTTAGCCACTGTTTCAAATAAATACCTAGGGTTTTGTTTATTTTATTTGTTTATCTCCTAACAGGGTTGAAAAATAAGCAGATCTAGCAGCTTTTAAGGCCTCTCTGTATGCAATCGAGTTCTCTTTCCATGAAAAGCGAAATAACTCTAGTTTTGTTTTCTTCCAGTTGCGCTCCATTTTTCTGGCTGCTCTCTTAAGGGCCCGAGTGTGCTCGTTGTACCACGGTGTTGGACTATTTTCTTTAATCTTCTTAAAGTGCAACAGAGCAACTGTGTCTAAAGTGCTGGAAAAGAGTTAAAAGTTTGTCGCAATATCGAGTTCTTCTAAGCTATCTGGGATGCTGAGATGATGAAAGTGATCAGGAAGATTATTATTAAAGCAGTCTTTAGTGGCAGAAGTGATAGGTCTAACATATTTGTTACACGGAGTCAGCTTTGCAGCCTTGGCTAAATGAAGTTTACACGAGACTAGATAATGATCTGAGATGTCTTCGCTCTGCTGCAGAATTTCAACGGCATCAACATCTATTCCATGTGATAATATTAGATCTAGGGTATGATTACGACAATGAGTAGGTCCTGACATGTTGTCTTACTCCAATAGAGTTAAGAACGTCTTTAAATGCCAATCCCAATGCATCTTTTTCGTTTTCTACATGTACTGTATATTAAAATCACCAACAATTATGACTTTATCTGCAACCAGTACTAGCTCTGATAGAAAATCAGCAAATTCTTTGATTAAAATCTTTATGGTGCCCTGGTGGCCTGTATACAGTATACAGTAGCCAGCACAAATCTCAAAAGTGATTTATCATTTACACTATATATTGCTATATTAAGCACCAACACTTCAAAATAATTATATTTGAAACTAGACTTCTTAGTAATTCTGAAAATAGTATTAAATAGTAATAAATTACAGCAACACCTCCCCCTTTGCCTTTCAGACAAGGTTAATGTTTATAAACGTAATCTTGTGGAATGGAGTAATGTAATCGTTTGGTTTTAGCCAGGTTTCTGTCAGACACAGCACATCTAGGTTATAGTCTGTAATCATATCATTAACAAGTGCTTTTGAAGTAAGGGATAGAATATTCAGCAACCCAAGTTTTATAATTTGCTCATTTGTATTATATCCGTTTCTTATTTGTTGAACATCAGTTAAATTTTAACCCTTAGATGGGTTTAGAAGATTTTTGTATGTCCTAATTCGGAGAACAGACACAGCCTCTATATGATGATAGCTAGGTGAAAGAGGCTCTATGTGATGAGATGTATCTGACCTTGGTGACGTGAGACAGGTAGCAGACAGTCGGTTTAGCCAGTCTGTCTGCTTCCTGACCTGAACCCCAATTCATGTTTGAGCTCTAAGACCATGTGCCATATTACTAGAGAGAAGAGCAGCACCATCCAAGGAGGGATGAATACCATCTCTTTTCAACAGGTCAGGTCTGCCCCAGAAACTTTTCCAATTGTCTATGAATTCTATATTATTTTGCAGACACCACTTAGTAGATTGTCCTCACTCAATGGCTGGCTGGCTAAGTATCTCATCACTCCTTTGAACAGGAAGGGGGCCAGAGCAAATTACAGTGCCTGACATCATACTTGCGAGTTCACACACCTCTTTAACGTTAATTTTGGTGATCTCCGACTGGCGGAGTCGAACATCATTAGTGCCGATGTGAATAATAATCTTAGAAAATTTACAATTAGCATTAGCCAGCACTTTTAAATTTACTTTGTCAGGCGCTCTGGCTCTCCTTTAAGCTAAAAGAGTAACACTTGACAATGTTTGACGTAGGAGTAGCGTAATCTTTGATGCCTCTCGCGGTTCAAACAAACAGGGCTGGGCAACAAACTCAAGCTCCTCTGACATTTCTTTAAAAAAATCTTTTTAGTCTTCTAATGGTGTTTTTGTTTTGTTTTTGTTGCTTTTTCCGTTTGCACGTTCATTACGTTGGTTGTGTCATTACGTTGTGCATCAGGTCAAGGGTTACTCTTTCGCTGTAAATCGATGACCGTCTGCTGAAAGCTAGTTATTTTAGTCGCTAGTTTTAAATCAGCCGCGGCGCTACCATTGGGCCCCCCATTTTCTACTGTTTTTGTACCTTTCTTCATTCGGATGCATTTGCGATCCATTCCATTCTAAATAAACAACGCAGTTTACATAATTTGTCCTTGTTACATTATTCATTAAGATAATAATTAATAAATGCACGCACAATTATCAGTGAACTTGATAAATGTTGCAGATATGTTTTACTATGCACAAACAAATTCCTTTCAACTTATGTGTGCAAAATTCAAAAGTAAATGAATGTGCAGCAATTTGTACAAATAGAGAGTCTGTAGGCCTACTATATGTGTTGTAATATAATACATAATGTATAATGCATAAATTAACTGAAACTCAGTGATCAGCGATCTAAGCTCTAACAGATGGTAGCTCTTAGCTAAGCAAAGGAGCTTGTTTTCATTTCAATTCAGCAAGAAACACATCGGTATGCTTGCACCAGAACTCTTGTCTTCAGTAACTTATATTGTGCATTTATATTTTGAATTTGAATTATATAAATTATAGTGATCAATTTTTACTTTTGAGCCCTGGCGCTTGCCTCTGAGGAACTATTTGCACATCCTTGGCAGTTGGTTTGTAAAATATCTTCATTGTTTTGTCAGATATCTTGATTTCGTCTGAAGATATGCAGAGAAGTGCGTGTTGTTGTTGTTGCTGTTAATAAACTAAAAATAATAGGCCTATAATTTTATTAAACAATAAATGAAATGAAATTTTAATTGTAATTGTATTAAAGTGTTTTGTTTTTTTTGTTTTTTTTACCGATGCTTAATTACACATTAAATTCAGGTAGGCTACTGAGTCGCTGTTCTCAATGCCGCAGTAAAGCGCTGAAACGGAGATGAAGGGGAACCTGGGTTTTTTTTTTTTTTTGGCTTATTTTAACTGGCCCATTCAGTTATCTGGAGGCCCACCTACAATCAAAATCCTGGGCTGGCGCTGCTAGTGTTTTAAATACAGATATTTTTCTCACACAAACACATCACTTGTCTTCAGAAGACCTTTATTAACCCACTGGAGCCGCTTTGAGCACTTTTATGTGGATAGATACTTTTATGGACTTCAAAACCGAAACAGTCCATTCAGTGCCATTATAGCTTGGAAGAGCCAGGTCATTTTGTTTTTAATATAACTCCGATTGTATTTGTCTGAAAGAAGAATGTCATACACACCTAGGATGACTTGAGGGTGAGTAAATAATGGGCTAATTTTCATTTTTGGGTGAACTATCCCTTTAAAGGGATAGTTCACTTTGAAATTAAATTTTTGTATGTTTAAGCTTACCTCAAGGGCATCCAAGATGTAGGTGTCTTTGTTTCCGCAGATATCAAAAATATCAAATATCAAATAATATCAAAATTGAAACTACTGCAGAAACAAAGACACCTACATCTTGGATGCCCTTGAGGTAAGCTAAAACATACCAAAATTTAATTTCAAAGTGAACTATCCCTTTAAGGGCAATTAATTTTTTTTAGGCTTTTTTAGCCCCTATCCATCCACCTAATTTCTCTTGATGAGTACTTTAAGGCTGGAATACATTACACTACTTTTTAAATCTATTCAGATTTTAAAAGTCGAGTTGTGTATTCCAGCCTTTAGTTGTCCATGGTTGATTATTTTTTTACTTTGCTTATTTTTCAACAGGCATCCCGATGACACCAAGCAGAAGTTCAGATTGGGTTGCTAGTTTAGAAAAAAAAATCGTACCTATGGTATTCCTCTTTTGTTTTGTTTTTATTTTATTTTTTATATTCAGTAATCCTTACTGATAACTTCCCCGCCCTTTTTTTTGTTACATTATAGGTTTGCACTGAAGACTCGTGTGACTCTAAGTGCATCTTCAAATGAGTAAAATTTTAAACTATTTATTATGGAAAGGTATAATCCATTTTTTTTTTCCCATGGGGAAAATTGTGCAACTAACAAAACATTGTTTCAAGTGGACAACTAAGCCTGTGAAAGATCAGAGATTGTATTTGCCATGTTTATTGTCATTTTAAAACGCAGCATGAAGCTTGTCTGATTGCATTGTGTTTTGTTGATACCGTAGTTTATCCTTGATAATCTTTTTTTTTTTTTTTTTTTTACACAAGTGTTTGTGAATTTAATGATGGTTGTACAGAAAGTACAAGTATTTTGGACCTTAATTCTGCCCTCCCTTCACCCAGTTGTGGTGTTCACTTGGGGTACATGTGTGATGGGAGTTTTTTTTTTTTCTCTCTTTTTGTGAAATGGTTTGTATTAATTTTTCTTCGTGTTTGAATAATTTGTTGGAATAAAAACTGTTCATATAGATGGTTTTGCTGTAGTTTTGAATATTTTAGTGTGCACTAAAAGTTGCACCATGACACCTGAAAATGAATGCATGAGACAAACGAGGTTCTATTTCGAGGGGGCGCAATGCGGCTCAAAAAGCCTTCGAGTAGTATTCAGATGCCATGAGCATTTTTTTTTTCTTTGTCTAAAACATTTGTACATAACGCATAATCGTTTAAATGCATCAATTTGGGCGAAATATCTGACAGAAATCCGCCCAAGAAATCACTATGGAATGATTAGATACCCAATTATCACAAATGGCTCTGATTGGTCAATTACCTGTGCAAAAAAAAAAAGACTATCACATGTATGACATGCAGCTTAACTTATTCTGAACAGTAATTTAAAGACAGTGAAATCTTGATTGACATCTCATTACAATTATACAGTGGATAGTTTTAAAATAGAATTTAAATGTTTGTTTATACAGTTCTTTCTAGAGGAAAAAGCTGCGGTCATGTTGCTGTGGTGACAAGTTGCAAGTCTTTGATGTACATGTGCAAACAGCAACAAGAGCATGTAATCCAAATTGCAGTTTCATTATTTCTAAGTTTTTAATGTACCGGGGAAAAAAAAAAAGACAGTTACTGAGGCAGCAGCTGCTAGTGATTATGATCTAGTGGAAGAAATTGTGAAACATTCATGTGACCCTAATCAGAAAGACTTGGACTGGAACAAGGAGACGCCGCTGCACTTGGCACTGTCCACAGGCAGGTTATAAAAAAAGTGCCATTCTAAATGTTAATTGCTTTTTTTGCTAAATGTTTAAAGGAGTGATCATTATCATAACTTAAACTTAGTAATGCTAGTGTAGACTAGTAGTGTGTCCTGTGAAGGTCATGAAAATGAATGTTGAATCGAGGTGAAGTGTGACCTCTGGACTTGATGTCTTGAGATTCACCCAGTTGTGTGATGCTAAGCTCTGATCTTGTCTAAGGCCAAACAGAAGTGGTTTGGATTGGATACTGATTGAAAATGGAGCAAGGGCTTGTTTGAGGACGGATAATGGATGGATGGCTGGCTGCACACTTTGCAGCGGAGTCTGGAAGACTAGCCGTATACGACTCCCACATCTCCCTTTAGACGAGGAGGACCCTGGGGATAAACCTGTCAGGATTGCTCAAATCTATGGACATGAAGAATGCGTTCATTTTCTTAAAGTATGATGATTTTTGCATTTAGTAGCTTTGTTACCCCTCAAATTGGCCATTACACTTTTGACATCCAGTTATGTGTTTGACTTTATGATATAATTTAATTAATAGTATGATATTTAATAGAGTTTTGTTCAGAGGTATTTAAAAGCAAGATATCTCTAAGCAGAAGTGTGGGTAGCACTTTATTTTACAGTCCTATACGATTATACTTACAGTAATTATTACAGAAATGGGTAATAACTAGGTACTAACCCTGTACCTTACCTTAAACCATGTAGTTATCTAATATAACCCAGTATTTTTAACTATATTTCTTAACTATATTTGTCATATAATCAGTCCTCCTTGGATTGACTCTTAGAATTAGAGGTCAAATAAAGTTTGTACTCACTTTATATTATTTTTCTGGTATATTCTGTACTATGTTCTGTTGATGTGTGGACTAGATTTGTGATGTTAGGCATTTAATAACGTGGTGTTCCCTGTATTTTCAGGGCAGAGATTGAGAACAGAAACCTTTGGCAAATGGCAACATTACATGGACTGCCCTTAGATGATACTGATGAAGAATGGGAACAGAAGCAAAAAGAAACCAGACTGCAAGGAAAAAACAATTAAAAAGTAGGTTTTATTATGCCATGAGAGCAAAAATACAAACGAATATGCTTTATTTGCTGTGCATCTAAATGAAATATAAAGGACAGTAAAATTGCATGCTAAAATTTACATTCATTTACGACTGTCACCAGTTTTATATTTATACCAAGTAGTCGATGTAGAAACAAAAGCATTAATACACTTCCATGAATATACATAAAATTAAATATGCCATTTTTAGAAAGAAAAATTAGCCACTCACCAACAGAAATCTAAATGCATTCATAACACAGTAAACTAACATAACTACATCGATATATATTATCCTCTGAAGTACAATATCATAAATTTACAGTGTTTTAGAAAACAATGAACTCTTTATAACTATTTTAATCTGCATTGAATGTGACAATTTAATCCATGAAAAGTTTCCTCGTATTCCATGTTTTCTCTTTCGGTACTTCTAGAATGCACCGACTAAACCATTCACATGCTGATTTGGGATAAAAAACAACATTAGAACAAAATATGTAGACACGAAATAAAAATATTCTCAGCAACACAAATGCAACTTACCTTAAATCTCTTCAATCTTTATTTATTTTTAATCGAATATGTTGCTTTTGTCGAGCTTTCACTTTTAGAATGTGCTGATGGCTAATGTAAGAAAATGTGAGAATATTAGCACGGTGTTTACTATATGTATATTAAATAATATAATATAATATTTGTGTTTGTGATGCAGTTTGCATCTGTAAAAGTGTATATTTCCTTTGCACGCACTAACCTTGGAACCTCCGAAACGCTTCCGAAGTGCATCACGAACCTTTGGAGAAAATCAAATATGCACATTTTGAGCATCACTGTAAAGGTTTCATAGACTGAAATCTTGTGCTAGCAAATTTGTTCAGTAATGGTCCAGTAAGCAAAATTAAAGTGGTTAAAATGTTATATTTTCATCCTTAATTCCTAAAAACAATCATATTGAGGGCACGTAGTGGGCATAGTTACCTTTTTCTCTCCAAAGCAGTTTGTCAGCAGTATGAAAAAGCCCTGTAATGAAATACAATAAGATATTTTAAAGGACATGCATGAATGCAGTATGAGTACATAAGTAGATAGTGTTTGATGCTTGACCCTCACCTGTAGTGAATTAAGTACTGTAAATGTGTAGTTCACGATTTGGGCCCAAGGTTTCTTTGTAAGGTCAAGATACATTATAAAAAATCCAATGATCCAAGTTATTCCGAGGATAGGGCTTAGGAAGACTATTGTCTTAATCATACTCTTGGCAACATCCTTTTCGTCCCGTGCCTTTGCCTCTGACACAGTAGGGGTTACTATCTTCATGATCACCACAACCAAGGTGAACAAGTTTATAAACACAATAGTTCCGACAGGAAGGATAAAAGCATAGATGGAGCCCTTCAACATACCCTCATAAACGAGCCAGCAAGTCTTTTCGGAATAGTATCGACCCTCTTTACCATTTTCAAATGTAATGTAGGTTGTTGCCACACATAATATTGGGCATACGTAACCAAGAGTGATAGACAATCCCCAAAAAACCCTTTTCCGCAGATGGTCAAAGACAAATATTATTTGGTGAAGAATCACAAAACTCAAGCACAGCATCCAGAAGAAGACGGCTAGGAAAAAAAAGTGTTTGACTAATGTGATAATGTTGCACCATTGGGGGATCTTCTTAGGTTCAGCTGATGCTAAAAATCCACAGTGTGCAAACAGCAAGCATAAACAGATGTTGAATATGGCTACATGCCGAAAATTGGAGATGTCTGATTTTACAACTGTATCCCATATCAAAATCTCAATGATTAAACACAGAACAAGTGAAACGATTGATATTCCTAAGCCAACGTAGGTCAGTGTATCCATGTAGGGAAGGGTCACTTCATTTTTGGACATCAGTATGGTGAACGCAGAGTTGTGGTCACATGTGCATAACTCTGGACGGTCCGCACCACCCCATTCACACCCTTTTTTAGACCACTCAGTCTTATTTTCATCCCAGAAAACACAATACATTTCATGATTTGGCAGTCTTGTTTTAGAATAATCGAACCTCAGAAAAACTTTAGTCGCACTGGTATTATTTACAGTGGTAACTGACAAGATGGTGGTCTCTGAGGTGGTGTTTTCTTGCAACTTGGGTTGTGGTAAAATTTCATGAAGGTTCCGGAATCCTACGACAATAACCCCACCGTCTGTTGTGACGCTGGCATTGAAGGAGTTGCAAGGGCCATTACAGTGCTGCAGTTCAACGTTTCCATACTTCTGAGCAGCATTCGAGGACAGATTTGTGTTGTTCACTATTTCCTCAATAGTCTTTAGATATGTTACAGATAAATTTGTGTTGTCGTTTTGAGGGTTTTTCCAGGCTCCTGTATCGTTCAGAACATTGCTTGCAGAGCTGACAAAGTCCTGCAATGTAAAAACAAGAAAGTGAAATGCGATTAGACTTTGAACAGAGGAATTTGATTAATTGTCATTTTGAATGAACGATGAATTGAAGTGAAAGGGACTTTACATGCTACAAGATAAAAAAAAAAATACTGTAATCATACAAATGAAAGTGATAGACATCAGTTTTGTCTAAACATTTCCAGGGTTGACCGCCATGGTGAAAAAAGTATCTAAACATTTTGACCAGTAGATCACACAATGGCAAAAACAAAAAACAAACAAAAAAGTTTCATTTTGGTGGCATTGGCCAAGTTTTGAAGCATGAAGTAAATGTTTTTGGGTGAGTTTAATACATTTAGCATACATGCAATAGAGTCCCATAAAACAATTGTGATAATTGCACAAATGTTAAGACTGTAAATTATTTGAGATGTTTGCCAATTTGAAAAGTTCTATGACATTTTTCACATGGGTTGTTACTCCAATTTATTGTAATAGATCAGAAAAAATAACCCTGTTCCTGAACTGGAAATGTTTAGATGTGGGTCAATTTAGGGTTGGGTACAGAACTCTGTACTTTAAAAGACACCGACCGAATTGGGTCGGTACTACGGAGTACTGATTCACATTAAATCAATCGGTGCCAAAATTTGGTACATGAGAACGCATCTGGACGTGAGAGTAAGACATTTAAATACGAATCTTGCATGTTCTGCATGTCTCTGTGTGAATGAATGGCACAGACGCGCGGTTTCATTTACCACACACACTAAAGCACGCGTGCCGCTCGCAGTGTTTTTCAATCACTGGCATGAATGCATGAACTTCATCTCCAGAGCTGTTTTGAGAGACTCTGAAGTACATCAGCATTTACTAGGGCTGGGTAAAAAAATATCGATTCTTAAATCCCAAGAATCGATTATGCTAGTCATCCGGTTTTCAGTTGATGAATGAATGGAACATTGTAGCGCGCATCCCATCCAATAAATTGCAATAATCTTTGTGCTTTGTTACTAATGATATGAAACAAAGTCTCAGATTTCAAATTACGTCCATTTTCTTACTAAATTCAAAAACATAAATACCGTTTGCAGCTCAAGAGAAGCAGCAGCACATGATCTTCTCTTCCACCTTAATAATACCAGTTATAGCATGAAATAAACAGTACATTTTTACCTTCAATATTATAGTAGGCTAATGAAGCCTATAGGCTACAACTGACTCCCATAGTTTACAGCATTAGTTAAGAGATTTGTTTTCCTTGAGAAAATTTGCCATGTATTGTACCTGATATCCAAAATAATCAGTATTGAATCGAATCGAAATATATATATATATATATATATATATATATATATATATATATATATATATATATATATATATATATATATATATATATATATATATATATATATATATATATAGACACACACACACACACACACACACACACACACACACACACACACACACACACACGTATGTGTGTGTATGGGTTTTTTATGAATATACAAACATCACAAACAATGGCAGACAGCAACCAAGGCAGCTCTGGCATAGTGTCAATAACACGTCTATAAATTACTTTTAATTTACAGTTATTGAGGTAAACATGCCTTAAGTACCGAAAAAAGGTACTTGTGGGTACCGTTTAAAATGTGAACGGGACCCAACCCTAGGTTAAATATTACTAAAGGTTTAAAGAAGAATAAAAAATTAATAAGAGGTTTAGAAAATCTAGAGAGAAAACATACTTACAGGTAGGACAGTATCATTCCATTGATTTGACTGGCGTATAGATATATTATTCATGACTCCTAAAATATTTACAGATACATTAATATTTGCATATGCGTTGAATGTTTTCCTGGTGGTCGATTCCTTTATGCGTGTGAAAATGTCTATGGCATTGTCCTTAATGAAGCCAATACCTTTATTTAAATCCTGTTATGAAGGTAAAAAAAAATAAGAAATCAAGTGTTTAGTACTAAGAAAATCTGGCCAGCAATGAGGAATGGGTAAATGAATATAAAAGAGTGATACCTGTACATCCTTTTCAATGCCATTCAGGTCACCATTCACACAAGAAGAGATTTCCTTTCCCCAGACTTTGCCATTGCATGCTCTCGTTTTCAAACCAACAGCATTGTTGTCACAATACTTGCTGGCACTGTAATTGCTTTTTGTGTTGGGCCAGCCATTCTCTTCTGCACAGTATGTTGATGTGGCTGTATTAAGGAATGAAAATTGACAGATTTGTTTTTCTTGTCATTTTTGTTTTCACAATTATAAATCAGAAAACATTCACTAGGTTTTAGTAAGTATAATATGCATCTGTTTGGAAGAAGCAAAATAATTCAGCTGTTCACCCACATCCAATAGCATTAGTTCACTCAAAAATGAAATGTGTGTCCCCATTTAATCACCACAATGCTGTTATAAACCTGAATGACTTTCTCCAGAGGACGTTTTTTGAATAATATCCTAGCCACTCTTTTCCATATAAGTGAAAGTGAAATTTTAAAATGACAAAAAAGCACCACAACAGTAATTCCAAGTCATACAATAGCTTTATGTAATGAACAGTCTGAACGTCATTCATCTTCCACCAAAGCTCTCAAATGTTGTTTCTGTAGTCAGTACTTTAACAGTGACAGTGATCAAGATTATCAGTGAATAATGACTTAAGTGTTGTCGTATGGATTCGGAAGATATATTTTTGTAGTTTTTCGACATTTTGGAGCTTGAAACACCTATTGTATGGAAAAGAGCGCCCTGAGTGTCCTTCACAATTGTCCAAAGACGAAAAAAAAAGTCATACAGGTATGAAAGCCCATTTCCACCACATACGAAAAACAAGATCATAGTTTGGTAAGTGATAATTATAATATAAAAAGTCAAAATGATGAGATACTAATTCATGAGATAAAAGATTGATGATATTACATATACAAAGTCAATATTTTCAACTTTTTCCTCATACTTTAATTATGACTTAGTATCTCATAATTTCCTAATTTAATAGTTATATATATATATATATATATATATATATATATATATATATATATATATATATATATATATATATATATATATATATATATATATATATATATATGTGTATATATATATATATATGTGTGTGTGTGTATATGATTTATATCATTATATTTATGATGAATATTAGAATGATTTCTAAAGGATCATGTGACACTGAAGACTGGAGTAATGATCCTGAAAATTCAGCTTTGCATCACAGAAATAAATGATAATTTAAAGTATAATAAATTGAAAACCAATCATTTTAAATTGTAATAATATATCACAATATTACATTTATTTTTTTTCTGTATTTTTGATCAAATAAATGCAGGCTTGATGAGCAGAAGAAACTTCTTTCAAAAACATTACAAATAGTAATGTTTACAAACTTTTGACCTGTACTAAATATATATATAATATAATATATATATATATATATATATATATATATATATATATATATATATATATATATATATATATATATATATATATATATATATATATATATATATATATATATATATAAATAAATATAAATTCATAAGGTGAAGTGGTTCATTTCTGAACCATTAGCACCATTTTTTATTCTAAAAAAAGGTTTTTCCCCCAAGAGTTGTCCCAAACATGTCTACTTCCACCCACCACTGGTCAGACTAACTTACTTGACTTGTCCCCAAACTCACACTATTAACTGAATCAATGTTGCTGTATTGTACTAGTCGATTAAAAAAAAATCAAAAAAAATCACACACTTCACTTTTGAATTATTGTCTGCAACTTTAAAAGATATAGAATTAAGAAAATAGTTAAACACCAACACTTACGTTGAATGATAGGGATCTGAACATTCGCCGTTCTGTTTCTTTTTGATCTAGATCTATTGTTTGTGAATGTACAGTTAACATAAACTGTCTCCTCCATATTTCTACAAACTATAGTCGCCTCTGCTTGGTAAGTATTCTGGATTCCTAAAGAATGCAGTGATATGAAAATTGTTTATCATCAAGTGTGTAAAAAACATAGATATTTTATCTTTTCATCACATTGTTTATGCTGGTTGTGTTTACACTGAGAGAGCAAAAATGGTAATGAGATATGCTTACCTGGATCTTTTTGTGTCAAATCAGGAAGAGCAGTGTTCCATGTAACATTGTAATTTTCGTTGTCGTCAGAAATCCTACACTCAATTACAATTGTAACCGTTATTGTTTTAGCATTACTACAGTCAGGAAATTGGGGGTTGCTCATGGCCTGAATTTCTGGCAAAAGTGCTATGTCCAACTTTTTACTTGCTGTGTGTTTTATGGACCCAATTGTGTACACGCATGTAAGTGTTCCTATAGGTAGATAGATAGACAGACAGACTTTAATGGTCAGGATTTACATTTCTCAGACAAATCAACATAGAAATAAATGATTCTGCATATTACCCCCATAACTGGATAAAGATTTTAACACTAGAATGTTTCCATCCAAAGTTGCGAATTTAACAAAAATTGGAATATAGCATTAAACATTTGCTAATAAAGTGCCGTTTACATCCAAAATTTGCCTTCCTGGGAAACTGGTGCAAAATATCTGTAATAAAAATGGAAGTTTGCCTGAAAAAATGTTGTTTTCTGTCATGATTTGAGCGTTTGGAAACAATGTATGAGACAGTTGTTGTCAGATTTCACTGTTGATTTCAAATATAAAATTGAATCGTAAGCTTGGCGAACAGTTTTGGAGAATTTGATGTTTCCCCATTCAAAGAGATTTCCCCATTCACTTGCATGCCCGAGAGGTGTTTCAAAGATGGCCGCCGAGTGAAATGACTTGTAAAGGGACTTTGGTTATATTCAACTGTCTGAAAACAAAACCGGGTTCACACCCTATCTAAATATTTTACCTTGGTCCATTTCTGTACATAATAAAGAGTATAAATTATAAAATCGCATCTTAGTAATACATAATATATATATATTATTATTATTATTATTATTTTACATTTGTATCATTAGATATTTTAGTAAGTTAAAACCCAATACTTAGATTTAAAAGTTTAATCGGCAATTTATTTAAAAAACAAAATCTCTAGTCACCAGCGCGCAATGAATTCTGGGGTAGGCAAGGCCACAAAGGATCCATCTGTTGTATCCCTCATTGCCCGCTAAGCTAAGGACGCATTTGAAGAAGGATGCAGCCTCTGAATTGAGACGCAGATAATGTGTTTGTGTTTCCAGTTTATTCGCATGTCTTCTTATTGGACAATAAAATTATCCACCTCAATTGAGCACATCCATTTTTTTTTATGTGCTTTTGTAGAATTTATGTGCATAGTGTTTCCATCCAGCGTTTTTTTTTTTTATGCGATAACCCAAAATTCATATAAAAATAGGAAGATGTAAGCATAGCTACTGAAACAAGACATCACTTTTACACTGAAATTAGCCAACTCAGATTGAATTATCTAAATATTTTAGCATTAAGCATCTTAATTATGTGTGCAGAAACATACCTTTCCAGCTTCCTGAAATGTCCGTTAGATTAAGAATGTCCTTTGTCGGGGTGGAGGTGGTGTCGTTTTTCAGGTCGGCCTCCTTTCCTGACGTGATCTCTGTTGTTTTATTCTGGACATTTGTCAAGTACCACTGTACCTCTCCGAGTTCTTCTGGTGGAGTACAAGTTATATTTTGAGAGGAGCCTATATCAATCGGTTGGTCCGGAGGTACGAAAATAGTGACGAGGCCTTTGGAGAAAATAACAAGATGTGACTGTAACAAACTCTTCTTTATCGCTTAATGGTGTGTAAAAAGTTAGAGAGAGTTCACAATAAATAAATAGGTTACCTGTTGTTGTCAGCTCAGAATTATCCAGTGGCTTGATTACTTTCACAAGATCTGTAGAGTTGACTGAACCAAGTAACTGCACCGTAAAATCTACAATCACACTGCCATACCTTTAAATAAATGGGAAACGTAACTACATTTTCTGTCTTTTAGCTATTTCTAATGTTTTATGTGTGTAGAAAGAGCAAGAAACAGTAGCTGCCAGAGGTGCTTGTTATCATGATTACCTGTAACCGTTGATAATCAGAGAATCAAAATATTTCAATGTGCTGAAATGTGTTTTTAACTAAAAGAAATGAAAACATGCAGGTAAGGTATATGTACAAACAGTTTAAGTATTTCTATTGATGAAATTAAATCAAACTAAAAAAAAAAAACTACATTATGTTTTTAGTCTTTGCAGGATGACAGTTTGTTGCCTGTATATTTTACAGTTCATACTTTATGGACTACTTAAAGCTGATTTGAACCTTGAAACGCAGGCCTACCACCATAATACATGCAGGCAAAAGGGAATGATGACTTAAAGTTAATCATATTTTTCATTTCCATAAACAATGGCTAGAAGACACATAGACTTAACACAATAATGATGTAATAAACATTAACTAAACAATATAAAATGTAAAACATAAAATACCATAATGAAAAAAATCTGGTGAAAGTATGTTAGAAGCATAATCTTTAATATAATGTCATGTATGGACTTAAATCTGTGTGCCATATTTTCTTTTCATCTTGCTTGTTAAAATTATTACAAAACATACAAACACATTTTCTTAAGTGTTGGGTGGATTTTCAGCAGTACATACCATAATAATTACGTCATTTTCCGTTCTCTTGTATTCAGAATTTTGTTTTTTGCTTGAATCAAGTAATATCTTGTAAGTATCATTCAGTGTAGTAGTTCCATTGATGCTTACTGGACAAAAAAAATAATTACAGCATTCAATAAACATTTAAGAAATCATTAAGAAATCCTGTGCCCATATCAAACAATACTCTACCTCTTTTTTCAGACAGACAGACAGCAGTGTCATTAACTTTTATCATGCAGGCCTCGCCTTTGCAGCAGGCATACGTTTTGCATATGTCCTCACTCCATGTGTATTGTGGCATACATGAACAAGCCTTCTGCATCTCATTCAGTGTGCAATCTGCAAACAAGCACATTTGATTTTTTTTTTCTTCCGTAATGTCACCAATTGATTGATCAGAAATGCAACAATTGTCCATAAAATTTATTTTTGTTAAATCAATTTTTGGATCATTCCCCTTATGCATAACATTTTCATGTACCCATAATATATTGAATTAAACCCTAATTTAAAAAGACCATTTCATAAATCATATTAGTTTTCTTTTTTCAATATCAATTTAAGTGAACATTGGGGTGAAGTTGGTAAACGAACTATCAATTTATAGGTTTTTCCTAACTATAGAAATCATTTTCCATCATTATAGACTATTGGACATCATCCTCCAGGAACTGACATCATTTTTTATTTTTTTTCATCTACAACCATTCCGTCTTGTTTGATCAATACATAAATCAGTTTGATAATTTCAACATTTCAAAGATGCTTAAAAATATGAGTTTTAACGTCATCAATGCAAGCCAACTAATAAGTTATCATTATTAATGTTGATGTTTCTGAACTTGATCAGAGCATAATGCTGAAAGTCTTATTCATTTTTACAGAAATACATCCTTAAAATTACAGCAGTATTTACATTTTTACAATTAAATGCTACCGCACAACAGGAAAGACCCTTTTTAAATGTTCTTTTTTTATCGGCACTCTTAAGGAAAACATTGAACAGCCCAATGTACTTTTTCTTAGTGGTGGTGTTGTGTAATTTCAAGCATTCTATGTTTGTTTACCTGTTGTCCAGGTGAGTTCTGTTACAATCGCATTGTTCACATTTATTCGTGTAAGCGTTCCCAGATGCTCAGTTACATTGGGATTCACTGATTTCTCAAATTCAAGCTCAAGCAAGTACACCTTTGTGGAATTATCTGGAATGAAGCATTGTGACAGTATTCAGTTTGACGATGATAAAAAAACAAAAAAACGATTATGTATTCAATAGATTATTATTGATGAGCAGAAAAAAAATCTATATATTACCTGCCACAGCAACCTATCAATCAAAAATGTGTAAAAGAGTTAATACTTATAAATTGTTTGTATAACTAAAGAACTTTGAAAAAAAAAAAAAAAAATATATATATATATATATATATATATATCAACCCACCTTAAAAATCAATGCCAGAAAAATGAGAATGAAGCCTTTAGACAATTTCATTTTTGTGCCATCAATTTCTGGTGAATGGAACAGAGCGCAGTCATGAACGTATCAGTGACGTCAATCAGGCAACACATTTACATTTATTCATTTATCACACACATTTATCCAAAGCGACTTGCAAATGAGGAATACAACAAGAGATTCATCTTAAGGAGGCAATAGCGCGAGAAGTGCTAAATGAAAGTTTCAAACATCATTCAGAATAGAACAAACTGGAACAGCGAGGGTTTCAAGAAGTGAAAGCAAAGTTGACTTTTTTAAATAATAAATTGACGACAACAATATGCATTCAGATACACTACCAATCAAAAGTTTGGAATTTGTTTGTTAAAAAAGTCTCTTCTGCCCACCAAGGCTACATTTATTTGATCAAAGATACAGTAAAAACAGTAATATTATGAAAAATATTAATACAATTTAAAAGAACTGTTTTCTATTTGAATATATTCTCAAATGTAATTTATTTCTAGTTGAAATTTCAGCATCATGACTCCAGTCTTCTGTGTCACATGATCCTTCGGAAATCATTATAATATGCTGATTTTCTGCTCAAGAAATATTTATTAATATTATCAATGTTGAAAACAGCTGCTTCATATTTTTGTGAAAACTACTGTATGATAGATTTTCATGATACTATGAAACTATAATTATCATCATTGACTATGATAATAATATTTATGGCCAAAAGTTAAATTTGGGGTTAAATAAGATAAAAAATAAATATTAATTATTTTATTCAGCAACAACGCAAAATATTCCATTTCAAATAAATATAACTTTCAATCGAAATGGAAAAACTTTCTATCAACTTTCTTTAACTTTTCCGACAAAGAATCCTGAAAACATTTATCATGTTTTCCACAACATTTTCAACATAATAACAAGAAACGTTATTCATAACTGAGCAGCAAATCATCATATTAGAATGATTAGTTGACAGTGAAGACTGGAGTAATGATGTTCAGCTTTGTCATCACAGAAATCAATTACATTTTAAATACATTCAAATAGAAAACAGTTATTTTATACTGTAATAATATTTCACAATATTACTGTTTTTACTGTATTTTGGATCAAATAAATGTGAGCATAAGAGACTTATTTCAAAAACATTAAATGTGTCCTGATACATGGAGCTGAAATGAAGAAAACTGGCTAGAAACCTTTAAGCGTTTTGACGTACCTCTTTTGCTTGTAAATCCTGACAGCATTATTAACCTCTGGATTCAGCCCGTAATTTAATCGCACTTCATTAAAAAAAGTTACGAGTGTCCATACAGACAGACTGAGAGGAAGGAATGATATCCCAGTCAACGGATTTTCCCAATAACCATCCTGATTTGCATTATTCAGGTCACATGACTCAAAAGCATCAGAGACTTGATTCAAATTATTCTCCACCATAAAAAATGCCTCCTCTCGATTAAAAATACAGCCTACTGTGTGATGCACTGTAAAAAATTATTGCTGGTTTAACTTAAGCAAGTTATCTGCTTGCCTTAAAATTAAGTTCATTGAATCTAAAAATGAGTTAATACAAAGCAAGAGATTTGGTTTAATCAACAAAAACTAAAAATATGATGAGTTATTTGAGAAACATTAGTGAATCCAAGTTGATCTGACAGAAGAAAAAAGTTGTGATAACAAATCGTGAAAATAATTTCTCGGGCCGTTCACACAGGACGTGTTTTTCCATTCCACTGCGCTACTTTTCTGTTATTTTTCAATGTAAATGCACTCTAGATCAGTGTTTTCCAGCCCTGTTCCTGGAGGCACTCCAACACTGCACATTTTGGATGTCTCCCACATCTGACTCATATATATCTGGTCTTGGAGTGTGTACTAACTGGTGAGTTGAATCAAGTGTGTTTGATGAGAAAGAATTTGAAAACGTGTAGTTTTGGCCAAACCACTGGAAGTCAAGCCTGCAACCTTTAGCCAAAAAAAGCTAAAGCTGTGACTTTGTCGATACGCAGGGAAGGAGACAAGAGGTCTTTTCTTTTTTAAATGGATATCAATGGAGGAGAGGCTTCACTATGCTGAATAAACAACTTTTGTATGGAAATAGTTTATTTAATGAATTAACAGCCTGTTCACTGATCTAATGTTTTACAATAAACAATACTTTTGTTGGGAACTATATGTAGATTTTCCCTTGATAAAAATGATATTTTTTTAAGATAAGGCAGAGTAGGGAATGTGCGACTCATTCATGGCATTAAATATTGAGTGATATTGTATATTGTCTTAAGAAAATAAACAATATCGATGTTTTCTTTGGCTTTCAGGTTTTACCAAGTATAATAAGACTTGAATGACTATGACTGTCAAGGTCTATGATGCTGATATAATGCATTTTAATGAAAAAAAATTAGATTATTTATTAATTATAAATATTGTATTATATTGTTGTTTAATGAAAAAAGTAAACAAAATAACGATGTGTTCTCTCTATGGCTTCCAGGTTTCAACAAATTGTAATGATTTATGACTGCAGTGTATGCCTAACGAAAACGCTTTTTGATGAATGAAGGTAAACAAAATAAAACGATTTAAAAAAATAAATGTATTCTTTCTATGGCTTCCAGATTTCAACAATTAAATTACAATTACATTTTAGTGACTAGTACCACTGCTATGTATGCCCAATAAAGCAGTTATTTAATGAACAGATTCAAATCTAATCTTGAATAAGGTTTTAAGATTAGTGGGCAGTGCATAAATGCGCACAGTAGTGAGAAATATGTGCTTTTTTTTTTTTTTTTTTCGCTCAGTAAAGCATATTCCACAAACACTGCAGTACTGTACGTTTATTAGCGATATAACAACCAAATATAGAACATTATTCACAAGACGAACACGCCAATAGACAAGAAACTGTAAAACTGTATGCTGGCCACTGATGTCACATCCATTGTATGATAGGCTGATCCAAGTTGGTCGTTACGCTTTCTCCAATGGTAAGAGCCATTCATCTCCCCATAAGAAGACAATCTCTGGTGATATTGGTGTGCCTCCAGGAACAGGGTTGGGAAACACTGCTCTAGATGGATGTCTTTAACCATTGCGCTGGCATCTTTTGCATCGTCTCGAGCATAGTTCGAATTACAGGGGTTACATAGTTCGAATTACCCCTATAGTACCCCAAAGGGACAGAAATATCAGTTTTGGGGGGGTCAGATAATTTTTCTGATATTGTGAAAAAATATAATTACAGTTACAATACAAGTCAACTCCTATTTTCACTGTAGGAACATTTTAATGTAAAGCGATTTCAGACACCCCTATTGTGGACCGTACCATTTTTAACCACCATGGCTAGAAGCAACGGAGATAGAGAACGACTTCAACTTCTCAAGCAAGTGTCAATGTTGAATGACAAAATGCTAGTTTCATAAAGTATCATTCTTTTCAACATTCCTTATTGTATATTCAAAAATATTTAAAATAATTAATAATTAATTTAATACAGTTATTTTTCAATGTAAATTATTTAATTTTATTGGTAACAGCCTAGTGTCTATTTATTTTAATTGAATATATTTATCAAATTTAAGAATTTGAAATGAAAGATGGAGCATACATTTAATAAAATTAGGGGAAAATGCCCTTTATAAAGGTACAAAAAATTATTCTGAGTGTTTTCAAACAGTGATGTAATGAAACATTGACAATTTAAGTTTGAAGGGAGTAAAGCCTCTGTTTAGGCTATTAAGGAAATGTAATTTTGCCAAAAGAAGAACTTTTATTTTAAATAAATGTTAATTTTAAAGCAGCCTACTTCAGTGTGATATGTTACCATATTATCATGCTTAACACTAAGAATTTGAATAATTGTAATGTGATGATCAGATGCAGATATCTAAATCAAAGAATATGGGCGGTTTGCGGGTGGATTATTTATTTTTAATAGTGGATTCGGGTGACTCAAAGTGCACCAGATTAATGAATTTATCTTTAAAATGTACAAAATTTTCTTCCGGGGGGGGGGGCATGCCCCTGGACCCCCCTAGAGATACCAAGCTCCACCAACAAAAAAATGTGGGAAACACATTAGGCTATATGATGATCTACAAAAAAATACACATTTAATTATCTTATTATTAAAATACATTATTATGATTTTACCAGCTCCGCCTCATTTTGAGCCAGGAAAGCCCTGAAATAGGCAACAGGCTTCTTGTAAAGGTATTACTTTTACTAGTAATTAGAATGGTATTTCAGTGCACTTAACTTCTAACTTTTGGGATTGATCAAAACAGTTCTCTTTTGGATATATAATAACAATGAGATATTCTGTAGCCTACTGATTATCAGTTTGTCGCATGTTTAGACCTTGTATATGTGTTGCACAACACATGTTGCACTTGGCGATCACGGTGGGGATTGATATGGTAGTGGACCATGATGGTCATAGAAGAAGTGAAGGAGCAGTACCCCCCAATTATGGTGGGGTAATTCGCACTCTGGTCTCGAGCAAAACACAGCATACGCGACGCTCAAGTTAATGTGTGAACCGCTTGTAATGAATCTTAAAAAACTAAACTTTCCTGACTTCCTAGGTTGTCTAAGAAAGCCTGTAGACTGATTTTAATGTGAAGGACTCGAGCCGGTGTTGTGCCTGACCTGAACTCCCCATCAAATTATTACACCCACTTCAGTTTTTGAAGCTGCTACTTGATTGCCAAATCCTAACCCCAGTTACCCAACCCCGCCACAACACCTGTTTCGGATAGAACTATTTCTTGCTCACACGCAATTGCAAGAACCAATCAACCACAGAAAGTGTTCGCTTACTGCTGAACAGGCTGCGTTTCTTTAAACCATAATAAGAAACCACTTCCATCTTTGCAATCAGCTTATTCACATGTTGCTTTTGGTAAACTCAGCCCAGAACAATGCTTATCAGAGGACAAACAAACATATGTATTCATTAGTTTGTGTTATTTCACAATAAACAAATTAAAACTGTACATAGTTTGTGCAATTCAATTTATTTAAAGGCACACTATGTACGATTTTTGGATCAAAATATCTAAAAACCACTAGAAAATGTTATATATTTTGTTGATTTGTACACTAACATTATCCCAAATGTATCTAAGAAAGTTTAAATAAGCAGTTTTAACCAGGACACGGACCGTGTCATACCCGCGTTACCCTCGATTTCTGGTTTTATTTTGTAGAAACCATGGAAACACCAAAGAAGCTTATATATATTATGTGTTTTATTAGAAGGGTGAGCAACTGTTTGGATACATTCATTGAGAGAAAATGAATATGATTTCTGCATGAGTCCCGTCGTATTCTCCACCGGCTTTAGAGGTGAAGACAACAACTCCCATGATTCCACGAAATCAAGCGTCATCCAGCTACACCTTTGTTTTGAATAAACGACCTCTAGTGGCGAAAAATTACATAGTGTGCCTTTAAATTGAACGTTAGTTGGATGGATCACAGGGTGCAACAACCTGTCACTGGCAGACCACTATCGTAAACATATTTTAACCATGTGTAAACAAATAATAATTTGCAATTAAGGCATATTAAATGTTAAAATGCCTTTCAGATATAATATTCAGTGGGTATCATTACCCATTTTATTCTTAGTAATAATTGAAGTTCAGTTTAGAGTTATCGTTATCGATAACAACGATATTGGACTTTGAAAGTATTGTATCCTAAACAAAATTAGTGGTATTGTCCATTCCTATAGTGCACGAGTGTGAGCCCGAGCTGTAGGCTAAGAGGGTGTTCACACTCGTAGTTCGGTTCTCTTGGTTCTTTTTGTCCAGACCAAAAAGTAAACACTTAACATTCACACAGTAATTTTTAACACTGAACCTAAAGATACAAAACAAAACAAAAACCCTGCTTTCATGGTGTATATTTTACGACGGAATTTGTCGAACATCATATGTACTCGTATAGCCCAGGACACAGCAGTGTTTTGGATGTTCAACAAGTTCTGTCGCAAAATATACGTCATAAAAGCCACTTTTTATTTTCTATCTTTAGGTTCAGAGTTAAAAATGACAATGTAAATGCTAAGCGAACCAGGACTAAATGTATTATTTTCTTTTTTGGTTAGGACCAAAAGAACCGAACTACAAGTGTGAAAGTTATTCAACTACAAGTTATTCAAATGAACCGCACTAACATTGCAATCGCACCAGAGTTCGTTTTAACCAAGTGTGAACAAGTTGCTTGCTGCAGTTTATTTAACGGCTCAAGGGTTTCTGAATTCTACGAATAGCCCTTTTAAAACAAGTTCAACTTTTAAAAAAAAAACACGTGTCTAGATCTTGCGCTTTTTTCATTCTACTGACCTGCGTCTTACGTTTTTAACAGCATTCTGTGCGCACAGGCGAGTCCCACCTTTGGACCCCAGTAGAATGCCTGATCTAAAGTTGTTCTCATGATAACTTGTTCTAGCTAACGTGAGCTGTTTTAGCTTTATGTAGCATGCTAAATCCCGCTGCTATATAGGCCTACAGCTAAATCCCACTGCTATATAGGCCTACAGCTAAATCCCACTGCTATATAGGCCTACAGCTAAATCCCACTGCTATGAACAAGATAAAAGCAGTTTGTAAAAACATTTTAAGCAGGTAGTTTAGTAGTTTTTTACCATCAAGTATTATATTTATTTGTATAGCGCTTTTCACAGTACACACAGCTTTACAGAAAGACAGACAGCTATTGTGTAATTAAATTGTATATGTAGGCCAACTATAAAAAAACCCAATAAGAACAAGAAATGTTTAATTTCACAATCTATAGCTCTGAACCAATCGGATTGCTTGGGTCCTGAGGTGGGACTCATCTCTTCACCACACCTGCCCTAAGAGTGTTTTTTTTTTAGTCATGCTTAATTTCTTTCGTAGCTATAATTCCATTGTAAGAATAGCGTAAAACAACCTCTTACCAGTGTGGCAAAAAAAACTGTGGCAGTTGTTCTGGTTTTGCCATAGATCCAGTGTGTGTGTTTATACTAACTCACAGCAATGACGTTTACAATATATAGGATATATGCAACAGGAAACTATTGTCATTGTTTTTTTTTATAGAAGTAAACCTGCTGATGTAAGATAACAATTTTGGTGTTTTTTTTTCTTCATGTGCAAACACCACTCACATTTTCTTACTATACTGACATATTTGCTTGCTTTATTAGCATTTTTCGCCTTCTCAGGGAGCAACACCGTGAACTTCCTGGTCATTCACGTCATCTGATTTGTTAGAATGTAAATTTTATTTATTTAGCAAAGACACAATTCTGCCCTGCGAAACCCACAGATGACTCGGCTTATCTCATATCTCCAGGACAGCATTCTTTATTTGCATTTTTTTTTGCTAACTTGCAACATTTACTCCTCATGGTCATGTAATAAACTTTATCTGGTCTAGCTATTTATTTTGAAAAAATTCCAGCAGGTTTTGTTTTCTAACCTGGTTTGGTTCAGTTCTTTGGCTACAAAAGTTGAGGAAAGAAAAGTTTGAACACATCTAATCTTTTACTTTCTTTACATCATTTTCCAACACTTTTGAATAATGGTGAAGTCATCAAAACCATAAAAAAACAAAAAACAAAAAAATATCCAACTCACTTGGAGGCACTATTTATTATTGTGTAAAAAGCTCGTTTCAAGGATTTAAGCAGAAGCCTTTTGGTCAAAAGTTTGTTCATTTGTTTGATTGAAACATTGTGTTGAAACATTGTGTCCATCAGATGCTAGTTTGAATACCAGTAAAATTCAGTTGTTTGGGGAATCAACCCTCAAGGAAACAGACCCGGTCAACAGCAGGCTCATTCATTTACAGTATATAAACAAAAGTACAAGATATAATCGATGCTCACAAACACTGCTCAAAATAGTACAGCTGTATTTGCATCTTACTTTGCATTCCCTCATAATTTTTATGAAATGAAGCCTACTGATGTTTGCTTCTCATGGCATTTTATGATTTTTTTTTGTGATAACGGATTACAACAATAAATTATTGGCAGATACTACATGCTTCTTACTGTTGCTTTTGTGCATATTCAAAACATTGTCATATTAATAATAACAGGAACATTTGTTTGTTAGTTTATTAAATTGTGTCAAACTCAAACTAGAAAAATTATTTATCCGTTTTCCAAACTTTTTTGTCAGCCAAATTATTTGCAGTCCTGAAATATTTCATTTTGCTCAAGTTAATATTTCAATAATTTAAGGACACATTACCGGTTCTCTTATGTCCGTTAATGGTCACATGACATACAGGTAAACAAACTAAAAAAAGATTGAATATTTTATAAGCGTTTTATTTTGGTTGTTTTTATTTTTAAATTTTACATTTTTTATGATTTAATTAATGATTAGCTTATCTAACTTTCACAAACCTCCTGCAATTTGGGAAACCCTGGTTTAAAAACTGACAAGGCAGAAATGTTTCATGCTTATTTGTAGTAACAATTACTTGCATAGTGTGTGTGTGTGTGTGTATATGTATGTATGTATGTATGTATGTATGTATGTATATATATTCATATATATTCATATTCATATATATTCATATTCATATATATTCATATTCATATATATTCATATTCATATATATTCATATTCATATATATTCATATTCATATATATTCATATTCATATATATTCATATTCATATATATTCATATTCATATATATTCATATTCATATATATTCATATTCATATATATATATATATATATATATTCATGTATTGCATATCTGTGCATGCATTTTATATATATATATTTTCTATATATTATAATTTTCTTCTTGAATGATCATTTTTATCAAGCTCGTATATTTAAGTTCAGTAATTTCACTTAAATAGCAATGAAAATTTCCTATTAATTGTCATTTAAGTGAAACTACTGAACTTAAATATACGAGCTTGATAAAAATGATCATTCAAGAAGAAAATTTCAGATGGCACATACAGTAGAGGCTTTTGCATCTGAACTCTTCATACATATATGTATATATGTGTATATGTATATATGTGTATATATATGTATAAAATGCATGCACAGATATGCAATACATGTAGAAGAAAATAAATATGGTCAATTTTTATTTTAAGCTGACTTTAACAACTAAGGAGAAGTTCGAGATCAAAAGTTTTCCTATGGTGGTCTGGTTACTTTGGGGCAGATGTAAGTTCAATGTATTTGTTTAGTGTTTTTCATAATCCATATGTTATAAAGCAGCCGGACAAAGACCAGAGCTTGACACGAGCCCCGGTGAGGAAACAGGAATTGGCAAGGAAAAGCTCTGGGATGATCCAGAATAAACACTATGTTTACAGTAGTCAGCACTCTGAAAACATGTAAATGCAGATGAGATTTTCCTTATGCTGTTTAAGGGATTAAGAGAAAGTGTTTTGTCTTAATCCCTTAAATAGCCAAGAAAATGCTGTGAGGATGTTTTTTTTTCTGGTACTTTAAAAACGGCTTTCCATTGAGCTTGTACATGCAAAACCGCATCATTACAACATGCATCTATTTTACAATGCAAATCTATCAGAGAAACACAAGACAAAATCTAATCTGAATAAAAGGAACACTACATGTTGTGAGGACTCGGGCTGTTACTGTCACGGTATCTTCTGCTTTGACTAGTTTATGGTGCCATGTGAGTGTATTCTGCAAATTATGCACACATTTTAAATAGCATAGTAATAAAAATGATTAAAGGTTGAACAGAAAAGGCTCTGACCCGTGGTTGCTGTGTCTTTAAGTCAGTATCTGTTCCCTTTATAGGCAACATTCACTCTTAAAAATAAAGATTATTTATCGGCTCTCTATGTGGTGAACGTTAAGAACCTTGCCTTTGCACAAAAGGTTCTTTATTTATTAAAATGGTCTTCACACTAAGAAAAAATGGTTCTTTTAGAACAGTTCCATGGAAGGTTCTTTGGGGAACCAAAAATGGTTCTTCTATGACATCGCTGCGAAAAATTCCTTTTGAACCTTTAATTCTAAGACTGTTGTTGGACAAGAAAGTGCTGCTGAAAGCTTCATTTAACAGGAAGTTCCTTCCTGATGGCTATCATGTGATTTAGACTCTTTGGACTGCCACCGTCAGCTCTCCGTTCTTCAGTAAGAGAACTGACATTTAGCCAAGAAATGGCATTCTGAAATGTCAGCGTGACATTTGTCTATTTATAAAGTTGCATTTACGACATCTCAGCTGAGCATCTGACCATGAAACCTACAATCTGCTTTAATAAACCACTGCATTTTCCTTCTATTTTCACTTTGATTCAGAGTTCTGTCTTCAGAGATGTTACGGGAACTTATCCTTTTCTGTCTGTCTTCAAAATGGGTCTAGAGGTGTTACCGATGTAGCAATTCGAGAAACCCCAAATGGTTCCTTGGGTATCTTTTCATTGTTACAGTGCAATGTTAGGCACATGTGGGGCCTTTCTGGATTTCACACACTGGAGACATCTGCTGGTCACATGTAAGAACCACCAAAACAATGACAATGCAGAGGCTTGAAATTGGGAAGATACTTGCATTAGTTTTTAGATAAAATTATATATAGTGCATATACTTTTTAAAGCCAAAATAAAGTCGCTTTTTGAATTTAAAGAGGCAAATGCTTAAGAGTCTATGATTGGATCATTATTACAGTGATTAGTATGTTTCTATCATTCTATCATCTTCTAACTCAAATTGATGTAGTGTGTAGCTTTTCATTTCTTAAACAACCCTGTAGGAAGACCATCATGATTCCATCATGGCCATATTCCAGGAGGACAATGTCAAGATTCATCAGACTCAAACTGTGAAAGAATGGTTGGGAGGAGCATGAAGAATCATTTTCACACATGAATTGGCATCTCCGAATCCTGAATCCTTAAATTCATTGAAAGTCTTTGGGATGTGCTGGAGGAGACTTTACAGAGTGCTGGACTCTTGCATTCTCAATACAAGATCTTGACCAAAAAATGATGCATCTCTTCATGGAAATAAATGCTGTGATGTTATTTCCACCAATTCATGTGTGAAAATGATTATTCATGCTCCTCCCAACCATTCTTTCACAGTTTGAGTCTGATGAACCTTGACATGGTCCTCCTGGAATATGGCCATGATGTGTTTTCCTACATGGTTGTTCAAGAAATGAAAAGCTACAAACTCCATCAATTAGAGTTAGAAGAACTGTTGCCAAACATATAACATGATAGAAACATAATAATCACTGCAATCATGATCCAGTCATATACTTTTAAGCATTAGCCTATTTGAGATATATATATATATATAAAAATCTTCATTCATCTAGGAAATAAACATTGTTTCTGTAACAAGTCCAGGTCATATTTCACCCCAAAATCAAACTGACTAAAATAATAAATAAATAAGACATTACATTTTACTTTTTTGCATTGTATCTTTATTTTGACGATAATTAAGCACATTTTCTTCCATAATTCCCATTACCATAACATGAAACATGTGATTCATGTAATATGAAAACAAAAATTTATTAATTTGGATTGTGTTGTTTATTTGTATTTTAATGTCACAATGGGAAAAAATGCTAATGGTCCTATTTTAATTTTAGGGTGAAATATAAGCCAGACCAGAGAGATTCACCCACAACAGCAGCGGCACATAATGCACACGTGTTTTATTAGAAAAGTTGATTTGCAGAACACTGCATTTGTACTTTACATCTTTACAGATATTAACATTTTAGTGCATGCTGTAAAATAGCTTTCATTGGTTTTGTATACAGCAGCTACACATACAAAAGAATACAAACGTGACAGAAATATACAGTCCATTATAAAAATGTACACCCAGGCACAATTCTCTCTTCAACATAATTACAGTCAAACTGAACTCTTACACATCTCTGTAATTAGCATTAACGACACCATCAATATACAAAATATTTACAATACTTATCACTAGAGCACAGAGCACTTATGGCATTTCTGCTACACAGAGGTCTCTTGCTCCACAGGAGACACTGGGTTTGATGGGAGAAATGTTTCTGTCTCTTCCTGTGTTCCAGCATCCTCATTTACGTTCCCATTTATTTCTTTATGACCATCAATCTGCCAGAAGCAGTTTTACTACAGTAAAATCACCCAAAGCATCAAGGCATTTTATTGTGGAGTCACAGTAGCGCCTTACCTTGTGTTGAGGATGGGACGTGCAGCAAGCGCTCGGCTCCACAAGCTTGTGCAGAAGGGAACGTGCGGTTCTCACCACCGGATACACTGTGCCAGACGCCACATCGTCTCCTTTTGTTCGGCCTTTGCAGTAGAAAATGTTTTGCATATATATATATAAAAATAAATAATAAAAAATGTATTTTTACGTTTTCTGAAGATGTGAATGATGCTTGCCCATTGTAACACTCAACACAACAATGCGAGGGTGTTGTAGCAGGTGGTCGCCACAGTTTTTATTTATCAGTGTTATTTTAGTATTTTGATTTTATTTTTAGCATTTTAATTTGAGCAATTTTAAGTTCTTTTGTCACTTTTAATTTTATTAGTTTTTTTTATATTGCTAGTTTTAGTCATTTCACAACTTCAACAATTTTTTTTCAGTTAGTTGTCAAGGAAACCACTCTAATATTTATGTTTTTCATTTTTTTATTTCAGCTTTATGCTAACACTTTACAATAAGATTTCATTTGTTAACATTAGCTAACTAACCTTTACTAACATTAATATAAATTATTTTAAAAATATATTGCTTTTTATTAGTTCATGTTAGTTAATGCATTTACTAATGTTAACTAATGAGACCTTATTGTAAAGTGTTCAATTTACACTATTTTTAATAGTTTGAGTTAACCATAACACTGGTTGCTACGGAGTGGTTGCTAGGCCTTTCCGAATCCAAGCGTGTGATTTCTCTATTGAAAATCTAGTCCACAAGACTAAAGGCCAGGTTTACTAACAGCTTACGCCAATGCAAACCCTCTTTTGGCGTTAAAAAACATCTGAATTTACTAAAGACAAGCAGTGACAAATTAGTGCTGAAAAGGTGTGAACAGGGTTATTTTTGTGGCTGATCTTATTGCATATGCATTTGTAGGAGTTTCCCTTTCAGACTTACATTTATAAGAGGAGAGTATTTAAATCAATCATACAGGGTGATTTACTAAGGTTTGCGCTAGTCAATTTACTGGTATTTGCGCCATTATTTTAGCCTGACTACGTCAGACTTCGTACTTCCGCTCAATTTCAGTTCGCTTCTGTACTCAGTCTGAGATAGTGACCGTTTTCCCCGTTTTCCTCCGGCCTCAAAACAGCCGGCCAATCAATGAACAGAGGGCGGGCTGAGAGCCGTGACGTAGACGCTGATTGTACCGTGGATGCGTAGTTTTACTTCACATAATCTGCAAAAGTCGTTCACAGCCATGTTCACTCTGGTATTTCGCGCGATGGTTTTGTTTTCGCATCATACATGTGTTTACAGTGGAAGTTAGATGCGGCTGAGCATGCGCTTAACACACGCCATAACCAAACGTTATGTGATTGGCTTACGGGTAACCAATGATTTTAAACTTCAGACAAGCGCTCCCCTGTGAGAAAGAAAACGCTTTTCAATTATGCCATGCCAGACTCTGTGTACGAAGCAAAGCGAAGTAGCAGAGTTTGGTATTACCAGGCTACCATTATTTACCACCCACAAAAAAGCATGTCTTAAACCAGATGCTAATTCGCGCTGTAATAATACTATCAGAAGCTCTTGAGGTGAATGTTTCTCACCTGTCATGAAGCTGATAATGAGTCCGACAAGCACCACAGTGGAGGAGTTGAGCGCACTGTACCACATGTAGGACAGAGAGTAGAAGCCATGCAGCCCTACAGGTCTGCTGAAAAACAGACAAAGCATTTCAATTCATTCCCTCAACAGATGCTTCTACATTACACTGCATGGTACGGATCTACAAGATCTACGGATCTCACCTGGCAGCATCTATGATGGTGATGTTGTCAGGGCCGGCTGCTACTGTGTTAGTAGAGTTGAATGGAGGAACTGCAGAACTGGACATCCGAGACAAAAAGCCACCAATGCCAACCCAGAAAGCTATGAGCAGACCTGCAGCAAGTCCCGTTACAGCTCCCTGAATGAGAAAGAGAAAACGTCAAAAATGTAAAAAATGATTTAGGCTTATTTCCACATCAGAATAAAAACATAAAAGGTAATTAATTATGACATTTTATCTCACAAATCTCGCAATTCAGATCTTATAGCTAAACTCGGAATTGTGGAAAAAAAAAAGTCAAAATTGTGAGTAAAAACTCTGAATTGCAAGAAATAAAGTCAGAATTTTGAGATATAAAATCACAATTGCAAGAAAAAAGTCAGAATGGCAAGATGTAAACTTGGAATTGCGAGAAATAAACTCAGAATTGTGAGATAGAAACTCACAATCAATAGAAAAAACAATTCGGATGGTTTGATGAACTGAAAGAATGGACTTACAATGCTATTGGCGCATGGGAAAAAGATGCCGAGACAGAACAGGCCGAGCAGTGGCCCACCAACCATCCCGAAGATACTGAGAGCAGCCTGGAAGCGAAACACACAACTAGAGGTTAAGTAAGCGATGACATCCAGACGTTTGTTATCGCAAAACAAACCCTGACAGGATGATTGTGCCGGGTCTTGTATTATCTGGTTTATTTTGCGATAACAAACGTCTGGATGTACATTATTCTGCTTTTTACATGATTGATTCGCGTAAAAAAAAATTATTATCTCATTAAACCGCAAAGTTTCTGTGAAGAAGTAGTTCCAAGCAAGCCGATTTTTCAGGCCAGACGAATGAACAAGTTCAAACTAAGTGGACATTTAAGGGATAGTGTTTCACTTATTACCCAGATTTTCACTAAATAAATAAAGATGGGAACATGAAACATTGAAATGAGAAGAAACCGTTTTAAAATCTCACCTTTTTATTAACCCAGTGTACAAAGCAATCGTTCTAACAAGATGAACGTTTATAAACTCGCAATTCTGAAAAGAGTCAGAATTGTGCATTTTTAAGCATTGTAGTTTAAAAACAAGTGATTTTAAACAGTTGAAGCGCAGTAAGCAGCGAAAGAGAACTTATTTCGCTATATGTGCTCGCTGTGAGATTGTTAAGCCGCTGAATATAGAGTATGCGAGTACTGAATAGTTTTTTTTGGCACCAAATTGGGCTTCAACGATTAAATACACACACTTATGTGTCAAAATGCCCGTCTTTCGAAGTATCCTAGTAAACACAGTCACTTATGTCTTAAGTGAACGTAAACAGTTGAGAAAGAAAACGCATGTGTAACAGTATATTGGATCCATGCATTTGGTCTTAAAGTGACAGCAGCCTAATAAACCTGCTGACGTCTGTCATTAATGTTAATCAAACAACAAAAGAGAGAAAATCTCTCACTGCTCTTGACTGAATCACTTTTGTAGCTTTAATAAGAATTAATGTTTTTTTAATTTACACAGACAGGATACATTTTTGATTTCTTAAAATAAGCTGATTACAGCAATAATTCATCAGCGCTTATAAAAGCATGTATGCTTACCTGAAGAACTGAACTGTTCATCAAATGGACGACATAAGCCATAGCCAGACATATAATCCCATATGATACGGCTGGATGAGGAATATAATCATCCATTATAAACATGCTCACTGAAAGCTTCATTTGATCACTTTGAGCAAAAGGGGAAATCAGATGAAACATATTCTATCATTGTGCATCAGTGGGAAGACAGAAATCATTTCAAATAAAGAGCTAAACATTCAAGATAATGTCTCACCCAGCATCTTCGAGAGCAGAGTGGCTCTGGCCTCCGTCATTGAGTAATGGGGTTTGATCAGATCCATTATGGTCACCGTGGCCAGTGAGTTCAACGCTGAGGATATTGTACTGTGAATGAGAATGAGAACATTTGCATTTTATTTTACAAATAAAGTTTACTTTTTTGAATTTTTTTAAGCATGCTTGTGTACCGACAATTGTCTTTAGCAGAATGTAAGTTTATTATAGAGACAAAAGTAAACAAAGCAGATTTGCATGAATATGCACTACCATTTAAAAGTTTGAGATATTAAATTGATCCATTAATATATTAATGGAAATATCAATTTCAAATAAATTTACTTTTGAACTTTCTATTCATCAAAGAATCATTTTCAGAATCAATTTTCTACAAACATACGAAGCAGCTTAACTCTTCAACATTAATAATACTTAATGTTTCTTGACTCTCAAATCATCATATTAGAATGATTTCTGAAGGATCATGTGACACTGAAGACTGGAGTAATGATGATTAAAAAAACTCAGCTTTGATCACAGCAATAAATTACATCTGAATATTTACATTTATGCATTTAGCAGATCATTTTGCATTTCATTATTTTTGGGGGGCATTTTGATTATTCAAAATCATTCTCATTGACCATTTCCATTAGATTCTTACTATAATAGTCGTTTTTCTTTTACTTAAATATGATTTGTGAAATATGATTGCGGGTTAATAATGTTACCTGAGAGATGCACTGAACAAACACGCCACAAACAATCCAGGAAGTCCAGGGAAGTTTTGTAACATGTCCATGACAAAGTAGAGCACCATCTATATAGTCAAAGAACATCATAGAAATTCACTATTCCATTCAGGAGCTATATATGCAGTCTGTCGTTCAACTATAAGATCACTGTAAATGTGGTACTAGTTTGGTGCTGCTGACCTGGTCTTTGGATGTGATGTACTGCTGTTCTAAAGGGCTGTTGTTACCGTAGCAAGCGTACATGACCAGCCCCATGAGACAACTGAGCATTAAGGCCACCTGAAGACACGGAAACACCATATAGCAGGACCTGCACGAGAATTACGACACATAAGTAAGAAGGACAGCTCTAAAGTTCATCTGAGAGTCTTTGGGGTCTGGTAAAAGGAGCGCTTACATGACGGCTTCTTTCTCCGTGCGAGAACTGAGGTACCTCTGAACCTGAGCCTGGTTCACTCCATAGAGAGACAGCATCAGGAACACTCCTCCAACACCTAACGTCCAGAACGTGTGTCTCACCGTTGGGTCAGGATTCAGGCTGAACAGACAGAGTCAGTCAACTGGAGAAATGACTTTGAGTATCAACACAATATCATTCATGTCTGTAGCACAAACAGTACAGAGGGTTGTTCCATAAAACAAGATTAGAATACAAGCCAGGCTTATTTTGGTTAGTCAGACTTATTGTCGGTGGATTCTGTTTCATAAAGCAAACTTAAAATAGTTCAAACTCAGTTACCCTGGCAACTTATGCTGGGAAACTAGCCTGGTCCAGGGCAGGCTAACTGTCAGGCTAAGCCTCAGTTGTTACACAGATCCTCTGACACTCTCTCATGCCATTATTGGACTTTATTAACCACTATTAGTCCAAAAATAAATACCCAGTATACAGAAAATCAACTTAAATAAGGCTACAATGATAAATTAGACGAGATAGACCTATATATATATATATATATATATATATATATATATATATATATATATATATATATATATATAGGCCTAAATATAATATATATACTACAGGTTTTCTTTTTTTACTGGCTGAATGTTTTGTGCCCAAGATTTAATTAGATTGTTTTAAAGATTTATGAATACATTTCTCTCTGGTTTTGTTTGGCAGCTGTAGTACATGTTTATGATTATTAGAAGAACATTAGAACACAATATAAGCTTTGTAATGTGTAATGCAGAAGTTAAAAATCACAAAATAAAAAATAAATAATTACAAAAGCACAGTATAAATTTTAACTGGTAAGATGAATCTGAGCTTAGTAACAGTATATTAGCCTACATTTGATTTACCCCATTACAATAGTCCCTTTACAGTTATTGCTATCATAAAAATACACTTATAGGTTTAAAATTCTAAATAAGGCACATCTAATGTCCAAATAACAAATATTTTTGCATATATATATATATATATATATATATATATATATATATATATATATATATATATATATATATATATAAAATGTACTTTATTGTGTCTTTCAATTCAAACACATTTAACACAATTATACAAATTGACAGTTCATCAATACATCATATTTTCCCCCAATAAATATTCCTTATTTTTCCTTCTACTTTTTTTCTTTTGTGATAATACCCACCAACACACATGATTAGAACAATAACCAAAAAGTACATAGTTAGACACTTTTACATATGATTTAAGGGGTAAAAGACAAAAAACAATAAATAAATATGAATAAAAATTTAACATTCACATATTTATATCAAACTCTTATAATGACACATAATTCCTAATAGTTATTCAAGTAATATTATTTGAATATCAAATATTCAATATTAAATAAGTAAATAAATAAAATAACAAATAACTAGAAATAAAAGGGAGGGAGGGTTATATAAAAATGTAGTTAATGTAGGCTAATATATATTCCTTTATTTTATGGAATATTCTTTGATTTTAGAGTTGCACATATCTTTTCAAAATGTATACATTTGCTCTTAATTTCATGTTATCCTCTCCATAATGTACTTTAGAAATTACATCTACTCATTTAAAACTGGGGATTCTTGCTTTCTCCAAAAAATTATTGCATTAAAAGCTGTAATTCTCAGCATTCTAAATAAGTATACATCATCTTTATTAAGTAGCATAGGTCCTATACCCAAAACTATATTATCTTTATATATTTAGTTTCTTAAAAAAAAATCTTCCCTGAATTAGGCTACTTCTGTTCACTGAAGTACTTCTGTTCGCTAGAAGTTCACTGCAACTTATCCAACATCCTAAAGATAAATTATTATAATTAGAAGATATTTCTAGTGTTATAAAATATCGCATATTAATTTTCCAAGCAAAATGTATATTTTAGTCAGATTGCGCTCCTATTTGGCGCGCATGCGCGCAGCAGCGCTCGTTCAATATGAAGATTAGCAGCAAAATGGATACATTTGCATGACTTTCTAACATTTACAGATGGAGAATATAACTGTAAAATGTACGTTTTGCACTGAGGAAAAAAAAAACGTCACAAAGGCATAAAACATAATATACGCTGTTTGATGGTGGATCGATTTGATCCACGATCGACCTCTAGGGCTGCTTCAGAAACGCGTGCACACGCAATTATCTAGACTTGATAAACCTGGATCAAATTAGTGAGATTGCGTGAACTTCAATTACCTTTTATGGAACCACTTTAGCCCCAACTTATTTGTTAGGCTCATTCAAGTCCGGATTTGGAGTTTAATCCCCGCTTTTCTAAGCGTCTTTTATGGAACAACCCTCTGGATGAGTTACATGTCTAGATTTAATACTTTCAGTTCGTTTAACTACACATGTGCTGAGGCAGTCGGAAGATGTCTAAATTTAGAAATGTCTCAAAGTCAAAATTTGGTGTTAAAGCGAGAAGTCATTTAGTACAGGGATTTTTAACCTCAATAAAAATAGAAGCAGAAAATATATTTGTTAGGGAAGGTAAAAGTTAACACATTACACTAAGATATTAAATTAATGTAATAATTTAACACATTGACCAATTTCAAATTTCAGCCAGATAGAAATTATGAGATGAACATCACAATTATTTTAATTATTAACTTATTTATTATATATGCGTGTGTAAATATATATATCGATTTGACAGCACTAATATTTATTTAAACATTTATTATTTATAACAGACCTAGTTTTATCAGTAGAAAATAGTTTATCTGCTTTGGAACAATATTGTGAAAAATGGTATAATATATGTGACCCTGGATCACAAAACCAGTCACAAGTCGCACGGGTATATTTGTGGCAATAGCCAACAATACATTGTATAGGTCAAAATTATTGATTTTTCTTTTATGCCAAAAATCATTAGGATATTAGGTAAAGATCATGTTCCATGAAGATATGTTGTACATTTCCTACCGTAAATATATAAAGCATTTATTTTTGTGAGTGAATGCAGCATAAACACAAACATAAATTGACAACTTTAAAGGCGATTTTCTCAATGTTTCGATTTTTTTGCACCCTCAGATTCCAGATATTCAAATAGTTGTATATCGGCCAAACATTGTCCTGTCCTAACAAACCATACATCAATGGAAAGCTTATTTATTCAGCTTTCATGTGATGCATAAATCTCAATTTAAAAAATTGACCCATGTGATACCCATGTCATTGACTGGTTTTGTGGTCCAGTGTCACATATATACATTTAAATTTATCTAACATTATAAGGATGGTTCTCCCAAAAATGTAAATTCTGTCATCATTTACTCACCCTCAAGTTGTTCCAAACCTGTATGAATTTCTCTCTTCTGCTGAACACAAAAGAAGATATTTTGAAGAATATGGGTAACCAGACAGTTGATGGACCCCATTGACTTCCACAGTATGGAAAAAAAATACTATGGAAGTCAATGGGGTCCATCAACTGGTTGGTTCCCAACATTCTTCAAAAATGTCTTCCTTTGTGTTCAGCAGAAGAAAGACATTCATACAGGTTTGGAACAACTTGAGGGTGAGTAAATGAATGAATGAATGAATGAAGCATTTATATAGCACTTTCATATGTACTAATGTACACTCAAAGCCCTTTACAATCATGTCAGGGTTCTCTCCTCAACCACCAGTTGTTTGCAGCATCCCAGATAAAGTAACAGCAGCCACAGTGCGCTCACCACACACCAGCTACAGTGATCGAGCCAATTCAGTGGATGGGGGTGATGAGGAGGCCATGATTGATAAGGGCCAAATGGAGGGAATTTGGCCAGGACACCAGGGTTACACCCCTACTCCCGTGTTACCCCCTCCTTACACCCCTACTCCCAGGGTTGCCCCTACACCCACCCCTACGAGAAGTGCCATGGGATTTGTAATGACCACAGAGAGTCAGGTCTTCGGTTTAACGTCTCATCCGAATTGTGGTGCTTGTTACAGTATATTGTCCCCGTCACTATACTGGGGCGTTAGGACCCATACAGACCACAGGGTGAGCGCCCCCTACTGGCCTCACTAACACCTCTTCCAGCAGCAACCTGGTTTTCCCAGGACATCTCCCACCCAGGGACTGACCAGCCCTGCTTAGATTCAGTAAGCAACCAGTCTTGGGATACAGAGTGAAATGGATGTGGCTGTAAATGATGACAGAATGGTGAACTATCCCTTTAATAATAATAAAAAGGTTAACTGCCAACTTAACACAAAGTAAATATTAAAAGGAGGGCATAACCTCAAAAGGGGATCATCGTCATATTTAGGGGGCCCTGGCTTCCCCTGATTCAATAGATGCATTTATCCAAAGTGACTCGCTCTGGAGCAACCTTATGGTTAAATGTGCAATGCCAGCCACACCAAACCAGTTCAAGTGAACTTACTCGAAGCCAGAGATGCGTCCACCGTCTCTGACTTTAACCCAGGCCTCAGACAGACCACCAGCCTGCTGAACGCCCACAATGATGACGGCCAGCTGACCAGTAAACATGACTACTGTCTGAAAAACATCGGTCCACACCACGGCCTTCAGCCCACCCTACCAGGAGGACAAACGTGCTAAAATCATTACAACTTCTTTCAGACAATGAAAACAAACTAGCAAATTAAAATGGATTGACGTATAAATGTTTAGATGTAGTGCAAGCTGATGAAAGTTTACAAAGACAGACATTTTTCATGCACTGATGAATTGTATGTAATCTGTAAAGTAAATTCATATCGTGTTGACCTTAAATAACTAAAAAAAAAAGAAGATCTTACCAGTGCCGTATATAGAGTGCAGACTAACCCAGTTGCCAGTACTGCTCCCCATAAGTGAAAACCAGTAACTAGAGACAGACATATGTCAAAGCAGAGACATTTATGTATTAAATATAATGTTAATATTTATTGGAAATTTGTTGCAACATTACCTGCATTCAGTGCAAGAGCCGGTGTATAGATGCCAACACCCACATAAATGACCTGCAAAAAAGACCCACACAGTAACCACACAGTGAGCCATTGAATGCATTAAATATGCAAAAATGGAAACTTTATTTCACAACAGAGATGCTAGAGCTTACCATCTGAAAAATAAATGTAACAGTGCCACATATACGGACGGCTTTACAGAAGCGCAGCTCCAAATACTGCAGGCGAATGAGACGTGGGCATGTTTAATAAAGGCATCAATGACAAAAGAACAGGTTAGCGGTGCAAAAACTCGCCTAGAGTGTTGTTATGGGGTTACTAGGGTGGTCTCTAAATAATATGTGTACCTGATAAACACTGGTGAGATGCAGTCTGTAGAACACAGGAATGAAAATGTGTGCTGGTATCAGGAGACCCAGAATATAAGAGCAGCCTATGAACCAGTACTGCGTGCCATTGGTGTAGACTTCAGCCGGCGTGCCAATGACGGCCACAGCCGACTGGAAGGTGGCCATGAGAGACAGAGAGAGCGGCAGGCACTTCATACTCCTGTCTGCGAACAGAAACTCTCGCGTGGTGCTCTGGCGACCTCCGGTGAAGGCGTAGTACAGCCCGATGGACATGGAGGCCACCAACAGCAACGCAAATATCACATAATCAATAATAGTGAAGTACTTGGGTGCCGATGGATCCATACTGAGACTTCAGGCATGAAGCGTGATATTAAAGTCTCTGTTGCGTGATCAGGACAAAGGTCAAAGCCATCGGCCTCCAAATCTGATGACGACCTGAAACATGTCACACACACACACACACATGCACACACACACACACACACACACACAGATAGAACATTCAGTACTTACTCAATCAGGTTAGGATTTCATGTTATGCTAGTATGTTGACATTTAAAGTTGGCATCTATTTTTCAAATGCATGTTATGTGTTGGTGAACATTTCATACTTGTATACGTCTTATTTGTATAATCAACATTTTATAACTAGACCTTCTGATGAAAACTTTTGCAATAATTTAGTCTGCTTAAAGTCAACATTAAATGAAAATTCACGCCTATCTATTTTACAAAATGCATGTTACAGATCTTTTTGTGAACGATTCATCCATGTTTGCATTTCATTTTTTTAACTTCTAGTCTGGACTTCTCTCTGGTGACGTTTGCAGGTCTTAGTCCGCTTAAAACTCGCCTGCAAGTTCACGTTTGTCTGCCTCTGCTTTTGACTGCCAGGCCCACATCTCAAAATCCATCCAATCAACAACTGATGCTTAGAATCAAGGTCCCGCCCTACATTTTTTCTTTTCGCATAATCTCGGATGCAAGTTACATCTGTCTCTACTTCGTTTTCATTGTGACTTTAAGAAAGTACCACTATACCACAGCACAGTTACTGCCCACTTTTTAGTGGCCTTAGTTCTAGGCGTTTTTGGATGCCTTGAATCAAACCAAGCAGCTCTGAGATGAATTTCAATTGAAGCAAGAAAGTATTCGAAAAATCTGGAAATGGCGAAATATGACTGACTGTGCACCTACCCAACGTCAACATGAAATCAAAAAGGACCCCATTCTATAACACATAGCTGGTATTATTGTGCAGAATTGCATCACCAATTTCTCTTATTTTTAACCCTTAGTTAAAGTTCAACCAATTAGTAGTACAGAAACATATTTTTCACAATTCCCATTTAATAAAATCACATCCCAGCCTCCATTTTAACTCATTGAATATCCTCTTCCCTTGGAAATATGTCACATAGGCCTAATAAAATAATGACTTCGGGAGCAAACAATCTATGTCATCCCATTAAAGGTATTGTATAAATGGATTTTTATAAAAAACTTCTTTTCCAAATTTGTTTAAACTTTATTTATATATCAAAACATAATTAAAATGTAAGTTCTCTGAAAAAGAAAGTATAAAAATCGAGTGTCTGTAGACCTCTCACGACTGTTTTAAAGACAGCTCATTATTTCCATTCACTCCACCCCCTCCCTTCTGGGCTCCTTCCAAAGCCACGCCCCCAAAACACATGAACGCGCGACGCCGACCGCTGAGCTGAAGACGCATTATTTACCTGAGACCAGCAGAGAGGAAGGAGCGCAGTGCATGTAGTGACATCATGTCAGAATCACATGTAATAAAAAAAATCGAACTTTATCATTATGAAGATAAACAAATAAGATGTATTTTAGTACTCACTATCAGGCTAGCATATTGATATTGGTAAAGTTTAAAATATATATTTTTTGATTCGCTAACGAGCTAGTTATCTATAAGGCAAAGCTAAAAACAGGTTGCATGATACACGTTTTTCCATTACAATCATTTACACTGTGATGAAGATGAATTTCGTGTAAGATTCATAACATTTATGGTGTTCTGCATGTAAGAGTTTCCATGATGAAAGCATTGTTGACTCTGATGAGGACTACACTCCAGAGACAAGTACTGCTACCGCATCGTCAGCTCGAGGACAGGTCCGGGGTCGAGGGCGAAGCAGAGGAGGTCGTGCAAGAGGCCGTGCAACTAGGGTCCGAGGATATTGACACGCGTTTTATTCAAAGACTTTTTGTTCATTTCCTTTTCTAGTACTGTCTTCCTTTTTTGCCTTGTTTGCCTTCGCTAACTGCATATGCCGGTAATGTGAATTTTTGATTGCTCTTTCTCTGCCATTGTTTTGCTATTCCTAGGTTCCGTGCCTCTTGAATTCCTCAAATCAAACGGGTGCGCGCGCATATGGGCAGATCCTGTGTGGCAAAAGGGTGGTTGCCATGGTTGCGAGAGAGTGACAGTCTCCTAAGCCAATCCTTTGTTTCGTCCCGAATGGAAATAATGAGCTGTGTTTAATACAGATTAAACGGTCTAGAGTCACTCGATTTTTATACTCTTTTTATCAGAGTACTTACATTTTAATTATGCATTGATATATATAAAAAGTTTAAACAAATTTGGAAAAAAGTTTTTTATAACAACCCTACCTACACTACCTTTAAGTACTGTGAATTGTGACCTGAATTAGCATCAATAATATTTATTTTAAATACCATGTCTACAGTACTTTGTCTGATTGGTGGATCTCAATTCAAATGTGCTGTATTGCAAAAATCAGCAATTATTATATTTTTCTGTATGTTAAAATTGCACAGATTAATGGCTTAAATGCAGGTGTATAACATCATTTAACAACCTCAGATCTCAAAGTGAGACTGTCAAGAAAGATTTAAAGTCTGCGTGAACCGGAAGTTGCAAACGACTTTTCTCCAGTGTTGTGACGTATTTCCCAGTGAAAAGGAATATTGAACAGAGGGCAGGGTTTTACTCTAGCGCTCCTCCTCTCCATCTCTCGCTCATAGCAGACTAACAGTTTGAGGGGAGTGGTTAAGCGTTTCCCAACCCAAGTCCTCAAACCTACGTCATCAGTGAAGGTCCTCCAATGCAGAGGGGAGGGGCATTTTCAGATTTTGATTAAAGATTATGTAGCCAAAATTTTTTTTTTGTGTGGATTGACTTGCATGGATGAATTGTTCAGCACAAAACGATCAATTTAGGCGAACAAAGTAAATATGGTCAATTTTGATTTCATGTGGACTTTAAACTACATTTACATATATGTATGTATGCATGTATGTATGTATATATCAAATTCTATACAGAGAAAATATAATTTTCTAAACCCAACAGTAATACTCTAAAGAGTACGGTCATTTTAAAGTACCATCACAGTGCGATGGTATTAGCATGTTTTTTTAGGAGTCCAAGGGGTTAATAAAGGATGGTGAAACACTTCCCTACCACTGCAGGGTTAACAGTTCCTGGCAGTTGTACTAGATTGCAATTTCAACTTTACCCCAAATGCACTCCCTTGGACCATAATTCATGTAAAAGTGTAAATATGTTAGCATTTACTGATCTAGAATGATCTACCCAGTTATCCCTACCATTAGTTAGTGAAATGTAATTTCACTTCCTTGTTATCGTTGGTTAGTTGTTGGACGCATGCTGTGTTCCTCATCAACACAAGCACAACTAGTGCGTTACATGTTTGCTCCACATGCTGGTGTTCTTACCTAAAGTAGTCAATCAGATCAGATGGAGCTTCATACACTTCATGTGTCATCCGCGCGACAGACAGACAGTAGAATCACTGTCAGTGTTGCACTAATACACTCCTCCTAGTGTGTTACAGTTGCCATCACGCCTGAAGGTTACTGACTGACGGAGCCACTTTGTCACAGTCAAACACCTGTGCACCTTACAATTTACGATCTATACTCAGTGATAGTTAACGTGTTTCCCACCACACACATATGCAGCTGTTTTTTTCTTTTTCGATATAAAATTTATTTGAAATAATAATATTCGCATTACAATAAAAAATGCATCCACGTGGGGAAAAATAGAGCGTAGTAATGAACCCAGCTTACGTGGCTGCGCAAACAGGGCGCAGTGATGACGCTCTAGAGCGCGGTTTGTGTTTTAGCTTCCGAGGTGACACGTGACACAACAGCGCGCCATAATTCCAAACATTCGATTTACAAAGAAACAAAATAAGCAAAAGTAAAATATTCGCGCGTCAAGAACATAGTAATGGACAGCCAAATGGAACCAATGGAGCACGGTAAACTTAGGCAGTTTGTTAACATCTAAATGTGTCATATAGCAAGACGTTTTGAAAACAGCTTGTATGTGTTAGGCTACTTACAGTAGTGTATACCTTATGGACACGCATGACTAAATTTATTCTTCTTTTCTATTATTTTCTAGATGTCACAAAAACGTTTTGATTTTTAAGTGTATGCTTACATGCCTGGAATTAATATGGCAGACACTGTTACAGGGTTATACAACGCAACTCACTTTAATACATTGACAAAAAAAGTAAATGCATCAACAAGTAACATTACACTACAGTCAAAATGTCACTTGTTTTGTTTTACAGATTCTGTTCAGTCAGTTTAATCCAATTCATAAAGAGTTAATAAATATATATGTTCTTCATCCGGACATCAAAGTCTTCTACATCATTTTTCATAATAATCCATAAAAGATGATTAATCTCATTTAATTTTCTCTTATTAAAATATGATAACTTCTAAGGTGAGAAAAATTTGAATGAATTCATCATTATTATAGTTTTGATGACTTTTTATTTTTATTTTGACAATTATTCTACAATGCGGAAAATATTCCTACTAAAAATGAGTAGCTATGTCCGAACCTTTGTCTGGTGGTGTAAGCATATTTTCACTTACTCTGTAATTTTTTTTAATGCACCCTGTGTTTATGTGTCATGTCATATATCAGGTGTTCTGAATCACCTGATGGCTTTAGAGAGAGGTATGAGACAGCAGGACCAGCATCAGTCTGAGAGGTTAGAGATGCTCAAGGTCAAATCTCTGACCCTCCGTGCCAAAAGAGATCAACTCAAACGTCAGACAGACGCCATCAAAGTAAGACTGCTTTGAAATAGTAAAGAGACATTGATCTAATATCTGACTTTCTCTTTGATATTTGGTAGAAAATGTAAAAATTTAGTTTTTAATGTAGTTACTGAGTAGCATAAATATCTAATTCAGTCATGAAACTCTTGAGGGTGCAGGCTGATATGTCCTTTACATGCAATCTGCAAGCAATCACATCATTACTGCATGGCTCAAGCTGATTGGCCTCTATTGATCCTGCAGCCAATGAGAACATTTAAATGGTCTGGTCCATTGTTTGCTGTAAGCTAGTCCTGCAGTGCGCCATCAGAATTCTTATGAAACCCTCCAGCTCCCCAGCTCCACCTGCCTAGATCTGCAATGTGATTTTTGTACAGTATGTCTATATATGCAGTAGTGTGTCTGTTGAGCAAGTCCATACTTGCTCTGCAGCAGCAGCAATAATCATCAACAACAACAGCAGCATAGCAGGGGCCTGTTTCAGAAAGGAGGTTAAGTGAAAACTCTGAGTATGTTAACCCTGAAATGAGGGAAACTCTGAGTTTTCTGTTTCAGAATGGGAGGTATGTTAAACCTGAGAAAGCAGAGTAAGTCAAGCCTGTTTCAGAAAGAGAGGTAACTTATACTCGGAGTCAGTTACCATGGTAACTTACTCTGTGAACCTAACCCAGAGTTTCTTTCGGTCTCCTCCCCTTTTTTAAAGAGGAAGTGGTGTTTAAACACCTCATTCATTCTTTCAGTACATTTTTATTAATAAAATTAATCTTTTATTAATAAATAAAATATTGCTATTTTTTTTATTTTTAATAAGATGAAGTCTATATAACTCCTTAACTGGCAACTGAAAACACAGTAGTAGATTAGAGTTACATAATGTAGTTCTAAACAAATTCTACAGAATTAAACTGTGGCATTTACTGGAAATCACTGAACTGTGTTCGTCTGTGCACCAGAAGTTGATGGACCGTCCTCCTGCTGTTCTTCCACACTCTGGGGGCGCGGAGAGATAAGAATACCCGTTTATACTTAGATTTAAACTTAGATTCTATAGGCTACTCCACATAAAAATGTGAATGTGTAGCTTGTTTGATGTGTAGACACATAATGTTAACATTACCTCTGTAGGCCTTTCTGTGGCAGCAGAAACTCTTTATCCCCATGTGATGAGCATTTGGTCGAGTACACTTTATAACACTATTTGTCATAATTTCTGGTGTATTGAGTTGTCGACTTACAACTGCCTGGGGTTCTGTTGGGACAGGAGGCTCCAAAAGACAGATATTACCATCAGAATCTGTTGGGACCAACAAAAATCCTAACCCAAAGTAAAATAAATGGAAATATCAAACATAGCCTATATAAAAAATAACACATATGTAAACCTCTTACATTTTATGAAGGCCCTTGGATCTTTGGGACTGGCTCTGAAGTCCGTCCAGGAATTCCCTCAGCCAAAAATGCTGCTGCACTGCTAGACACTGGATGCTTTGGTTATTTAATATGCCACATGTTTGTAAAGTCAGGTAGCCTACACCCATGATATGCTCAAGCCTTACTTGACTGAATTATGTGTTTATATTTAAATTTCAGCTGCTGCCATGTTCTTTTAATGCCTGCAGGATTGCTCCACATGAAAATTAAAATTAGGTTGAATAACAAACTGTTCTTCCAGTTTCACCTCTGATATTATAACAGTTGGGCAAGTTACTTGTATTACTAACTATAAATGACATCTTCAACTGTGTAATTAGATTAATGCAATAATGACTATCTTTAGAAATTATTGGTCTACTTATTACTAATTACTAAATCCCATATCAACCTTAACCACTTGAACAATACAAGGAGAGACAAGAAACTGCACTTTTAATGCTTTCAAATAAACAATATACAATTGCATGAATTATTATTGAATTGACCAAAGTGTGTAGAGGGAGAAGGTTACATTAAAAATATAACTTTTAAAAATGTATGTTAAATAGCCTATACAGAATTGTTCTATAGTCTAATACAATTACATCAGATTTAACTTTAAATTACAGAAGAATTAAGAGTAATCCCTTTAATTAAATTACAGTATTTAGATTACTTGGTAATTAATTACACTCATCACTGTATAACAGTAATTAAAATGTGAAGAAATATGAAGACCTCTTTTTGTCTGGCGCTGTTGCCATGGTGACTCATAATATCTGTGCTCCATTGATAATGGCTTTTTATAGTTGTGGTGCACGCGCTTAACTCAGTCAACTCAGAGTTGATTGAACTAACTAATTTCAGCTGTTCTGAAACCGAAAACTCAGAGTTTCCCATCTCAGGGTAAGTCAACTCAAGAGTTCAAGTTTTAACTCAGAGTTGGTTGAACCTCCTTGTTGAAACAGGCCCCAGATCTAGTCCACCAAGCCCAAATACATTAACACTGCCATATTCAATAACATGCTAAAACTATTCAGAGAGTTGTCATGATTGACCTCTAAAATGTTAATAATGGTTCTAATTCTATGATAATAGTGATGTTCACAACACACAACTGTAATGAATCAAACAACACAGATAAACGTTATCATTGGATTCACTTTTAGAACGATTTTTTTTCCAGCTCATGAACATTAACAACATTCATAACCAATCAGAAACCACTCGAACTTTTAAAGCGGCAGATGGCAACTGCAGCACGTGCTTATAGCAAACACAAGGTGTACTGTGCGACGGTGTGAATGCTAATATAATTATCTTTAGTTATTCTTGGTGTAAATGGGCCTTACTGTAAACTTATTGTCATTGTATGGCAGATCCTTAAAGATAAAATCAGCAAAGATCTTCCTTTACAAGATGATGATGATGCTGGCGGCCTCATAGAAATGCAGCAGTCTTTGTTAACTGCTTGGAAAATGCAGTTGAAAGACCTTCAGCGTGCTCATCACTTAATTGGTAATTATATTCACATCTCGTTTTAATGGTGATATTGATCAGTCCTAGATTGATCATGCTTCTGTTTAGGCCTGATTGTATGTTCTGTTTTTTAATTTATTTTTATTAGGTGGCTATGATTTGGTGGAGTGTAAGGAAGGGAAAAGTGTTTGTGTGTCTTTTCACACAGCTTTTGAGGGTGTGTATTTGGACACATATAACATGGAGCTTGATCTGACGCGCACCGTGCAGATCTCCCGGCATAACATCCCACCGTCATTACCACTCGAGAGTTTTGCCAAACAGAACCTGCAGAAAGACCTGAAAGCCTTCCTGCAAACCCTCAGCCAGAACCTCAATGCTTTAGCTGGTCGCAGACAGCAGGTTTCCCTCGTCAAGGTATTTTATATATAGATTTTTTCTTTTTTTATACATATTTATGTATAAACTGTATATATATATATATATATATATATATATATATATATACATATACATATACAGTATATATATATATATATATATATATATATATATATCATTCACAGGAATAAAGTACATGCTCTCTTATGCTCACCAAGGCTACATGTATTTAATCAACGTATAGTAAAAACAATAATGTTTTCTATTTTAACATATATTTTAGAATGTAATTTATTCCTGTGGCGCAAAGCTGAAATTACCATTCTAAAATAATGATTTGCTGCTTCCCTAATGTGAAGTATATCCGAGTGAAACAGCTTCTCAAACAATAAAAATGTAGGGCGGGACTTGACTTTGTCCATCAGGAATTGATTGGATGGTTGTGGTTTGCTATTGGTGTATCTCATGTGAGTGACAGGTTGTCCCTTCTTCGAGTCAGAGAAGAGATATCACTGCAAGAGGGAGGGGAAGTTATTTTGATGAAAGATTATGAGGGCATATTATTTTTAAATTGTGATATGCACGGATAAATCATTTATAAAAAAAAAAAGATTCCATAAAAAAGAAGAATTGTCAGTTTTGGTGACTTTAATGCTGAATATTTTTTGTAGAAATGGTGATACAGTTTTTCAGTGAATAGATTTTTTGATTAATCGAAAGTTCAAAAGAACAGCATTTATTTGAATTGGAAATCTTTTGTAAATCTTTTTGATCAATTTAATGCATCCTTGCATTCTCTCCTGTCTTTGCCACAGGAACTCGTTGGTTCGGTGGAGGTGATGGAGAGCAATCAGCTGTGCAATATTCTCGTGCTCATGTGTACAGAACAAGGAGAGACTCCCAAAGCTGTTCTGTGCTCACTGGAGTATGGAGATCTCACACAATGTCTCCCAACACGTGTCAGCATTGAGAGTGAAGGTACGGCACATCGCAATTTAATTGACCCGGGCTAAGCTTGACCCGCGCTTACGATTTCTCGCTTGGAAGAGAACATTCCTGTAGCTCAAACAGTAGAGCATGACACTAGCAACAAGGAATGCATGAACTGACAAAAAAAAATGTGTTGCTTGTGTGATATGTGATATAAGTCATTTTGGATAAAATAGATGCAAATTTAACAGAACATATTATTATGAATTATTTAAAGGGACAGTTCACCCCCAATTTTTTTTTAATTCTGTCATCATATACTCACCTTCAGGTCGTTCCAAACCTGTAAGTCTTTGGTTAATCTTCGAAACACAAGGAAACCTGAGAGATTTCTGTCCCTCCATTGAAGGTTCAGGTAACCAAAACTTAGAAGATCATAAAGCATTGTAAAATGAGTCAAGCGGTTTAATCCAAGGCTTGTGAAGAGACGCAATCGATTCATGTGATGAACACATTTGCTAATGCTTTATTCTCATATACACATGCATATGGTACATGGAAACTCATGATACATGTGCATCACGTGCTAGAACAAACAAACCTCATCGGTTCCATGCATCACACATGTCTTTACCATATATGATGTGCTCTGTGTATGTGTGTCGATCATTGTTTAGATGAAATCTGTCCATCATATAAAGTAATCATATCCCTTAACAAGTCTTGGATTAAACCACTTGATTCATTTCACAAGCCTGTTACCTGGACTTTCAATGGAGGGACTACCTCTTTAATATGAAACAATTTTCAGTAAAATCACTCAGGGTCTGTTAAACATTGAATGGATATTATTCTTACATGGGCTGGGATGAAGTGTGAGATTACAAACCATTTGTATCTGCTATTTTTCATGCACTAAAAAATTTAAATCAAATGAAGTGCTTATCAGATTATGAAGTTGTTTTAGGGTAAATGTATGTGCTTACGTTCATTTGGCAATAAGGGCGGACACAGTTTAATCCAAAGCATGCACTTTCTTTATTTAAAGATTTGAAAAAAGAAAAGGAACTGAGTTTACATTAATTTTGTGTATGTTTGCTTTTATTTTTGTAGATAAAACCATTTCGGAATCTCCACAGTGGAAGAAAAACCAGTCGCTGCTCCTGGAGTCTCCAGCTCATACGGCTCTCCTGACCATGAAGAGGATGGGAAGCATTGCTTAAGGAAATCAATTCATTTAATGTAAATAATGTTCTGTGATAGTGCAGTTAAAAACCTGACAGCTCTATCAATGAGCTCATATAACAGAGAGATGTGTCAGAGGTAGATTAGCATGCAGATGAGGAAACAAACAACTATTTAGAATTATCTATTTGTTCAAAATTTCCTTAAGGACAAATAAAGATTCATCTGACAACCATATTCACAAGCATACGTTGTTAAATATGTTCTATAGTATTGAGAAAGCTCCTTATTTTCTGTCGTAGTTTTTCTCTCTGCAGTTGTTTCAGTCTTTCTTTATACCCTCGGTAACACTCTTCCTGATACATCAGCTCTCTCTGGGAGATGCTGTCGATCAACGCCAGGTTTTTCAGCTGTAGAATAGATAGCTGACCATTCTCCGACGCTTTGAGTCTCTCTGTGAATATCATAGATGGAGATGAATCATCTTGCTTGACAAAAAATGATGCTGATTTAGCAAACCTCTGTTGGTTATCATCCTCAAAGGTTTGAATAGAGGACAAAGCTCTGAATGCTGGGGCAGATTTTGAGAATCGGGTCTTTGGGTCGTTTGCCATCCTGACCTCTGATATGGTCCTCATTGTGTTGTTTATTGTCGCGTATGGTTCGCAAAACTTTAATTGCAGCAGCCGTTTGTGCTCTTTCAGCACGATCTGTCGTTCCTGCTCCAGCAGTCTGAGGTTGAGTCTGTGTTTGATGCTGATGCTGTGTAGTTTCCTTTGAAGATAGACGTCCTCTTTGTGGTTCAGCAGTCTTACGTCCATGTAAATGAAAGACTTGGGTTTCTTAATGCTTGGCTGTGTTGTCATTTCGAGATGTTTCTTGAAACAAATACTGTAAATCGAACACACAACCTTTTTTTTTCTTTTTGGTTAAGCACACACATGCAGATTGTTCCAAGCCGAATTTATTTTACAAACACACAAATGTCTCAGAAGCTTCAAACTTGTAGACCACAATGATTGCTCGAAGGCTAACTTATTTTATGAAAATATGTATGTGTATGGACATTGTGTATACATAATGAATGCAAGTTTACTGTACCTGAAACTGCTGCGTATGTTTTCTAGTCTCATCTGCTGCTATGACACTTAAACATAACATGTCTTTCCTTCTGTCAGGTTTCAGAGTTTTGAGTTTCAAAGTCACTCGATCACATGATCACTATTGTGTTGATAATGACAATGTAAAGCTGGAAGATTGGACTCTTCAGACCAAATTCAGGCCTTATCTACATTTAATAGCTCAAAACTCATTTAAGACGTTTGAAAATTCTGTCATCATTTACTGTATGAATTTCTTTCTTTCTTACTGTATGAAGATATGTTGAAGAATGTTGTTAACCAAACAGTTGATGAACTTACTTCATTGAAACAGTATTGTTTTTTCCCCCATACTGTAGAAGTCAATCGGGCCCATTAATTGTTTGGTTACCCATATTCTTGAGGTAATGAATGCCAGTATTTTCATTTTTGGGTCAACTATCACTTTAAGCCTTGCATTAGCCTATGTATATTTTGAGATATATAAATTTACTCGTATAATGTTCCATAGTATAGTTTACACTAAAATACGATTACTTCGGTTATTGCTACTGAAGGAATAGCATTACAGAATCGTAAATTAATTTGGAATCTCCTTCAAACCGTCGCAAAGCTCAAAGAAGCTTACAGAATGTTTTGTTCTTTTAGAACGTGGTTCGATAGAATGTAGTTTCACTATAGTAACAATGGTATTTGGTTGCCATAGTAGTTTTTAATATGGGAGGTACTAGGATAGCATTTGACATCAGTTTATGTTCAGTTCAGACCAACGTCCAATCAACTACGTTCACAACAAAGACAGCGATTTAAATGAGTAATTTTATGTTAGTTCAGTTAAGTTAGTTCAATTAAAAATAAAAAGCCTAAATTTGAGTTCGTCGCTGTTTTCTTCCACAGTGAATGTAAAGGTGAGCTGTTTAAATTATAGTTTTAATGTAGTCAGACAACACAGATTAAAGACGATGTTATGTCATAATTTGTGCATTCACTACAGAAACAAGCTATATTGCAGTGATATGCATATATATATGATTGATCAGTGCTGTAGATTTTGTTTTCGTTAACGCACAGAATAGTTGATATAGTTCATATGTGCGTCGAAATTGCGCAGAAAATCAGACACTGGTGTAAATAAAAGTCACTCATTCCAATCGTGTGTATCTCAAGTTACGTTGCGTTACAGTGTTATGTGTGATATAAAGTTTCACTTTTAATTCACGTTTGTGTTTTTAATTTTAGGCCTTAAATTAAAAGGAAAGCTGATATCCTGTTTGTGTTGTTAGATCGCAATGTTACAAATGTCCGAAGAGAAAACAGTAAGTAGAAATTATAGTGTTTTCCAGAGTGTTTTAAAGTTGTTCAAATTGTCTTTTTTTCCCCCTGTTGTTTTGTATTCACAATCATATTACTGTATTGGCATAATAAACCTTGTATATTGCCAAAGTATTACAGAGGGAAACAAACTAAATGAAATAATAAAATAATGTTAAAAAATAGACATCAAAAATCCAATAAAAAAGCATGATAAACAGCTTTTATTTCTTCTCATTTCCAAGTCAATGCAGGCAGTTTGTGTTGATGAAGCTGGGAAACTGGGTGTGAAACACGTTCCTCGGCCTGAACCCAAAGATGGGCAGCTCCTCATCAGAGTCGCCGCTACCGCTTTAAACAGAGCTGATCTTCTACAGGTGAAGCGCAAATCCTGCCGAAGTTTGAGTCCTGGTCAAATTCAACCCCATTGATGGCTCATTTTAATTGACAGAAAAAGGGTCTTTACCCACCTCCCCCCGGAGAGAGTGAAATCTTGGGACTGGAGGCCAGCGGGGTGATCGCTGACATCGGTCCTGGGGTCAAGGGGAACTGGATGCTGGGAAGTAAAGTAATGGCTTTACTCGGAGGAGGCGGCTATGCAGAATATGTAGCTGTTCCAGAAGAACTCATCATGCCTGTCCCGTCAAACCTCAATCTTCATCAAGCCGCAGCTCTTCCTGAGGCCTGGCTGACTGCCTACCAACTTCTGCACTTCATAGGTAACAATGTCAGCTTATGAATGCTTTTTATGCCCACTATATTCCCATATGCTGCCCTTTTTTAGCCAAAGTGAAGGCGAATGAGACGGTGTTGATTCACGCTGGAGCGAGTGGAGTCGGCACCGCTGCCGTTCAGCTGGTTCGCTTATGTCGTGCCATTCCAGTAGTAACAACAGGGAGCCCTGAAAAGTTAACATTCGCAGAGCAGGTTGGAGCAGCTGTGGGAATCAATTACAAAGAGGAGGATTTCTCAGAAAAAGTGCTGCAATTCACTGAAGGTCAGTCATTTTAGTATACTAAATATCTTTGTTAAACGTTGCAATGAATGCATTTAAACGAATTGTGTATTCTCGTTTAGGGAAGGGAGCCGATGTGATTCTGGACTGCATTGGTGGATCTTTTTGGGAGAAGAACATCTGTAGCCTTGCGATGGATGGACGATGGGTGCTTTATGGTGTATTGGGAGGTAAAACAGCAGATGGAGACTTATTTGGCAAGCTTTTGAGGAAAAGAGGGCATCTGCTTTGCAGTCTCCTCAGAAACAGAAGTTTAGAGGTAAGAGGAATTTTCCAGAAACCATTTTTATTGATAAATTGATGTAGACTAAATAGTTCACCCCAAAATGGTCTGAGACCATTCTGTCATTATTTATTCAAACCTCATGTCACTCCAAGCCATAATGCTGTTAATTGTGGCCTGTTTTAGCTCCTTTAATGATGTATAATTGTCAGTTTGAAGCGTTAAAGGTTATACGCTTTGTATGAATGATTGTGTCTTTATTTCTAGTATAAAGCAGAGCTGGTCAGGAGTTTCACCGAGCAGGTTTTGCCACACTTCCAGTCGACAGATCCTTCTCTGCGGCCTGTGATTGACAGCATGTTCAACATGGAAGATGTTGAAATGGCTCATCAACACATGGAGGCCAACAAGAATATTGGGAAAATCATTATCAAAATTGGAACCTTTTGATCACAGTATTATTATGGAATACAGTCAGTAGCATCACCCGAACTGCCCCTGTGCAGCGGCATTGAGAATAACATCTATGCGTTTTCATAGAGCAACAATCAGCAGATTTGATTTACGACCACTTACAAAACTGTCGTCAATGTTAAAAAATGTAAAGTTCCTATAATAGATTAATGAGATCAAATGTTGTAAGAGGTTTGAATCTTCCTAATATCTGTTATTCCATTTCGATTTATTTCATGACCCAAAGCCCTAAAAAATATACTAATATATATATATTTTAATGCATTTTTTGGAGATATTTTGTTATTTTTATTATTTTATTTTCCTCTAAATTATTAGATTTTATCAATAATTTTTATATAAATAAGCACATTATTTCACTAAAATACAAAATAACTGTTAAATCAGCAAAGAAATCTCATTGTCTCTGCCGACCTTTGTGAAAAAATAAAACATGATATTAAATGACTCTTACCACTAGATGGCCTTATTGCTCTATATGGAGCAAATGAACTGTTCCCCTGGATCCTGAAGTCCCATTTAAAGTCAGTTTGCTTCAGTATCGGTATGCATTCAGGTATATATATTTAGACATTTTCAAAATAATTATTTGGAAATATTTGAGCACTTTTCTTTCCATTTTGAGCATTTTTTAGGTTTGTATTTATACGGAGGTGTCAGATTTGGCAACAATTCGAGTTAGTAAGGTGGACAGCAGGGGGAAAAAGTTCAAAACAAAAGTAAATCTTTGAAGAATTTTTATTTGAATATGCTGTGTGTGTGTGTGTGTGTGTGTGTGTGTGTGTGTGTGTGTGTGTGTGTGTGTGTGTGTGTGTGTGTGTGTTTAAATGGACAAAAAAAAAAAAAAACACTTCCCACCATTTCCCATTCATTCTTATGGGGGTCAAATTAACCCGTGAGGGAAGGATTTGTCACTATTTTTTATTACAACCACAAAAACTTGAACTCAGTTCATTTTTAATTAAATATTCATATTTTAAAGTAATGTGGATTGCTTATTGTTTTTTATTATTGGGCTTTACTATGTAATGATAACAGACTATGTGATCTCTAAAAAGCATAGTTGACATCAAGCAACATTTTCATAATCTTTGAATAATTACTATGCATTACCTCACATTGATAATGGAATGAAACATTTGGACGTTAAATCGTATTCTACTACTACTACTACTACTACTACTAATATCAAATTTTATGTTAAAATAAAAAGACCGTTTGTGTTATTTGTCGTCAACCAACCCAGATACATAATGTCCTACTGGAATTGTAGATAACGTTACTAAAATACTTGGGTTTTTCTAACTGTGACACACACACACACACACACAGCCTACTAGTTCACGGCTGCTCTCTGGCAATGAGTTTTCGTACTTTGACGTAAGAGAAACTTTATTTCCTACTTCCTGGTCTAAAGTAAACTCTGCTGCTCATGATCAACTTCATGTAAAAACGCTGTAAATATAATCAGAAATGAATACACGCACAACTTCATCAAACTTCAGCTTCTCTTCTTAAACGGTAAGTGATCGATTTCATGAATCGGTATATAATTATTTTAGTCAAGTTATGATACAACAGGCCTGAGCTCAAATAAGCGCAAATGACCTGAAAATGAAAATATAGCTAGTCGTGATAATGTTGTTTGCGGAAATACAGCAATCACCAAATTCAATATTAGTCTTTCTGATGATGAATTGCTAACCCTGTACATATTTTAATCTCTTATTAAATAATAAGTGTATTTTGTTTTAAAATATATAAAAACAATGGCCCTAATTGGGTGCACTTTTAATGTATGAATGTCATTTTTACCTTTGCGTCTTCCTTCGAATCACTGGGTGTTGCTGATTTTTAGTCAATGTGTGAAGTCGTTTCTTCTTCAAGCTCGCACAGCTGTAATCCAGTCATATACAAAATGTGCTTGTGCTATTTTTGGTAGCACTTTACATTAAGGTTCTATTTGTTAACATGAACTAACAATGTAAAACACTTTTAAAGCATTTAATCTTCGTTAATGTTTTTTTTTTCATTTACTAATACATTATTACATTTAAAAGTTGTATCTGTTAAAATTATCCTATTTAATAGACCTGAGCTAATATGAACCAAATTTGTATTAACAAAGAAAATGAACATGAATAGAAAAAGAAATACTGAAACCAATTTATCTTGCAAGCTAATTGTAGTTAAAGGTGCCCTAGAATGTGAAATTGAATTTATCTTGGCATAGTTAAATAACAAGAGTTTAGTACATGGACATGACATACAGTGAGTCTCAAACACCATAGTTTTCTCTTTCTTATTTAAATCTCATTTTTGAAAAACACCCCTGAAAAACAGGCGAATCTCCACATAACACCGACTGTGACGCAACAGTCGGGATCATTAATATGTACGCCTCTAAAAATTTGCATATGCCAGCCCATGCTCAGTGCCAGGCGGAACTGCGCAGCCGAATCATCGGAAGTTCTGCAGGTGAAGAAACAAGCGAGGATTATAGGGAAAATGGCAGATCTATCTATAATCTATCTATAATCCGATACCGCTACAGTTTAATTCGAAATTGTTAGTTTGGTCTGCCCATTTCACCACGGACTGTTTTTCTAACCTGGAACAATATCAAGCAGCCAGGCTTCTCTCAGCGTCTCATACTGACGAACGGGGCAATTTCAACTAACGTTATATTCCCGCAAGCGGTAAGTAGTGATTTTATTAACGATAATTTACACTGTGTTATCTAGATCCAGCGCGATATTTCCTCGAGAGACATCTAACGTTAGGCCGCTGTACGTGAGCTGTATCGTTCAGTTTCGTTCCGACAAACGGGGCACTAATTTTTCTTTTGCTTAATATGTTCAACGTTAATAAAAGATATCCAAGCAAAAAGTTCTCCACGCATTATCCTGCAGTTAATGAGAAAAGTGTATTTATTGGCGCACTATATTGACTGCGTATTGAGACATATAAAACTGTTGAGCTAGATTTTCAACCAATCAGCATCGAAAATGTAAGTAGGTCACAGCCGAAATCAAGCCAATATCACTACGCACATGTAAACATGGAGGAGGACGTAAGCAGCGCATCTTCATCTGATAGCGGCGATCAAGCTCGATTAACACCCGTAAAGTGTATTCTTCATGTCGGAAAAGATGGTGGGAAAGGTCCACCATCTACCTTTACTGAAGTCCGATGGGGAAAAAAATCAAGCAATGTGCGTAGGAATGGCTCAAAACGTCGGACACTACGGAGCTAACGTTAGCTAGTGCTAATAAACATGTTGCCCTCCTGGACAAACCGGTCTCTGATGTCCCAACAACTACGGGTTTCACCCGGCCTGCTATCGGCGTTTAATAGACAAAAAACGCTTGACTTGTGTGTGTGTGATGGGTAGGTTTAGGGGTCGGGTTAGTGTGTGTGTGAGAGAGAGAGAGGGGGGTAGGTTTAGGGGTCGAGTTAGTGTGTGTGTGTGAGAGTGATGGGTAGGTTTAGGGGTCGGGTTAGTGTGTGTGTGTGTGTGTGTGTGTGTGCGAGAGAGAGATGGGTAGGTAAATAAATAAATCAAAATTAAATCTTGTTTACAATAATCATTCCTGTGAATATGTACATGTAGTGCAGTTACTGCTCGAGTATGCAAATTAACAATTCACCATTAATTGTGTTTTTTTTTGTATACTTTTGAGTTTAACTTGGAGTGAGATGTGGGTGGGTGCAAAAAAAAACTTGCATCACAATAAGTGTATTGTGATTGTCAAAACATTTTAGTAACTAAACTGAATTGTATTAGGTTTAGTGACAACATGTTACATGGTACAATTTCTGGTAAGCTAGGTGTTTTTTTTTGTTTGTTTTTTTTACAAATTTCTTGAAACAAATTTCACGATTTCAATTAAATTCTTGTGATTTGATTTAATATTGACTCATTTGAATAAATATTAGGTACACAAGATAGGCGTTAATTTTTCTCAAGAAAAAAAAAACATAGGCTACATACATACAGACAGCCCTATCAGCTGGTAGTATTATTTAAGGTTAAAAATAACTCAAATTAAATATAATGCGTTTTTTATTATAACAACTTTATTTAATGATATAAGTACAAATATAATAAATATGTAATATAGTACACATATTTAGCAAAATACTCTCTATAGCTCTTTTTCTAGCCAACTAACGTGCCTATATTATGGTCATTAAATGGCTTTCCTGAGGTAAATGTTATGTGACAATTGTTCTCCAGCTGTTTTATTGACCCCTTTGTTTGATTGATTGATCGATATTATGTATGAAGAATATAAATTTCGGTAAGCTGTAACGTTACTGTTTCTTTCAACATTGTTCATTCGTGTTCATTTACTATTAGCTAGTAGAGATGATCGGGTCACGTGCCGCTAGGGATCTGTCGCGTCACAATTACAAACGCCAAAACGAATTTCGTAATAAAATTGACAGAATCTGAGAGCTGAGATTTTTTTTCATATCATAACTAACCTGGGGTGCGTTTCCCGAAAGCATCGTTGGCCAACTATGGTCGCAAGTTCATCGCAATGTCCATTGAACTCTATTGGTAACGAGGGAACTTGCGACCATAGTTGGCTAACGATGCTTTCGGGAAACGCACCCCAGCTCTGTCTAGTCTGTTGGTCTCCATGTCCTCTTTGCTTCGTGTGAAAAGTGTCAATTGCGTGAGTCTCACGGTGAATGCGTGAGAGTTGGCAGCTCTGTTATTATATTTTGGCTTTATTCTATTTGTTATTCAGATTTTACCTCAAATATTACCTTTGAATTGGAACAACATAATGAGAAGTAATTGGGATGTTAATGCTACAGTAGAAGTTTTCTTGATAATCTTATCATGTTTACTGTCCCTAGATAGCAACTTCAGGTATATCACACATTTCAAACTGGTTTATTTTGTACTTCAAGTGGTAATTCGGCATTTTTGGGTTTATATGATAAACAGGTTTGAAAGTGCAAAATTCCCTATGTTTTCCCTTTTTTTCAAAATGGGCACCTTTAGCATCATTATTCTCAAAAACTGCAAGGTTGTGTGTGGAGAACTTTTTCCTAAGGAATCTATATATATTTCTGATGTTAAAAAAGTAGGTAGTGCCCCACTTGGTGGAACGAAACCCTATTTCTAGGCCTCTTTTAGGCTACCGACAGCGGCCTATCTCTCTCTCTCTCTCACACACACACACGCACTAACCCGACCCCTAAACCTACCCATCACACACACAAGTTAAGCGTTTTTTGTCTATAAAACGCCGATAGCAGGCCGGGTGAAACCCGTAGTTGTTGGGACATCAGAGACCGGTTTGTCCAGGAGGGCAACATGTTTATTAGCACTAGCTAACGTTAGCTCCGTAGTGTCCGACGTTTTGAGCCATTCCTACGCACATTGCTTGATTTTTTTTTTTTTTTTTCATCGGACTTCAGTAAAGGGCTTCGGACCTTTCCCACCATCTTTTCCGACATGAAGAATACACTTTACGGGTGTTAATCGAGCTTGATCGCTATCAGATGAAGATGCGCTGCTTACGTCCTCCTCCATGTTTACATGTGCGTAGTGATATTGGCTTGATTTCGGCTGTGACCTACTTACATTTTCGATGCTGATTGGTTGAAAATCTAGCACAACAGTTTTATATGTCTCAATACGCAGTCAATATAGTGCGCCAATAAATACACTTTTCTCATTAACTGCAGGATAATGCGTGGAGAACTTTTTGCTTGGATATCTTTTATTAACGTTGAACATATTGAGCAAAAGAAAAATTAGTGCCCCGTTTGTCGGAACGAAACCCTATTTCTAGGCCTCTTTTAGGCTACCGACAGCGGCCTAATCGTGGCTTGCAAACGAGCGAACGAAGCATGGCAGTTGCTCAGTGTTTGGATGTACAAATGAACACAAAAATATTTTTTTAGCTCCTTCATCCGAGCCTCTGGAGAACCAGTGGGTTATGTGAATTTCTGATGTGTAATTGTTCAAGTTCAGACAGATAATCTTGTTTATGCATCAGTAAATCGCGTTGCAGTGATAAGATCTTCATTCACGTGATCAACAGGCTGTCATCTGCTCAATGGTCATCACTGCAACCTTTTATGTGATGGGAATAGATCTAAATACTTAAAAAACTTCTCATGATTCGTTAATCCCGATAGCTGTAATAGTAAAAACGTATAAAAGCTGTAATAGTAAAAGTTTTCCAGATAGCTCTACATGTAATGCCAGATATTTCATATGCAAGCATGTCAGCCAATCACAGCAGTGGGCAACAACACTGAAGTCTTACAGCAGACACGCCCCTTCAAACTGAGTGTTCAAATCAGGGGATGAAATCAGGCTAGGAAATATGCCTTTTATTTCTAAATTATAACAAATTTTGATCTAAAAAACATACTAACATTATAAGGGCACCCCAGAAAACATTATAAAATAATAAAATAATCCATTCTACGGCACCTTTAACACATTAAATAATATTAAAGGGATAATTCACCCAACAATAAAAAAATCTGTTATTAATTACTCCCCTTCATGTCGTTTCAAACCCGTAAGACTTTTGTTAATCTTCGGAACACAAATGAAGATCTTTTTGATGAAATCTGAGAACTTTCATTGACAGCTATGCCACTTCAAAACGTTCATAAAGAGATCGTAAAAACGAATCCATATGAATTGAGCGGTTTAGTCCATATTTTCTGAAGAGACTCAATCGCTTTAAATGATGAACAAATTTCATTTAGGCTTTTATTCATATAAACATTCATCAGATTACACATTAGTTGTGGTAAATGGAAGCTCAAGCATGTTTGCTTGACGTGCGAGAACCAATGAGGTTCATTCTCGTGTTACGCATCACCTTTGAGCTTCTGCAAGAACCAATGAGATTCATTCTCGTGTTACGCATCACCTTTGAGCTTCTGCAAGAACCAATGAGATTCATTCTCGTGTTACGCATCACCTTTGAGCTTCTGCAAGAACCAGTGAGGTTCATTCTCGTGTTACGCAGCACGTTTGAGCTTCTGCAAGAACCAATGAGGTTCATTCTCGTGTTACGCATCACCTTTGAGCTTCTGCAAGAACCAATGAGGTTCATTCTCGTGTTACGCAGCACGTTTGAGCTTCTGCAAGAACCAATGAGATTCATTCTCGTGTTACGCATCACCTTTGAGCTTCTGCAAGAACCAGTGAGGTTCATTCTCGTGTTACGCAGCACGTTTGAGCTTCTGCAAGAACCAATGAGGTTCATTCTCGTGTTACGCATCACCTTTGAGCTTCTGCAAGAACCAATGAGGTTCATTCTCGTGTTACGCAGCACGTTTGAGCTTCTGCAAGAACCAATAAGGTTTGTTCTCACAAATCAAGCAAGTGCGGTTGAGCTTTTATGTTTGCAGAACAATGTATAGTAAGTATATGTAAAGTAAGTTGCGTCTGGCCTTAATTATAAGCATTTTTAAAATCAGTTATAATTTGGTCAGAAGACTTCTCTGGGGTATGTTCTTCTTAGAAGTCTTACAACACCATAAATCGAAGTCTCGGTAGGCAGTTTTTGTTATCAATTAAACTTATTTTAATTGGTTACTTTTCTTTTTATAATAAACAAAAATGTAAAGGCAAATAAAACTTCATCATTAAAGTATAAAATATAATAATCATGTTATGAATCAAAGATGTAGTCAGCTCTGGGCTTCTTGTCTTCCACTTGGGTTTCTTGTCCTCAGCTCTGGGCTCTGGGGTTTAATGACGTATCAGTATCCAAGTCAATCAGCTCATCAGTCTTTTATACTCCTGTTGTTTACCACTGGTTAGGTTCTAATCCTCTTGATTGAACATAAATTGTAACTTTCCCAAAGTTTCCCAGATCCTTTTCAAGGCCTCACAGGTGCAAGCTGTCCACCTCTTCATGTCCTTGAACTCCAGTAAACTCAACCAAGATGGCTGATTTCCTTTAACGTTCTAGGAGTATAACCACAGTAGAACCACAGTTCTTTGTGTCCTTGAGCACACACATAATTGCACACACTTCTGCTCCTCTTTCTCATGGGTAGGCACACACACATATACATAACGAACAATTACTGTACATCTATGCCAATACAATATAAGCCATTTTTTACAAACAAAAATAAATAACAACATTGAATGCAATGCATTATATTCAATACATTGGCTAAATATGCATCTACAATTAACAAGGAGGCAGGTAATTGCATTTTCTTGATATTATACAACAAAGTCTAAATTAAATCTGTTCATCATTTAAAGCGATCCTGTCTCTTCAGAAAATTAAGACTAAACCACTCAATTCATATGGATTCGTTTTACAATCTCTTTATGTACTTTTTGAAGCATTTAAGTGGTAGTTGTGCAGCTGTCAATGAAGGGACAGAAAGCTCTCAGATTTCATTAAAAGATCTTTATTTGTGTTCTGAAGATGACAGAAGTCTTATGGGTTTAGAACGACATGAGGGTGAGTAATTAATGACAATTTAAATTTTTGGGTGAACTAACCCTTTAACTAATGGGACTTTATTGTGAAGTGTTAACCTAATTTTTTTAATACAGTGACATTCAGATATTTTGTTTACATTGCCATTGTCCTGTTTTTCTGTTATTTTGAGTAATAGAGAGGAAAACTAAAAATGACTCTTCTGATCTTGATTGTTTTAGCAGAATTTAACAATGGCAGATCCAAGACAACCTCAACGCAAGCTGTCCAGAGCTGGAGAGAGTTTATACAAGACATTAGGCCTGGAGAAAGGAGCGACATCTGACGAAATTAAGAAAGCATACCGGTATGTTTGTTCAAATAATGCAAATCTTTTGTTTAATTATTATTGAAAACAATCCAAATATGTTTAGCTAATCGAAAAGGGTATTGCTCCATAATAAGGCACTCTATTTGATAAATAACTCATGTCAGTTCAGGAAATCATAAATGCAACATCCCTGAAAGGCTTTGTTTTTATAAATCCTCACCATAAGAAAACTGGCGCTGAAGTATCATCCAGACAAGAACCCCAACAACCCAGAAGCGTCAGAGAAGTTCAAAGAGATCAACAATGCCAACACCATCCTCCACGACGACACCAAAAGAGAGATCTACGACAAGTACGGCTCCATGGGCCTCTACATTGCAGAACAGTTCGGAGAGGACAGCGTTAAATACTACTTCCTCATGAACAAGTGCTGGTTTAAGGTGAGTCATTTGTGTGCATGCAAATCTGTCTATGTTCTTTGCTTTTAGTTATATAAATAATACAACTCATTGCATGCACTTGATCACTATAATAATCCCTTTTTGTTCAGACGCTCCTTGCGTTAGGGATGATCTTCACGTGCTGCTGCTGCTTGTGCTGCTGTTGTTTTTGTTGTGGAAAATGTGGTGCTTCAGAGCATGAAGAAAACTTTCAGTATATGGATCCAGATGAGCTGGCGGCAGAGGAGGAGAACGGAGGTGAGGAGCAGTCATGTTTTCAGGTTTGGAGACTGCAAAGTTTCCCAGTTTCCATCTTGGGCCTGCTTAAAGGGATAGTTCACCCAAAAAACTCTCCCTCAAGCCATCCTAGGTATATATGACTAGCATTGAATAGTGACTGAGTTTTTGAGTAATCATAAAAGTAATCCATACGACGGGTTAATAAAGGCCTTCTGAAGTGAAGCAAAATATGGTTGTAAGAAAAATATCCATATTTATAACTTTATAAACTATAATCACTGGCTTCTGGCAATGGCCGTACACGCATTCACAAGAGGGTTACATGGTTTTCGCGAGATGTGTCTATTCTCACCTAAGCTTACGCTACATCTACATCATACGTCGTGTTAGAGGTCACTCTTCCGCCAGAACTCAACTCTCATGAACGTGCGTACGGCCGTTACCGGAAGCCAGTGATAAAATATGGATCTTTTTCTTACAAAAACCCATCGCTTCACTTCAGAAGGCCTTTATTAACCCCCTGGAACGGTATGGATTATTTTTATGATGGATGGATGCGCTTTTTGGAGCTTCACAAACTCTGTCACTATTTAATGCCATTACTGTAACATCCTGACTGTATGTCCTCAAAGGGACACTGTTACGGCCCTTGCCATAACACAAAGAGGGTCAACACGGAAGGCTCGGTCCAATGGGGTTTTTATTAATAAACAATAATCATAACATAAACTTCGGGGAGAAAAGAAATGGGGAAAACAAGCACCACTCGACCGCCGCACCAATCCAGCCTCCCAGATGTAACAACGGGGCTCCTTATATCCACGCTCCTCTTACACAGTCCACAGGTGTAGAGAATCTACTCCTAATAAGACACAAAATACACTTCCAATCACTAGAGGGCAGACAGACATTAGGAAAGGAAATAGTAACCAGTCAAACTACATGCACATGTAACAGACACCGTAGCCCTCGGGCAAGATCCCTGTACTCTCGCGAGATTGTGCAGAAATCAAGATGGCGAAATAAACACCCAGTTCAGAATGTCTGGTGTGCGTTCCAGTTATGTTGTATAAGCTAGTTTAGCCAGTGCGCAAACGAGGAAACATTACATGGTGTCAAGAGTAGAGGCTGTAATACTCACGTTCCGACAGAAATATGGATAGTTTCGGCGTCCCAGCACCCAAAATGGATTGGGATTCAGCTAATTTACCGGAAGCGTGGCGACGTTTCAAGCAGCACGCAGAGCTAATATTCTCCGGACCCCTACAGGAGAAATGCGAACAGGACAAATGCAGCTACCTTCTCTTATGGATCGGGGAGAAAGGACAGGACGTTTTCAACACATGGACACTAACAGATGAAGATGCAAAGAAACTGAAAACATACTACGATAAGTACACCGCATATCTCACACCAAAGTCTAACCCGATATACGCAAGATATCGTTTCCATGAGAAAACGCAAGGAGATGGGGATACTTTCGAACACCACAGCACACAGAGAATGTGACTGATGTGACCAAAGACGGCGCCTGTCCAGCCAAAGGCAAGCAGTGCATGAAATGCAAAAAACTCAATCACTTTGCAAGTCAAAGCAACACACAAACACCCATACAAGAAAAGTGACACACTGTGGATGAAGACACTGAAGATGAGCAGGTATAACTTTTTATTGATGGACTTACAACTGAAAACACAGGAAAATGTAACGAACAAACTTATGCTGAAAATGAAATCGGAACTCAGAAAGTTCAATTCAAAACTGACACTGGCGCAAAGACCAATGCCATTCCCGTACACATATTTGAAAGACTGTTTAGAGAGACTGCCATAAAACCAGCCACCCAAAAGATCTCCGGCTATGGTGGTGAGTTCCTGAAAGTGAAGGGGACCTGTCATCTGAAGTGGTGCAAGTAAAAGAACACCTCCTTTGTTCTTGAATTCTACAAAGTAGACACCAAAGCACCTCCCATTCTAGGGAGTCTTCCAGGGCATAGGAGAGTTTCCAGGGGAGTGCAACCTCCATGTCGACCCGCACACCACACCAGTAGTATACCCCCCACGAAGAGTACCGATTGCTCTGCGAGATAGACTGAAACAGGAGCTCGACAAGATGGAAGAGAGCAACGTGATCTGCAAAGTGACAGAGCCCACAGAATGGGTCAACGCCCTCGTAGTCGTAGAAAAACCCCAGACTGGCAAGCTGAGAGTCTGCCTGGACCACACAGACCTCAACAAGGCGTTACAAAATCCCCACTACCCCTTACCAACTTTAGAAGACATCAGCACAAAGCTCGCCGGAGCGAAGTACTTCAGCGTCCTTGACGCCAGATCAGGCTATTGGGCCATAAAGCTGAGTACAGAGTCGTCCCTGCTAACAACATTCAACACCCCTTTCAGCAGATACAGGTTCCTGAGGCTGCCGTTCGGAATCAATTCAGCTCAAGACGAATTCCAAAGGCGTGTGGACGAGACGTATGAAGGCCTCCCAGGTGTAGCCGCCATTGTCGACGACATACTCGTTTTCGGCAAGACAAAGCTTGAACACGACAACAACCTCAGGGCCATGCTGAGGCGCACAAGAGAAAGAGGGGTAAGGCTAAATCCTGACAAATGCCAAATAGGTGTATCAGAGGTTAGCTACTTAGGCCACACGCTCTAGCGTGAAGGCGTCAAGCCGGACCCGGCGAAGGTGAAAGCGATACGAGAAATGCAGCGACCCACAAGCAGAGGGTAGTTGGAAACCATCCGGGATGATTAACTATTTGGCCAGATTTGCACCACGCCTCTCCGAGATAAATGCACCACTACGTCAACTACTGAAGCAGGACAGTGAGTTCCTATGGGACAAAAACCACCACAAAGCATTCATGCAGACGAAAAAACTGATAACACATCATATTACTACTATAGTAGATTCTTTGAAATGGAGCGGCTTACAAGCTGCACCTCACTTGCAGTTATCGCCAAGCTCAAGTCCGCGTTCACTCGTCACGGCATCGCAGAGACAGTCATCAGCGACAACGGACCATGCTACAGCTCTGAGGAGTTCTGCCGCTTCACAAACGCGTGGGACTTCACCCACACCACCACAAGTCCGCGTTACCCACAGAGCAACGGCCTCGCCGAAAAGACTGTCCAGACAGTGAAGCGCATCCTGGACAAGGCAAGCTGGGAACACAGACCCCTGCCTCGCTCTGCTGGAGTACAGGAATACTCCAGTGGACAGCCTCCAGTCACCTGCCCACGTTCTGATGAGCCGACGACTACGCTCCATACTCCCAGCGACCAGCAGGCATCTGCAGCCACAGCTAGTACCCCAGAAAGCCGTTCAAGATAGGCGAAAGGCATGCCAACACCGCCAGCAAGCATACTTCAACAGAGGCACCAAGCCTCTGTCTCACCTACCTGCTGGCAAACCTATTCACTTCCATCAGGAGGATGGCTCCTGGAGACCTGCAACAGTAACACAACATGCACACACACACACACACACAAGAGCAACCACGTCCAGACAGGAGATGGATAGACTCTACGATGCAACCACTGGCACCTCCACGAAAGCAGAGATGCTCGAGGCACCAAAGACACACAACATGCAGACACACACACCAACAACACACAATCACTGCAACCTGAACCTGCGGACCACCCGCAACCAGCAAACTAACAACAGCCCAACTACACAACAAGGTTTGGCAGCATCTCCAGGCCAAGACAAGTCCTCGATCGCTGCCATAGAAAAAACAAACAAACTTGTAGTTCAACTGTTTTTTCTGATCACTTGCCTCTTGTTAAAACAAAACAAAAACAAGAGAAAATGAGTTTACTTACCTGTTACTTACCTGTTACCTCGAAAACACTGTGAAATCACTTTGACTGCCTGTTACGTCTTGCCTTTTCACTAAGAAAACAACAAGTTCACTTACAAGTTACTTGAATCCTACAAGAAATTAAAACCTTGCTTTCTAACTTGAACACTATTGACTTGTTTGCACCAACGCCTTATGTAATTTAACTGCTGCCTGTACCTGTTTACATTACAGCAATGACACTAATGACCACAGAATGTATTCAGACTCCTTATATGTGCCTTAAGCACAAGTGTTCTGTTCATGGAATTAATGTTGTGTGTGTTTAGGTAATGCCATTTTTCTCTTAAGAAGGGAGATGTAACATCCTGACTGTATGTCCTCAAAGGGACACTGTAGCCCTCGGGCAAGATCCCTGTACTCTCTTGAGATTGTGCAGAAATCAAGATTCCGAAATAAACACCCAGTTCAGAATGTCCGGTATGGGTTCCAGTTATTTTGTATAAGCTAGTTTAGCCAGTGTGCAAATGAGTAAACATTACAATTACAAAGCTTGGAAGAGCCAGGATATTATTAAATATAACTCTGCTCGTGTTCGGCTGAAAGAAGAAAGTCATATACACCTAGGATGGCTTGAGGGAGAGTGAATTATGGGGTAATTTTCATTTTTGGGTGAACAATTGTTATTAAAGAAAGGCGCATTGTAACTTGTACAATGTTACTTGTGATTCACAGGCAATGACACAGGCAATGACACAGTAATAACAGGACAGCCTATTCCCTGTCCAGCGCCTGGAGATTCCGGTGAATATTTATTCTTTCCTCCAACAGATGCATATTTAACTTGTTCAGTCATTTTGTGTATTTGTTAGACATCTCATATAAATATATATATAGATATATGTATATAGATATACATATATTAGTGCTTTCAATCAATTACAAAAATTTAACTAATTAATTAGACATTTTTCTGTAATTAATCATGATTAATAGCACCTAACATACAAGTTTTTAATATATTTTTATGATGTAATACTCAATTTCACATTGGATCTTCAAAATAATGTAGAAACAACATAAAGACAGTATATTTTAAATATTTGTTTAATAGCATCTTTTTACTAAGCACTATGAATCACTGATACTGTGACTGATACTGATGTCACCATTAAAAAAATAAATTTTCCCTAAGTTTTAGCCAATTTTATCCACAGTAAAATTGAAAGCTATCATTTTTAACATTTAATAATAGGCTAAAAATATAACAACTTTTGATTTAAGTAAACCTCTTCAATCTTCACATAAACCCATTGTAATGAATGTCACATTTAGCTGTGCCTTTAATATAGCAGGGCTCAATGCTAAGGGTTTTTTCTACTGATCCAGTCAGACCGGTTCAGATTTGTATCTTCCCTGCTAAAAGCGCTGCTGGTATCCCTTGTATCCTCTGGTGCTTTTGGAAGGGTTAAATGTTAATAAAAAAGAATAGGAAAAAGTCCAGGCACTCAGTAGGATGTAAAAGTTAAAAAGCCTTTATTGTTTTAAAGGCCTAAAACATTAAAACACCAACGCGTATCGGCCCACTGGCCTTCATCAGGGTGTTGGTAACAAACAGACAGAATCAAGCCACACTTAAGTTGCATTGATTTCAGGTGTGCCACTCTGGCACTTGCAACACAATTTCTTGGCCACTAGAGGCAATAGTTCAGGTCATGACTAATGCCAGAGGTTAAACCATACAAATACAAGAACAAATGAGAGATCTCCAAGTGGAAAAATAGGAGTGGCACCACTACAAACATCTAGTGTACTCCACACAACATAAACCAAAAGTCAATAAATATGAATAAGCTAGTTTCACATCATAATTCTTGGAAACTTTTCCTTCGTCAAAGCAGAGACCAGGAGACTTGGTTCTTTCTTCAGCAGGATTCTTTACACGAACACGAGCTGTCGGTAGCTGCAGTCATCAAGTCTAACTAATGGCAGTGTACATTGTATACCTTTCAAGGGGGAGGGATTTACATAGAGGTGGCATGTAAATGAAGTACAGGAGTCAGCCAATTTCTCATCTTATCAGCATAACAGTGCCATTCAAATACATAGATGCTAATCCAATCAGCCTGACAGTATCACCCATACCTTCACTTTATCATCGCATAACTTGGGACAATGACACTGTTCAGGAGGTGCATAAAGACAAAAGGTTAATGTCAGACACCTGGGTTGCTTGACTTAATCTTCTTTGAATCTCATCATCTTATGCCTCAAAATGTAAAACACAGTGTACAGAACCGTGACCCGGATATAGCTAATCACCTGAATCCAGATTGAAACTTCAAGCTCAACAATAGTCAAGATGGTTCTAAAACAACATGAATAGTTTACAAAAATGGCAATTGGGTCTATTGCATTCAAAAACTAGTCAGCATTTACAAACAGCAATACACTGTCCCTATTGATACAGAACAATTACAAAAAGTGTGAAAGGTCAAAATCTTCATTGAGACCTGGATAACTAGTGGCCCTCAAGGAATAGATCCAATATGTCTCCCTCTGTTTAAGGCGTTTGATTATATCCCCACCCCTGGCATCAAGGCGTTTTCCACTTCTCTCATTTGTTCTTGTATTTGTATGGTTTAACCTCTGGCATTAGTCATGACCTGAACTATTGCCTCTAGTGGCCAAGAAATTGTGTTGCAAGTGCCAGAGCGGCACACCTGAAATCAATGCAACTATAAGTATGGCTTGATTCTGTCTGTTTGCATTGGTGTTTTAATGTTTTAGGCCTTTAAATTAATCTATGATATATATTAGTTTACCTTTTTGCACATATGACTGAACACAAGAACATTTTGCTCTCTCATGTAATAGTTCTATGCTGTCTCAAAAATAAATAAAGAAAGTTTACTTTTTTGTGTTGTTTAACAGGACACCCTGTGTTTGTAGGAATGCCCATTCCTGAAAAGTCAGGTGAATATCAGCATCAGTTATTAGCATTAGCATGTTCTGTTCTGTGTGATGTTTGGATAATGTTCTTTTTTGGCAATAAAATGGCAAGAGAGTTGTGATTCTGAGGGTTATTTTGCAATGAAATGCTGATAGTTTGTGTTCTCCTGCAGATAGAGACACTGCTATACTGATCGCTCCAGAAGCACACAGCAAATGACAACCTGAAGATTTCCTCGTCCTAGAAATGAACACACGGCTGTTGAAATGTGTTTCAGTGGAAGGCTTTGTGTTGCACACGGTGTCTGTGCAGTATATGTGGATCATTTGATCTCCACGCATAATGCTATTTCTGTTTACATCATTGCTTGATTTTTAATGCAAAAACACTTTTTCTAATGCTTCTTTGATGAGGCACACAGATCAGATGCACCTCTTTAAATGACATCTGGAGCACAATCAAACATATACATGCTTGCCTAAAAAAGTTGCCAAATAAAATAAGAATCTGCTGTTTTTATAACAACACCATATTTATTGATATCTCTATTTTTTTTTCCCCCAGTGTGAACCGATTTATGCACTTTCTGTGCTGTACGTCACAATAATTCTTAAAAACACAAAGCCTTTGGAAGCTTTATTAATATTGTATATGTACGATGTGAAGTCGTTAAGATTCTAATACAGTGATAACGAATAAATTCATAACTCTTTACAAGTTTTCATAAGTTAACTACTTTAGTTAACAGGAATTAAGAATGAACAATACTTCTACAGAATTTATTAATCTAAATTAATGTTAATTTCAACATTTACTACATTATTAAAATCAAAAGTTGTATTTGTTAACATTAGTTAATTATGGAAGCTTGTTTCCTCCACAGAATAAAAAAATTAAAAGATAATTGCGACTTTTTATCTAAGAATCGGATGTTTATATCTCACAATTCTGACTTTATATCATGCAATTCTGAGATAAAAAGTCAGAATTGTGAGATAAAAAGTCGCAGTTACATTTTTTATATTTTATTCTTTGCCGGAAACAAGCTTCCATAGTTAATGCACTGTGAACTAACATGAACAAACAATGAACAGCTATATTTTTATTAACAAAGATGAATAAAACCTGTAACAAATATTTTGCTCATTGTTAGTCTATGTTAGTTAATACATTAACTAATGTTAATAATGAAACCTTATTGTAAAGTGTTACCAATAAATCCATTAGTAATTTATTATCTCTATGTACATAAACATTGACATTTTATCTAACAGACAATTTTATGTGGTTTATTTTGTTTCAGTCAAACTTTTAAATAACCATTTTATGATACATGATCATTTACTATGGTGTCAATCTTTTAAAAGTTTCAAATGAATGTATATAAATGATGAACATATGATCAATAGGGCAGGGGTTCAGGTACGGACTGTCCCGCTGAGTTCAAAGGACCACTGAAATTTTGCCATTTAGCGGCTAATAATAAAAGAGATTAATATTTTGTTGCTGTTTTCATTGGGGTAATATTGCACAGCCTCAGGGATGGTTTTGTCTGCGATTCTGTATGTATATGTATGTTTTTGTTTATAATTGTAATTGTTGGCAAATGACTGCTGCTGCAATATTCATTTATATTATTAATTATGAAAGATTAATAAATAGTCGATTATTGTATCTACTCAAGCTTTCCATGTGAGTTTGTACATGTGAATTTGCTCTTACAGCAGTGAAAATGCTATATGTACACATCTGTTATCCAAACCCTCCAAAAGCTTTATCTCACTTTATCGCTAGTTTTGGAAAGTGACCTTGGTGAAAACTAAACATAGTTTCACGGCACCAACTAACTTTTCCGGCACGTTATAGTAGCAGCGTGTGGAACGGCATATGGCTTTAAATTGACTGGAAACTTAAAGTTTCACATTAGTTCATCTTCAAAGTTCTAGCGATTTTATTGCATGCTTTTCAAAACAATCTGTCCTGTAATTTCAAGCACTAGTTATTTGGAATTTACTATTTGGAAGGATTTTTTGTTAATGGCCTCCATGGTGAATTTGGAGAAAGTCCAGCTGAGCAAGCAGAACAAGACCTTGACAGACTCACTTGAACTTTTGGGGTAAGTCTCTCAAACCCGTTCTGCTGTTATTCCAAGTGTTTGATCTCGCTTTCTTCATTCTGTTTTGATTCTTTCCTCTAGTTTGCTGGATAATTCAGAGGATGAATACCTCAGCACTCAGTTTGAGTGTCAACATGACGCACACGCTTTTCATTGTCACAGCCTGAAAGACACAAGCTTGAAGCACCAGGACAAAACACAGGCCCGGAGAAAGTTACTCATCACATGTGCTGTGTGCTTGATCTTCATGATCGGAGAAGTCATTGGTGAGAATTATAAGACGTGCACAGTTTAAACAACCTAGACAGACATACTGTTACTTCTAGATGCATTTGAGACCAATCAAACTTGAATAGTCTATAGTAACAGATGTTATCATCTCCTGTAGCAGGTTGTGTGTGGTACTGTGTTGACTGTGTGTGGTACTGTGTTCTCGTAGGTGGTTACGCTGCTCACAGTCTCGCTATCATGACTGATGCTGCTCATCTTCTCACTGACTTTGGCAGCGTTTTGATCAGTCTCTTCTCGCTGTGGATTTCCTCCAGACCGCCGTCCAAACATCTGACCTTTGGATGGCATCGATCAGGTGTGTGTGGGTCCTTTAGTCTGCTGGATATATACACTGCCTGGCCAAAAAAAAAAGGGATTTAAATAGGCAAATGCTTAAGAGTCTATGATTGGATTATTATTGCAGTGATTATGTTTCTATCATGTTATATGTTTGGTAGCAGTTATTTTAACCCTATTTGATAGTGTGTAGCTTTTCATTTCTTAAACAACCATGTAGGAAGACACATCATGGCCATATTCCAGGAGGACAATGATTCATCATGCTCAAACTGTGAAAGAATGGTTGGGAGGAGCATGAAGAATCATTTTCACACATGAATCTCTGAGTCCAGACCTTAAATTCATTGAAAGTCTTTGGGATGTGCTGGAGGAGACTTTACAGAGTGCTGGACTCTTGCATTCTCAATACAAGATCTTGACCAAAAATGTATGCACCTCTTGATGGAAATAACATCACAACATTTATTTCCATCAAGAGGTACGTACATTTTTGCAGTTTTGCAAATAAATGCAGCCTTGGTGAGCAGAAGAGATTTAAAATAAATAATAATAATTCCAAACTTTTGACCGATAATATACAGTGCATCCAGAAAGTATTCACAGCGCTTCACTTTTTCCGCATTTTGTTATGTTACAGCCTTATTCCAAAATTGATTGAATTCATTATTTTCCTTGTTTAATTCTACAAACAATACCCCATAATGACAACGTGAAAGAAGTTTTGAAATCTTTGCAAATTTATTAAAAATAAAAAAGTATATTCACGTACATTCACATTCACAAGTATTCACAGCCTTTGCTCAATACTTTGTTGATCACCTTTGGCACCAATTACAGTCTCTAGGGTTTTTTTTGAGTATGATGCTACCAGCTTGGCACACCTATTTTCGGGCAGTTTCTCCCATTCTTCTTTGCAGAACCTCTCAAGCCCTGTCAGGTTGGATGGGAAGTGTCGGTGCACAGCCATTTTCAGATCTCTCCAGAGATGTTCAAGTCTGGGCTCTGTTTGGGCCACTCAAGGGCATTCACAGAGTTGTCCCGTAGCCACTCCTTTGTTATCTTGGCTGTGTGCTTATGGTCATTGTCCTGTTGGAAGATGACCCGTCGCCTCAGTCTGAGGTCTAGAGCGCTCATGAACAGATTTTCATCAAGGATGTCTCTGTACATTGCTGCATTCATCATTCCCTCGATCCGGACTAGTCTCCCAATTCCTGCTGCTGAAAAACATCCCCACAGCATGATGCTGCCACCACCATGCTTCACTGTAGGGATGGTATTGGCCAGGTGAGGAGCAGTGCCTGGTTTTCTCCAGCACATGATGCTTGCCATTCAGGCCAAAGAGTTCAATCCAATTTTGTTTCTCCTGGTCTGAGAGGCCTTTTGGCAAACTCCAGGCGGGCTGTCATGTGCCTTTTACTGAGGAGTGGCTTCCGTCTGGCCACTCGACTATACAGGCCCTATTGGTGGAGCGCTGCAGAGATGGTTGTTCTTCTGGAAGGTTCTCCTCTCTCCACAGAGAAATGCTGGAGCTCTGTCAGAGTGACTATCGGGTTCTTGGTCACCTCCCTGACTAAGGCCCTTCTCCCATGATCGCTCAGTTTGGCCGGACGGCCAGCTCTAGGAAGAGTCCTGGTGGTTCCAAACTTCTTCCATTTACGGATGATGGAGGCCACTGTGCTCATTTGGACTTTCAATGCTGCAGACATTTTTCTGTACCCTTCCCCAATTCTGTGCCTCGATACAATCCTGTCTCAGAGGTCTACAGACAATTCCTTGGACTTCATGGCTTGGTTTGTGCTCTGTAGTGATGTGACATTTGAACCGAGGCGTCGGAGCTTGTGTTGAGAAAAAATGGGCGTGCCAGATGAAGCCGCGATTCGAGGCTTTTGTTGTTAATGTGAAAATCACGTGACTAATGACAAACGAGGCCTCGGTTTGTGTGGATACGTCATCGGTTCGGTCTGAGTGTCGCTTCCGGATAAAGGGGGTTCGAAACTCGTGCCACCTTGTGGGTGTTGTTAGGAGTAGTAGAAGCAGTTGTAGTAGTGTCAGAGAGTCAGAGAGTTAGAGAACTCCCATTGTCATTGTCGTTATTGTGTCATATATGTGTTAGGGCTGTATATTATTACATTATATCAGGTTAGAATAGTTATAGTATATTGTTATTATTAATTATAGCTAGCTATATTATAGTCTTGTTATATTAATTAGATACGATTATTTGGATTGCTTTGGATTTTTGGATCTGGACTGGACTGCTTTTTGATTTGGATTGCCCTTTTTGATTTGTTTGCTTTTTGTGACCTCTTCCTTTTTCCTGGTAATGGAACCAGCAAGAAAGAGGAAATCCTCCCCTGTCTGGGCTCAACAGAAGCATCAGTGTCCTCATTTATACCAGCTGGCACTGGCATTTTTATGTTCCCCTGCATCCTCTGTGGCTGGAGAGGTTTTGTCCAAGAAGAGGAATCGTCTAAACCCCAACACACTTGAAAAAATTCCCCAGTCCCATAAGCACAACACTGCACTAAAGCTAGTAACAGTTCACTGCACAAAACCCCCCACAAACAATTCTTAACTTTTCCCACCCCAGACTATTCTGTTGCAGTTTACTTTATTACACTCCCTCCACCATAAGCACTGCACTCAACACAGTGTCACTTTTGCTGTTCATACTGTCACTATCCAAACAATTTAAGAATAATGAATTAATTGTGTGTGTGACAGTTGTCTCTGCACAAGTAAATTCAGACAGAAAAAGATACATATTTTATTTTATACCCAGGCAATGGACAAATGTCTGCTCTGGTCATTGGTTCAAAATTAATTAATTTGTCTGCTATTTCTTTACACAGTTGCTAGGTGTCACTAGTGAGCAATGCTGAATGAAGCTTCGAGTAATGAACCTTTGGGTGAAGCAATGGGCTGCGAGGTCTCATTTTGCCATCACTATTGCTCTGACATGCACTGTTAACTGTGGGACCTTATATAGACAGGTGTGTGCCTTTCCAAATCATGTCCAATCACGTTGTAGAAACATCTCAAGGATGATCAGTGGAAACAGGAGGCACCTGAGCTCAATTTTGAGTGTGATGGCAATGGCTGTGAATACTTATGTAAATGTCTTTCTTTTTTTTTCTTTTTTTTATAAAACGTTGTCATTATGGGGTATTGTTTGTAGAATTTTGAGGAGTTTGTGTAACATAACAAAATGTGGAAAAAAATTTATATGATGTCACTAATGTTTATTCCTTTCTTAGGAATTACATTTAACAACTATGCCAACTGTTCCACAGTGTTTCTGTCATTTGTTTTGTCCAGAGGTTTTAGGAGCTCTTCTGTCTGTTATGTCCATCTGGACTGTGACGGTGGTTCTCGTTCTCCTTGCTGTTCAGAGGATCATCAGTGATGATTATGAAATACACAGTGATGTCATGATAATCACAGCTGGATGTGCTGTAGCACTCAACATATTGTGAGTGATGTTATTTGATTTCATTAGTGGTGTTTGTAAAATCAAGCATCACTATTACAACTGTTCATACTCATAGTTAGGTAAGGGAATTAACACTAACCCTAAATGTTAAACTTTGGCATGAAGCTCATTCTACACCATTTGAGTGATAAGCATGAATGATTTCAGCAATTGTGTATTGCATTGCACCACTCACTTTTCTTGCCATTGGGGTCAGAAAGATAAACTTAATTTAAAGGGAAAACAAGTTTATTTTTCTGACCCCATTGACCCCAAAAATTTAAACATATCTTTATTTAAAGTCCCCCTGTAGTCAATAATTGTATCCTTTTTTTCCTTTGAAAAGAACTCCATGCCTTAAAATTGCTTGAATGTAACTACACCCTTGCCTCATTTAGTATATGTGGTTCTATAAATATGCCAATTAGCCCCGCCTCCACTCGTTCGCCAGCTCAGAGATTCACTTGGCCAACTTACTGAGGTAAACACTGCACAATGGTATCGCTCTTTACAACGTCGGACACATAAGGTTAATTAATATGATTATCCTTTTGGTTGACTATGTTATCAAACAGCTATTGCTTATGTTACAAGAAACATGTTACCGTTCGGCATCTCAGAGTCAGACAGATGCCTTCTCATAATCATCAGAAACGCTTTGAACAACTCAGAATGTCAGTGGAGAAAGGCAAATAGTTCATCATAACATCGTAATATACACCATACATAAATCAACCCAATTTTTCATATCAACAAAAAACTATACCGGGATAACCTGGCTTCTCCTGGCTAGAACGCTGTTAATGATATGCTAAAGCCCGCCGGCACATTGACATGATTGGTTACAAGGTAGTTTGTGACGTCAGAAACCATGTTTTTGAGACTCTCTTTGGTTCACCGCAGTTTTTAAGAGAAAATACTCAGCAATGGTGTTGACTCATGAATTTGCACATGGTTTGTCTTAAAGCATATTAAAAACACCACATAGACATATAAACAACATTAAAAACTTGATTTTCACCACAGGGGGACTTTAAGACTTTGTAATGGAAAACAAGACAAAAATACTAAATTTGCAAAATGTTAACTTAAAGATGTCCCTCTTTAAGTGATTGTAACATTTGTAGACCCACATTAGATTCATTATTATGCATATGCTGGGAAATGGCATCTTCCTGTACAGTGTTTTAATGTTTGTTTCCATCAGTTTGGCTTTCATTCTCCACCAGTCTCCGGCCCGTCACTCTCACAGCTCTCTCAGTGTCTCGGGTCATTCTCACGGCCTCACAGAAGAGCACAGGAACACCAGCGTGAGGGCCGCTTTTATTCATGTGCTGGGGGATTTACTGCAAAGTTTAGGTGTGCTGCTGGCTGCCACTATCATCTACTTCAGGGTTAGTAACATTACTATTACAAAAGTTCTCAGACTTTCCCTTTTATGGACATTTAGTCAGACTTATAAATGTGTTAATGTGATTCATCAGATCAGTGTGTCTCGAATGCTGCAGGAAAGTTCCTCCTTACTAACGCTAACACTAACTCATGATTTTTTGTAGATGTTTTTGGTAGTTTCAAAGTCTGTCCAGTCATTATCTGATCTGGTTGAATTCTACAGGATTTCCGTGAGACGTGTGTCGCGTTCTTTAGCGGTCCGCCTGGAAACAAAGCCGTCGTGATAGATCAACTAAATTCTGGGTTTTCAAAATTATGTGAAGTTCCCAGCACCATTGTTGCAGTAAACTTCAACAACATTCTTGAATTAATTGCATGCCAGTCTGTTATTGTGGGTACATCGACTTTACATTGTCACGCCCCTAAACATGACACTAAGCAAAACGAATTGTGATTGGTTGCTTTTGTCAGTCAGATGTCCTCTTGGGCGGTCCTTCTGCAGTCAGTCTGAAGGTTTGGCTGCGCGAGACTACCGCACCCAAAACATGAGGACCAAGTTCGAGGCCTCTCTCTGTGGAGCTTGAGTGTTTTGCGTCTGATATATGTTGTATGTCCCCTACATGAAAAATAACAGAGACAAAAAAAGGTTCTTTATTGGCATGGCTCCATGAAGAACCTTTAACATCCAATAAATTTGAACAAAAGCTTCTCTATAGTGCAAAATGCTCCTTGAAGGCCACTGTCCTGCAGAGTTTAGCTTCAACCACAATTAAACAAACCAGAACCAGCTAATAAAAGTCTTACTAAGCATACCAGAAACTTCCAGGCAGGTGTGTTGATGGAAGTTGGAGTTTGGACACCCCTTCTATAGTGAAAAATAGTTCATTAGAGTTTTAAAATGTTCTTCACACTATGAAAAAATGGTTCTTTAAAAAAACTGAAAGGTTCTTTGAGGAACCAAAATGGTTCTTTTATGGCATCGTCTTGAAAATCCCCTTGAGGAACCTTTATTTTTAAGAGAGTATGTGCAAATACTTTTTAACAGCTGCATATGCAATTTAAAATGCTTCCATAACTGTCGTCTCTTTGTCCAAACAGCCTGAATGGAAAATAGCAGATCCAATTTGTACTTTTCTGTTTTCAATACTTGTGCTCGGAACAACATTCACCATCCTGAAAGACATATTCAAAATACTCATGGAAGGCAAGTGATTAGTTGATCCGTATATGATTGTAAATGCCCTTAAATTTTGACACAAAAGCTAATGGTTAAATGGTTCGTTCACCCACAAATTAAAATTCTGTCATCATTTACTCATCTTCATGTCATTCTAAACCTGTAAGACTTTCATTCATATTTGAAACAAAACTGAATGATGTTTAAAGAAATCTGAGAGCTTGCTGTCCCTCCATTGACAACTACCACTTTGACAAAGTTCATAAAGAGATCGTAAAACATTTACAAAAATTGTGTAAGAGAGCTTCTGCAAGAACCAATGATTCATTCTTGTGTCACGCAGCGCGTTTGAGCTTCCTGAAGAACCAATGAGGTTTGTTCTCGCTTGCCAAGCAAGTACGGTTGAGCTTCTGTTTATGCTCGCTGGTCAATATTTATGTGAATAAAAGCCTAAATTTAATCTGTTCATCACATAAAGCAATCCAGTCTCTTCAGAAAATTTGGACTAAATGAAACGCTTGATCCATATGGATTAGTTTTACAATCTTTTAATGATCTTCATTTGTGTACTGAAGATAAACGAAAGTCTTATGGGTTTGGAACGACATGAAGTGAGTAACCGTGTTGGTTTTGGGTGAACTAACCCTTTAATGTTTTATCTGAAGGAGTCCCGCATGGCATTGACTTTGACTCTGTGAATGACGTTCTGCTGGCAGTGGGCGGAGTCAAATCTACACACAGTCTGCGCATGTGGTCTTTAACTGCGAGTGAAACGCATCTCTCCGTTCACGCGGTCATAGGTAATACATGTACACGTTTAAATGCTTCTTTAAAAATGTCTGTTGTTTAACCCAAACAAATGATTTAATTTCCAGATGAGCAAACCAGCCCACAGACTGTGCTTATGGACATGACCAAAATACTCCAGATAGAATATGGATTCAGCAATATCACTGTTCAAATGGAGTCTTATTGCTTACAGTGCCAGGAACATAGGACTGACATAGGATTTTAGCTCCTCATTACAATAAGTGTAATAAACATGATTATAAATTAATACATTTTTACATAGTTTTCTAAGGCACACGTTTGTGTCATTAAAGGACTGTACTGTGCACTTTGAAAGACAGAATAATAACACAGTGACAAGATTATGTGTTCAAAAGGCAAGATGTAAATATGCTTTATCTGAGAACATGCTATTTTGTTTTAGAGACAAACTGTCACTTTTGTCAGCATTTTGTTTATCAGACATTGTGGTCAAAATTTATGAACCCTAATGAAAATAACTTTCAAAACCAGCATAAGCCTCTTCTCTTTTTGGTTTTCATGGAAGAAAAAGAAAACATAGGTTTAGAACATGCAGACTGTAAAAGAAATGAAACGATTGACTTTAGAAGCTCAAGAACGACATGAGCGATCAGTAAATGAGTTCAAACAATGACAGATTTTATGTCTGATGTCATCTTGACAATTTAGGTCATATTTGGTTCTGCAAATTCAAATGTATATTTTACTCAAGACTGAAATGCAAACAACACATCACAAAACAACAAGTTAACATTTTTCTCCTGGTTCATAAATATACATCTTCACTTATATTATTCAAGTATAATCCACAGCCAAAGATCCTCCATTTACTGCGTACTGAGTTAAGCTTGAAGCCAAATAAAGTGCATATTCATCATTCTAGCATAGTGCATTTAATTATTTTCAAATCCATTTTTGTCTGGTACACACACATTGATATGCCCACTGGTTCATTTTGCAGTTTCCTTTTGCCGATCTGTCCAGTATTTAGCGTAGGCCTCGTGGAACATGTTCTTGCAGCTGATCTTGGCCTTCAAGCGGGAGCAGATGAGGAAGGAGCCGCCCATCTTGCGGTGCAGAGAGTAGGTTTCCTCCGGCGGAGGAGTCAGACGCTCCTTCAGCATCACAGGGATCAGCCTGTGGATCCGCTCCGTTGTGCTCTGGGAACCGAAGTCAAACGGCTCGTCTGACGCGAATGCTTCCCCGAGGATCATCACCGCATCCACATGGGCGTCCTTCATCGCCTGAAATGTTGAAAAGAGTGAAGTGAAATTGCACTCAAGGTTGTGCGCCATTCAGAACTGAATTAAGAATTTCAGTTCTAAATTTGAACTGAGGTCAAGTAGGAATAAGGGAATACAATGTCTATGTGGTGTTTTTATGCTTTAAGACAAACCATGTGCAAATTCACCAGTCAACACCACTGCTGAGTATTTTCTCCTTAAAACAGCATTGAAAATAGACAGTCTCAAAAATGTGGTTCGAAATCACTGGTGTTTCTGACGTCACAAACTACCTTGTAACCAATCATGTCACAAAGGGGGCGAGCTTAAGTATATCATTAACTATGACCACTCTGAAGCATGCGAGTCTCAAGAGACGCCAGGTTATCCTAGTATATTTTCATGTGCATTTAGCATATAGCGGGTGAATTAAGCATATGATGTATATTACGATGTTATGATGGACTATATGCCTTTCTCCACTGACATTCTGAGTTCAAAGCGTTTCTGATGATTGTTAAAAGGCAGTTGTCTGACTCTGAGATGGCGAACGGGAACATAGTTTGTGTAACATAAGCAACACATTATTAGCTGTTTGATAATGAAGTCCGGCGTTGTAGAGAGCGATACATAAAACGCATAAAAACCATTGTGATACATCGACTTGTATAATTCAATATTCCACTTCTTCTTCTGAATCAGTTTCTGGTTCAAACATACATGGCTGAATTAAACCAGTATTTCTACTTGCCATTGTGTAGCGTTTACTAAGTTGAGCGAGTTGATCAGGTATTCTAAGCTCTTGTGATTCGAGGGGCTGTTTACACGACACCGTTTTCAACTAAAAACGTAAAACTTTTAATGCATTTTGGCCGTTCGTTTTACACGACAACAGCGTTTTGGGTGCCTGAAAACGCAAAGTTTTGATAATGAGTTTTTATAAAAGTTCACGTTTTTGAAACGGTCTCCGTGTAAACAGCAAAAACGCAAATCTGTGAAGACGATGACGTTATGCACATGCTTATTACGAGTTCAGTTTAATGTTTCATCGCCATCTAATGGCCTGGCAGCAGAATACAGCGTTTTTAGTCGTTTTCGCGGATCCGTGTGAATGGGGATCGTTTTGAAAATGGTGTCGTCTGTACGCGGAAAACTCAAAAGAAAAATCTCCATTTTAAGCATATCGTTGTCGTGTAAACGTACCCTGAGTCGAGACATGACCAATTTGCATATTCATGGATCCATATATACTAAATGAAGCAAGGGTGGAGAGTTATATCAAAGCTATTTTAAGGCATGAAAAAAATATTTTCATACAGATTTTTTTTAAAATATATATATCATAATGGTGATCAAAGATGAGTTCTTAGGGATAAAATTATTGAATACAGGGGGACTTTAAGATTTAGAAAACATTTCAGTCATGAGTCATGACAACTCTCAGAGTAGTTTGTTTTTACATTTACTACATTTTGTTAATGAGAAATATAAATGTAAATAAAAATAGGTTTGGTTATGCTGCTGCAAGATAAAGAAGAACCCCATACAAATCTAGACATGTGGTGCTGGGGAGGAGGGGGGCAGAACTGAGCTCCATCAAGTCGGGCCGGAAAAATAAACTGGGAGTATAGTCAGGAAGAAGCGAATGATTGTCTGCAGAACCGGCGACGAGACAGCCAATCAGCTGCATGGAAGAGTTTCATGACTAAACTTGGGTATTTATATTAATAATTCAAATAATGGTAATTTAATAATAATAATGTAAATAATAAATAAAAAAATTGACTCCTTTGTTGGTTAATTATGTAAAGTTCCTGTAAATTATAATTCAGTAAATATGGGGTCAATTCCATTCACACTTATGATTTTTCAGTGTTTACTATGCAAATGGATTCTCTCAAACAAGCTACAAAATGTGTGTGGCAATGACCTAACAGGATATGATGCGTCCAAAACCATCATATAGTTTTTTGGGCAGATGAAACATGTAATTTTTAGGTCTGTGGGCTCTTTGGAGTGAATTACTGTACCTTTGACTCGTATCCGGTCAGAAAGTTCATATCAATAGACCGTTTTAAAACTCCCTCTTTGTTCCTGTCTGCAGCAGCCTTGATAATCTGATCAAGAAAAAAATTCAAGAATTGTCACAAATTTAAATATAAAACAATTTCAAAAATATGCAGAATGTAAAGTTTACAGTGTTACCTCAATATAGACATCAGTGAAGCTCGCATCAAAACCTCTAGTGGCTCCAAAGTCTAACAGAGCAACCTGCATATGAATCCCAGACAATACTTATTGCAATCAAAACAACGCAGATTAAACAATTCCAGATATACAATGAAAACAGAGAAATACCTTGTGTGTTTGTGGGTCAAAGAAGAAATTGGACCAGTTGGGATCCGTCTGCATGTATCGAAACTCAAAGAGTTCACGCAAACACAGAGTCAGAATCTGCTCACAGATCTGACAAAGAGCAGATATGATCATTTTGAATGTTCAGGACTACAAAAAGATCTTTTTAAAGACTAAATCAGTCTGGAAGCATGTGTGGCCGGCTTCACCTCATTCTTGAGTTCCTGTGACAGGTCATCGGCTTTATCCAAAGGGAAACCGGACACCAGCTCCGTGGTGAGGACGTGCTGGCTGCTCAGTTCATCCACAACATTTGGCACGTAGAAATAAGGATGGCCCTTCAGTAACTCCCTGTAATGATATTAACCAGGGCTGCCAACTCTCACGCAATTTACACTTTTCACACGCTCTCACGCCACACATACATTTTCTCACACAGATAAAAATCGCAAAGAAGAGGACACTTACACCGACAGACAAAGACAGAGTAGGTTACTTTACATATGAAACAAATATGAACCTCTCAAATTCTGTCAATTTTATAACGAAATTCAAACTATAAATACCGTTTTGAGGCGCTGGCGCCTCAGTTCAAGCGGCACGTGAACCGATCATCTCTTAGCTACTCTTACTACTACTAGTTAATAGTAAATAAACATGAATGAGTAATAGGTATGTTGAAAGATACAGTACAACTTACCGAAATGTATATGCATAATACATAATATCGATCAATCAGTGTTTTTCACCCATGGAAATGGTCAATAAAACAGCTGGAGAACGTCACATAACGTTACATTTACCCCAGGAAAGCCATTTAATGACCATAGCACGTTATTGGCTAGAAAAATATGGCCATAGAGAGGAGTATTTTGCTAAATTTTGCACCAATGCTTTATTTTCTAAATGTCATAATCATTTGTTAACAAACAAGTATTCATTACTACAATGAGCTCATTGTTTCTGCATTAAATTATTACATTGTTTAAATTAATACGTTTTTAGCGAACTGTGACAATCTGAAATACATAACTTAGACAGTTACCTCTGATAACAGATCACTCTAAATTGTAATGTGGACTCATGCACTTTCTGTAAAGCTGCTTTGAAATGATGAATTAAATATAATGTGCACTATATTAACATATTATATATTTAAAATATTATTACGTTATTATAATTAAAAAACACATTATATTTATATTTGAGTTGTTATTGTTAACCTTTATCTATTAACATGTATCCACTATACCTAATATTTATCTAAATTAATCGATATTGAATCAAGATCGGAATCAAATCACAAGAATTGAATTGAATTGAAATCGTGAAATTTGTAAATTTGAAATCAAGCAATAATAAAAACAGTGGCCTACCAGTCATTGTACCATGTTGAAACATGTTGTCATTGAAATGGAACTTAATAAAATTCTGTTTAGTTACCAAAATGTTTTGACAATCACAATACACTTACTGTGATGCAAACATTTATTTTTTTACAAAATATTGTTAATTTAAAAAAAAAATCATTTTCAAAACGAATATTAGAAATGTTGAAACTAACTAACTAAAAAAATAAAATAAAGTTGAAATACTAAAATGATTAAAACCATAATAAAAATTAAAATAAAGCTAAATAGAAATAAAAAAATGACAAAAGCACAAACTTAACTAAATGAAAACTGAAAATATAAAAATAAAAAAAGTATTATTATAGCATTTAAACAATACTAAAATTACAGCCTAAACTTTGAGTATAAAATCTCATTTGAGTCTCATTTAAATATCAAATGAACTATGCTAAGATATGGTCCACATTTTGGATCTAGTTATTCAAATACTCACTGGAATCTCTTGGCACATTTGGCTTCCCGTACATAATCACACTCCAAAGCCAATTCCCTGCTCATGACCTCTATGAGATGCTCAGGAAACAAACCTTCACGCGAACAGAACGACAGACACGGTTACAGTAGAACTGATATCAAAAGCATTGTGACACAACATAATTCATACCTTCAGGTAAAGCATTGCTGATACTGAGGAGTGTCATTAGGTTGTTCACGTCGCTGTTTATACTTTTGGCCACTCCTGGATACTGACAGCACATAATAATGTTCAATTAATTAATGCCTAGATCTGGCAGCACAAAGCACATACATGTGAAACACTACGAGACAAAAGCAGCTCTCGAACCTGGATTTTCATGGCCACTTCTCTGCCGTCCTTCATTCTGGCCAGGTGAACCTGACCGATGGAGGCCGCTGCAAACGGACGCTCCTCGAAGTACTCTAGTTTATCCTGCCAGTTTGGACCCAGATCACTGACCACTGTTTTCTGTCCGAATGATAAACAGTGACACACCATAAAACAAAACCATATTTTGTTTTTAAACTTACAGTGAGGAAAATAAGTATTTGAACACCCTGCTATTTTGCAAGTTCTCCCACTTAGAAATCATGGAGGGGTCTGAAATTGTCATCGTAGGTGCATGTCCACTGTGAGAGACATAATCTAAAAAAAAAAATCCAGAAATCACAATGTATGATTTTTTAACTATTTATTTGTATGATACAGCTGCAAATAAGTATTTGAACACCTGAGAAAATCAATGTTAATATTTGGTACAGTAGCCTTTGTTTGCAATTACAGAGGTCAAACGTTTCCTGTAGTTTTTCACCAGGTTTGCACACACTGCAGGAGGGATTTTGGCCCACTCCTCCACACAGGATCTTCTCTAGATCAGTCAGGTTTCTGGGCTGTCGCTGAGAAACACGGAGTTTGAGCTCCCTCCAAAGATTCTCTATTGGGTTTAGGTCTGGAGACTGGCTAGGCCACGCCAGAACCTTGATATGCTTCTTACAGAGCCACTCCTTGGTTATCCTGGCTGTGTGCTTCGGGTCATTGTCATGTTGGAAGACCCAGCCTCGACCCATCTTCAATGCTCTAACTGAGGGAAGGAGGTTGTTCCCCAAAATCTCGCAATACATGGCCCCGGTCATCCTCTCCTTAATACAGTGCAGTTGCCGTCCCATGTGCAGAAAAACACCCCCAAAGCATGATGCTACCACCCCCATGCTTCACAGTAGGGATGGTGTTCTTGGGATGGTACTCATCATTCTTCTTCCTCCAAACACGTTTAGTGGAATTATGACCAAAAAGTTCTATTTTGGTCTCATCTGACCACATGACTTTCTCCCATGACTCCTCTGGATCATCCAAATGGTCATTGGCAAACTTAAGACGGGCCTTGACATGTGCTGGTTTAAGCAGGGGAACCTTCCGTGCCATGCATGATTTCAAACCATGACGTCTTAGTGTATTACCAACAGTAACCTTGGAAACGGTGGTCCCAGCTCCTCCTGTGTAGTTCTGGGCTGATTTCTCACCTTTCTTAGGATCATTGAGACCCCACGAGGTGAGATCTTGCATGGAGCCCCAGTCCGAGGGAGATTGACAGTCATGTTTAGCTTCTTCCATTTTCTAATGATTGCTCCAACAGTGGACCTTTTTTCACCAAGCTGCTTGGCAATTTCCCCGTAGCCCTTTCCAGCCTTGTGGAGGTGTACAATTTTGTCTCTAGTGTCTTTGGACAGCTCTTTGGTCTTGGCCATGTTAGTAGTTGGATTCTTACTGATTGTATGGGGTGGACAGGTGTCTTTATGCAGCTAACGATCTCAAACAGGTGCATCTAATTTAGGATAATAAATGGAGTGGAGGTGGACATTTTAAAGGCAGACTAACAGGTCTTTGAGGGTCAGAATTCTAGCTGATAGACAGGTGTTCAAATACTTATTTGCAGCTGTATCATACAAATAAATAGTTAAAAAATCATATATTGTGATTTCTGGATTATTTTTTTTTAGATTATGTCTCTCACAGTGGACATGCACCTACGATGACAATTTCAGACCCCTCCATGATTTCCAAGTGGGAGAACTTGCAAAATAGCAGGGTGTTCAAATACTTATTTTCCTCACTGTATATGCTGTCCTTATTATCTCAGGCTACGTCAACACCAATCCAGATTTCTCTGTTTTGGCTTTTTTTTTTCCCCTGCAAAAACATTTAGTGTGGACTGTTAAAACTGAGATGATGCATCTTTGAAAAAGATGATGCATGTTTAGTCATGTGATGCATATTGTATAATGAAATTTACTGAAAATTGCTGTGCTGCTGTAAAACATGAAGGTAATTGCGTTTTAGACCATAAATGGATTGGCCAGAGTGCGACCTAGTGAGCTAAAACTACTAGCCTAATATAAATTTAAAACATTATTAAAGACAAGTAATAAAAGTCAGTAATAAAATAAGAACAAATAATCAAATTACAAGCAAAAAGCACAAATAAATACAATATAACAAAGATAGAAATAAAATAAACAGTGCTTTTCAGGTTTTGCAGGTACAGAAATTTAATAATTTAATAGTGTGGACGGAGAGCATTTTAAAACGCCATTTTCAAATATATCTTGATTAATGTAGACGTAGCCTTAAAAGTCATTCATTGATTATCTTTCTTAAAGGGATAGTTCACCCAAAAAACATTACTTTTTATCATTACTTACAAGTTGTTCCAAACCTGTATGTGAATACAAAAGAAGATATTTTGAAGAATGTTGGTAACCAAACAGTTAATGGTAGCCACTGACTTCTTTAGTATTGAAAAAAATAATAATAATACTATGGAAGTCAGTGGTGTCCATCAACTGTTTGGTTACCAACATTCTTCAATATATCTTCTTTTGTGTTCAGCTGAAGAAAGAAACTTACTTTCTAATTTCAGCTCAACAGCAAAAAAGTTCAAATTACAGACATTAAATAACTTGCAAATGTTTTTTAATGTCGACTTTAAGCAGTGTTGGGGAAAGTTACTTTTAAAAGTAATGCATTACAATATTGAATTACTCCATAAAAAGTAACTAATTGCATTACTTAGTTACTTCTTATGGGAAGTAATGCGTTACATTACTTTTTTTCACCTGGGCTGGACTTGGTCGTTTGTTTTTAATAAAATAAAATAAAAAGTTCTGCTTTTGGGCCCTTTCACACCAAAGTGAAATAAGTACAATAATAAGAAGAAGAAGAAGAAGAAAAATTTCATTAGTGAAATGACGCAGGAGAAGAAAGTTCTCAAAGTTCTCTTTACATACAAAGACATTGGTTAATAAAGTGAGATTAAATACATAAAGTATATTATTCATTTTGAGGAATAGTGAATGTTTCTGTGCAAATGAGATGAGTAAATGCATGCTCACATTCATTTTAAAACTACAGTAACTTGTGTTATATACTGTATTATATGTATTTGAAAAAGTAACTCAGATATTTTGTTGTAAATTTAAAAGTAATCTGTTACTTATTACTTGAAAAATGTAATCTTATTACTGTACGTAACTCACTTTACTTGTAATGCATTATCCCCAACACTGACTTTAAGATGTAAAAGCGGTTTGTGTTTTCAACTCTCACATTTGAGGCTATACCATCATTTGCTGGGTGGGCATGAAGTCGGCGCTCTGTCGAACACGGTCAAAGATCTTTGCAAGCTGAGGGTTGATGAATGCATCGTCTATGGACAAGAAAACATGAGCAGAACCAAAGATCAATGTGTAGCAGATCATGCAAACACGCTATAGGTGAACTCTGAACATGTACTTTTACAGCATGAATGGCATGAAGCACTAAAAAAAGCTTTGCATGGTTATTGTGGCCAGCTGGTTTTCTTATTTTGGGTCGTGACATATTCCAGCTAAATGCGTCCTTCACCTCAATGACATGGCACACAATACACCTTAATGACATTGCACATAATACATTATTGCCCTTTTAAAAGACAACAACAGATTAAAAGAGACTTAATGTGACCTTATCAGCTATCTGTCTGGAACTACTTTCTTTTTTAACAAGTGGAAAGATACAGAACGCAGTCGGCAACATACACCGTGTCGAGGGGAAGGGGTGTAATGATATTTCAGAGGGACATTTGTGTCAGATTCTTAGCAGGAATAATCCCTGCTGTGTGTAACAGTATAGCAAACAGGTCAAAGGCAAGGGTAGTTGCCGAATCAGAGAAAACAAGTGGTAAAAACAAGCATTTGACAACACATATTCCATCCTATTTTTAAATAATTGTGATAAATTAGTAATGGCAAATTAAATTTAAATGAATGGTGCCATTATGATGCTAAACAGTTGTGTGTGGTTACCAGGGTGTTGCTATTTACTGATCAGAAGTCAAATGACCAAATCCCTTCAGACCAGATCCCTGATCAGCAATCACCTCTAATAAAAAAAAAATTATTCTAGAATTTATTCATAAAAAAAATAAAATAATAATTATATATATATATATTGCAGTGGTGTTTTAAAATTGGGCAAAGTCCTTGCAGTTTAACAAAAAAATAAATAATAATTGTATATCAAATGTAAATTCATTCAATTCTATTTTGTATTTTGACACTATGTAATTAATGTTCTATTTATTAAAACCAAGCATAAATCTAATCAAGTCAGTGTTTTTACGCAGTTTTACATTTATTCTAAAATAACTAAAGGCAGTAATATAAAATAAAATAATTGTTAAAAAATATTAAATAAAAAATATTTAAATTTCTAATTGCTCACAAAAAAATCATGTTTTCAGGCGTTTTAATTAGTCTTCCTATTAACGCCTCATTTTGTTCATTTAGACCGATTCGTGAACTCGCACGTAAACAAGAGGCGGAATTAACAGTTCATAACCAATCATAGTGCGATAGACTCGGCGTCCCGTTGTAACTTTACCTGCTGGTGTCGCTGTGGGACAGTGTTACTTTAGAAAAACAAGTGATTCATACACTTTTAAATGTCGTATTTTGTTATATTTATGCTGTTTTATTTTTGAAATATCGATTGTTTTCTCATCCAATTTCTTTGAGGAGACACTGCCACCCTAGCCTCCTCAGAGGACACATCCCTGATCTGGGGTACTTCAAATAAATAATTTAGCTTGCACTGAATTTACAATTTTTGTAATAACGTTCATTATCTCTACAGACAGATGTGTTTGGAGGAATCTCTCACCCTGAATGCTGAGCATCTGTCCTAGTTTAAGTGCGGCTCCTCTCACTTTGCAGAGAGTCCGAACAATCCTTTCAGCATTGGCTTCTGATATGAACGGGTTTGAGTCCAGAATTGCTTTTTTCTGTCCTGCCAAAGAGGAGAGAGGAATAAAATAACCCAACTTGTAAATCACAGCCAATCAATTACTGAACCAACCACATGTTCCCACCTGATTTCCCTCCAGATGTAAGACTCTTCTTTGCGACTTCAGCAATGGCTCCAATGCCCAGTCCAACTGCTAAACCTGTGGGAATCATGAAATATTTTGCATTTGCTTGTTTGCCAAAGCCTTTTTTTTAGCTAATTAAACAAGCAATCACACTATCTCACCTCCAAAGTTCACCAGCCTTCCCAGTCTTGTGACTGGCACTTTTCTCTCTCTGGAACTCTCACTTAACTGAGAAAACAACAGTAAAACATATAATTGGAGAAGGTGTTTTTATAGTCACTGCTTTAAGATAAAAGTAAATCAGACCATAATATTTGAACTTCAACACTTTTAATCAGGGCTGTGTAATCAACAAGAATTTACAGTTTAGTGTGCTATACCATTTGCTTATGTTTTCTGGAATCAGGTGTTTTGGCATCTTTGGTTGTGTCGACACCTTCTCTTTTCAGTCCACTGTAATATCTGTTATCTTGATGGAATAAACAGATCTGTCCATAGACGAGCTGTTGAGCTGGACGAATCTCTCCAAATAGCCTGTGTCCAGATCTCCCCAAATACCTGTCACGACCCCTGGCACATTCAACAACGCCACTAAAGCTGGAGGCATTTCGGTGGCTGTCATAATCCTGAAACCAAGCATGCAGGACAAACAAAGTAAAAATCTGGTCTGGATAAATAGATGAAGCTTTGGAAATGTTGACTTCAAATAATGGCAGATATAAACTCAACTCAGACAGCAGCTTGTCAATCTTACCTGTTCTTTCAGGTGAGGCGTGTTAAAACGGACTCGTTTTTGACCTCCGAGTGTAACTTTTCTGAACCTGTTGATTCCCCTCATCAATAACATTTCAGCTGCCATTGTTACCTTTCAGAGCTGTAAAAGCAGAAGAACTGTCAGACTATTGCTTTTGGATATATATACTAAAACTTTACTTAAAACACAAAAGAGCTTCAGTTAAAAAATAAACTTTAACTTAGATACAATCTCAGGGATTAAAGTGAAAAAAATTCTTCTGACTGAAATTTTTTTTTAGGCCAAGTCATATTCCTTTAACTTTTTACATAGTCGAGACCAATAGCGTTTTAAGGGGAGACGTTTTAAACCGCTTTAATATTGCCAGTAGGCATATTTTAAAAACTATTTTAATCTATGAAAACGAGGCAGGGAGCATGTAGGCTACTGTAGAGCACGAACGGCAGCATTGTGACTAGCTTCTGATTGATGGTGACCTAGCACTTTTTTGCCATTATTGCCATATTGAAGTCTCCTGTGACATACTGTGCAAAGACACGTACCTGGCTGTTAGATTTTTTTAGTCCACAAACTAAAAGGCTTGCCATTCTCCCCCCATTTCGCTAAGCCTTCCCCTTTACTTAAACTTTCGTTAAGTAAAGGGGAAAATATTATATATAGGCAAATTATAACACGTTAACACAAAATTTGTTAACACACACAAGTACTTTTCCCCTTTACTTAACATAAATTGTAAGAATATAAAGACTAGTAATAAATAAACATTAGGCCTATACTAAAGCTATTAAATAGCAGTCCCAAACTAGTTTTTGTTAATACAAAGTTGGTATGAGCCACTACAGTCATTTAAAAATATAAAAAATAATACAAAGAAAAATAGTGGCATTTTGGGGTTAATATGGAAACGACAGTTACCATGGCGAATACACAATATTAACAATAACTGTTAATGAAACATGGAAACTGCTCCTGGTGAATAGAATGAAAATAATCCCTGCATTACTTTTATTTCGGGTAATTTACAACGTAACGGCGTTGCATGCTCGTAGTTTCTTTTGCACTAGCTTGATCAGTGAGGCGATACAGCACGCGCCGCAGCATTTGCGCGTGCAATTGAGTGTGCGCTACGAGAACAGTATAACGGCTGACAGGACAAGAAAGTCCGTTTTTCTGAGGTGAAAAACTATATTTCAGCGTATACTCATGTCACTGCCTGGTAGTTCCTATTGTGCTGGGTTTTCTGAAGTAGTCATGATTCGCCTCTCATAACATGCTCTAATAAACACGCATGCAGAGTGGAAAAGGAGGAGCGGAGGCGCGGGGAGCAAGGATTACAGCGCAAACTATATCGATATATGCGATATGGTCTAATTCCATATCGCATTTCAAAAATATATCGATATATTTTTTATATCGATATATCGCCTAGCCCTACCTGCATTATAAGTGTGTCCATGGTAACTGAAATATAGTTATTCTAACTCAGCGCGCAACTGTAGCCTGACATGCACTTTCCGTGAGCGGTAATTGAAAACCCGGAGTGGACCATGAGCGAAGTGATTACAGAACGCTTAGAATGGAGAGAGGAACGTGCTTTTGCTCTTCTCCAGGCTTTGATCACATCCCCCTCAGTAGGGTGAATACACCTCGTCTTTCCTTAATTTAAGACCTATTCAAACTAAAATTAAGACATTTATTACACTTTTTGAGAAATGAAATCCTATTTACGGCCTTAAAATTATTAAAAGTGAATTTAAGACATTAAGGACAGACTGGAACCATATTGACGGAAATCCGTCATAGACCTGCTGCAATTAACGGAAATCCGTCGTAGCGACGGAGAACTTTAATCCCTGCAATCTAAATCCTTAAACATTAAATCAGTTTAATTTATATTGAAGCACTAAAATAACAACAAAAAACTATATAGACAAATATATAAATTTTGCTATAAATGGCAAAACACAAAATGACTCATATACACAATTTATTTATATATATATATAAAACACTGCTATATTGAGATACTATTATATTTTTATTCATATTTTGAATAAAATGTATATACACATATAGCCTATAAACTACACTCTACAGCAGTTCAGAAATTAAAAATGCATTCTCCATTGGATTCAGAACGAACCCTGTTCAATTCTACAGAGATTCAACCTCCATTAAACAAATTAGTGCGTGAAGTGAACAGACCAAACAAAGCTTTCTGATCGCCTACAAGATCGCTGTTTTTAAGGCAATAAAACGACTTACTTTAATCCTTAATGCCATTCACTGAAGTCTTCATTTATGATAGGCTACAACTACATTAGACTATGCTCAAACTCCATTAAGTTTCCGTGAGCTGTCCAAACATACGATGACATGCAATGAAACAGTGTGGAAACAGTGATCTAATCTGTGAGGATCTTGAGACAGCAGCAAATGTTACAGGCAGCCAAAAACGGATTCACTAAACGCTTCTTCCTCCAGGTGGCGCTACGGACAGGGTTGCCAAGTCTGCGTTACAAAACTAACCCAAAGGCCAATCAAAAATAGGCCAAAAGTAGACCAATTACCATTTCCCAAATATCAAAATATCCGGTTTCACAAACAAGGCTTATTAAACCTAGTCCCAGGCTAAAATACATGTTGAACATATGGCACCTTGGCACATATGGCACCTTGCAGTGACATATCTTAAAATAAGTGCTGTTGTTATGTCTCAAGATCATAGACTGTAGCTCAAGATGCACATAAGTAATGTTTTTTTTTTTCTCATGCACGTTTATAAAAGCTACTTAAATGCCTTAATTGAACTAAGGCACAATCCTGGCTTAATATAAGCCCTCTCTGTGAATGTGACATTCCCATATTTTATAGTCCCTGTTATGCAAAATGAAGAACACTATCCTATATTGTAGTGATCAGAAAACTTAACATCTAGCAGTTTTATCACTGGTAGAATATAAAAAAAATGTATACAAGCTTTTTAGTCTAATATAATTTTTGCAATATGTCAAAATTGGGGGTATTGGGGGTAGCCCAATAAAAGTAGCCCAATTACCTCGGACTTGGCAACCCTGACTTTAGAGACGGAACTATTATTGTATTTTCTGCCATCTACTGGTAAAAGCAAGTTATGCGTTTTTATTTTTCATTACACTAACTTTTTTTTGTGTGGCCTTCCATTTCTTTCTATTTACCCTAATGAACAATGGTGTCTTTGACTATCCTATAAATATGCTGCAAAAATCTTCACATGCTTACATTAGCTCGTAGTAAACTTGTTGCTCAATGACTTCATAAACAGGTTTGAGACCCACTGTACATACGGTATTTGTTTTTAATACAGCTTTTGATACAATATTTTTTTGACATCACAACAAAAAACTGTGGTCATTTGCAGTCAGTCCTCCGAATCGGAACAATAGGCTACATCTTGAATCAAAACACCCAAATGATTATTCAGTCAAATAAATGAAAATAAGCAATGTCTTCTGAAAAAAATAACATTTTTTTTTTCTTGATCTTAATTTCTACACAACAATGCACATTTGTTTGTTTAAAGGACAGCTTTAAGCAGCTTTGCCGAGGTGCGGTATTAATGTCAAGCTTTGATAAATGTTTTTAATTTGGGGAACAGGTGCAGGGCATTCTGGGTAGTGACCTCTATGACCTTCTCCAAGGGAATTCCTTTGATTTTGGCGATATATTCGGCACTAATGCTGATGTTCCTTGGTACATTCCTCACCTAGAGTAAAAACACAGATGTAAATAAACGTCAAATCATGTTTATGACAGAAAAACTAAAAGCTGCCGTACCTGCTTCTCAGGTCCCAGAGCAGGAGCGTCCGTCTCTAAACACATGCTCTCCAGAGGAACCTGCTTCACCAGCTTCTGCTTCTTATCAAAGGTGGATATCATGTGATGTGTGACTAAGAAATGCACTGAGGTGTTATTGTAAATTATAGAAACAGATATACACTACAAGTTAAACGTTTGGACAAGATCTTAAGATCTTAAGAACATTTTCATATGAAGACTTTCGCTTAAATGCTTGAAATTAGTTTGTAGACAAATATAAATTATATATATATATATATATATATATATATATATATATATATATAGTACAGGTCAAAAGTTTGGAAACATTACTATTTTTAATGTTTTTGAAAGAAGTTTCTTCTGCTCATCAAGCCTGCATTTATTTGATCAAAAATACAGAAAAAAAATGTAATATTGTGATATATTATTACAATTTAAAAGAATTGTTTTTCAATTTATTATACTTTAAATTATCATTTATTTCTGTGATGTAAAGCTGAATTTTCAGGATCATTACTCCAGTCTATCACATGATCCTTTAGAAATCATTCTAATATGATGATTCATTATCAAAGTTGGAAACAGTTCTGCTGCTTAATATTTTTTCATAACCTGTGATACTTTTTTAGGATACTTTGATGGATAAAAAGTAAAAAAAAAAAAAAAAAGCAAATTTTTTAGAAAATAGAAATCTTTTGTAACAACAATATACACTACTGGTCAGTAATTTGGGGTCAGTATTTTTTTTTTTTTTTAAATAAATCAATACTTTTATTCTGCAAGGATGTGTTAAATTGATAAAAAGTGATAGTTCTTTTTAACCTTTTATTCATCAAATATATTAGGCAGCAGAACTGTTTCCAACACTCATAATAAATCAGAATATTAGAATGATTTCTAAAGGATCATGTGATAGACTGGATGTCACATGTGACACTGAAGACTGGAGTAATGATACTGAAAATTCAGCTTTGCATCACAGGAATAAATTGTTTTTTAAAGTATATTCAAATAGAAAACTATTATTTTAAGTTGTAATAATATTTCACAATATTACTGTTTTTTTCTGTATTTCTGATCAAATAAACGCAGCCTTGATAAGCATTAGAGACTTCTTTCAAAAATATAAAAAAAACGTAATGTTTCCAAACTTTTGACCTACTGTACTGTATATATATTTTGTAAAATCTTTAAAAAATAAATTCATCAAATTTTGATTGAGAATGAAGAAGCCCAAATATTTAAAAATATAAAAAAGAGGTTTTATTTGTTTGACATTTTGGTCACTACATAATTCTTTTAACAGTAAGTTATATTTACCTGATCACTCCTTACAATGGATGGAGGTATTGAGAAAAAATAACCAGCTTTCACACCCTCCATTGCAACCGAAGGTTTTCCGTCAAATGCATGAAGAAGTGCATGTTCTACACCTTATAGAAAACAGACAAGATTGAAATCATGAAAAGCAACAGATTTATGAATAAGCAGGCACTGTTTGTCATGCATGTTTTGGTATGTATGCATACCCAGCTCCTTCAAAAGATGGATGGTTGGTCTTCCAGCAGATCTTGAGTGTACATTCCTAACAGACAAAACTCACTGCTATATGAAAGATCATAAAGTCATTTTTTATGTGCACAAATATACAAAGCCAGAAGCATGACACTTACAGAGGCAGATTTAACTGTTTCGCGATTTCAGCCTGTCGAATGAGTACCTGTCTCTGTCCGTCTTTCCCAGCGTCACTGTTGACTACACGTGGCGTGAAATCCAGGCCGACCTATATGTAATGATACATATTTAAACATGTATAAAAACATCATAACACTAAATAGTTAATTTAGGTACTGGTGGAAGAGGAAGACTTTGTTTTTTGCCTGCATTAACAAAAAGTTTGACCAACAAATGTTGGACGGCTCATTGCATTATGCAGTGGTGAAACAATTTTTTAGACAATTAAAGGTAGGGTATGCAATAATTCAAATATTTTTTAGTTATACTGGTTTAAACTCTCTTCTCATCCAGATAGCAATTAATAATAGAAGTGGTCTAAATATTAAAACATGTACATATATCTTTTGTGGAAGTCTCAGGACCAAAAGATGTTCGTTCAATCATTGCATTCGGTCCGAATGGAATGATAGGATATCCTACCTGTCTGTCAACATGTGTATTTCCATACATCTGCTTCTCGCGCAGACATCACACATCATCAGCGCGTTTCGTAAGGTTATGCAGAGTTAGGCCCCGATCACAGAGAGGCGCCTTTTTTCAAATGGTTTCCTATGGCAGTGAGCGTTCTGCGCACTGTTTATGTGCCTCGCGTTTTGTTGAAAAAAACTCAAGAGTGGAAAAAGGCCCCGACGTCATCGCGTTTTTTTCCACTGTGTCCAATCGAATGAATGGAGAGGCGGGCCTTCCGTTTTAGTGATGAAAGCTACAGTTGCTTGAACGCCCGGAGAGTGCGATGATGGAGGATAAACTTGTGGTGCCCTCGCGGGTTACCAGGAGCTTAACGACTTCACGAAACTTAAATACCACAATGTTAACAAAAAGTAAATAAAGTTAATAAAAGGCTGATTTGACGTGTACTTGACTGACAGGACAGCTGTTTCAGTGGTTGCCTGGCAAAATAAAAACGCAGCGCACTGCTCGTTCTGTGTGATGGGGCAGTTCTCTGCACCTCGCGTTTTCGAACCTGAAAAATGCGTTAGGTGTGATCGGGGCCTTAGACAGACAGTCACAAACAAACAAACAGCAGCCGCCGCCTTTTACAGTTCCACCTGAACCAAAACAACGAGCTTATGCTGCATTCACGCTGTGTCATAACCGTAATTACGACATGGCAACCCGCTGTTCACGTCCTCAGTTTTGCATTTATGTGTTTCTATGTCAACACTATCAACAGCGAAATGAACCTGCAGCAGTCAGGTGGTACAGCTAGCTCTTTAAGTTTTTTACGTTCATTATTATTGTAATGTTATGTGCATTGAGACATGAGGTAATTTAACGCCTTCTCTCGTGACGTTTTTGTTTGCTCTGGCTGTACGCGTTCATGAAGGAGGTGTGGCTTTGGAGACGCTGTGAAGAGAGGGTGGGTTCTTATGCTTTCAGAGCTAGCTTGCTATTGCTAGCCTCTCCGAAATTGCCTACCCTACCTTTAAGGGATTAAAATCTTACAGAACTCTATTCTCTACTTATAACAACTAGTTAGACATACAGTATATGTCTAACCTCACCAATAGCCACAATGTGCTCTTTGTATTTGTCAATCAGCGGTAATGCAGCATCTAAATCCTGTGGGGCAGAAAATAAGGAAACCGTGTCAGCTGTGAGACAGTGAATAAAATAAATGTATCTTTATACGCATAAGTTTCAGACCTCCGGTACGGCTCCTCTGGGTTGTGCTGGATCTTGGACAGGATGAACTCCAAGACATGGCATAATGAATCCAGGGAACCTATAGGAAATTAAAGCCATTTAATATTGAGTTTGCTGAAAATAATACACAAGATAATATGTAAGACATACCTTTGTGAGAGCTGTATAATTTTCTCAAATTCACCAGCATGCTCTGCTACAGCAAGAAGGGCAACAAGCCCAGCCTAAAAAAATTAAAACAAACATTACTGCACTCTTAATATGGATATCAGATTTGACAGAGAATATAGATTGAAAGAGGTACCTTTTTAGACTCTCCAATGACATCATCAATGTCCTAAATAAACACAACACACAATCATTAGGGAACTTCTCAGATAGTTCCATAGTATTATGAACATTGCAACTATTTTTCTTTCTTACACTGTCAAAATCCTCGGCAGAAATATGACAGTGACAGTCGATATATCCTTGCATAGATGTATATTTTCAGATCGTTGAAAACCACAGTCCACACGGATCACTCTATGTAAACTAGAACAGAACAGGATGTGACGAATCCCACGACAGCGAAGGCTTGTCATGAATATTAATTAGGTCCTCCAGCGTTGCTTTAGCCAATCATCGGCGAACGTCGTGTTACCAACTTAATATTCATAAATCGAGCCTTCGCAGTGGTGGCGCTTGTTTCAAGGTTTCTGAATGAGGAAGTTTCTACAGTTGCTGTATTTTAAACTTTTTGTTTTGCACTTGGCAGCTATATCACGTGAGTTTATGTAGACAACCACAGCACATCATGTGATCTGAAACAACTCTCATTTGATCGCTGTGAATAAGAGACAGCGGCAGCACAATGCATCACTGGGGTGTTTTGTCCCTTTTTTTACTCTCGATCGGCAGCTGTCTTTGTCAATACAAGCCAACGTGGGAATCAATTGATTCAAGACCTCTACCGGAATGGTTCGATCAAGCCAAATTCGGCATTTTCATTCACTGGGGAGTGTTTTCAGTTCCCAGCTTTGGCAGTGAATGGTTCTGGTAAGTCTGCGTCTGGTTTTATATTGGACATTAGTTTGACATCAGAGTTAGGGAGTGTCGCAAAAGTGCAAAACATTCAACAGTGCATGACTATATACAAGGTATTTTTTCTGTGAATACATGAATTATGCTTTTCTATGTAACGATTCAACATTTTTTTTTTTTTTTTTACTAATTTAGTCAAAAACAAAGTAGCTATATAATTTATATATGATTTAAAAATGTGTTATTATAACTGTTTAATGTAAGTGTTATGCTTAAACTATTTAATTTCTTATTGTTTTGACCTACAGATGTCAAACCACATGTAATTCAATCACTAGCTCTTGCCACATATCTTACACCGTGTGATTTAAAAAATTATGATTAGACATATTTTTTGAACTATTCAAATCTATTTAACTTCCTGGTCATGTGACCTGATGCTGCCAGACACACTGTATTATAATAACAAATATAACTCACACATCTTGCATGTAGCCTATTTGTTTTTTGGGAAAATGTCTGTTAATTTTATATAAAAAGATTTGAATTATTGAAATCTATTTAAATTGCTAGGGTCATGTGGCCTAAATATATCATACCCGTTTTGTATTATTATTTTGCATATTTTTTTCAGAATGAAAAAAGCTTACTCATTACATATTAACAGATATGTGACAGATCATGTGAAGTACGAAGTCTGACGTAGTCAGGCTACCCAAAACGCTGTTGTCGTTTAAATGAGAGGCCAAAACTCATAAAAAGTTGAACGTTTTTAGTTGAAAACGGTGTTGTGTTGTGCAGCACAATGCTTCACTGGAGTGTCTTTGGTACTAGTTTTTGTTTCAAATCACATGATGTGGTTGTCTACATGAACTCACCTGATCTGTCACATAGCCTACCTGTCAACTGCTAAACAAAACATTTAAAATATAGCAACATCAGCTTCCTCAATGTGTTTTTTTTTTAAAAAAACATTTAACTTCCCTGTCATGTGACCTAATGGTGTCACACAAGGCCTGTTTAAATTGTCAGACTTTTCTCACACAAAAGTAATTTCATTACTATGTTAAGCAAATGCTTATAAAGTATTTTTATTAGTAGTACTATAGCCAATTGTACTATAAACTTGGCACTTTGTAGAATTTAATGGGTCTAGGCCTTGGTGGCTTTTTCTGAATAAATGCATAAAATAAGAATATTATGTTGAAAAAGAGTGGAGTGTTCACATGGACGATAGAATAAGATCAGTACATGACTCTGGTCAGTCTTGAACCATGTGCATTGTGCTCTGCGCCATGCGTTCATTCAAAAAGCCGGTTAGTAAAGGAATGTTAAAGGTGCATAATTTCTAAGAAACACTCAACCACACCCCTCCCTTCATTGTTCCGCCTCCAAAATGCACAAACACACATATCTTTGTTCTGTGAAACATAGCAAAACCCTTAGTTATAAAGTTAAGGGTACCCTTAGTGAAACATGGGTTGCAAGAAAAAACCTAAGGGTCCACTTTAAGGAATAGTTCACTTAAAAATGGAAATTCTGTCATCATTTACTCACTCTCAAGTTTTTCCATACCTGTATGAGATTCTTTCTTCTGCTGAACACAAAGGAAGATATTTTGAAGAATGTCGGTAACCAGACTGATGATGGACCCCATGGAAGTCGGGTCAGAGGTCACTCTTCCGCCGGAACTAGACTCGCGTACGGAAGTTACCGGAAGCCAATGATTATAGTTTATATAGTTAAGTTATAAATATGGATATTTTTTTAACACAAACGCATAGCTTCGCTTCAGAAGGCCTTCATTAAGCTTTATTAAACCCCTTATTAACCCCTGGAGCCGTATGGATTACTTTTATGATGGATGGATGTGCTTTTTGGGCTTCAAAATCTAAGGTACTATTCACTCTCATTATAAAGCTTGGAAGAGCCAGGATATTTTTAAATACCGGTATGACTCTGATTGTGTTTGACTGAAAGAAGAAGTCAATTCACCTATGATGGCTTGAGGGAGAGTGGATAATTTTCATTTTTTGGTATCATGCAACCAGGCCCTGAACTTTTCTCTTTTGTAATGTCTCTCAGCCATCTCTCTTCATACAGTCTTTCTTTAAATCTCCCTCTTGCTCACTCTCTCTCCTCCCCCATCATGAATGACACGCCCCCTACTGCTGATTGGCTCACTCTCTCTCCTCCCCCATCATGAGTGGCACGCCCCCTACGGCTGATTGGCTCACTCTCTCTCCTCCCCCATCATGAGTGACACCCCCCCCACACACTGCTGATTGGCTCACTCTTTCTCCTCCCCCATCATGAGTGACACGCCCCCTACTGCTGATTGGCTCACTCTCTCTCCTCCCCCATCATGAGTGACACGCCCCCTACGGCTGATTGGCTCACTCTCTCTTCTCCCACATCACGAGTGACACGCCCTACTGCTGATTGGCTCACTCTCTCTCCTCCCACATCACAAGTGACACGCCCCCTGCTACTGATTGGCTCACTCTCTCTCCTCCCCCATCATGTGTGACACGCCCCCTACGGCTGATTGGCTCACTCTCTCTCCTCCCCCATCATGAGTGACACCCCCCCCCCCCACTGCTGATTGGCTCACTCCTTCTCCTCCCCCATCATGAGTGACACGCCCCCTACTGCTGATTGGCTCACTCTCTCTCCTCCCACATCACAAGTGACACCCCCTACTGCTGATTGGCTCACTCTTTCTCCTCCCCCATCATGAGTGACACGCCCCCTACTGCTGATTGGCTCACTCTCTCTCCTCCCCCATCATGTGTGACACGCCCCCTACGGCTGATTGGCTCACTCTCTCTCCTCCCCCATCATGAGTGACACCCCCCCCCACTGCTGATTGGCTCACTCCTTCTCCTCCCCCATCATGAGTGACACGCCCCCTACTGCTGATTGGCTCACTCTCTCTTCTCCCACATCACGAGTGACACGCCCTACTGCTGATTGGCTCACTCTCTCTCCTCCCACATCACGAGTGACACCCCCTACTGCTGATTGACTCACTCTCTCTCCTCCCACATCACGAGTGACACCCCCTACTGCTGATTGGCTCACTCTTTCTCCTCCCCCATCATGAGTGACACGCCCCCTACTGCTGATTGGCCCACTCTCTCTTCTCCCACATCACGAGTGACACCCCCTACTGCTGATTGGCTCACTCTTTCTCCTCCCCCATCATGAGTGACACGCCCCCTACTGCTGATTGGCTCACTCTCTCTTCTCCCACATCACGAGTGACACGCCCTACTGCTGATTGGCTCACTCTCTCTCCTCCCACATCACGAGTGACACCCCCTACTGCTGATTGGCTCACTCTCTCTTCTCCCACATCACGAGTGACACCCCCTACTGCTGATTGGCTCACTCTCCTCCCCCATCATGAGTGACACGCCCCCCACTGCTGATTGGCTCACTCTCTCTCCTCCCCCATCATGAGTGACACACCCCCCACTGCTGATTGGCTCACTCTCTCTCCTCCCACATCATGAGTAACACGCCCCCTGCTGCTGATTGGCTCACTCTCTCTCTTCCCCCATCGTGAGTGACACACCCTCTAATGCTGATTGGCTACAAGTGTGTTGTGCTGCTCGGTCCAATCCGCTCTCAACAGAGTTCATCAGAAATCACTTACTGCACCTTTAATTCACAAAGAAACTTAGAATATTTGCTTATGTCATATTTTTGTTTGTGTGCAGAAAACATACGTTTAAAGACCCAACATCAGGTGCAAGTTTACTCATTATGTTCATGCACAAATGTCATGAGTTTTTGCAGTACTTAAAAGCCATGGACGACTTTCAGTGAAGAGAAATTTCCACTATGGTTCCATGGATGTGGACAAAATCTATTTTTGATTATTTGAAATCATATCCAAGTTGGTTTGGGCAGTTAGTTGCCAGTTGGGCATACAGGTTATGCTGGATGAAATGTGACATCATTAGATAACATAAGCATTAAAATATGTAATTGATTTGATTATTTCAAGAACTGGGATTAACACACAAAATAAGATTTCCTTAAAATAAGACATGTATAATAGGATATGTTTGCAGATGTTAGGTGATATGATATTGTTACATTTAAATCAAAATATATAAATGTTTAAAAAATTGTTATGAAATCACCAAAGACACGTTTCCACATGCATGTAACTGCATGTAAGATGTTTGAGAGATGTTTGTTAATATAATAAAGTGGGTGTGCCAACTGCCAACATCAGGTCACATGACCAGGAAGTTAAATGGATTTTAATCATTCCAAAAAATTACATAAAATCAACAGACATGTTCCCAAAAACAGGTGCATGTAAGATGTGTGACAGATGTTTATGAATATAATACAGTGGAGGTGCAATCATCAGGTCACATGACCAGGAAGTTAAATACATTTTAATATTAAAAAAAAACATTAAAAATACAGGATATTTCCTAAATCCAAGTCATGTAAGATATGTGATATGTGAAGATATTACAACTGATGTGATATCATCAGGTCACATGACCGGCAAGTTATATAAATGACACTAACATAATGTGAATGACAATAACATAAAAAGTACCACAAAGTATCATGGCACTACCAATATTGTGATGTTTTGCACATATGCTGTACAACACCATGTTACTGTTTGAAATACCCATGAATACCATGTAATTATCATTGTACATTAATGTTAATCATTCATTACTACAATATGGCATATCAAAGTACCATGTTTCTATAATCTGATACCTTACAATGCTACAGTAGTGAATGTGAATGTGAGTTAATAACATTAAAACAGGTCATACAACCCCAAAAATGCAAAGACAATGAAGCCTATGTTTATAAAATGATCATATTTCGCATGTTTAATTCCATGAAAATATTGCATGATGTGAACACATTTTCCCTCCTCCAGACAGTTTACTTTTGAGTTATATAGCAAAAAAATACTGTAATAAGATTTATATTTTTTATACATTACAATGTGCATAATCTTAATTAAAAAATTATATCTGAAATGCAAATAATCCAAATCGTTCTATAAAGTAAGCTTTATTTTCTTTAATCAAGAAGTTAAATGGCCATGGTCACTTTATGACAGTGTTTTTGAATATTTGAGGTTAACTGTGCTTAATAGTTTTGTTTTCCAACAGGTGGTACTGGCAGGGCCAGAAATACCCATCTTATGTTAACTTTATGCAGAAGAATTATCCACCTGGCTTCACCTACGCAGACTTTGCATCTCAGTTCCACGCTGAACTCTTTGATCCTGTAGAGTGGGTTGACATTTTTGCCTCGTCTGGAGCCAAATATATTGTGCTCACAACCAAACACCATGAAGGTTTGTGAGGAATGACTGCACAGACTGCAATGCATTTAATTTGTGCATATCTGTCAACTCTAATTATTTTAATGCTATATAGTTATTTTATAGTTAACCAATTAACCGTTTTTTACCGTTTTTTATTATGTATAATTACAATAAAAATACTGTAAAAATGCCATAGTAAAAACCTGTTAATTGGTTAACTGTAAAATACCTTCTATAAATGGTTTAACATCACATTCTATGTGCATTTCCTATAAAATACTGTCAAATTTATGGTCTTATTGAAGTAAAAAGTATGGTTTACCATATAGCTTACAGTGAAAAACAGTAAAAGGCCATTTCCAGAAGCCCCTATGTGACACACCATATACAGAATGATAATATTTTCTTTAAATAGTTTTGTTTCTTCTTTTTATTTTTGGTTATCAGTGATGTACTGTACTGTACTGTACATTAGGGTGTTTTCTGTTACATTCTCTGTTATTTAGTTAATGTTTATTGCAGTATTTTAGTTTCAGTTGTGTTACTCTGATGGTCTTTGTGTGTATGACCCTGTGCCCTGTCTATATATGAGTATTGGCCATGTTTTATGGTGGTTATTAGTACATTTCAAGATACAATGCAGATTTTATCTGTTCAAGTAGATTGGGAAATTAAAATTATATAACTTAAAATATACAGGCACCAATATGCCATACCGCAATACTTGAAACATGCGTCCGAAAGCTTAAAACCACTGACTTCGGATGACACGTTCCAATGTAGGAAGGCATCAAGGCACGCCTAAATCCAATGTTAGCTTCACTTCCTGTCTCCTGAGAGACCTTCATCTGAGGGATTTTTGAAGGCAGCATAGATGTATCTTCACTGCCTTTGACTTCCCACAATCCTGTGCGCTTTCCATTCAGTGACAGTTGAGCTAAAAATAAAGATGGCGCCTGAAAGTTGTAAATCCACGTTTTTGACCAACGTTTTTTCACTTATGTAAGTTCTAGTGACATTTATGTCATTCATAGTGCATTCACAAATACAACTTTTGATTTTAATAATGTATTAATAAATGCTGAAATGAACTAACTAAGGTCAATAGGTAACACTTGTTACATTACATTGTACATTAACAAATATTAACAAATGAACCTTATTTTAAAGAGTTATTCATTCATGGGTTTCAATTCCTCAGGCTTTACGATGTGGGACTCAAAGTACTCGTGGAACTGGAACGCCATGGCGGTTGGGCCGAAGCGGGATCTGGTGGATGAGATCGCCACTGCTTTGCGGAAACACAGTGATTTGCGTCTGGGGCTTTACCACTCCTTGTTTGAGTGGTTTAACCCTCTGTACAGAGCCGATGCTAACAACTTCTTCAAAACCAATGTGTTCCCTACTACCAAGACCCTGCCTGAGCTGTACGAGATAGTCAACAAGTTCAAACCTGACTTACTGTGGTCTGATGGTGACGGAGATGCGCCCGACACCTACTGGAACAGCACAGGGTTCCTCGCCTGGCTCTATAACGAGAGGTAAGGACACCTTAACATGAGTGTTATGATTACAAACCAAGAAACCAAGAGGAGGTCCAAAGGCAGCAGATAGGAAAAAATATCAAATTCAATGTCCATTTTCTCCCTTAAGGGTCACACTTTTGATCCTCAACAGTCAACATTCATTTTTAAATGAAATGAATGTACTGTATTTCAATATTGGTTGAATTATTTTCAATGATATTTTGGATATTTCATGGTATAAGACAATATTCACATCTAATTTATACAAATTCAAATAATAAAAATATTAGAAAAAACATTTCATATTATTTAATTACTATTATTGAAATCTTATTTAAATATAATTACTACACCCCTGTCACACCCCTAATATACAGTGAGGAAAATAAGTATTTGAACACCCTGCTATTTTGCAAGTTCTCCCACTTAGAAATCATGGAGGGGTCTGAAATTGTCATCGTAGGTGCATGTCCACTGTGAGAGACATAATCTAAAAAAGTGGAATTATGACCAAAAAGTTCTATTTTGGTCTCATCTGACCACATGACTTTCTCCCATGACTCCTCTGGATCATCCAAATGGTCATTGGCAAACTTAAGACGGGCCTTGACATGTGCTGGTTTAAGCAGGGGAACCTTCCGTGCCATGCATGATTTCAAACCATGACGTCTTAGTGTATTACCAGCAGTAACCTTGGAAACGGTGGTCCCAGCTCTTTTCAGGTCATTGACCAGCTCCTCCCGTGTAGTTCTGGGCTGATTTCTCACCTTTCTTAGGATCATTGAGACCCCACGAGGTGAGATCTTGCATGGAGCCCCAGTCTGAGGGAGATTGACAGTCATGTTTAGCTTCTTCCATTTTCTAATGATTGCTCCAACAGTGGACCTTTTTTCACCAAGCTGCTTGGCAATTTCCCCGTAGCCCTTTCCAGCCTTGTGGAGGTGTACAATTTTGTCTCTAGTGTCTTTGGACAGCTCTTTGGTCTTGGCCAAGTTAGTAGTTGGATTCTTACTGATTGTATGGGGTGGACAGGTGTCTTTATGCAGCTAACGACCTCAAACAGGTGCATCTAATTTAGGATAATAAATGGAGTGGAGGTGGACATTTTAAAGGCAGACTAACAGGTCTTTGAGGGTCAGAATTCTAGCTGATAGACAGGTGTTCAAATACTTATTTGCAGCTGTATCATACAAATAAATAGTTAAAAAATCATATATTGTGATTTCTGGATTTTTTTTTTTTAGATTATGTCTCTCACAGTAGACATGCCCCTACGATGACAATTTCAGACCCCTCCATGATTTCCAAGTGGGAGAACTTGCAAAATAGCAGGGTGTTCAAATACTTATTTTCCTCACTGTATGTGTGTGTGCAGGGATTAAAGTTCTCCGTCGCTACGACGGATTTCCGTTAATTGCAGCAAGTCTATGACGGATTTCCGTCAATATGGTTCCAGTCTTACCTTAATGTCTTAAATTCACTTTTCATAATTTTAAGGCCGTAAATAGGCTTTCATTTCTCAAATAGTGTAATAAATGTCTTAACTTTAGTTTGAATAGTCTTAAATTAAGGAAAGACGAGGTGTATTCACCCTGCTGAGTGGGATGTGATCAAAGCCTGGAGTGGAGCAAAAGCACGTTCCTCTCTCCACTCTAAGCATTCTGTAATCACTTCGCTGATGGTCCACTCCGGGTTTTCAATTACCGCTCACGGAAAGTGCATGTCAGGCTACAGCTGAGCGCTGAGGTAGAACTATATTTCAGTTATCATGGACACACTTATAATGCAGGTAGGGCTGGGCGATATATCGATATAAAAAATATATCGATATAGTTCAAATTTGCGCTGTGATCCTTGCTCCCCTCTCCTCCGCTCCTCCTTTTCCACTCTGCGTGCGTGTTAACTTTAGAGCGTTATGTTATGAGAGGCGAATCATGACTACTTCAGAAAACCCAGCACAATAGGAACTACCAGGCAGTGACATAAGTGTACGCTGAAATAAAGTTTTTCACCTCAGAAAAACGGACGTTCTTGTCCTGTCAGCCGTTATACTGTTCTCGTAGCGCACACTCAATTGCACGCGCAAATGCGGCGGCGCGCGCTGTATCGCCTCACTGATCAAGTGCAAAAGAAACTACGAGCATGCAACGCCGTTACGTTGTAAATTACCCGAAATAAAAGTAATGCAGGGATGATTTTCATTCTATTCACCAGGAGCAGTTTCCATGTTTCATTAATAGTTATTGTTAATATTGTGTATTCACCATCGTAACTGTCGTTTCCATATTAACCCCAAAATGCCACTATTTTTCTTTGTATTATTTTTTATATTTTTAAATGACTGTAGTGGCTCATACCAACATTGTATTAACAAAAACTAGTTTGGGACTGCTATTTAATAGCTTTAGCATAGGCCTAATGTTTATGTATTAGTACTAGTCTTTACTATTAGTCATATTCTTACAATTTATGTGAAGTAAAGGGGAAAAGTACTTTTTTTAACACAAATTTTGTGTAAACATGTGTTATAATTTGCCTATATATAATATTTTCCCCTTTACTTAACGAAAGTTTAAGTAAAGGGGAAGGCTTAGCGAAATGGGGGGAGAATGGCAAGCCTTTTAGTTCGTGGACTAAAAAAATCAAACAGCCAGGTACGTGTCTTTGCACAGTATGTCACAGGAGACTTCAATATGGCAATAATGGTAAAAAAGTGCTAGGTCACCATCAATCAGAAGCTAGTCACAATGCTGCCGTTCGTGCTCTACAGTAGCCTACATGCTCCCTGCCTGGTTTTCATAGATGAAAATAGCTTTTAAAATACCCCTACTGGCAATATTAAAGCGGTTTAAAACGTCTCCCCTTAAAACGCTATTGGTCTCGACTATGTAAAAAGTTAAAGGAATATGACTTGGCCTAAAAAAAAATTTCAGTCAGAAGAATTTTTTTCACTTTAATCCCTGTGTGTGTGTGTGTGTGTGTGTGTGTATTATACACAGGTTAGGTTTTGCATTTGTATTTATACAGACACATTGGCTACTTCATTGTGGCTGTAGATTGTACTTTCAAAATGTACAAATAATTTCAAAATGTACAATTTTTAAAATGACCAAAGACCACCAGAGAGTTGAGATCCCTCTGTAAAATCAATCACTGATCTACTATAAGGCTATAATAAACATCTACTATAAGGCTTTAAAATTTTGTGATTTATATACTCTTTGCCATTCTTTTTTATTTTGTTAGAATACACGGCTACTTTTGAATGGCCGTCAATGGAGAAACGTGAGAAACAGGATAGTGTAATTGCTGCATCTACCAGCAGAGGGGCTCACTAAACTTTGCCCCTTGCACCATACAATAGCATTTTTCTCCTAAATGCTTATTTGTCAATGTTTTGGAGTACACTAGAGTCTAGATGAACTCAAAGCTATCAGACATAGACTAAAGACTTTCATTTTGATTTAATTTCACAATAACATTGTAGTGAACCAAACAAGTTGCATACTAGAACTGTGTATGTAAAGTCATGTAGCTTAACTGATGGCAAATGTGTGTTTTCTCAGCCCTGTGCGTGACACTGTTGTGACCAATGACCGCTGGGGATATGGCAGCATATGTAAACATGGCGGATATTACACCTGCTCGGATCGGTACAACCCAGGACACCTGCTGAAGCACAAGTGGGAGAACTGCATGACCATTGATGTCAAGTCATGGGGCTACAGGAGAGAGGCCAAACTCAGTGATTTCCTCACCACCGAACAGCTGATAGGAGTGAGTTTTACATTTACATTCATTCACGCAGTTGACTAGGGGTGTGCGATTTATATCGTCTACGATAATATCGTAATTGCTGTTATGTTGCTATGTGCGATCTGACATTATCGGGTATGTCCCTCACATTACAAAAAACACGCCTATACTGCTTAAAGGGATAGTTCACCCAAAAATGAAAATTAGCCCATGATTTACTCACCCTCAAGTCATCCTTAGTGTATATGACATTCTTCTTTCAGAGGAATACAATCGGAGTTATATTAAAAAATGTCCTGGCTCTTCGAAGCTTTATAATGGCAGTGAATTGCTGTTTCTGTTTTGAAGTCCATAAAAGTGCATCTGTCCATCATAAAAGTGCTCGATATGGTTCCGGGGGGTTAATAAAGGCCTTCTAAAGAGAAGTGATGCGTTTGTGTAAGAAAAATATTCATATTTAAAACTGTATAAAGTAAAATAGCTAGCTTCCGGCCAAACGAACATACGGATTTCACTTAAGTGTAAACCGCAACTATGCGAAGTACTGCTGATATTTACGCTACTTCTGACGTCACAAGTTATGTAAGTTGCGCATTAGGCGTAAGTAGACTGCGTATGGCTGTTTGGCTGGAAGCTAGAATTTAACTTTGTTAAACATGAATATTTTTCTTACACAAACAAATCGCTTCACTTCAGAAGGCCTTTATTAACCCCCCAGAGCCGTGTGGAGCCTACGATGACTTGAGGGTGAGTAAATCATGGGCTAATTTCAATTTTTGGGTGAACTATCCCTTTAAAGGGGTGGTTGATTATGTTTTCACTTTTCTAACTTTAGTTAGTGTGTAATATTGCTGTTTGAGCATAAACAACATCTGCAAAGTTACAATGCTCAAAGTTCAAAGCAAAGGGAGATATTTGCTTTTGAAGAAATCGTTTTTTAAGGACTACAACAAACAGCTGGTAGGGACTACACGACATTCCTTCTGGGTTAGTGACATCACCAACCCTAAAATTTGCATAAACCCCGCCCCCGGGGACATGCAATAGAAAGTCACTCTGTGTGCATCTCACAACAGTTCCTATACGAGCGATTTATAGATTATACTGACAGAATATGCTAATTGAACATAGTTAACTCCACATCAGCAATATAAATTCATCAACTAACCATTCAGAGACGTCCTGTTGCATTCTAAGTGTTGTCACTTCTTCTTGAGTCTCTCCGTCTTTGTCTGACTCCGGTTTGAACATAAAAAGCAGAACAGTTACTGACATTTTAGTGTGTGTCTGCGTGAGGTAATGGGAGCTGCTAACATACACGAGCTCTTGAAACTCCGCCCTCTGCGTCGGGAGCAGCAGCTCATTTGCATTTCAAGGGCCAGACACAAAACGGTGCGTTTTTGCTTTAACATGCTATATAAAATATCTGTGGGGTATTTTGAGCTAAAACTTCACACACACACACTCTGGGGACATCAGATATTTATTTTACATCTTGTGAAAAGGGCATTATACCACCCCTTTAATATTTTTGTGGAAACTGTGATACAGATATTTCGATGACTAGAAAGTTCAAAAGAACAGCATTTATTTGAAATAGAAATCTTTTGTAACATTATAAATGTATTTACTGTCCCTTTTAATCAATTTAATGCATCCCTTCTTCTTAAAGTAAATCTTACTGGCCCCAAACTTTTGAACGGTAGTGTGTGTGTATATATGTATATGCAGCGAGCATTTAGAAGTCCTCTGTTTGTCTTACAGAGTCTCGTGGAGACCGTGTCCTGTGGGGGGAATATGCTGTTGAACGTTGGTCCCACACATGACGGCCGCATCGTGCCCATATTCGAGGAGCGTCTGCGGCAGATTGGTCAGTGGCTTCAGGTGAACGGAGAAGCCATTTACAACAGCAGCGCATGGAGAGCTCAGAACGACACTGCCACTCCTGGAGTCTGGTCAGTTACATTATGAATTCTCTCTCATGTACAGTAACGTGTTACGCGAAACTGTTTGTTTCTTTGCCTCTGTTTCTCTCTTCTTCTGTTTAATCTCTTTCACCTTTATTTGCTTTTAAATCAATGTATAATTCGGTTTTGTCCTAACAGGTATACAATGAATCCGAAGGAGAAAGCAATCTATGCTATTTTTCTTTCATGGCCCACTGATGGGTACATTGTTCTGAACGACCCTGTTGTGTCAGCGGCCAAGACTCAGGTAATGTACATTGTAGAAATTATATTTAAAAAAAGATTCTTATTGAATAATTGATTGTTTTTAAAGCCTGCCAACCATATTATGACCCTGGATCACAAAACCAGTCACAAATCGCACGAGTATATTTGTGGCAATAGCCAACAATGCATTGTATGGGTCAAAATTATTATTTATTTTTCTTTTATGCCAAAAATCATTAGGATATTAAGTAAAGATCATGTTCCATGAAGATATTTTGTAAATTTCCTACCGTAAATATATAAAACATTTATTTTTGTGAGTGAATGCAGCACAATCGCGAACATAAATCTTTGACAGAACAAAAAAAAAAAATTCTTTTGATGTTTCGATGTTTTTGCACCCTCAGATTCCAGATTTTCAAATAGTTGTATCTCGGCTAAATATTGTCCTAACAAACCATACATCAATGGAAAGCTTATTTATTCAGCTTAGATGTATAAATCTCACTTTCAAAAAATGGACCCATGTGACTGGTTTTGTGGTCCAGGGTCACTAGCAGCTGTTGCCATCTCATCAGATTATCTTCTTTTTTCCATGTACACTAACGTTCAAAAGGGTTTTTTTTTAAATAAATTAATAATTTTACTCAACAAGGATGCATTAAATTGATCAAAAGTGACAGTAAAGACATTTATAATGTTATAAAAGTTTTTATTCCAAATAAATACTGTTCTTTGGAACTTTCTCTTCATCAAAGAATCCTAAAAAAAAAAGGTGTCACGGTTTCCACAAAAATATGAAGCAGCACTGTTTGATAATAACCAGAAATGTTTCTTAAGCAGCAAATCGGCACATTAGAATGATTCCTGAAGGATCATGTGACACTGAAAACTGGAGTAATGATGCTGAAAATTCAGCTTTGCATCACATTACATTTAAAAAAAAAAAAAAAAAAAATTTTTTTTATTTTTTTTAAATAAACAAACACACCCTTCCCTTCATTGCTCCGCCTCCAAAATGCACGAACATACAATGCAAGAGTGAATGTCACAATGCAAGAGTGAACGAAAAATAAAGCGAAGATGACGAATGAACAACAAGGAAGAACAAAAAATTAACATACAATACACAAGTAAATACAAGCAAGAGTTGTTTGTTAGTCGCCAGTAGCACATCAGCTCCAGACAAACAACGACACTCAAAACTGTCCTTAATTATTTAGAACTGTTTGCAGAAGTTTCAGAGCATTCACATCTGAAGCAAAACTGTTCTTATTCTTGTTTCAAACCTTTTCCAAATCAGGTGGTGCTGCTTGGCTATAAGTCCGTCTCATGGGAGTCCATGAGTCCCACAGGTCTGAAGGTTCATCTACCCCAGCTGGCCCCCAGTCAGATGCCCTGCTCCTGGGCTTGGACCCTGCGACTGACTGGTGCCAATTAACCTGAGGATACCGGCACTGTTAGTTTCTGCTTTTAGGACGAATGAAGCCAAAGATGGAATGCACTGTTTTCCCCCAACTTTTACATTTAAATAATAATCATACAAAAATAATCTTTATTAGTTTTTTTTATAATTTTTTAATTGTTACACACTAGTGTATCCTAGTAGGCACTCAAAGTGGTGTGGTGCTGTTGCTTTGCTATGTGATCAGACATTTTTGCATGGAAGACGAGTGAAAAAACCCTGAGCCTAGCAAGCAGAAGATCATGGAGATGTGATGGTGCACTCTATTGGGCCAGTAAGCAACCACCTGACAGAACATCCTAGCAACCGCATAGGAACACACTTATCTCTCTGAACACCTTAGCAACCATATAGTGACGGATCTAAGAATTTTGAATAACCTGTGTGTGTTACTTCAAGAGAGCTACCATATACCTGTGTTGCGTTTTATTTTCTTTGTTTTTTTTATTCATCATGAGTAATTTTTGTAGTTATCACATTTGATTTATCATCTGATCATTTATTTCATTTTATATATCTTGTTACTTCCTTTTGTTGTTTAATCTACTGATTGTGGGGTTTTATAGAATGTGCAATGTTTGTCTTCACAAATAAGAGATGAGAGAAATATGACAATTTCAGATGAAAATCTGGGCATTTAAACACGCACAACTAAGATTATTCAATAGACTAAATATGTATCTTTTGACAGGATCATTGGATCGGATATTTCTGACGTGGAGATCCATCCGATCTAACAATAGCCATCTCTGTTACACACCTGCTTCATCCTATGACATGATGGTGTCATGATAATCAAAAGTCATGATGGTGACTTTTGCATTGGCAAAAATATAGGCTAATCGTTTCTTAAGAAAGAATCTATGAATGAAAATAAAAAAATAAAAATGATGTGAAGCCAGATGTGTTTTGATAACCACATGAGATAAATTATTGGTGTTTTGTGTGTGCATAATTATCTTTTAAAATGAATAAACTGACAAATGAATTGTTTGATTAGCATCACTGTGTCCGTTTAAATTATTTATTTTTTTTAATATTTCTGAATATCCACACAAACAGGTGAGCTAAATATTTTAATAATTATATGTAAAAGCAATATTTTATGCTAGTGTCTTGCAAGGCAATTTGCAGTCTGTGACATGATGATTGTACAGTGCACTGAGATAAAGAAAGAGGATCATTTATTATTTATACTGTTATAGTATTTTGAAATAGCTTGTATTTTTACATATTACATTTTTATTTTCATTTTAGTTTTAGTCATTTTGGTAATGTGGTTCTGTCATTTTTATTAGTTTTTTTTTTTCAATAGTTCTATTTATCTTTTATACTATTTAATCTTTATTTTTATTTCAGTTTTAGTCATTTTAATACTTAAACTTTTTATTTTATTTCAGTTAGTTGCCAAGAAAACATTTTTAATTTTCATTGAAGTTTTTAAGATAGGTTTTTCATGTATTATTTATAATTGATCTCAGCTTTACTTCAACAAGAATTTTAATAGTTTTAGTTAGCAATAACAACACTGGGTCTTAATGCCCCGATATACTTGAAGGGATAGTTCACCCAAACATGAAATTATCCCATAATTTACTCTCCCTCAAGCCATCCTAGGTGTATAATATGACTTTCTTCTTTCAGCCGAACACAATCTGAGTTATATTTAAAAAAAAATATCCTGGCTCTTCTAATCTTTATGATGGCAGTGAATAGTAACTTATATTTTGAAGCCCAAAAAAGCGCATCCATCCATTATAAAAGTAATCCATATGACTCCAGGGTGTTAATAAAAGCCTTCTGAAGCGAAACAATGCATTTGATAAGAAATAGCGCTTCGCAGCGCCGTCAGAACCGGGAACAGAGGCAGCGCTCTCGCTCTACCGGCCGCCGCCCCCTTCCGCGTGGACCACGGCCAAAGATTGAGTTAAAGCCTGAGGCCTCGAAGTCTTCCTAGCCAGCCTAGGAAAACAACGGTGTTCAAGTCCCGCCACGGCTGGACTTCCACCGAAAAATTTCGCTCGTTCAGTTCCAGTAATTGCGACTGTTCCAGTGTATTCTGCAGTAAAAACGTCGGTGACACAGCCTGCTTGCCTGCACACAAACGCCGTTTTTACGGCGACCCAGATAAATCCCATAAAGAGTGTATTTTCTGGTGTCCCGGCCACGGCCGATGGTGTTATGAGTGTAGTAAAAATGCCCACTGCCCAGTGCTCATTCCTACACACAAGCACAGCCCGCCACACACGGCTCGCACAAATAAAGTCGACTCATGCACTAGATGTAGTGAATGTGCCCACAACCCAGTGCCCACAAACACTACACGCTGCATGTCTCACGGTTTCTGTAAAAACGAAACCAACGCACATACAGTCTGCCCAGGCCCAGATTTCATTCTACCCCTAGCTACTCACACGAACGCGTGGGCAGAGCTTCCCGGGATATCAGAATGGGTGCTGAACATTATAAAGAGAGGCTATTCGCTAGTTCGTTCGACGCCCGCAACGTCAAGCGGCGCGAATCGAAGCTACGGTGGAAAAGAAAGTAGCACATCTACTTCGAGCCGAAATAGCGAAATTATTGAGCAAAGGGGCTATAGAACCCTTATCACAAGCTCAGAGCGAAGGGGGCATGTACAGCAGATATTTTCTGGTACCCAAAAAAGACGTGGGTCTCAGACCCATTTTAGATCTAAGATGGCTGAACAAAGCACTTCTGAAACGACGGTTCAGAATGCTCACAACCAAGAAAATCCTTGCGCAAATTCGCCAAGGGGACTGGTTTATGTCAATAGATCTGAAAGACGCTTATTTCCAGATACAAATAGCGTCACGTCACAGGCGGTTTTTGAGATTCGCCTTCGAGGGCCAGGCATATCAATACACAGTCCTGCCATTTGGCCTGTCCCTAGCACCTCGTACATTCACGATGTGCATGGACGCAGCACTCGCACCCCTGAACCTCCGGGGTATGCGAGTTCTGAATTATTTGGACGATTGGCTGGTTCTAGCTCGATCACACTCAGAGCTCATAGAACACAGGACCATATTACTCGATCACCTCGAGAATTTAGGTCTCAAAGTCAATTGGGCGAAGAGCTCGCTGTCCCCCAGTCAGAAAATATCTTTTCTGGGTACAGAACTGGACTCGCTGTCTATGACAGCACAACTGTCGCCACAGCGCAGACTCAGTATTCAGCGCATGATGAAAACTTTTCGCCACGGCGCTCTGGTGCCGCTCAAAAAGTTTCAGAAGATGCTGGGTCTCATGGCTTCAGCTTCTTCAGTACTTCAGTTAGGTCTGCTTCGCATGCGCCCACTGCAGTACTGGCTAAAAGCGTGCGTGCCGCGCCGAGCGTGGACCTCCGGTCTCTTGCGCCTCAAGGTCGATCAGAAATGCATCTCAGCTCTGAAACCTTGGTCAGCGACCGATTGGTACCGGTCAGGTGTAAGCCTGGGGACTTCCTCGAGTGTGAAGGTGGTGTCTACAGACGCCTCAACCTCGGGATGGGGAGCGCTGCTCGAGGGCAGACCGTTCTTCGGCCAGTGGTCAGAACGGGAAAAGCTTCTACACATAAATTGCCTGGAAATGATGGCAGTCGACAACGCGCTGAGGCGTTTTTGTCCCCAGATAAACGGGCACCACGTCTTGGTCCGTTCGGACAACATGTCGGTGGTGGCTTATATAAATCACCAAGGGGGTATCAGATCCAAAGCCCTTTTCAGGCTAACGGAACGCCTCCTGATCTGGGCTCAGCACAATCTGCGCTCGCTGAGAGCAGCGCACGTGCCAGGTCACTTGAATGTGGGACCAGACAGACTGTCCAGGAACAATGTTCCAGCAGGAGAATGGTCTTTACATCCAGAGACAGTCCAACTGCTGTGGAAAACATTCGGCAGAGCGAAGATAGACCTGTTTGCGTCTCAAGAAAACGCTTACTGTCCGGAGTTTTTCTCCAAGAGCAGGGATGCGCTGGCCCACGTCTGGCCCCGCTGCCCGCTCTATGCGTTTCCCCCTCTCACGCTCCTGCCCCAGGTATTAGAGCGGATCAGGGAAACCAGATGCTCAGTGTTACTCGTGGCCCAGTTCTGGACGAACCAAGCGTGGTTCCCAGTTCTGATGCAGCTGACGAGTACCACCCCATGGCCGATACCAGTGAGGAGAGATCTCCTCTCGCAGGCCAACGGCTCGATCTGGCATCCTCGCCAGGAGCTTTGGTCCCTACATGCGTGGGCCATCAACGGGTACCCGTTAACCTCCCAGTGGGAGTGTTAAACACGATCACACAGGCTAGAGCCCGTCTACTAGGCGGCTCTATTCCTCGAAATGGTCTGTGTTCTCTAGCTGGTGTACAGCTCGTGACATATCACCCTCAGACTGCGGTGTGTCGGAGGTTCGTTCTTTTCTACAAGAGCTACTGGATAAGGGCAGAGCCCCATCCACGCTCAAAGTTTACGTGGCGGCCATAGCAGCGTTCGCTGAACCAGCGCTTGGCCAGTCATTGGGTAGGAACGATCTGATCATTCGCTTCCTTAGAGGAGCTAAGAGGATGAATCCTCCCAGACCTCCCTCAGTTCCCATGTGGGACCTTTCCACGGTTCTGGAAGCCATGAAAGGCGCCCCATTCGAGCCAATTCAGTCAATAGACTTAAAACACTTGTCTGTCAAGACAGCGTTTCTTCTGGCTCTCGCTTCAGTGAAGCGCGTGGGGGACTTACAAGCGCTCTCAGTGAGCGCGACGTGTATGGAATTTGGGCCTAATGACTCAAGAGTCATACTCAAACCAAGGCACGGGTATGTTCCTAAATCCCTCAACACACCGTTTAGGGCACAGGTGATTTCCCTGTCAGCCCTGCCGGTTTCTGAGGAGGAAGGGGCTTCCTTTGCCCGGTCAGAGCATTAAGAGCCTACGTGTCTCGCTCATCCGTTTTTAGGCAAACGGAGCAGCTCTTTGTTTTGTTCAGCGGACGTTCTAAAGGACTAGCCACGTCAAAACGTCAAGGTGGATAGTTGATGCAATAGCGCTGGCTTATACATCTAAGGGCCTGCAGTGCCCGTTAGGTGTTAAAGCGCACTCCACGAGAGGCATGGCCTCGTCGTGGGCTTGGTCTAGTGGGATTGCCTTACAAGATATCTGTATGGCGGCAGGCTGGGCCTCCCCGTCTACATTTATTAGGTTTTACAACCTAGAAGTTCCCGCTCTGCAGGCTAGGCTGCTCGCGGTTTAATAACTCAGTATTTTCTGCCCAATGCTATCGGCTCAGGATGCTGAAACTGCTAGAGCATCGATCTCTGATTGACTATATGACTCTGTGGGCAGTGTGTAAGTCCCCTAATACTCATCAGTCCAGGCCGACTTCGCCCTGGCTGTGTGGAACGTTTGATATAATTACTCTTAGTAGAGTACTACATTTTACAGGAATGATGCTATTCTAGCCCCTCTTCCCGGATTCTAGTGAGTCCCATGTGATTATGCACTGTATGAGCCCCGGGCACCTGCCCTTGGGACCTTACTGCTGAATCTCAGCACGCACGGCGTTTTACACTGTGTTCCCCTAGCGTAAGCTATTACGCAGTACGAGAGATTGCTGCCGCAACGCGTTTTACAGTATTATAAAATTAAGGATCATTTTTTGGCTTCAGTATCTCGTGGAAAAGAGTTTTTCCCCTAGCGTAAGCTATTACGCAGTACTCGTTCCCTCTCTAGAGAGAACCGAGGTTGCGTTAGTAACCGAGTACGTTTTACAATCTCTTTATGAACTTTTTGAAGCATCAAAGTGGTAGTTGCGTAGCTGTCAATGGAGGGACAGAAATCTCTCAGATTTCATCAAAAAGATCTTCATTTGTGTTCTGAAGATCAACGAAAGTCTTACAGGTTTGGAACGACATGAGGGTGAGTAAATGATGACAGAGAATTTTCATTTGTGGGTGAACTGACTCTGTAACTCCCTTAGTGAAGTGACTTTTATCTTAAAAGTTATGTGTGTAAAATGTAAAGGACATGCATTCTGTCTTTTGTATTTTGAGACATGTATTAGAGTGTGTGGCTACCCATAATGCTCTGCTTATGGCCGTCTTTGGAATTGGAGAGCATCACATGCTGCATTCAGACACACGTGGCCACTGCTCCCATATCAGAAACTCCCTATCGGAGTTATTCAGGGCAGTTGTGCCAAGAATAGTCCTGCACTGTTTATGAACATCTCACTCGGCAGGGGGGAAATTCAGAATTAGCAACAGAATGTTCCTCATGTATGTGAAACTCCCTTTTTGGTCTGTTTTCCATATTTCCTCATGGTTTCCACATGCAACTGTGTCTGTTTTGGCAGGTGTCAGGATGGTGTTTGTGCTGGTGTCTGGTCTGCCGCTGGGAGGGAAAGTAGGAAGGACCTTTGGGGTTCCAGAGCCAATCTTCCATTACGTGTAGTACGACAGAATGAGGGGGTCTGCGAGGGGATTTCGTCCTGCTTCCTATTTGTGCACTACATGTGATATGACATAGAAGCAATGACATTATTAGACTTAGGGGAAACTCATTCTGGATGGTTACCAAAACGTATAGGGGATGCATTATGCATTGTTTTTTAAAATAAATAGTTCAGCTAAATAGTTTTTAGTTACTAACCCTCATTATTTCTTTAATTATTCAATTCCATTTGAAAAGTAAGCTGTTCTAAAATTGAAACAAAACGTTCTAAAACATTCATCTGAAAACATTCAAGTCAACACAAAATTAAAATGTGAATGTTCTTGTTTTTTTTTTGGGGGGGGGGGGGGGGGGTTACATTTCTTTTCATAATCTTTTAACAGAATGAAATAACTTAACACCATAACATGATTTTTTTTCCAGTGTTTTTACCTTGTTTTAGAGTAAAGATATCTAAACATTCTTGAAGAATACTTGAGAAAGCAAAATTAAAGTATCAAGTCTATAAATAAAAACTCAACATTAAGTGAGTTTACACTTAAACCAAGAGAAATATCAGCCATTGGGGTAAGAAAAAACTTATTTCAACTTAATTTTTCTTACCTACTGGTGGATATTTGTTATATATTTGTTATAGCATAAAGTCACTTATGTTTTTCCACAAAATAACTTGATATAATTTTGCTTCTCAAGTAAATGCATCTTCATTTAAGAATGTTTAGATATTTTACTGAAAAACAAGACAAAAATAGTTACTTTAAAAAAACATATATTTTTTTTGTTTATGATAATATCTTTTTTTGCTCTGAAATGACTGACGAATCCCTCTCATTTTTCAACTAGTTCCCTCCAACCACCAAACTTCGTTCTGGTATGTAACTGCAACATTTTCAATCAAGTGTTGCTTTACATAAATATCCTGCCTCACTCAGAAATATGCCAGATTACTAAATGATAAGGTTTTGCTGATGTCAGTTATATTCAGATGCACAGAAGCTGTGGCTCTGGATCTACAAGCTGCTGATTTAATGTCTCAGCCGTTTGGACAAGTTGACCTTCTACAAATCACAGGATGACAGACAATGCACTGAATTATGACCTAGTCCATTAAACCATGACTGTTGCTGTCTGTGACCTGAATCAAGATGATCATTGAAATGCAAATGAATGAATATTTTTAAACACAATTGTTTTGTTTACAGAAACTTTCATCGGCAAGCACACTGTTACTATTACTGTTACTGAGGTAATAGAAAGCGTTGGAGCGGCATTATCTTAATGTATAGCCATAACTTCTGGTTATTGTTTGGGCTTTAACTAAGTTGTTATATATTGTACTGTAGGGGGCTACATAGGTACTTTTTAACAATAGCAAGCATGGGCGGCATTGTTAAACTGCCATAACCTCTGGTTATCGATCAGACTGGCGAGTTTGTGATGGTGTGATCGTGGGCGAGTTGACGGTAGCCATTGATTTCCATAGTAGGAAAAAAAATACTATGGAAGTCATTGGATTCCATAAACTGTTTGATTACCAACATTATTTATAATATCTTATTTTGTGTTCAGCAGAAGAAAGAAACTCATAGAGGTTTGGAACAACATGAGGGGGAGTAAATTATGACAAAATTTAAATTTTGGGGTGAACTATCCCTTTAAGGCCCGGTTTCACATACAGAGTTTAGATTAAGTCAGGATTAAGCCTTAGTTAAATTAGGGCATTTAAGAAGCTTTTATAAATTAGCTTTAGAAAAAAAGAAAAAAAAACATTACTGGTATGCATCTTGAGACAAAACAATGGCACTGATGTATTTTAAGATATGTCACTGCAAGTTGCTTTCAGCTCAAACATGCATTTTAGTCTGCGACTAGTTAAGAAACCGGGAGTAAATTGTACAAAGTGATCCACACTAATGTTCACCAAAACAGGTCTCTGCACACACAGTAAGCATTGAGCAGTGGCACACTGCAGGTGTGATACTCTAAGCTAATGTCCTTGCTTTCTTATGTCTGCATTCATCTTCCGTCTCAGATTCCCTCCCTTCCTCTGTGCTGGGATCGTGGTGCTCCGGAGTGAGCAGAAATCTATTTCTGTCCCTGTGTATATTCCTCTCCGGCTGCTGCCATTGCCAGCAGCATGTTGTCACGGTGATGGACATCAGCCCTCAGCCAATCAACAGACACGTGTTAATGCCAAGAAACATGATCATTTTCCACTTACTTCCAATTGCTCATGTGAGAGAGGATTGTAGCAGTGCCTAACAGAAAGAAGTCAGTGTAAAATAGGACTCTTGGCAGTCATACACTGAGGATGGGAACCTGACCTGAGGGAGCTGAATGGGTTTGAATGAGGAGATCTGGCCAGGTGAGAGAGTTAGATACGATCTGAACATGATAATGTGAAGGCTTTTTATCCTGGCACATGGTTGGGATGCATGACGTATTGGACTTTGGCTGCTGTTGATGCTCTGGAGATCCAGTAAGAGAGATGTTGTGTTTATAAATATTCTTTGAGTGATTAATGTGTAAAACAACTGTTAAATACAGTAAATATTGGCATAGTTTTGGTCACCCGAGGTGGTGTTGGTCAACAGAGCTTGTATGGGCATGTTTGGACATGCATTCATTTCATCTAGACATGTTATAATGGTTTTGATCATGAGTCATATGATTCTAGTCCTGCACACTTCAATGGAAGCCTGTTCATTGCCTCTTCATTCACTGTGAAATAGCACTTAGCATGTGTTGCCATGGTGATCAGAGAACACTGTTCTCAGAATAACACTGAGAAACCCAAGGCATTTATTTCAAAATCTAAAGCTTGTGACCTTCTCTAGTCTGAGAAATACTGGGAAGATGCACTGTGAGGACTGAAGACATACAGTTGTGGCATTACAGAAATAGATCACCCAAAAATGAAAATCCTGACATTTTCTCCATACCTCTAAAACAAACAAACACTTTATTCAATAAATAAATAAACACAAAACGAAAGTAAAGCGGCAGCCCCTCATGGACGACTGCCGCACACACATAAACACAACGTAAAATCCAGGCCTGGTCCTCTTTCGTCCTTCACTGTCGTCGCTCCTCCTTTTATGCTAATAAAGATGAATAAATATTGTTACAAATGAAATTGTCAACATTACGTTCAGTTTAGCTTTAGTTTCATTTTCATGTTTGTTTCTCTTCAGTTACCTGTTTCCTTTGTTGTAGTTTCCCGCCACTAATCAGTTTTCGTGGACTTTAATTTAACGAGCACACCTGTCTGTATTCAGTTCATTTTCTCTGTGTATTTAAGTTCCTCTTTAGTTCACATTTATTGTCATGTATTGTTCATGTGTTTGTGCTTGCAAGCTGTCTCACATCTGTGGATTATCTAAGCTGACTTTGTTTAAATAAAAACACTTCTATTTAAATCTTCTTCGTCATCATTGGACTGAAACGTGACAGAATACCAGACCAGAACAGAAAATGGATTTTGCAGTCTACTAGCGTGAAGATTAATTTGATTAAACTGGAAACAGAAAGCTGCCCCTACACATGTAGGCCTACATCAAATGAGGGATGTAATGAAGCCTTTTGAGCTATGAGAAACCAGATTCTCCTTGAAAAAGAAAGAACAATTTGGCAACCTTTCATAGATTACTTTAATGACATTAATTCTTCTGGTGATTGTTAAATTGATCCCTTAATACAAGTAAACAATTAAGCTAAGAAGAGGAATACATGAATGCTTGAAGTATCTATTAGTCTAATGCAGTTTATTTTTTCTGTCTCGCACCTGTGGATTACCTGAGCTGACTTTATTTCAATAAAAACAAGAAGTGTTTATCTTCTTCATCATCATTGGACTGAAACGTGACAGAAATGCTAATTTTAGTTAATGCATTAAAGGCAGGGGTGGGGGTCTTGAGCCACTGCCCCTTTAATAGTGAAAGCGAAAGTGCCCTTTTTGCATGTATTGCGGTGCCCCGCGGAACGCAATTTCGCCCCTGCCCCAGCAGAGGTCTGTGCACGCTACTGCCAACGTGTGTTCACACAACAACCCCTGCTCTCGGTTCAACTCAACATGCATGGGTTGTGGTGCTCTCCTGAAGGCGTTGGAGATTAATAGTTTGTAAATTGGTAAATTATTGGGTTTTTTTGGGTGTAAACAAAGCATTGGTGTCACTTCATAAAACTGAGGTTAAACCAAGGGAGTCACATGGATTACTTGAATGTCTTTACTACCTTTCTGGGGCTTGAAAGTGGTAGTTGCGTAGACTGTCAACGGAGGAACAGAAAGCTCTCAGATTTCACTGAAAAGATCTTCATTTGTGTTTCAAAGATGAATGAAAGTCTTAGGGTGAGTAATTAATGACAGAATTTTCATTTTTGGGTGAACTAACCCTTTAAGTTAACTAATGTTTACTAATGTTTTTATTGTTGCCAGCTATTATGGCTTCAGATGTGGACTGCTTTAAAGGCGTTTCCCCCGTTTTGGAGCTTTGTTTCTATGAAAAAGAACTGTGTGAATATAACTTTTTGTGTTCCATAGAAAATATAACAGTACAGGTTTGGAACAAAATGGAAATAAATAAATAAGGATACAATTTTCATTTTTGGCTAAACATTTCCTTTAAATATCTATTTCTAGAGTAGCCTACCGCAGTGTACTGTTACTGGATTAAAACCATTCAAAAAAAGTGCTTTATATCAACCATTTTAGGTTACCAGGTGAACTATGTATGGATTCTACAGATTCTCATCTGTCCTGTGTGCTGTGAGGGGGTTTAGTGAGCATGTGATGTCACAGGTGCACGAGGGTTACTTGAGGATGCCTGTTAGCCTATTGAATATCCACTTATGTGAGACAAAGAACGTGAAGTGCAGCAGAAATAGCCGTTTTTGTTGCCATGGGAACATTCCTCATTTCTGCACAACACATGCGTGGTGAGTGACATTTACAGTATAATTTCCAGATCAAGGCCATTTGCATATGGCACACTTTTAGTGCAACCATCAAACCTTTGTGCACACACTTGATGAAAATGATGATTAATCAGTTAACGATTCATATTAAAATATTAGATCTTTAAATATGTAAACATGGCATGCAGAGTAAGACATTTTAATAAATGTACTGTACATGTATGTTTCTGGGAGAACGCATTGTAAAGCTTGTTATATGTTATTTATATGTGTTTGTATATGTACGCTACTGTTCAAAAGTTTGAGGTCAGTAAGATTTTTCTTTAACAAAATAAATACTTTCATTCAGCAAGGTTGCATTACATTGATCAAAAGTGACTTTTATTGTGACAATATATTCAACACTGAAGACTGGAGTAATGATGCTGAAAATTGAACTTTGCATCACAGGAATATATATATACATATATATATATATATATATATATATATATATATATATATATAGATAGATATAGATATAGATATAGATAGATAGATAGATAGATAGATAGATAAAGAGAGAGAGAGAGAGAGAGAGAGAGAGAGAGAAGGCACTGCAGCTTTCTATATTCTGCATTAAGTATATGTGGAACTGCCCTGAAATGGCTGATCCTCCACAAGCATTGAAGGTCAAGTCTCTCGTCTCTCTATAAATATGATGGTCTGTCCCAGAGGGTCCTCCTGCTCGGCTTTTCCACACGAGTCTGCTGACCAGCGGAAATCTGCACATTTGCATGTGATTTGATAGTGTGCAAACGTTCCTCCTCCAATGGCTGGTCGTGTCACAATGATGAATTACTGCATACTGTGAAAATAAATAAACTGTTGTTCAGGACTGCTTCTGTACTATTAATGCTTCACATAAACTGGACGTAAACACAGCTTTCCTGACTCAGCAAAAAAGCATTATTTAAGAATAGAGTGTTAGTTGCCCATTCAAAACTTGTTGCACTATTGCTTGAGTGTTATGCTGTTTATAAAGTGCTCTGTGTGAGTTTTTAGCATGTAGGGTATATTGTGGGTGGTTGCTTGCTTGCCTAAATCTGGTACTTTAGCTCGGTTCCCTTCTTCAATGCAAGTCTATGAGATTTGTTTGCCCTGTTTTTTGTTGTTGTTGTTGTTGTTGTTGTTGTTGTTGTTTGTTCACAAATGACAATTATACACTGCAATATCTGATTTTCTGATTTTCAAGTATTTTATCTTGTTTTCCAGTACAAATATCTAAACATTCTTATATCAAGATTCTTAAGAAGCAAAATAACATACGATATTAAGTTTCATTTTCTGAAAAAACATCAAAATGAAGTGAGTTTAAGTTTAAAACAAGAAAAAATCTGCCAGTGGGGTCAGAAAAATCGTGAACAAATTAATTTAAAGGGAAAACAAGTTTATTTCCCTCACCACACAGGAAGATATAGGCTACTTGTTATTTTTTTAAGCTCAATTTTAAGCTAAATTTTCCGGAGAACGCATGAGTGAAAATTAGTTACCTGCCAAAATGCAATAGTAAGGGTTTGATCAAATCACTTGCTCTGAGTATAAGCAATAGTAATAGTGATGCTTGCTTTTGTAATACTGGCAGGCTACAACGTTACTTAATAGACTGAGACTACAACTCACTGACGGTATCTGTAGTGTATCATGTTATCCTGACCCCCTCCGCTCTAATGCAGTGCAGTTGTCTTCCCCCGCTGTAACTTAAGATGATGGTCACGGCAGGTCAAGTATTTTTAGCTGTGTAAATTGTATTGTGTTGAAAGGTCAAGGTTAAACGCCAATTGAGAGGTAGTGAGGATTTACTACCCTGAACAAGGGCTTACTTTCAGTTACTTGTTTACTTAAAATTGTATTAAAATGTCATATAAAAACTATCCACATTTGCTTCCACGACTTGATTTTGGATAAAAAGCGGTGTTGAGAAAGTTAGGTGGTTGAAAGGAAATTCATGATGTCATGGTGACTGACAGGAATTCATGATGTCAGCATAAAAGGAATGTTCAGAGCTGGAGCGATTTGGAGTGTAACAGTTGGGTTCCGAAAGTAAAAGTCCCATTCATTTTCTCCATAGTGGTATTGATTTTTAATGATAACCCTAGTGAAAAATAAATACTAAAATGTATTTGAAATACATTTATTTTATGCTATGCTACAAATACATTTACATATTTATGTAATATAAATATCCTGCAATTGTACTTTTGGTATACTAAATTAGTATACTTAAAATCTGCTAAATTGGGTCAACTAATTTTGTACAACTAAAATTCACTTTAGTTTTCCAGAAATAGTGCTGAAGTCCAACTAAAGATAATAGTATATTTGATTGTGGTAAAATGGAACTATTGCAAGTATACTTTAGGAGCACTTTAAATATCTTGCATTTAAAGAGTGATATTATACAGAGATCATACTATCCTTACTAATAGTGATATTAAAACACATTTTAGGCTTAATATTAATAAATGTGCACTGTGCAATAAAGATGTACTCCAAATAAAGTTTTATAATATTTATATCATTAAGTCTCAAGCAGTTATAAATCAGTAAATATGTTAATCGATTTTTGTACTTAGTATGAAATAAATGCATTTTAAATACATTTTGATATAGGTTTTTTTTTTTTTCACTAGGGAACATATTATGATATACATTTAAATAATATTTAATAATATTATATACAATAATTATTATATACAATTATACATTTAAAGACAGAGCTACCGTGAGCTAAGAGGTTTATGGTATATGCTTTTGTTGAAGCAATCAGCCCACATTATTTCAGCTCTTTCTTATAATAATCGTAAAAATTATTATAATAGTTTAATTCCTGATGAAAAACAACATTACCAATGTTTCTGCAAATAAATCTTTGAAGCCAATCAGAGAATCAAAACAAACAAAACATCAGAAGAACCGCCCACTCCCATGAAGCACTGTGAATGTCAATCTCCAGCGCTCTGAAATTACTTAAATATTTATGTGTGTGTGTGTGTGTGTGTGTTACATAATAAACCTAAAATACATTGTTTAAATCAAACGTTTTTAAGTTTTCAGTTTTTAATTCTTTTAATAATACTTGAAATGAATGGAAAAATACTTCCGGAACCAAGGCACTTGAAAAAGTGGATGGACACTGTTGCACTATTCCATTTTGATGAAACATTATGAATGCAAATGTGGTTTTGAAATAATGTGCATCAATAAATAAGGTAAAACAAAACCAGGAGCATCTATATTAAAAGTTTTGACGTTTTGACTTTAAGACGGTGCTGCTGATCATTTATCACACTCATGAGCTACATGGCTAATGATAGCTGGCTTTGCAACTATCAGGACTTTCAGTTCCAGTTATGTGTTCGGAATAGCGTACTATCATACTACTCTTAGAATCTCTGCCATAGTTACTGTATATTACAGAAATAGTAAGAGTATGTAATTCTATACACAGCTTGAATCTTTTATTTCAGTGCAATTTAGATTTTGTTTTATTCAAAACCTTTCTGCTTTCAGTCCCTTTTCACAAGCAGTAAGACAGCAGCATGGCCATTCACTTCTTTGCGCTGATGCAAAAGTGGCTCGAATGTGGGCCGTTGCATAACCCTTCACAGGGTCCCTTTTCTATTTTTGTTCCTGGATACGCGTCTCAGTGAGGTATTTTCTGTGGTGACTCGCTTACATCTGTAGGTCTTCTAATGTACTCTTATTGAGCAAGACATGGATGACTGTTGAGACTTATTCCTGGCACATTTATCTTTTTTTGAAGGTGATGTACAGCAATACGGGAGGCAGGAATTATGAGAACATCTGCATTTGACTGGAGACATTGGACAAGGCTGAATTTGGACTCCAGGTTTGTAGGTTGATGGCAATCAGTGTGTTATATGTCTTACTGGGACTCAAAAGCAGGTGACTCGTCAAAGTCGGTCCTTGACTGCTCTGCTTTTTTGAAGTACGATAAGCTCTTCTATGTGCCTGTTATAGTTTTAAGATGCAACACAGCTGTATTTCATGAGATGCCAGGCATTCCGCTGGGTAGTGATGCCATGGGGGGGCTGATATGACGTAATGGCATTCTCTGGAGTCTGGTTATATTTTCCCGCCTCTGGCTTTGATATGTTCCTGTGGTTGTTGTTGTTGTAGTGTGGATGAATTAATGCAGATGCATGTGTGATCATCTAAAGGATGATCGAAGGTCAAACTTAGATACTTCTAGTATTATGGTCACTATTACAGACGAGTTTCGATGTTTTTACTTAAAGGATAAATTCACATTGTGTTACTTTGACAGATTTAATGCGATCATTGCCCCAAGTCTTAGTACTGAATTCTGTGGCACCATTGACACTTGTCAGCCCAGTTTTTAAAGGTGCATTTAGCCTCTGACAGGTTTATCCACCATATTCCTCCTTCATTGTGTTGAGGACAATGCAGGATTGAGATTGACCTTGAAAAAAGCACATCTGATCGCTGTGTTTTGTCATTCCTACATCCACTCTCTTCTCTGCTCGCTATCATCAGACAGACAGGCTGTTTAGATACTAACTCGACCCGTGGGAAACATTTGACTTCATTGTGGACCATGTCAAAGTTCAGTTTTAGGTTTTATAGCCTGGCAGAGCTTGATATTTCTTCTCTAATGGCTTTAGAGTTTGAATGTCCTAATTAAGAGGTTTGAACCAGATAACCTTATGTAACCTCATTATACACACTCTGATGTATGCAGATGGTAATTATATTTGCACGTCTTATCAAATTGTGTGAGCAGAGGTGGTATAAGATGCAATATTATTGTTTTATATCCTGTTCATATTGTGGCACTACCTGTTGACTTATTTGAGCAGTAAAATTTTAACTTGAATATAATGGAATTTGGTCAGACATTTGTCTTGCTTTGCAAAATAGATGTAGATACATTCACTAGTCTTTAGACTCTCTTGACATTCTACAGGGTACTTGACATGTATATTTGTTTGGTTAATGAGGTACACAGTCATTAAACCCGTAACCACCATACACTGTATATTGATGTAGACACATTCTTCCTAATATTCAGAATAGTGCATCAATAGGGGTTTTTCACTGGTAGATCTTTTACATTTGTTCCCCTGAATCTTGAGCATTTGGATACATCCTTTCAAAAGCTTTTGTAAATGTCTTTACTGTAAATGTCTTTACTGTGAAGGGTCAATCTAATGCATTTTTGCTGAATAAAAGTATTCATTTCTTTCAAAAACATTTACTGACCCCAAACTTTTTAACGGTAATGTATATAATTGAGTTATTGTTATTCATTCATATTTCAGGATTAGCCAGATTTCTTTTTAGATTTCTTTGAATAGCAACAACAACATTCCAAATAGAGATTATACGTCCTTATTATCCTTGCACAGCCGTGTACTTGTTGTACTTGTACTTTTGGTCAATTCTCTAATGGAGGAATTCCTGACCTTACAGTTTGAGACGACCTTCGCATCAATCACAAACCCCAGAAAGACACAGAGATGGTGCTGGCACACTGCCTTCAGAAACACTCTACTCAGGGCATGGTGAGTTTATGGGCCATTTTGGCTTGAAGATGGCTTTTGTACTTGTTTCATGAATAAGTAACATTTCATTATACTACTCAAGTTATACTTCACTATACAGTAATTGAAATGTTTTTAATTTGTTTGCTGATAACATGTGTTTTACTGTTTGCAGACAATTTGGATGTGGTGCCCAGGCCTAAATGTATGTAGAGATGGAGACCATTTTTAAACAGCTTGACTGAACTATGCTCTTGAACATATGGAAAGGATTATTTCATCATTTTTGAAAATGATGCTGGTGGACTGACTGCTGTACAATCATAGGGAGCTGTTTAAAGGACTGAAGGATTAAACTTCCAAGTTAAGTGAGAAACTTTAATCGAAGCAAGAAGATGTTCGTTGTCACAAAACCAAGGGCAATGTAGCAACTGTAGTTAGCAAATCCTTATAATGGAGGCTACTAAAACCTCAGGTGAAGCGGAACGTTCCAAACAGATTATCAGTTTCAAAGATGAAGAAAAACACTTGCCATCCGAGATGACCCAAAGAGGCCAATCCTCTGGCTCAGAGGACAAAATAAGACTTGTGGAGCAACCCCAGACCCCAGCTGTAAATCCATCTCCTGGTATGGAGTCACAGGTCATTGCTTCAGGAAATATTCTTACCTCAAAATCTAGAGAACAGTGTCACATCCAGCTCAGGAGGAAGAACGTTCCTCTCCCAAACAAACGATATCTTCAGTCGGAATATGAGCTGCTGTCAGAGGGCCTTCACAAAAAGGAGCAGAAGTCTGTTAAGACTGGGAAGTATGTATGCCAGTATTGTGGGAGAGCATGTGCCAAACCCAGCGTACTAAAGAAGCACATCCGTTCTCATACTGGCGAACGACCGTATCCGTGCATTCCTTGCGGTTTCTCATTTAAAACTAAGAGCAACCTCTACAAACACAGAAAATCTCACACCCATGCAGTGAAAGCAGGATTGGTTTCATTTTCAGAACAAGACAGCAAGCATATGGATGAGGAGTTGACTGTGGCAGAGGGCGAGATGCGTTTTGATGCTGAACAGAGCAGTGACACCGATGAAGAAGTTGTGGAGGACTTGTCCTTGGATACAACAAGCCATATCAAAGACACAGAGGGTTTTGTGCAAGAAAAAGGAGGGAAACAGGCAAAACGGGAAACCATGTGCTCTGCTCAGTCTTCAGTCAAAAAGGAAACAGGGTCATCAGGAAAAGTATCTTTATGGCAGTTCCGGGAAATGTCGGCACCTGCGGCTATTGCTCAGGTGGACCAAATGATTGAATTCTCCTCCATCAAGCAAAGACTGGCACTTCGGCTTTCGGAGAAGAAAAGTCAAGACTCTGATCAGTCTCTTTCCCTGCCCAGTTCATACAGTAAAGGCAGCACTGATTCAGGATACTTCTCACGTTCTGAGAGTGCAGAGCAACAGTTCAACCAGTCGAGCGCGAATGCCAAATCTTATCAAGAAATTATGTTTGGGAAATGTTATAGACCAACGACCAGGCCAAAGCAATCAATCACTGTACAAACTTGCATGACAGACGTAAATGAAGCCACATCTAGCTTCATGATAACATTGAACAAAGGCATGATCCCTGGTGACACAGACTCCTCCATTCACAGAGGCAAAAAAGACCTAGTTCGATCAATAAAAATTGATTCAGAGTCCTTCCAAGAGGAAGATTACCAAGAATGTCAAAACCCTAGCTCTGACTTTCTGGAAACGGCATCAGAGAGTAGTGTATTCTTGCGCAGTAATTCTCTTCCAACATCATCTAATTCGAATCTAAATGCACCAGAAGGGCTAAGAAGCAGTAATTCATTTGATGAAAGATTGACAGGTGCTGATGTCACCTACAGGGGTGCAATGGGTATGAGAAGACTAATGCGGCAAGCTGCGTTTGAGCACTCTGCTAACGAAGGACATGCAGAATCAGACTGCTATGCTCATCTGGCTTGTAGCCTAAAATCAGACTTGAAAATTCACAGCATAGATGATTCCAAAATGGGTACAGAAAACTGTCAAGAAGCTGATCTGTGTTCCATATCTTCAAGTTATTTATCTGAAAATTCTACAAGGAAACGAAGAAAAGACAAAAATGTCATGGAGGAAGAAGACTTTCATATCCAAGTCAAGCCTTCTGGACACTCAGAGGAACTTGAAACAAAGCAAACTACTTTAGACACTGCCTTTTCTGACACTGAGAGAAGGGCTGGCAGTAATGTTATATCTGTCATTCAGCACACAAATTCATTAAACAAACTAAACTCGTCAGAAAAGTCAAGTGACGCTAGATCACATCCCTTAGACAAAATTGGCACTTACAAATTCATGGAAAAGGAGCATAGCATGGAGGGTCACAGAACAGAAGGAGTAGACTGGCAATGGGGAAGCAGCGGTTTTCTACACCAGAAACTCCACATGCCTAAACAGCCACCATCTCAGCCCAGTATCCAAGTTCCAGAGATTAGAGTAACTGTGGAGCCTGACAGACCAGAAAAAGTTCAGGATGTAGGGGTCAAGCAGAAGGAAAAACACACTGAAGAGTTCCAGTGGCCACAGAGGAGTGAAACCCTGTCACAGTTTCCAATGGAAAAACTACCACCCAAAAAGAAACGCTTGAGATTAGCAGAGTTGGAATGTTCTTCTGGAGAATCTAGTTTTGAATCTGCTTGCACAAGTCTCTCCAGAAGCCCGAGTCAAGATAGCAATTTATCTCACAGCTCAAGTTTTTCCCAGTCCCTTGACAGAGAGGAGACCCTTAACATTGTGTGCCAGGCCAACCCAGATGAGTTTAATAAGCCTTTGGAATTCTTATCTGTGCCAGGTAGTTCACAAAGTCATCACAGAGAGATGAGACGTTCTGCTTCAGAGCAGGCACCCTATAAATTACCCTCAGAGGTTCCAGAATTTCGAAGCAAGTCTTTTGATTATGGCAGTCTTTCTCCTTCATCTACATCTAGGCAGGAGGAGGTTAAAGAGCGTAGAAGGGCCTTCTTGGTTAGGCAGGCATCATTAAGTGGTGAACCCGAGATGCAAGGTGGTACAGTCTCAGATGAAATGAGCAAGAGAACAACCTCACCATGCAAACCATTTATACCTGAGGAATCCATTGAGAAAATGAAGTACTCTATGATTTCCGGTAGTCCATTTCCACAACACAAACAATATAGCTCAGTGCAAGCTTCATCTCAATATGTTAAACCAAATGTTTGCAATGTTCAAGACATGGATAGCATAATGCTTCTAATTAAGAAAGAACCTGAAGAATCCAATGCATCTGAATCTTATATCAACTTAAGAAAACCCCAGGAAGATTGTTCTCAGAGTTTAGGCAATGTTTTGTCAACGATAGCAGTGCTTTCACACGCTCACCAAGCATTAGCAAGTCAAAGCACATCCAGCTTGTTAGTTCCTGTCAGAATTCAGATGCAAGTACCATCTTACGGAAACATAACGTACACTAGCATATCTCAAATTCTGGATTCTCAAACAAACAATCCTATATCGTGCATAGAACACAAAACTTCCTCCTGTCAAAATCTTGCCATTGACCTGCCACAAAATATCTTAGGTTGTGATCTATCTCCAGTGGCAGAGCACCCAAGGCGACTACTGCAAAGCTCACAGGCATCACCAGCAAAGCTTAATACAGGCATACCTCTATCATTAACCTCCAAAACCATCTCTACTACAGAGGCCCCCAGTGGTGGAGCAAACAAACGCATGCTCTCACCTGCAAGTAGCATTGAACTCTTTATTGAAGCGAAACAGCAAAAACGAGTCAAAGATGAGAACATTTATGGCCAGATTGTTGAAGAGCTTAGTGCTGTCGAGTTAGGAAATCTTGAAGGTGAAAAAGAAAGTCCCAAGAAAGGTTTCAAATCAGGAAGCACCCCAGAATTGTGTGAGCCCACTGAGGTAGTAGACATGGATGAGGCCAGCCAAGACTTTTACAGCAATCCAAAGTTACAGTCTTCTGCCATAATTCCTCAAGACACTGCTATGATGGAGCGTAAACCAACACCTGAACACACGATGGCTAGTTATCATTCTGGAATAGGTGCAATGCCCTCTGCAATCACTGGTGCTTTACTTTTCTCCAAGTTTCCAGGTCTTCACACTACTACTTGTGTGAGCTGGTGCTATCTCAACTCCACTAAGCCAAATAGCACCCAAACAGTTGCACATTTCTCTGAGTATGCCTCGTGGTTTGTGAGATGCCATAACCCTAACCCACCCGACCTTAGCACTGGGATGGTTCTTGCTCTTCTCCGATCCAAACAGGGGAGGCAGAATACTATTTATTCAATCGCTACCATGCATCAGCCTGGAGTACTTGTGACCTCCACCCCTTGGAGACCGAAGCAAGAACAAGTATGTTGTCCGTTGTTGGTTTTTGCTGATTTGCCACTTGCTACTATGCTATATTTACCTTTACGATGATCCGATATTTGTTTAGCCATCTGTTCCAAAGAGCCTTCTGTGGTATTGCAGGTAACTCCGGACTACAGAGAGGAAGATACAAAACAGGACGTGAGGATAAGAGACATAAGCCAGAGGTGCAAATCTTTACGAGAGGATGTTGCATCTACCATACGGCAAATAGAACCAGTCCGTGTGAAGATATTTGAAGGAGGGTATGGATATGTACTTTGATAATGCTAATGTTGATGCGTGACTGTAAAAATGCCCCCTGATAAAAGTGCTCTCTTTATTTTCTTTTTTCACTTTTTATCAGGTACAAGTCCAATGAGGAATATGTGTATGTGAGGGGTCGTGGTCGGGGAAAGTATATATGTGAAGAGTGTGGCATTCGTTGTAAGAAGCCAAGCATGCTCAAAAAACACATTCGAACGCACACGGATGTGAGACCCTATATGTGCAAGTGCTGCAACTTTGCTTTTAAAACTAAAGGTTGGTTTTACCATGTTCTTATTCAAGGATGACTGCAAAAGTTTGGGATGGAAAAATAACCCCTGTCTTTTTTTCAGGGAATCTCACCAAGCATATGAAGTCAAAAGCTCACATGAAAAAATGCCTTGAACTAGGGGTTTCACCCACAGCCATGGACAATACAGAGGATGCTGGTAGGAACTTTACTTCAGTAATGCTGGGCAGTAGTATCACTAATAGCAAAGCTTTTAGTTTAGCTGCAGGTGTTAGCATCACTGTAATTGTGGAACATTTCCGTAGACATTTTTTTTTTTTTTATAAGTAGGTGATTCTCATTGACAATACTATAGCTTTACTGTAGAAAACTACTTTTTCATGCATATTTAAAGGATAGCTTACAGCCTAACTTTAGTACATGATACTAATTATGAAAAAATTGCTAATCTTCATTTTTTGCTCTTGCTGCTTGTGTAGATGACACCCAGAAGTCCTCTGGCATAATGCCATTGGAAACAGCCATTAAACATCAGTTCTCAGATGTGGAAGACTCTGATGGTGTTGATGACGATGAACCAGACGATGATGAAGATGATGAATGTGATGGTGATTCTACACCAAAAACGCTGTCCAGAAGCACAAGTCCTCAGTCCTATGCAGTCAACAAGCCATGTCTGTCTGGTTGTGTCCCTAAACATTTTGACCCAAGCCGCAATCTACTGAAGGAACAGCTTGAAGTTTCCTCTCAGAGTATTGAAGATGATCTGACCTTTGAGCAGTCAAGCAGCTCCTTTGAGTCTTGCCCACCTCAGCTGCTGTCGCCTTGTTGGGATTCACCTCGCCAGAGGTACATATCCCCAAGAGGAGATCTCTCGCCACAACGTCACCTGTTGTCATGCCGTGATTCGTCTCCTTTAAGGGCCATTTCTCCAAGGAGAGATCTGAGCATCAGAGGGGACTTTTCCCCCATCCGGCAGCTGTCACCTGTAAGACTTACAGGTTCGGACCCATCGGGGCAGCGAGCACAGTCTCCGCTGGGTCGACATAAAGGGGTGCTCAGGGCCGTATCTCCACGGAGAGGATCTTATCAGCATAGGACTCTCATGGATCCGGGAAGGAGTGTGAGATTTCAAGCTCCTCCCCTTAGACCAATCATCGGAATGCACTCAGACGTGGGAATGGTATGCTTTTACATTTACGCATTTGGCAGACACTTTTATCCAAAGTGACTTGTATTGCATTTAAGGTACACATTTTTAACAGTTCTTGCTTTCTCTGGGAATTGAATCCATGATCTTGGCATTGCTAATGCCATGCTCTACTGATGGAAAGATTGCCTTTTTATACATTTTGGAGTATAATTTTATACACATTTTATACAAAACCTTATAATTTGTATAACTGTTAACTAATCATTTTTATTTGTATCAGAAATATTAGTGAGGTCTAAAAACCATTGAGTACACCTCTTAACTGTTTTTGTAATGTAGCATTTCTACAGTTTTCAGCCTTAAAGCCACAGTTCACCCAAAACATTTTAATTCAGTCATTGTTTACTGACCCTCATGTCGTTCATAACTCTTATGCAGTTTTTCTCTGAAACATATGTGGGAAACAAATAGCCTTTTTTGGTCCTTTTTGACAGCTTGAGCTGTCTTTGTGTAGATTGAAAGATGCATGAAGATCCTTCAAAATAATGGCAGAATTTTTGGTTGAAATATTGCTATAAGGCCAGGTGCAGTGCAACTAAATGACATAACAGTATGAAATACTTTAAAACAAATGTTCATACCAAAACTACACCAAGTCTGATGCCTGTATTTCATTTTCTGAAAATAGCTTACAGACCTGAATGAACTGGTCAGCACCATGAACAACATTATCCTCTCTTCTTTTTCAGGATCAAGGGGATACTCCTCAGAATCTGTATGTTCCTGTTGGCCTATGCAGCAGTAGGGATCTGTCCACAACCCTGCTGCCAGACATCTTCAGCCATTTGCCTTTGCACTCTCAAGGACAGGTGCCAACACCTGTTCCGATGATCCCTATTGGGGGGATAAGAATGCCCTCCACTTCAATATCTGGTGCTGCTGGGGAGAGAAATACGCTCCCATCAATTCCACAGGGGAAAATATTAGAAACGGCTAGTTCTGGCCGGACCTCAGCCCCTGTCCTAGATCCTGGAGTGGCCTACAGTGGAGAAATAGCAACCTCTTCCACTGGCCTTCATAGCAAAGATGATAAAAAGGAGGAGAGCGTCTACATCTGTGCAAAAGCTATTGCATCCCTCAGAATCACATCTGAAGATGCCGTTGATAAACCACCTAAAAGCTGACTTTGTAAGCATTGTATAATCGCATTCAAAAGTAAAACTAAATCCAAGCTCAGACCAGAAACATACTTTATGCAAGTATTCAAACATAGTGAATGGTTGTGTTGAACATACCTTATGTGCGTTCTTGTGTTGCACTGGCGGTTCTTCTGTACTCTAAGGGCGATAGAGTTACCTTTAAGTGTCTGTGCCATTAAACTGGATGTGTTATTATTCAGGTAGCTGCTGTAAACAAGCCAAGTTTAACAAACTTTAACTAACTTGCTCAGCTGAATTCTCAATAGTTGACCTGAATGACTCAATGACTCATAGCGCCACCATGCAGCATTATACATTGCAGTCTGACACATTTCAGAGGGTAAAAATGCACACAAATCATTTTGTGTAACTTGTGTGTAGAGTGTGTTTTTGGCCTTGGAGTCTGACCAAGATTATTTGGAGTTTTGGTAACGTGGGCAGAATCAAATAATATGCACAACATCTCGCATTTTCATTCATTTCAATGCACATGCCATATTCTCTATACCTGCCATACCAATTTTAACTATAAATGTGTAGCTTTGAATTTACAACAATACGTGCAAAAAGAAATATTAGATCAGTATTTCCTGAAAACTATTTAAATTGCAGATCTGCATCTAACAGGACAATTTAAACAATTCCTACAGGAAGTGCATCAAGTCCCAAGTATAATACAAAGCACTGATCGCAATTCTAACTGACATCGTCTCCATTGACTTATGCTTGTGCCTTTTAAGAAGATGTTTGGATATCCCTCAAAGAGAGAAAGTCATTCGATGTACCCTATTTATGCACTTAACAATAGTGGTGGTCATAAAGGTTAACTAAAATGAGATATCGTGGTTGCTTTTTGAGATTGCACTTACAGTATTACGTACAGTATGTTAAAGTTTGCATATTGCATTAAGCTGTGCTATGACATTGCCTTGTATGCTGTTGTATATTTTTGCTGGCACCTTTATAACTTAACTGCATTATGAGCGTTCAAGATTATGAACCTAAAAGTGTTGATGATAAATTCTTTAAAAAGCCCTTTTGTTTAAACCTTCTCCACCGTATAGTATTTTTCTAAATGTATCATACCTCGTTTCCTTTAAACTTTAGATTTTTCTGCACTTAAGCAAAGAAATGTCATTACAAGGCATTTTTAATATAGATCTGCATATTATTATATAAAAAGTGGTAAGTATTGTGCATTAAGATGACTATTTGAAGCACTTTCTAGGTAGCTGATAGACTGAATGCCGTGTCATCAATATTGGAGCTCTTTTAAATCATTTTAGATGATTTTTTTTTTTTTTCATTGAATTAATCTTGACACAACATTCCAGTCACTGTTAAGTCAATTATATGTGCACATACAGTACATGCATACATATTTACATGTTTATACACACACGTACATATTTACAAACACAAACACACACACATAATCGCTATCATGTACTGTAATTACTTTTGAAGAGTGTCTTGTGTAGAAGTAAACAAAAATGAAATGGTATATTTGAAGGGATAGTTGCTTTTTTCAGGTTTTTCTTGTCATCAGATGAATGGGTTTGTCTGGTGAACTTGTCTGACTGTTTGAATGTATGAATTTTTAACCTAAGTCATTTTAAATGTCTTTAAAGAAGGTATAAGTGCTATCTCATATTAAACATATTGATATCATATGAAGTAGCAGTCAGTTTATGGTATTTATATTAATAGTCTGAGTATTTAAAAATGCTGAGATGGTAAATTTAAACTGAGTTTATACTGAAGGAACTTTCATGTCATGTTTACAGTATTACATATTAAAGATTTTGAGGTATCTAGTTTCAGTTTATGGCATTTTAGAAGTTACAACTGTTATTTATCTTTGGACTGGTACATGGTCTTCGTTTATAGAAGTTTATGAATGTTTCTTTTGTTTTGCCCATAAAGGCAGCTGATTTCTTCTTATTTAAATGTTTGTTTTTGTTTTACTCTGATTACAAGATGTCCTTTAGAGAAAAAAAAGAAGAAAAAAAAAACAAATATTAAAGTTCTATCATAAAAAATTGTTGACAATGTTCTTACCTCAAAATGCAATATTCGTATTAATTATAATAAACAAATCAGATGATTAAGGAAATGAAATTTCATCTTTAATTTAAGTTTCAGAATAAGTTTTTGCTTCTTTACCATATAAAGTACTTTAGCACATTACTATATGCTTCTTTTTGCATTATTTTGTTTGGTAACTCTTTACAATAAGGTCTCGATTTGTTAACATTCACCAACATGAACAATGAGCAATACATTTATTACAGTAATAATTCCCCTTTGTACAAATACAACTTTTGGTTTTAACAATGTATTAGTAAATGTTTAAATCAACAATAACTAAGAATAATAAATGCTGTATAAGTATTGTTCATTATCAGCTTTCATTACAAATTATATATTAATTTCAGTAAAAAATTTAATTGGGAATTTTCTAATGAATTTAAGACTCCATATGTGGTCATGAGTGATTAATGAGATTTAATGTTTGCAATGACATACATCTACAATAATACATAATACAATTAAGTTTAATGACAAAAGTATTAAAAGAAATAACAGTCAGCATTACGCAGTGATTATGTTAGAGAATACGTAAAATTACGTAATACGATTATTATAGTGCAAAATATTTACAAACAGTTATTTCTGCGTCTCACAGTGTTTTATTGACAGTGAGGTAGAGAATAATGTAAACACCTGGATGGATGCCATGCAATCATGCAGTTTGATGATGTGAAAATTATCTAAATTTGCATTCTTTTGTTTGTTATTTTGAAGTTTACGATTGTAATTGATTTGTTAAATAGCCCAACCTTCTGCAGAGGATTTCAAAAATCTCAGCCATACACAGAATCAGGGTGATAATGGTGAAAATGTACATTGCACTGAGGAAGATGGTCTTTTCAAAGTGCTCTGGAACCATACACTTGGTGAAGTTTAATGTCTTCTCTAGTGAACTGGCGTCACAGAAGTACAGCGAATGAACCAGGAATCCAAAGAGACGACTCTGGAGCCAGAATGCTGCCATCTCCAGGACGATTCGTAACAGTACAGAAATGATGTAGAACACTGTGTATGTTGATCGTTCCAGAATATCCTCTTGATCTATGTTTTTATATGCGGCATACAGATGAAACACGGCCCCTGGAACGAGAACCGTCACTAGCTGCAGGGCCCAAAACACCTGCAAAAAAAAAAAAAAAAAAAAAAAAAAAAAACATAACTTAATTGCACTGTAAAATAAAATTCCCATTGTTTGCAAAAAAATCCTGGCAGCTGTGGTCGTAAAAAAAAAAAAATACAGTAAAAATGTAAACATATTTACCAAACAACCTGGACATTTCACAGTATAAAACTTACTGTTAACCTATTATCAGTTTTTTTTTTTCTGTAGTGTTTTTACAATATTTTACAGTTAAAATAAAACTTTTTTTTTATTACAGTGTGATGATGCATAGATTGGGGCTAGTTGTCACATTTTCTCCAATGAATATTTCTATTTTGTAAGCTTACATTTTTGACTGCAAAGAATAAATAAATACATAAATAAGTAAAAAATAAATAAAAAATATTTGATAAATAGACAAATCAAAAGAACAGCATTTATTTGAAATATATATATATATATTTGTAAAATTATAAATGTATTTACTGTCACTTTTCATTGATTTAATGCATCCTTGCTAAGTAAAATATTCATTTCTTTCTTTGTTTCTTTTTTAATTTTACGTAGCCCAAACTTTAAATGGTAGGCTAGTGTATCACATTTACACAAACATATTAAGCAAGCACCACTGGTTTAACAATTAATTTACCTTTCTCATCACAGAAACTATTACAGACTTTTGACTGGAAGTGTACAAAATAAATAAATAAAATGCCCCAATAACGGGGCATGTTGTCACAGTCTCAATCGCTTTTTAGCATTTCGTTTAAAATAAAATAAAACAATAAAAATGATAATGCAGAGCAAAAGTAATGAAAAACAAAAATGGATAAGGTAAACCTACACATAGTTTGGGCCAACAGAGAGTATGAATAATACAATTACAAATGTTAAACTGCACCTGAAATTTATGTAAAATACTGTTGTCCTGAGAACACTGTTCAACCTTTTTATAACTGGACTTTTGATAAATAACTGAGATACATTCCATTTTCAGACTTTCATTTTTATCTTAAAAATGACCTTTAAACTTTACCTGGGGTGTTACAGGTCTGAACTGATTGTAACAGAAGAGGTTGAGCTCCCTTCTTTCGGGGTCACAGCTGAAGTGAAGAGCCTCATTCCCATAAACCGCAAATCCCAGAACACCCAGGAAGAACATGCGGATGGAGCCAAAAAACAGGGTGTGGAATTGACCAATCACAGTTGGAGGCCGGAGCTACAAAATGAAAACAGTATAGGTGCGTTTACATGGAGCAGTATATTCTGATTACAATCGGTTTTATGGAAAATTTTGCGCATGTGCAATGACGTAGAAATGGCGCAATGATGCACAAAACAAGCTGATGCTGTTGTTGAAGCAGCACGTTTGAGCTTCATCAAGAACCAATTAGGTCCATTCATGTGTTACGCAGCATGTTTGAGCTTCTGCAAGAACCAATGAGGCTCATTCTCGTGTTACGCAGCACGTTTGAGCTTTAGCAAGAACCAATGAGGTTCATTCATGTGTTATGCAGCACGTTTGAGCTTCAGCAAGAACCAATGAGGCTCATTCTCGTGTTACGCAGCATGTTTGAGCTTCCACAAGAACCAATGAGGTTCGTTCTCGCATTACGCAGCATGTTTGAGCTTCTGTAAGAACCAATGAGGTTCATTCTCATGGTATGCAGAACATTTGAGCTTCAGCAAGAACCAGTGAGGCTCATTCTCGTGTTACGCAGCACGTTTGAGCTTCTGCAAAAACCAATGAGGTTCATTCTCATGGTATGCAGAACATTTGAGCTTCAGCAAGAACGAGTGAGGCTCATTCTCGTGTTACGCTGCACGTTTGAGCTTCAGCAAGAAGCAATGAGGTTCATTCTCGTGTTACGCAGCACGCTTGAGCTTCTGCAAAAACCAATGAGGTTCATTCTCATGTTATGCAGCACGTTTGAGCTTCTGCAAAAACCAATGAGGTTCATTCTCATGTTACGCTGCACGTTTGAGCTTCTGCAAAAACCAATGAGGCTCATTCTCGTGTTACGCAGCATGTTTGAGCTTCTGTAAGATCCAATGAGGCTCATTCTCGTGTTACACAGCATGTTTGAGCTTCAGCAAGAAGCAATGAGGTTCATTCTCGTGTTACGCAGCACGTTTGAGCTTCAGCAAGAAGCAATGAGGTTCATTCTCGTGTTACGCAGCATGTTTGAGCTTCTGCAAGAAGCAATGAGGTTCATTCTCACGTTACGCAGCATGTTTGAGCTTCAGCAAGAACCAGTGAGGCTCATTCTCATATTACGCAGCATGTTTGAGCTTCTGTAAGAACCAATGAGGTTCATTCATGTGTTACGCAGCACGTTTGAGCTTCTGTAAGAACCAATGAGGTTCATTCATGTGTTACGCAGCACGTTTGAACTTCCACAAGAACCAATGAGGTTCGTTCTTGCATTACGCAGCATGTTTGAGCTTCTGTAAGAACCAGTGAGGTTCATTCTCGTGTTACGCAGCACGTTTGAGCTTCCACAAGAACCAATGAGGTTCATTCTCGTGTTACGCAGCACGTTTGAGCTTCCACAAGAACCAATGAGGTTCGTTCTTGCATTACGCAGCATGTTTGAGCTTCTGTAAGAACCAATGTGGTTCATTGTCGTGTTACGCAGCATGTTTGAGCTTCAGCAAGAAGCAATGAGGTTCATTCTCGTGTTACGCAGCACGTTTGAACTTCCACAAGAACCAATGAGGTTCGTTCTCGCATTACGCAGCACGTTTGAGCTTCTGTAAGAACCAGTGAGGTTCATTCTCGTGTTACGCAGCACGTTTGAGCTTCTGTAAGAACCAATAAGGTTCATTCTCGTGTTACGCAGCACGTTTGAGCTTCCACAAGAACCAATGAGGTTCGTTCTCGCATTACGCAGCACGTTTGAGCTTCTGTAAGAACCAATGAGGTTCATTCATGTGTTACGCAGCACGTTTGAGCTTCTGTAAGAACCAATGAGGTTCATTCTCGTGTTACGCAGCACGTTTGAGCTTCCACAAGAACCAATGAGGATCGTTTGAGCTTCTGTAAGAACCAGTGAGGTTCATTCTTGTGTTACGCAGCATGTTTGAGCTTCCACAAGAACCAATGAGGATCGTTCTTGCATTACGCAGCATGTTTGAGCTTCTGTAAGAACCAATGTGGTTCATTGTCGTGTTACGCAGCACGTTTGAACTTCCACAAGAACCAATGAGGTTCGTTCTCGCATTACGCAGCACGTTTGAGCTTCTGTAAGAACCAGTGAGGTTCATTCTCGTGTTACGCAGCACGTTTGAGCTTCTGTAAGAACCAGTGAGGTTCATTCTCGTGTTACGCAGCACGTTTGAGCTTCTGTAAGAACCAATAAGGTTCATTCTCGTGTTACGCAGCACGTTTGAGCTTCCACAAGAACCAATGAGGTTCGTTCTCGCATTACGCAGCACGTTTGAGCTTCTGTAAGAACCAATGAGGTTCGTTCTCGCATTACGCAGCACGTTTGAGCTTCTGTAAGAACCAGTGAGGTTCATTCTCGTGTTACGCAGCACGTTTGAGCTTCCACAAGAACCAATGAGGTTCGTTCTCGCATTACGCAGCATTTTTGAGCTTCTGTAAGAACCAATGAGGTTCATTCATGTGTTACGCAGCACGTTTGAGCTTCTGTAAGAACCAATGAGGTTCATTCATGTGTTACGCAGCACGTTTGAGCTTCAGCAAGAACCAATGAGGTTCGTTCTCGCATTACGCAGCCCGTTTGAACTTCCACAAGAACCAATGAGGTTCGTTCTTGCATTACGCAGCATGTTTGAGCTTCTGTAAGAACCAATGAGGTTCATTGTCGTGTTACGCAGCATGTTTGAGCTTCAGCAAGAAGCAATGAGGTTCATTCTCGTGTTACGCAGCACGTTTGAACTTCCACAAGAACCAATGAGGTTCGTTCTCGCATTACGCAGCACGTTTGAGCTTCTGTAAGAACCAGTGAGGTTCATTCTCGTGTTACGCAGCACGTTTGAGCTTCAGCAAGAAGCAATGAGGCTCATTCTTGTGTTACGCAGCACGTTTGAGCTTCTGTAAGAACCAATGAGGTTCATTCTCGTGTTACGCAGCACGTTTGAACTTCCACAAGAACCAATGAGGCTCATTCTTGTGTTACGCAGCACGTTTGAGCTTCTGTAAGAACCAATGAGATTCATTCTCGTGTTACGCAGCACGTTTGAGCTTCCACAAGAACCAATGAGGTTCGTTCTCGCATTACGCAGCACGTTTGAGCTTCTGTAAGAACCAGTGAGGTTCATTCTCGTGTTACGCAGCACGTTTGAGCTTCAGCAAGAACCAATGAGGTTCGTTCTCGCATTACGCAGCATTTTTGAGCTTCTGTAAGAACCAATGAGGTTCATTCATGTGTTACGCAGCACGTTTGAGCTTCTGTAAGAACCAATGAGATTCATTCTCGTGTTACGCAGCACGTTTGAGCTTCCACAAGAACCAATGAGGTTCGTTCTCGCATTACGCAGCACGTTTGAGCTTCTGTAAGAACCAATGACGTTCAATATCGTGTTACGCAGCACGTTTAAGCTTCCTCAAGAACCAATGAGGTTAATTCTCGTGTTATGCAGCACGTTTGAGCTTCAGCAAGAACCAATGACGTTCATTCTCGTGTTACGCAGCACATTTGAGCTTCAGCAAGAACCAGTGACGTTCAATATCGTGTAACGCAGCACGTTTAAGCTTCCTCAAGAACCAATGAGGTTCATTCTTGTGTTACACAGCACGTTTGGGCTTCAGAAAATGTAAAAATGTTGCCTTCCTTTCTCCTTCATCTGATGGATTTTTGAAGACAACATACAGTAGATGTGTCCTTCACTGCCTTTGACTTCCCACAATCATGTGCGCTTTCCATTCGGAGACAGTTGAGCTAGAAAAAGAAAGATGGTGTCTAAAAGTTGCGGTTGTTGGTCAGTTTGCGAGGACGCCATCCTCAAAAAATGACTTCTGTAGTAAATCAATATTTGTTTAGTTCTCACCAAAGCTCACTCATTAAACTGTTTCATAGCTTTGTGCGCTGACTAGCTGCCTGAGTTTTCGGATCCAGCCTTCTTGTGCGTCAACCAGGTTCGGTTGAAATGTTTATGTTTGTTGATCAATGTTTATATATGAATAAAAGCCTAAATTCCATCTGTTCATCATATAAAGCGATCAAGTCTCTTCAGAAATTTTGGACTAAACCAGCTCAATTCATATGGATTAGTTTTACAATCTCTTTATGAACTTTTTCAAAGTGGTTGTTGTCAATGGAGGGACAAAGCTCTCAGATTTCATTAAAAATATCTTCATTTGTGTTTCGAAGATGAATGAAAGTGTTACCGGTTTGGAACGACTTGAGGGCGAGTAATTAATGACAGCATTTTCATTTTTGAGTGAACTATCCCTTTTGAAGCATATGTATCCCTTTTGTGACATATAAACGCTCTTTATTTAGTGTTCCGGTAAATACTATGTTCGGATTCATCATACAGGTGTCCATATAAACGTGGCTGTACTGAATTACAAGACAAAGTAACTCTGAAAGTAAAGAAGACCTCAAGCAAATATGTACAAAAATTGAGACAAACAAACTGCTGAAATCAAATGTTTACTCAAAATTCACACACACAAACACACACAAAATCTGTTAGCAAGGCTGTCACTAATTTATTACAATAAATTAAAAGCATCCATTAAAACAGAATATAATCAATGCAGAGAACTTAACTTGATTTTGCAACAAAAAATAATAAAGGAAAGGAAAAATGCAAATAAAAACATCACCAGCACACATTAGTTCTGTCTTACTTACGCATCCCTCGTAAAAGTTCTTGATGTAGTTTAAGGACATGATAATGTCTTTTTTCTTTAAGTTCAAATACTCTGTAATGCTTTGCCCTCATTTCAGACCTGTGTCCTTCTGCTGAGCTCCAGCTCAAACGCTGCTGTTCCTGTTGACCTGTGCAGCTCCGGTCAATGCATTTTCCCTTTCATCTGCTCTACCTTCATCGATTTACCCATGAGGTACAAAAAGACAACAAAAAGGCAAAAACAAAAGAACTGAACATGTGCTCCTCACATAATCCCCATTCAACTACGTCAGCAGAAAAAAACAGGCCTTTTGAGGCATAATGGGGGAGCAGCTGACAAAAAGTGTAAGACAAAGTAAATTAAAGAAACCAAGACATGGCAATAAAACAATGCAACAGCTGATGTTTTCAAAACAATGTAAATGTTTTTATTATATCACTTATTCTACTTTGGATGTTGTATGACTGTAAATCTATATACAGTCATCTTTGCATTTTCAAGATCAGTGGAAACACTGTCACTAAATTGAACAAAGCAATAAAATAAATATAAATTGAATTTGATTATATTTTGCTTACCAGCCTGAACCCAAGTGGAGAGTTTGTCCTCCTCATTTATTCAAGCATAAAGCAAGACTCATGGGAAATACTTCTCTTGAATGCCTTTCCCAGCGCTGTCACATATCAAAGTTTATCAAGTCACTAATGAAAAGACTGTCAAAACCAGCTGTCAACATTTACCCATTTGGCTTCCATAGGCGATCTGGGCAATCCCACCCTGATAACATGGCACTTTAGACTCTTTTCACACACTGAGATGAATGGAGGCTTGGGCAGAATATCTGAGCTGCTCAGAGTAAAGCAGTAGTTTGAATAATGAAGAGCTTTTAAAGGTGGGTTTGGAGTTATATGTTAACTGTGGATGCACACTTTGCAAATTATTTTTGGAAAATATCTTAAATTTGAACTGCCGAAATGAGAACTGAAATTCAACAACAGACTGGGCCGTCTGACCAATCAGAGCAGAGGAGGCTCTTGAAAGGAGGGATTTAGGAAAGACTGAATCTTTGAATGAACCATTTTCAGACTCTTTGAGAAATGTGATGTGCAATGTATATTATAAGAAAATTAAAGTTTTTTTTTTTTTTTTACATGGATGCTTGTAAACCTATTGTAGTGGGAGAAACAAAACAAAATTAGGAATATTTAAAACAGCATAATAGGGGCACTTTAATATATATTTTTATTTATTTAAATCAGCATAAATTGAAGCAAAAAAAATACATCCATCCCACATCCAAGTCATGAGATTTTTTTTTTTTTGCATGACAGTAATGAAAAATGGTGTGAAAATATGTTTAATTGTCATTAATCTCACACTGAAACAACAATAAAAATAGTCCTAAAATTGGCTTCTTTTTTGGGTGGGGTGAAATATCACCTGGTCATGTTCTTGAGATTTCATAAGATTCACAATTTCAAATTATAATATCATTTTTAAATGTAAATCAGCATAAATTGAAGGTGCTACCACGAATACAGCCATTCTGGAAATATTATAATGCTTTTTTCCACATCCAAGTCATGACATTTTTTTTGCATGCATAAAATGGTTAGAAAATATGCTTAATTCTCATTAAACTAACCTCAAAATGCAAAAAGCAACAACAAAAGCAGACATATATAGACCTAAAATAGACTTGGACTTTATGAAATTTCCTGAGATTCACAATTTAAAATGATAATTTAATAACATTTTAAAACGCTCTGATTTGTACTGAAACATTTTCGGCTTCGTCCTGCATACAGATTTCACAACAATCAAACAGTGTTTGACAAAAAGTCACAGATATTCTTTACCTATACTGTAGATGAACATGATTTGAATTTGACATACATTGCAGAACATGACTGGAATCTCAGCATGGGCTCAGTGTGTTGTGTGTTCAGTGTGAGCACTGTGATTATTTTGAGGTCTCACGCAGCTGCTGTGTTTGTCCTGACAGCGACTCGGCTCGGCTCTGCTCCACTCACTCTCTCACTGCTCCTGCTGGTAAGTGTGTCCTCGCGTCTTTATTGTCTCATGCACTGTTAGCATAGTTTTTTAAATGTGAATTGGTTTGACTGGATGTTTGATTGCCATACTGTAAAAGTAAATATATATTTCAACATGTATTCAGCATGAAAAGCATGTTTTAGTGTAACTCAGCATGTTTTGGGCTGAATTTCTGAGTAAAGGTCTTGTGTGTCTGTTGAATCCTATTGCAATGCATGAAGGGACATTGTAGGCTTTTATTTATTAAATGAGCAACGCAATTTTACAACATATCATTTGAACATTGACATGCTGAAGAATAAGCAGACAAGTTGACCATATTAAGGGTCTCTTGAAATAGACTTCAGGTCATGAACAGGTGCCATGTGCTTGTGAAATCAGGGGGTGTTATCAGCCTGGACTGAGTGGCTAAATTTAACCAGATAAACAGGGGAAACAGACAGTTGCTCTGTATCTCAGGGGGTAAACAACCCTAAACAGCTCTTTAGAAGAAGTAAGAATTAAATCAATTCAAAGCAGTCATCTCACAAGCTCTAATGTGCATCTTCACTTTTAAACATATAAGAGATTTTTTAAGGGAACTTTTCTGACCCCTCTGATGATGTATTCTCAATACATAAAAAGCTTTAGTTTTAAAGTATAAAGTATGTTTAGTTTTAAATAATTTATGAATAGCGATACGATCAGGGAAATACAACCTTTTAATTCAACCTAGAAAAAATCACTACTTGGTATGTGTAGCCTACTATTTCTTTATTACAAAACATTCTGTTTTATTTCATTAGCATCATTCCAAACAGATAGTTTTTTTAGAAAAGGATTTTTAATCGCTATCGCCACTATATGCATATTATTAGCATCATGCCAAACGTTATTTGGGAAAATATGTTTTCCTAAAAAAGTATTATTCAGTTATATTTTATAGTTACATATACATATAGTTATATAGTGCCATCTGAAATTTTCTTCTAGAATAATCATTTTTATCAAGCTTGCATATTTAAATTCAGTAATTTCACTTAAATGGCAATGAAAATTACCTATTAATTGTCATTTAAGTGAAATTATTGAATATATGAGCTTGATTAAAATGATCATTCTAGAAGAAAATTTCAGATGGCACTTTTGCATCTGAACTCTTCATATAAATCAAATATTTAATTAATCAGGAATTGTATTAATCAAAGTAAACTCACTTCTAAAGGGTAAGTTTTTCTTCAAAAACTGAAAAATCATTATCATCACATTAAACAATATCAGTAACACTTTACAATAAGGTATCATTTGTTAACATTGGTTAACTAACATGAACTAAAATTAATCAATAAAGCCTATTCTTAAAGCATTTATTAACTTTTGTTAATGTTATTTCACAGTGCATTAATTAACAGATACAACTTTTGATCTTAAAAACGTATTATTAAATGGTAACATAATATACGTTGCTGTAAATAATAATAAATATAATAATAAATATAGCTGCAAGTAGCAATTATTGGGGATCAATCGTTTTAAAGCCTTTAAGCACATGCGTAAAAAGATATAATGTTTTATTTAGCAAGCATGTAACTACTTAAATCATAGAAGGAAAAGACTATTTTCAGCCAATTTTAAAGTTTTTTAACAGTTATTGCTCTACTTCTGGCCTGATCTCTGTAAAAGTTTGCTTGCTTCTATAGAATCACATGGTGCATATGTACACCTAATTTTGTGAAGTTCTATGTACAGCAGACCATTTTTCTGTAATTTAAATGTAATTTTGCATTGAAAATATATAACGTTGTTCACCTTTATAACAGTTAAAGTGCCACCTATGGCATAAAAGTTTCCATGCTTCTTTAACAACAAGCTACGCGCTTGAACCCCTAATAATAACAATAAACGCTGTAGAGGTGTTGGTCATTGTTAGTTCATGTTAACTAATCTAGTTAACTAATGCTAACAAATGAAACCTTATTTTAAAATTTTACCATAATATCCAATCTTGTAATAAAACACAAGATGAAACATAGTTTGAAAAAGTTTCATTTTGCATAATTTAGTAGTTCCTAAACCAGGAATCATTCTTATACCAACAACAATCTGAATAAAAACCTTGTAAACGGCTACATTGTTCAATCTAAAAGCAATAAATTCATCCCATCATCTTTCACGGACTCTGCCCTGTCTCAATAGTAGAATATCATCAGGATGGAGAGCTGTTCACAACCTACAAATGGAGACAGCAAGGCTGATGAGACCAATGACCTCACTGAGGATCTGAGTCAGCAGCTGGAGGACATTATCAACACCTATCAGGTGAGCGAACAGCCAGGTGAGCCTGAGGATGTTGAGGAAGAGGCTGTTCCAGGCAAGGCCAAAGGGCAGAAAATGGAGAAGAAGATGCTTAAAGGCCTCGGTGAGTCACATGCAAGCTATTTAACATGTTACTTCATTTAAATCATTGGCAATGTGAATAATGATAAATTAAAACAAGTATTTCCTCTTTATACTGCTTATTTTACCCCTTTGCTCAATCAAACAGTGTGACCAAAGTAAATTGTGTCAATAATCACAGGGAAGGAAGCCATGCTGCTCATGCAAAGCCTGAATAAACTGGGAACGCCTGAGCAGAAACTAGAAGCTCTCATCAAAAAACATGCAGAACTGGTGAGTACAATCATTAACAATGTTCCGAATTTGAAACAGTAAATAAACTTTTTTAACAAAATACCTAATAAAAATAATGTATTCCTAACATTCAATGCTGGTGTACTGCTGCTTAACTAACTTAGACTTCAAGGGTACTGTAAATATCCATATATGCATTTGGAAAAATCAGCCCCCTTTTAATTCATTTTCACAGCTTTGTGAAACCATTTTAAGTATATTAAGAAATAAACAAGCTTTACATACGTGTATAAAATATATTTTATTTCAGTACAGATTTATTTAGGGTTGTCCCTAGACTGTCTTTATTGCACATGTCCAAAATTAAAAAAAAATTATTTATAGCTTGTTATATTCAAATAGTTTTCTATATATACAGTTTTTATATTTCTGTAAACAAAAGAGATCATAACAACATTGTTTGTAAAAATTACTTGCAGCTGGAAGAGCACCGTTCAGACCAGAAACAAATGAAGGTCCTGCAGAAGAAACTTCTCCAGGTGCTGAAGGAGAAGGATCAGCTCCAGAGTGAACACAGCCGAGCTGTTCTGGCCCGCAGTAAACTAGAGGGCCTGTGCAGGGAGCTGCAAAGACACAACAAGACGTTAAAGGTGCCAATATCATCCAATCTCATGGATATGATTGTGAAAACATCTTATATTGCTTTAAACACTGATATCTACTAATGAGCACTAATCAAAACATGCTCGACAATAATAAAAAGACAAAAGTGTGTCATAAAGTGGTAACAGGTTTAACCATTAGTTAACTATATTTGTTATATAAAAGTATTTCTAACATTTATCAATCACAGTTAATGTTAATTTCAACATTTACTAATACATTATTAAAATCAAAGGTTGTGTCTGTTAATATTAGTTAAAGGTGCTCTAAGTGATGTCATGCGTTTTTAAGGCCGAAACATTTTTTGTCACATACAGCAAACATCTCCTCACTATCCGCTAGCTGCCTGTCCCATAAACACACTGTAAAAAAACGCGGTCTCTGTAGACAGCCTAGACTCTATAAACGGCAAGAAAAACAAACTGGCCCAGTCTGGACCATGAAACATAACAAACAGTGTTCCAGCCAATAACCGACAAGAATGATTTAGGGGTGGGGGTTGGGGGGTTAGTGCCTGTGCACATGAAGGGGTGTGTGGGGAGTGGAGGAGAGAGAAGCATGAAGAGGAAAGTTAGCTAGAGGAGAGATGTCCTAGACAACAACAACGACTAACATTAGAATTATATTCTCTGGAATTTTGATATGGCCGACACACGACCAAAGAGACGACGTTCCGATGAACAAATTGCAGAAGAGGGAAAAAGGAGAAGGAATGCACAAAGTCACGAGTTTACATTGGAAAAGCACAGAAGGGAGGGGGAGGGGACGGGATGAGGAGGAGGGAGGGTCGAGCTAGCCTCCGTTTTGTTTGACAATACTTCGACGTCAATAAGAAGTGACGTCACCCAACATCGCTTAGAGCACCTTTAATGGACCTGGGCTGACATGAACTAAGAATGAACATTTGTATTACATATCTACTCTCACTCTGTCTCCTCTCCACCAATAAGCTGGTGTGTGGAGGGCATTCTGGCGCAATATGGCTGCCATCACATCATCCAGGTGGTTGAGGAGATTCCTCCTTCTATGTAAAGCGCTTTGTGCAGAGAAAAGCGTTATATAAATGTAATGAATTATTATTATTATTGTAATTATTATTATCTAGTTCAGTCATGAAACTCTTGAGGGCGCAGGCTGTGGTCCTTTACATGCAATTTGCAAGCTATCACATGACACAAGCTGATTGGCCTCTGCCGATCTTGCAGCAAATGAGATTCCTTGCTCAACATTTAAATAGTCTGGTTCATTGTTTACTGCAAGCTCTGAAACCCTCCACCTTCCCCAGCTCCACTTGCCTAGATATGCTATGGGATTTATGTATATTTATGCAGCAGCAGCATATCTTATGCTCACATCAGCATGTCTGTGTATCTATTAGTAGTAACAAGTCCATACTACAGAAATCCCACCCTGCAAAAACTAATTTCGGGAGGTAGCGATACCCCCCCCTGCCTCAGATCACCGAAAATGCATCTTAAAACCAGGTGGAAAAGGGGCTTCTCCCAAGCTCTCTTGAACTAAAACCAATCCGAGAGTTGTCATGATTGAAATATTGTTAACAAAGATTAATAAATACTGTAGAAACTATATTGCTGCTCATTGTTAGTTAGTTAATGAACGTTAAGTAATGGGACCTGACTAATGGGAAAGTGCTAAAGTAAGCCAAATAAAGGTAAGAAACAATGTTTAATAAATAGCACTGAAATGGCAATATAAAAAATCACAGTAAAAGGGTTTACATTTCAAGATTGCCCCCTACTGACAAACACAACAAAACACAAGATAACTTATGTCAACTTATGACCAAGATGGGTTTTTTTTTTACTAGAACTCACTTCTTTACTAGAACTCACATCTGTCTGATGACGCTTTTGGTGCAGGAGGAAACCCTACAGAGGTGTCGTGAAGATGATCTCAAGAGGAAGGAAATCACCACGCATTTCCAGAACACGCTGACGGACATCCAGGGCCAGATCGAGGAGCACAGCAGCCGCAACAACAAACTGTGCCAGGAAAACAGCGAGCTGGCTGAGAAACTCAAGGACATCATAGCAAAATGTGACCAGCGAGAGGCGGTACGGAAAACCAACAGGAGGTCACTCTGGTTTGACCTGAGATCATATCATTCCAATCAGTGATATTTTACTATCATTGAGATCCTATTATAGTTTAATATATAGAATTAATTCTATATATAGAATTAAAGAATTTCCGTCTTTAAGGGAAATTAGGTCATTTTTCCTGGTCATCTCAACGGCAAAATATTTTCCTGAATATATTTTCTGTTTTCATTTTAGTTAAATAGTAAATTTGTATTTTTTTTGTCATTTTCATTAACTTGCATTAAAAAATTTCATTAAAAATTCATAATTCATTTTTTTTTGCTGTGTAGTTTTTATTACAGTTTAAAATAAGTTTAATTAGATTTTATTTCAATTAATGTTTTTATTTTATTTTATGGTTTTAGTTTTAGTTAGCCTAAATATAATAACCCTGTTCTGAATAAAGTGTTTCAAACCTAGACGTCTTTAAGTAGAATGTGGATGGAAGTATATAAGAATAATTTAAGAATAATTGTATAATCTTGTTTTTGGCCTTCATGCAGAATCTTGAAAAAGTGTTCAAGCACCGAGACCTGCATCAGAAATTAATGGAGACAAAACTTAACAAGGCCAGCTTAATGCTCAAAGAGGCAGAGGAGAAACACAAACTGGAGAAGGAGCTTGTGAGTAAAATATCTAATGCCCTCAACTGCAAATAGTAAATTTGCATTGCATAAATGATCTTGCACACAGTACGCTAATTTATCTTGCTGCTATTTTGAAGAAATATAAACCATAAATTAAACAAATTTAAGCAAAGAACTTAACCCCTGAAATAGGTATACTATTTTTTCTGCGACTATTTAACTACTTCTGATCTACATGTATTCTCCAGTTACTGAAGCAGACTGCAGAGGCCAAAATACAGGTGAAACATCTGAAAGTACAAGAGTCTGATATGAAAGCCCAGGTACATTTTCATCAAATATTACACATCTCTAGTTTTTTTTGTTTTTTTTTCTCTAATCATATTTGTTCACAAAATAACTCACTTGTTTTCCGGTTAGCTTGCTGTATATTCTGAGAAGTTTGATGAATTCCAAGGAACGGTATCTAAGAGCAGTGGTGTGTATGCCAGCTTCAAACAAGACATGGACAAGGTGTGTATCCCTGACACATTTCTAGTCACTTTATAGTGGTTAAGTCATTATACGGTATTATTTTTCAACGTATAAGAAGAACATTGTAAAAATAATAATATTGTAGAAATATCGCAATTAACTGTTAGTCATTAATCAAATAATATACAGTACATATAATCAATTTTTTTTTTATTTGAATGCATTAAATTGCTTTGTTGAAATTTGTTGAAATTTTATTTAGTCTTTTTACATAAAATGCATCATATTAAGTATGTTTTTGAGCTACTAAAAGGGGCTTGGGGTCTCTCAGTTTCAGGTTTTATTGTTAATTAAAACTAAAACTATTAAAAAACTTTTTGTTAGATGAAATACATAAAAAAAAAAATAATAATTATGTTGCCTTGGCAAATAACAGAAATACATTTAAGTCGAAACACTAAAATTACAAACTGCAAATGAATAAAATCTAAAACAGAACTAAAACTAGCACTTAAACATGAAATAAAATGTATTAAACCTAAATAGTAATGTTTAAAAAACAATAAAACTAATAAAAAAACAAATGCACATGACAAAATTACTAAAAAGTTCAACAAAATTTAAAATTAACATATAAAAATCAATGCCAATTCAAAATATTAGATAGTCCAAATGCAGAACCTGATTTCGCCAAATGCAACATGTTCCTCCTTAACATCTCTGTTGATCCTGGAACAACATTCCAATCAACCAATCAGATTTGAGAGACAAGTTTACAGTTTATGTGAAGATTAGGCTTACAAGCAGGGTTATGTGCTTCTACTGTTATTCACATATCATTTCCCTCTGATTTTAGGGATAACTTTACTGGTAAGGGTTAGGATACGGTATGGTTATTACATTTCCGGACAGGAATGTCGTTCCAGGATCAACAAAATATGCGTCTTACTCTGCAAAATCACAATGTCTAATACTAAAATAACACTAAGCTAAGATGTTGATTTGTATTACAGATGGCAAAGAAGATGAAAAAGTTGGAGAAGGAGGCAATTGGCTGGAAATCCCGTTTTGATGGCTGCAATAAAGCTCTTCTTGATATGGTTGGAGATGTAAGTTGCTCAGTTCATACATCATAAATCAATATTGTAGAATGCAGCGAACCATTTCTGAATATTTAATGTTTTCAACTAAACACCTAGCTGTACAATAAGAATCAAGAAAATGAATCTTGACACAGTGTTTCAGTATTGCTGAAAGTGTAGATATGGAGCAATATGATCACGATTGTTTCATGCAGAAAGCACTGAAGGAGAAGGAGATTGAACTCTTAAGCCTGAAGAACCAGAAACTTGAGAATCTCTGTAGAGCGCTTCAAGGCGAGAGGAAAACACTGTCTCAGAAGCTCAGCGGATCCGAACAGGCCGGAGCCGACGATGCGGTGGCTGCTGCGTCCGTCACTACAGAGAAAGCTAAAGAAGCAACCGAGGAAGTTGCAGTAACTAAAGAGGAAGAGGCAGTCTCAACAGAAACGGTCAGTCAAGATCCAGAAACCCCCATTGATCCAATCTGTAAGTCTCCCGCAGAAGCAACGCCGCTGACCAAAGAGCTCTTCAACCTGAAGGCTGAGAAAGCTCGGCTACAGGAGATCGAGGCAGCGTTCACCATTCGCCGCCACATGCCGCCGGAGGCTTGCGAGGACTCAGACATCTGTGCTGAGAGTCTAGACAATGCTCAGGGTGAGCAACAGGTCGGAGAGGAGCTCAACTTCACAGAGGAGATGCAACCCCTCACTGACACACTGTCTGAAGAACATCAAGAGCTCAGAGACAAAGACATGCAGTCGGTTGATTAGACAGGCTAATCCAAATGTCAATTTCTCACACATTCACGAATAAAGTTTATTCTACATCTTTGCGCATCATGCTTGTAACTCGATGTTTGAACTATTACACCATACATGCTTGTAGTATTATATATTTCAAGACAGCATAAGCGATGTGAGGTTAGACTAACAACTCTGAACTTGTGAAATGGTGCATTCATTTGGAGAAACTTTGATGCAATGTTTTGGAAAGTACAGACAGAGAGAAGATAATATTACATTTTCAAACTAAATCATTATTGGCTCTTTATTAACTTAGATATTTCTCTCTCTCTCTCTCTCTCTCTCTCTCTTTCGGTTTGCTCTCTTTTTTTTCGGGGTTCGCCACAGTGGAATAATCCGCATAGCTGATTTGGCACATATTTAACACATAGACTGTAAAAAAATATGGACGTATATCCATGGCGTCACCCATAGGTTTCTGAAGAGCATTTCTGAAGCTCAAAGTGGGCAGAGCCGCCCGTCGCCATCTTGGCAGACATGAAGAGATCTCACTAAAAGAAAGGCTTTATTTTTATACTGTAGACGAATGAATGCTGACTTAATACTCTTACAAGAAACTCATTCCTGTGAGAGTGATGTTCGTTTTTGGAAATCACAATGGGGTGATGAGGTTTACTTTAGTCATGGATCGAACCACTCCGCTGGTGTTCTCATTTTGATCAACAAGTTTAAAGGAGATATTGTTGAGTCTTTGGTTTCTACGGAAGGAAGATGAGTTATTCTTGTCACTAAACTTGATAATGCTACATTATGGCCACAATTTAAGTTCTGCCAACAAGTGTCTTATTTCTAGCCTGGCAAGTCAGACCTACATCAAGATGTTAGGTCTGGCAACTCACCATTGTCAGGGCTCAATCCGAGGGTCGGGATAAACGGTTATCTTTCAAATTCGCTCTGCATGCAATAGGATAGCACTACAACCAACCAGAGTGTTTTCCCAACAGCGGAGCTTAAAACTTTTGCTGTATCTGGCTGGCAAAACTACGAACACATCTTTTTTAAGAATGACTTAAGTGCCATTCTTTGTTCTTTTCTCAAAGAAAAGCTTAACTCCAAGTCCTCCAGAGTCGCGGCCAAAGCCGATTCGAAAGGCCGCTGTTCGCCAGCAGCAGCTCTTCTCTGTTTTCAAGTAGCAGGGAATTCACGCGGAACCGTCACAACTCTGTCGTCATTATGTTAAGCCCGCCCACCGACTCTATACACGATGTGATTGGCCTGACTAGAGTTTGGTTTTTCCAGCTCGAAAGTCAACGGAGAGTTGCTAGACTACCCTGGCTGCAAAATAATTTTTGCTGCCGCTAGGGTGCGTTTAGATTTCTAGGCTATCTTATTTCATCATTACAGGGGGAAATTGAAGCTTTAAAAAATAAATATCAACAGGTGTTTATTATTATTGCTGGAGATTTTAATGTTGTTTTAGATAATTCAGCTGACAGATTTCCTCCTAAAATGGGCCTCAGTAATAACATTATTTATACCTTGTGTGATCATCTCCATATTGCAGATGCATGGCGCTATTATCACCCAGATGTTAAGGAATTTACTTTAGACTTTTTTTCTGATTTCTCAACAGATACTGAAATATGTGTTTGATGTCAGTCACCAGTATGCTCCATTCTCAGACCACTTAGAAATTAAGCTGAATTTACCTTGCATGGTTATTGGAAGTTGAACCTATACTCTGCTAAAAGATAAAAAAAATGAATGATCAGATCAAGGGATTAGTTAAAGAAATATTTTCAAAAAATGAGCTTTTTTTTAATATTTTATTTAAAGCTAGATCACTGGCTATAAATAGAACTAAGGCCCTACAAGTGGTTAGTGCTGATAGAGAAGCCAACTTGTTAAGAAACATAAATAACTTAATCAAAAAAGAGAATCTCTCTGTTACAAAAATTAATCAGTTAAAAAACTTGCAATTAGAATTAGACCAGTTATTAATGGAAATAGTTACAGGTGCCTTCGTTAGGTCCAGGGCGAGATGGATTGAGGAAGGAGAGAAAAATCCAAGCCTTTTCTTTTCACTTGAGAAAAGGAATTTTAAAAGGAAAAACATTTCTGCTTTGCAAGTTAACAATTCAGTTTCCAAACACCCTGAAGAAATAGAGAATTTTGTCACTAATTTTTATAGAAATTTATTCTCTGATTTTCAGGCAAACCAAAAATCAAATTAAGAAATATACCGCAAATAAGTGATGAATTTAAGATATTATGTGAGGCTCCTGTTTCTTTAATTGAAATTATAGATGCAATGAAATACAGTTCTGGGAAATTTTAGAACAACCCTTTTTCTTAATGCTTCAAGAATAAAAACTGGAACGATGATTCCCACTATAAACAAGGAATGATATCTCTTATTACCAAACCAGACAAAGATGTAACTATAATTGATAATTGACACCCTATCACACTTCTACATTTTGATTATAAATTAATTGCTTCTATATTTGCCAAGAGATTAAAACAACATTTACGTCATATCATTAATGAAACACAGACTGGCTTTATGAAAGGACGTCATATTAGTTGTAATACTCGACTTGTTCTGGATCTTATTAATTGAAAGAAGAAATTGAGTCTGATGCAATGATCTTATTCCTTGATTTTTACAAGGCACCAGCTCCTTATAAGCTCTTTAGAGGCTTTTGGATTCCCATCCAATTTTATTAATGTTGTACAAAAATATTGATAGCTGTATAATTTTAAATTCACGAACATCACCAAGGTTTCCTATTCTTCGCGGAATAAGACAGGGTTGCCCTTTTTTGCCCTTTTTTATAGTTTGCCCAATTTTTATTGGTTGTAGAAACATTATCAATTGATTTGCACAATAATAACATTGTTGGTCTTAATGTCTTTAATAGAGATATTATATTATATTCGAATCTCATAATTAGCAGATGATACCACTTTACCACTCTTAAAAGATAAAGAGCAAGTTTCTCCAGTCTTAACTGCATTTAATAATTTCTCTAATGCTTCTGGGCTCAAACTTAATTTATCCAAGTGTGAAATTATTTGCTTATTTGACAATATAGAAACTGAAATTGAAAATATACCAATTAAAAATGAAGTGAAATATTTGGGGATTCATATAACGAAAAATGTAATTAGTAGACAGTTTCTGAATTTTTCTCCACGACTATCCAAAACAAAATATATTTTTAATAGTTGGCTACAAAGAGATCTGTCAATTTTAGGCAGAGTCTTTTTATCCAAAGCAGATGGATTATCCAGATGTGTGTACCATTCCCTGCCTTTAGCTGTAGATAATCACACCTCCAAAAATATTGATAAGATTTTTCTTGATTTTATTTGGAATAATAAATCTCACAAATTGAAGAAATATATTTTAGCAAACAAAAGGAGTGAGGGGGGTCTTGAAGTCCTGAACCTTGATGATACTAAAAACACATTCAAAATTAATTGGTTGAAGAGATGCTTGCTTGGGTCAGATGTGGTATTTTATCACTAATAATATTAAAATGGTAGGTGGCCTTTCTTTTTTGATGAAATGTAATTACTCCACTGGTAAATTACCCATTAAATTGGCATTGGCATGGGAGGTATTTTTATTTTACTTGTTTAATATATACATTGTTGGAAATGTTCTAGACTTGTAAGAGATGCGTGTTTGCACTATTGTAGTTTTTTTCTTGAAAAAAAGAAAAAAAGAAAAGTACAGCGGGGGAAATAAGTATTGAACACGTCATCATTTTTCTCAGTAAATATATTTCCAAAGGTGCTACTGACATGAAATTTTCACCAGATGTTGGTAACAACCCAAGTAAGCCATACATACAAAGAAACAAACAAAAATAAGTTCAGAAATTAAGTTATGTGTAATAATGTGAAATGACACAGGGAAAAAGTATTGAACACATGAAGAAAGGGAGGCGCAAAAAACTTACAGTAATTAAAAAGCAATCCAGCCCCCTGTCAGTGGAAATTAATAACAGCTGGTTCAGTCCCAAATGATGGCCTACAAAAAGGTCTCATTGCCAAGGTGTCACACAAGACACATCTCATGATGGGTAAAAGCGAAGAGCTGTCTCAAGACCTTCGCAACCTAATTGTTGCAAAACATATTGATGGCATTGGTTATAGGTGCCATTATAAGCTTCTGAATGGTCCAGTGAGCACTTTTGGGGCCATAATACGGAAGTGGAAAGACAATAATTTCACCATAAATTTGCCTCGACCAGTGCTCCTCGCAAGATTTCTGATAGAGGAGTGAAAAGAATAATCAGAAGAGTTGTCCAAGAGCCAAGGATCACTTGTGGAGAGCTTCAAAAAGACCTGCAGATAGCAGGTATTGTTGTCTCAAAGAAAACAGTAAGTAATGCACTCCACCGCCATGGCCTGTATGCACGCTCACCACGCAAGACTCCATTACTGAAAAAAAAGCATGTTGAAACTCATTTAAAGTTTGCTGCACAACATTTGGAAAATATGTGTGGTCACATGAGAGCAAAATTGAACTGTTTGGATGCCATAATACACACCATATTTGGAGGAGAAATGGCAGTGCACATTACCCTAAAAACACCATACAACTTGGTGTTGGCTCTTGGACAACTCTTCTGATTATTCTTTTCACTCCTCTATCAGAAATCTTGCGAGGAGCACCTGGTCGAGGCAAATTTATGGTGAAATTATTGTCTTTCCACTTCCGTATTATGGCCCCAAAAGTGCTCACTGGACCATTCAGAAGCTTAGAATGGCACCTATAACCAATGCCATCATTATGTTTTGCAACAATTAGGTTGCGAAGGCCTTGAGACAGCTCTTTGCTTTTACCCATCATGAGATGTGTCTTGTGTGACACCTTGGCAATGAGACCTTTTTGTAGGCCATCATTTGGGACTGAACCAGCTGTTATTAATTTCCACTGACAGGGGGCTGGATTGCTTTTTAATTACTGTAAGTTTTCAGCAGTTGTCTTGGCTTTCCATGCCTTTTTGCGCCTCCCTTTCTTCATGTGTTCAATACTTTTTCCCTGTGTCATTTCACATTATTACACATAACTTAATTTCTGAACTTATTTTTGTTTGTTTCTTTGTATGTATGGCTTACTTGGGTTGTTACCAACATCTGGTGAAAATTTCATGTCAATAGCACCTTTGGAAATATATTTACTGAGAAAAATGTCGTGTTCAATACTTATTTCCCCCGCTGTATATATATATACATATACATATAGCTATGGTCAGAGACGTGTCATTATAATATTAAAGCTACAATATGTATTTTTTTTCGCTGCTAGGGGTCGCTAACCTCTTACAATAACAAAGGCTTAGGTTGATGACGCATAAGCGGAATTATGGAACTTGTCGTCATGCCGATTGATCTAATAATTTTTATGGATGAGTGAATACATTGATGTTTTCAACATGACTGTGGTATGAAGCAGGGCACGATTGCTATAGAGACAGATATCAGCGCCACACGCGAGTCCCGCAGATATAAAGGAATAAGGACATTTCATTCTACCGAACTACCCGCAAGTATTGAATTACTCACACAGGTCAGTTTATTAGACGAATGAAACTTGTGAGGTAACACAGCGCTGTTTCACTTGATCTACACTATCACACTAAACTGCATATGAGTGTGTTTAAAGTTATAATGTTATTCTATGTGTTAGTTGATCTGTATGAGACTAGCAGTAAGCTAGATCAACATTAGAATAACATACTGATCATATTCTAACATTTCATCATGTTGCGCTATATAACATTGATTAGTTTTATGTACATTTGCTCACCTGTCTAATAAAGTACATGCAAGAGCAGCGTCTCTGTCAAGTTAGTCGTGGACGTTGAGCTCTCGGTATCTCGAAAACGCCATAATGTTTGAACGAAACAACAACAGGTGGGCGTGCCGCTAGACATAACGCAGTTGTCCACGTCTGTTGCCATGGTTACTATGGCAGTACGAGCGGAACCAGGGATAACGCGGATATTACGTCACTGACAGGCGACAATGACCAGGGACGAGCCATTATTTAAAATTAGAATTTCTCCGAAATTAAAAATCTTTGGGAACTTTTGGGATATTGTAAGTACACAACTGTAGGAAATATATCACACTGTGCAAGTGATTTTTGGATATTTTATTACAAAATTCTTACATATTGTACCTTTTACATTTTATGAAAATCAAGCTCAAATTGAGTTATGAGGTTTTTGACCAGCGAATGACAGATATAGTTTGTCTGTCACTGGAACAGCCGCATCTGAGGCAGTACGTGCGTCACGTTACGTTTTCATCAACGTAAAAGATCTAAAGTTTGATATGGGAGCTCTGTTTTCTAGTCGTTGAAATCTCATGATCAAAATCTCATGATACAAAAGATGAAACGCTATGCACAAGATATTTAAAACACCATATTTGCTTCTAGACTAGATGGCAAAGACTAAGACTATTCTCCCCTTTTCAAATACTAAAAAACTTAGCCTTTATGGACACTGTTTTTTTTTTAAATAAAATAAATTAAACGCTGTTCAAAAACCGAGATCTCTCCAAACTGCGCAGGCGCGGTACATTCTAATTTTAGGCGGGGTGGAGTTATGAGATCTGACTGACAGTTTGAGGAGCCAATCGTTTAGTCACAACCTTTTTTAAATGCTTTTTATTGGTTAAATATTTTTAAAACCCATACACAAGTAAAGGATGACTAATAACATTAGCCTAATTTTCTAAAACAATGACAAAATAATACAAAGAGATTCAATGACTGCATCCGAAAACCTAGTCAGCTGACTTGTTCGCTGCCCTGTCAGGCAATGACTTAGCAGGCAGCGTTTATGCATGAAGATACCTCACAAAACTGATTTCAAACAGACTTCTGAGGCAGCGTAATGATTTAGTGATCGATAACAAAAGAGAGAGAGGTTTGGTGACAACAAATTTGGTGACAATACCAAATTCGGCATCTTTATTAATTTTTTAGCTCAACAGTCAGGGAATGGAACACACAGTATTGTGGGATATCAAAGGCAGCGAAGGATCCATCTATGCTGCCTTCAAAAATCGATCAGATGAAGGTTTTTTAGGAGACAGGAAGTGGCTCGATCATTGGGCACGATTAATCGCAATTTACATGAAATCGCACTTAAACCGATTTGGCTTACTGCGATTATGAAATCTCAAAGGCTGCGATTATTTTTTATGTGCAGCTTGTCATTGATGTACGGCTCTGTAAATGCTGCTCCATCTGAAAGCACGAGTCACTAATAACGTGCATTTAAAAAAAGCAACACGCGTCAAACATCTTTCCAAACATGATAAGTATTTTCGCAAACAAAAGACAACATTTAATAACATGCTTTTACTCCAAACTCACTTCATAACGACAGTTGAGCATCCTTCTGTGAGATGATGTGGCTTCTTACACAGAATAAGGCAGTCGTGTGTTTATTAGTCATGTTTAATCAAAGCGTTTCAATCTTCTGTTTATTCAGCTACAGAGATAGTATGATGCCCGATAGGAATTTCGTGTGTTATCGTTTTTCTGCGGCGGGGCATATTTGGCATGTCTGTGTGAGAGCGCCCTCTGGCTTTCAGATGGAGCAGCATTTAATCAGCCGTGCTGCACTGACAAGCCATGCATAAAATAATCACAGCCTTTGCCAAATCGCGTGCGGTTTCATTGCGATAATCGTGCACCCCTACTTTCTACTTCCGTATCCTGCCTGTGGAGGCAGTATTTTTCAGTTTTCGGACGCAGCAAAAGTTTCGGCCCAACAGCGCAATGATATATTCTTATTTGTAGCATTTATTTTTTATTATTTTTTGAAATTTAATCATTTCCCACGGCACACCTGACAATGGCACACTAGTGGTTGGGAAACACTGTGTTAATGTGTAGCCTACTGTATGTGTGTGTGTGCGACGAATCGAGAGCGGCGGTGTAATATTACACACACATACACATCAAAATAACATTCAGCTATGTGACTACTTGACGTATGGCTGAGCAGTGTAGCGAAAGGATAATCATATTATTCTGTCTTGTAAGGGAAAATGGCTCTCAGACGAGAACCGACTCTCACCATTCACTTAAGGAGCTGGAGGACATATTTTTTAGAGTGTTTGCTCATCTGCAATACGTCTCTAGGACATTTTCCTGTCAGATGTTAAATAGACATTTAGAAAATGTCTTTAAGATGTTTATAATTTAGAATGTATGTAAAACTGACATCTTAAAGACTTTTCTCAGATGTTTGTATACGGCAGATGCATTCCAGATGAAGCAAGTACTCTTTAACAGATATCTTGCAGATGTGCTCATTCGCGAAGGACACATCACTACTGTTTCCGCTGATGGTGTTTTATTTACTGTTGGTTACTAGGTTACCAATACCACCGTCATCAGCTGGAACAACTTGATGGAAACACACCTAATTCGCATTTGTTTGTTTTTTTTTTCTTTGTTTTTTTGCAAACTTTGAAAAGATTCGCTTCACATTTGGATGGAAACCCAGTTATTGTGAAACTGCAAACAAGCCTGTTTAATTTGTTTAACTTGATTTACAAAATTCCTAAATTAAAAATGTTAGGCCGCATGTGCACTTGTCCACTTACAATTCAATGCATTATGCTAAAAAAAAAAAAGAAAAGAAAAGAAAAAAAACATTATAATTATCAATAATCAACCAGATTGCCCAATAATCAAACAGATAGTTAATTTTGTCAAACTCATTTTCTTGTTTAGTGGTAAATTTCTAAAATTTGGTATAAAAAGTGGTCACGAATTCAAAAGTGTCTAAGTTTAAGCAAATTTAGCCAAAGCACCGCCTCCAAATTTGTACCAACAATCCGATGACAGTAAACTCGAACGCGCAAAGTGTCTGACAGGCAGCAGCGAGCGTTCTTTTGATTGATTTGCAAAAAAAGGTAAAAGGCACATTTGATGCATTACAGCACCTTTCATTAAGTTTCTGACTATGTTGTTTCCTCATGTTGTTTTGGGGACATTTAATATTCAACAAAATTATTGATCTGCCTTACTTAAGGTGGACGATGACGCAATTTTCTTCTACAAACAAACTTTGTTGTATTATTTTAATGTTATCAATCACTGTGAAGCTGCTGTGATACAATCTGTATTGTAAAAAGCGCTCTATAAATAAAGGTGACTTGACTTGACTTGACTCACATGACGCGAAGGAACTTTGATCAGGTTCTTGGGTTTTTAACTCCTCCTTCGCAGCCCTTTAAAAGCTCATGCGTGACTCACTCTGAAAACCACACCAAACTTGGCAACAACATCTTCATATCTTCAACTTTATATGATAAAATAAACCGCTTCCACTAACATTTGAAAAGATGTCTAATTTCGATGAACTTCTGCAGCATGCTGGTGATTTCGGGTTGTATCAGAAGAGAATCTCTCTCTTGGGTTCTTTGCCTATTTTACCGCTCGCATTTGTGCTTATTGGAGTTGTATTCTTAGGATATACGCCAGATCACTGGTGTAAAAGTGCGGATATCCAGGAGAAATGCGGTTTCTCAGAGGAGCAGGTGCGCGATCTGGCAGTTCCCCGCACTGGCCCGCGCGGCGCGTTTAGTAAATGCGTGAAGTTTGACGCGCTTTGGAACGGGAGCGCGCTCACATGTAATGTCTCTGTCGACCGGTCCTTATTCACCAACAGCACTCATCTATCCTCCTGTAATGAAGGGTGGACCTTTAATGAGAACCGGACCACCATTGTAACAGAGGTGAGAAAAACTACCAGCTCTGCTTTAGAAATGACTCAAAAGTGAAAATGGCAAATCATTGACATATATCTGCTTCCTTTGGGTTTGCACGCTTTAAAATGTAACTGATCAATGTTTTAAACACAGCTCCTTATTACGTTTACTAAATCTAGATGTGTAGTTGTGTTTGTTACTTACCCTAATCTGAATGTTTTCCTCATGTGTCCTGTAGTTTTCATTGGTTTGTGAAGACTCATGGCTTGCAGACCTGAATCAGGTATCCTTAGCTGTAGGGTTCTTTATAGGTGCCTTAGTGACTGGATACCTAGCTGACAGGTTTGATCAAATGCTTTATGACCATCTTTCATGTTTCAGTATGTTTTGTGGTATTCTTCAAAAAATCTAATTGTGTTTACTGTCATATTTGAGCTTGGAAATAATAAAGGTAGTTAAGCAAGTTTTTTTTTTTTTTACAGGTTTGGAAGAAAACCATGTTTTATTGCATCTATATTCGGCCTTGGAGTCTCTGGGATATGTATTATTTTTTCTTATTATTACCCTTTGCTCCTGTTCTTCCGATTTTTGCAAGGTTTTTTCGCCAAAGGAGCATGGACTGCCACATATGTGCTAAGTGAGTACATAAGATGCCTTTTTATGTGACTGTTGAGAACATGAATTAACATCAGATGAGAACTCTATTAACCACGGGTAAAATAAAACAACATGGTCATTTAAAAAGATAAAGTTGAAAAGCAATCATTTTTCTGAAACAATAGTGTACTTTGTGTGTAACTTTACTGATATGTTTACAAAAACACAGTTTTGAGGTTCTAGTATCTTGCACTAGGAGCATGAAGACTGCAGACCTGTTTTCTTGATATATTTTCTTTTTTCAAAACAGTTATCGAATTCTTTGGATCAAATAACAGGAAATTTGTCTCCATTATGACCCGGACGCTGTACTCGTTGGGTTTGGTGCTCCTTCCTGCTCTTGCGTATTACATTCCTTCATGGAAAAACCTACAGCTGGCCATGACTCTGCCAACATTCATCTTTCTGGTCTATTACTGGTAATTGCTTGCAATGGAATGATAACATATTTGTGAATGATTCTTAATCAAATTTGAAATGAGGGTTCTCTTCAGTCATTCTACATAAGTTATTGGTATTCCATCACATATCATTTACTGGATATGGCAAACATTGATGTGGTCACAGGGTTATTCCAGAGTCTCCCAGATGGTTACTGTCACAAAGGAGGACAAAAGAAGCTGTAAATATTATTGAAAGCATTGCCAAGTGCAATAAAAGATCGATTCCTGAAGACTTTCAAGAGGTAATTTGACACTAACTATTTATCACTCTCTTTGTTGAGTTTGGAATTCATAATTATGATATGATGTGACAATATCAAAGACGATAAGGTTTTTTTTACTGCTTGTTAAGAGCAAAGTTTATGCATAAAGTGTGTAATTGCTGTTCAATTATACATTCTATCCTTCTCATGCTGCCGTAGTGTGCAAAATGTAGTTTTGATGTGCAAGACTGTCGCTTTATAAATAACAGTGCGTCTCAATTAAGTAATCATCTGTACCATGAGTCTCCAGTAGTCTGGAAAATGCTGCTTTTATGTATTTAACAGGAACTATTTTGTATTAATTTGTTTAGATGGATCTTCTGATAGAAAAACAAGAGGAAATCATACACCCTTCATATAAAGATTTATTTAGGACTCCTAAAATGAGGAAGCACACCCTCATCTTGATATATGCATGGTGAGTTTTCTTTATGTGTCCTTGAATACACATTTTTATGCTGTTATTTAACAATATCAAAGTATAAAAACAAGCAGACCATTCCTGCATTAGACCAAGATCACTATAGTGTGATGTTTTTGTTGCATTATCTTCCTGAAGGTTTACTGGTGCTGTGGTGTTCCAGGGTTTGGTGTTACGGTTAGGAATCACAGGGGATAATGTTTTCCTGGATTTCCTCATTTCAGCTGTGGTGGAGCTTCCAACTGGAATTATATTTTATTTTTTAGTTGACCGAATTGGCAGACGTCACCTCATGGCTACAGTCAATTTTATTGGAGGGGCCGCTTGTTTGACTGTACCATTTATTTCACCAAGTAAGCTACACCACCAGAAATGATTCTTAAATGATCAGAAATTATCCCTAAATCTGGTGTTCACAGTGTTCATCATTCTATTTTTCAAGATATTTCCTGGCTCAAAAGAACCATTGCGATAATAGGAAGACTGGCTGTTGCCATTGGGAATGAGACTGTGAACTTTGCCAACACAGAACTGTATCCAACACCTCTCAGGTTTGAATTATTTATCCGTCTATATCAGTCAAGGAATATGAAACAGAAGGATGTTAATGCTGTTATGTTTAATTAAAGCCAAATATTTGTATTATTTAATATTGTCTCAAGATCATGGTTGGTTGGCACACTGTTATTCTAGAAACTGTGGTAAACATAACTTGACGATACCTTGACGTTTTGTTCTACAACGTAAATTACTCACACCCACACCGAAAACGTGAAATTTGATGAAGTTTATATTTGGAAACTTTATGTATGTGTCACAAGTGAGTGGCTGCAGTGAAGCGTATGATGATATAATCCCACCAGAATAATCTTTAATTACAAATCTTCACCAAAAACACAGGAGACAACTCTCATGAAAAGCAACCACAAACAATGAACATAAACAAGACTGAACAGAAAGAACTCAGGGATTAAATACACAGGGAGGGTAATCAACTGAAATCACCTTTATTTATACAGTCAAATCAAGTCACCTTTATTTATATAGCGCTTTATACAATACAGATAGTTTCAAAGCAGCTTTACAGTAATAACAGGAAAATAATGCATTTCGGCTGTTGTTCAGCTGAAGTCAGTTCAGTGTTGATTACAGAAACAGATGCGTGGAACTAATTGTTTTATGCAACTTGTGACATCAGAAGTAGCGTAGCGTAAATATCAGCAGTACGTCGCATTACTCGCATAAGTTGCACTTTACACTTAAGTGGACTCCGTATGTTCGTTTCGCCGGATTTTACTTTACAAAAGTTTTAAATATGGATATTTTTCTTACACAAACTCATCGCTTCACTTCAGAAGGCCTTTATTAACCCCCCGGAGCCGTGTAGAGTTCTTATAATGGATGGATGCGCTTTTTTGAGCTTAAATCTGATGGTTTCAATCCACTGCCATTATAAAGCTTGGAAGCGTCAGGGTGTTTATTAATATAAATCCGATTGTATTCGTCTGAAAGAAGAAAGTCATATACACCTAATGGCTTAAGGGTGAGTAAATCATGGGCTAATTTTCATTTTAAAGTGAACTACTCCTTTAAGGTTTTTCAATTAAATATCCCCAAAGTCCCACCATTGATCAGTACCATAATGATCACCCAGAACAGCTGTAGTAATATAGCATACCACTGACAGCACATTAGCAACCACAATGCATAAACGATATCAAATGCTTATATAACATTCAAACTTTAAATCACTCTTTAAAATGCCCAAGTATGCAAACTTTATTCATTAAATAACCTTCAGACCATCAAACTGTTTGAAACTTTCATGTGAAGCTTTGAAATATAGAGTTTATCTTGAAGAGTATTGCTTTTCTAGATTGGGTATTTGTTTAAATATACATTGTTTTGTTCTCTGTTTTGTTAGTAATTTACAGATTTTTGTTACCGGTTTTACAGAAACTTGGGTGTATCTGTATGCTCTTCAGCCAGTGACATTGGGGCGGTTGTTGCTCCGTTTATTCTGTACAGATTAGCTAGTATTTGGCAAGAACTTCCCCTTCTTGTCTATGGTGAGGAGTCTTTCAATTGCAGAAATGACAATAGAAATAATTCCATTGTGTTTGTTATCAGCTGTCACAATTCTCTCTGTCACCATATACAGGGGCCATGTCTGTTCTGTACAGTGGACTAGTGATGCTTTTACCAGAAATGAAAGGTGTTGATCTCCCAGAAACTGTGGATGATGTGGAAAATATGAGAAGGTAGGTCAAGTTTTCTGTTTTCAATTCACTAATAATAGGCCAGTTATTAGTTTAGCCTGTTAATAATATCATATTTTCTTTAGCAGGCGCAGACACAAGGAAAAAGATGGTGCTCAGTTTCCTGAAATAAGCATTGTTCCGATGAAAGCTATTGAGAGAAGTGACAATAAATGTAAACAATAAATGTAGTCATACGATCTATGGTTAATAATATCATATATGAAATATGCATACAAAAGAAAATCTGAAGGTATAGTTGCCTTCAGATGCCTTTAGACCTTATATTTTTAAATATGACCTATTCCTACACTTTTAATGCTTTATTTGCTTTTTTGATGTTTATTTTTTCTTTTGTTCTTTAAATGTATTTCCTCATATTTGATATCTAATGTATCTAAGTGTTAATATATTTTCAGTGTTCTGTGTTCCTAGTGTTTCTTTAGCTCTTTTATATTGATGCTCAAACTTCACATCCAGCCATCCATAAAACTCGCTTTTAATGAAGAGATGCTTTTAGAGACACACAATAGTTTATGTTAATTAACACGTAATGACCTATAAATTCTATTGTATTATGTTATACGTTAGTGCATGAGTCTGAACAAAAGGTAAATTCATTGCATTTATTTTTGGGGAACGTTCAGCAACACCCAATCTAGTCATTCTAGTTCAGAAGAGCTATACAGATTTTGTAATATGTTTTTCGCTGAATTTCAGTTTACTCAAGTGTATTGGATGATAAAATTTAGTTTACAATCAATTGGGCAATAAAAATATTTCGTCTTAAATTAAGCTTAAATGGAAAAAATAAGACTCTCCCCGTTTTGTACATCAGTGTTGCTGTAGCCATTACATTAGGGCATCATGGGAAATGAGGTTAGCCTTTCAACTGCTGTGTGTTAATAGGACAAACAAACCTGAACAATCAACCATCAGTCTGAATGTTAAACAGGCTGGAAAAAAATCAGTGCCAGGCATTTAATGTAAGAATAGTGTTAAGGTTAGTGAACCTCAGCAAACTTCCCCCAAAACTAACATCCCAAATGAAGCTAACACACTAGCAGAACCCGGTGTCCTGTTACAGGACACATTAAGACTGATAAGACTTTTTACGACCCCAAAACGAATTGCAGAGAGGGTGACTCTCTCTTAATTCTTGCTGAAAAGGAGAAATAAACCCTTTTAATCCTATATATTCTACATATAACCACTTGAGAAATGTATAAACATGTATCTAATTTTCCCATTTCATGATTTTCCTTTTATGTAGTTTGGCCTATGTATTCATTCAACTCTTTTGGATTAATGTTTCATACTATGGTTAACCAAAAACATGTGTAGAATGTGTCTCTATAAACTCCAATCTTCATCCCCCATTTGTTCATTTACATTACATTTTGCTAACTTTGTGACGCATTAGTATTATAAGAATCTTGAAGATTCTTTTGTTAAACACCCAATCAAATTACATGTTCAAAGGCCTGCTTGAACAAAAGGTCGTAAAGAAATTCCCTCCAAAGGGAACAATTTCTTATTGGCTCACAACCATCCAGAGGGTGTGACACCTTCACGCTTTAAAAATCATTGATCACAAGATCACGGCTCTTAGTCTCTTAGTCTCTTGGTCTCTTACTCTCTTAGTCCCTTTCTGAAATCCTGATGTGAAAATGATGCTGAACTAGAAGTTTTCTAAGGACCCCCAAGCTTGTGCCAGGCTGCGGCCTTGTCTTTCCATTCACCAAATATCCTCTGACTCCCACTGGTTCTCTCACATCAAGACAACTGTAGCCTCAACAAATTGCATCAGGACAGTTTAATTCAAATGGGCGAGACACGCAAGTATCAAACTTAGTATCATTATTTGATACATTAAGTATCCTTACCCCTTTTTAAGAAGGGCATGTTAGAACTAAACTGATGGTTTGCTCAAGGCTGTTGATCTGCTGAATTTCAAACAATGCTGTCTTCTTGCTTTCCTGTATTCTGCTTCAGCTCTCTTTCTCTTGGTAAACTGTATGTATGTATGTATGTATGTGTATGTTAGAGTAGTTTAAGTTAATAGTCTAGTTAATAAAATCTTGTTCATGTCGCACGTAAAGTTGTCCGTGTCTCAAGCTCATATACTGGAGTCCCTAATCATAGATTTTGACTACAAGCTCTGAATAGTACTGTTACAGTAAGAAAGACATTTCCCATGCCCCGGAAATGTACATTTCTTAGAATTAATAAAAAATGAACACAGAGTGTTCACAGCACAAACAGGTTAATTGATTGTAATATTAATTTTACTACATTAAGTTAATTCTATTAACTGATCCAAATATTCATAATCAGTTATAACAAGTTATTATTGATTATTAATATTTCTTAGAGCTAATTTGCTACTCTGGTGTGCTTCCCGAGGGGAAGACCCATAGAGATGCGCAGTCAGGTCAGTGCTGTCCTTCCTGTAGGAGAGGCTGGAGGGCTGGCCTGTCCCCTTTCACCCTGAAAGTGTATGTATCTGCCATAGAAGCACATCATAAAGCAGTGAGTGGCAAATCGTTAGGGAACCTCGACCTGATGATCAGGTTCCTGAGAGGTGCCAGGAGGTTGAATCCTCCTATTCCCTCATGGGATCTCTGTAGTCTTGCTGGCCCTTGAGCCGCTAGAGTCAGTTAAGTTGGATGCCCTCTCATCCCAGCTCTTGACCACACTCGACTCCATTTTGAGGAGGTTGGGGAAGTTTGGGGACGTGCAGGCGTTCTCTGTCAGCAAAACGAGCCTCGAGTTTGGTCATTTTATGAACCAAGTGGTGAACTTGCAAGCACTGCCTCGAGATGAGGCAGACCCAGCCTTATCGTTGTTATTGTTGTGTTCAGCACGAGCCCTGCACATTTATCTGGACCGCACGCAGAGCTTCAGGAGCTCTGAGAAGCTCTTTGTCTGTTTTGAGGGACAGCAGAAGGGGAAGACTGTCTCCAAACAGAGGTTGGCCCACTGGATAGTGAATGCTGTAGCCTTGGCATATCTGGCACAAGGCTGCCATGCTCCTTTGGAGTACGATCACACTCCACAAGGACTGTGGCATCATCCTGGGCATTAGCCAACTGCGACTCTCTAACAGACATCTGCAGAGCAGCAGGCTGGGCGACACCTAATATCTTTGCGAGATTTGAGAATCTCAGGGTTTAAGTCAGTTTAATCATGTGTGTTGTCAGGTACGGACATTTCAAAAAACTGGACAACTGGCCGAAGGGCAGTATGTGGTCTCCATAGTGTTCTTTCTCCTACTTGGGAGGAAGAGCGATTCCTAAGTGCTCCGGTCTGCAACAGCTGTAGATTTTTTCCTCCCCAAAAAATGAGAAAAAGGTAAAATGGAAATTGAGCTGAAGGTACCTATTAGAGGTCTTCATGGGTCCACTTGGATCTGAAAACTTAAGGTCCGACACAAGACTCGAGCGGGTTAGGGTCCAAAACTTTGATGGATTAAAATAAACTTTAATCATCTTATGGTCAGTTAAATAACATCACACCAATAGTTATAGGACTTAATGAGGTAACAGTGATGAGCAATTGACATTTAAGCACTTCAGCGCGTACTTGCGCGTCCATGTCAAGTGAATTTTTGAGAAACGCTCGTTCATTCACTTCATTACACTGTGTGCATGCAGGACTTTTCTTTTTTGTGTGCAGATTGCAGAAGCCCTTCGCCAGAGGTGAGGTAAATATATCTGCAGACAACACTAGTGAATCCATGATTTATTATTAGGCTATCGATTTCATTTTTATCAATCTGTAGGCTATGTTTATTTTTCCAATCACTGGTCACAATTGAAAGTCAAACTCAGAAATAACTTGTATCCATCGGGCAGGCAATAATATAAAGTAACAAAAAAATAAATAAATAAATGAAAGTAATGGAGCAACGGCTAAATCAGTCAGCAGAACACCAGGATTTTTCCTGACTGGCTGCAGGCTGTGCACACGTCAATGCTGTTTTCGTTCGTCCAGTCGGGTTTGAAATTAGTCGGGTCGGACTCGGTATAACTGTCTTGGGTTGGGTTTTTCTGTGTAAAAAATAATTTATGCACGTCGGGTTCGGGTAAGAAGTGATTTAGGTTGATTCGGGTACAGATTTTAGGACCCGAGACGACCTCTAGTACCTATTTGCATTGTAAGTACTCTCCTTTCGATCCCTGAGTGGTACGAAGGACTACACAGCTTAAGTGGGGGCACTGGATAGGTTATGTTGTCGCGATTGCACCGGTTGCCTGGCACACAGTGGTTTGCCTACATCTGGATTGCCAGGACCTTGTATCTCAGTTCAGCAGAGTTGGCATTTTCCATAGGGACCACAAGAGTCAGCATTTCGACACCACGTTGAAGTGACTGACAGATAGGGAACGTCTCGGTTACTATTGTAATCTCCCGAGACATGGTGTCCGTTCTGGCACAACACAGAACTGCCCGCTGAAGTGGCCAGGACATACTCTCGGCTCCTCTGCACAAACCTGAATGAGTGGTTGCGTGCTGCCTCCTTTATACCTGTATGTCCGGGGGAGTGGCGCATGCAAATTCCACTTTCCAATTAGAAGTGTTTGGTGCTCCCAAGTGTGACCCCCTAGTGTCAGCATTTCGACACCACGTCTCATTCCCTCCATCAGGGAAGAGAGGTTACAATAGTAACTGAGACATTCTCATCTTGTGCAGAAGTGCCACAGTCAAAATGCTGCATCTGTAACTGCATGAGATAATATATCCGTAAGAGTCCGTATGTTTCCTGCTGACATGTTGGAACACTATTCGGTTTTTAATGCTTTATATAACATCACAATAAACATAACAAGTGGAAAACTCAGAGTCAGATCCGTGAATGATTACGTTTTGAAATCACTACTGGGAAATAAACTGATTTATTAATAAATGAAAAGTCTTGCAATAATTTAAAAGTATTGTCAAGTCAAGTCAACCTTTATTTTTATAGCACATTTAAAAACAACAGAAGTTGACCCAAAGTGCTTTACAGATCAAGCAAGAGTAAATAAACACATTTAAATACAACATCATTCTATCATCTTCAAAAACCCATTTCATGATCTATTCAAAAGCTAAAGAAATGTTTTTAAAAAAAGACTGTACACGTGGCTTATTTTTGTTGCCGGGTTACTGGTTTGCATGTAAACCGGAACAACAGGTTTGCAGTTTGCATCAGGAGATTCCCTAAGGTCAGCATTTCATTAAGCTGATTTTTGTGAGTTATCAACATATTGGTGTGCATGTAAACATACTTATTGTCACATAACATCACATTTACCTCAGAAAAGTCATTCAGTGTCCAAAAACTCATTAGTCAGCTAGAAAACTTAACTCAGAGAGGAGTATTTTGCTTAATATATGCACTATATTGCATATTCATTGTATTTTTACTTAACCTGTTCTTCAATATTTAATGAGTAAATCCATTTAATGAAAGTCACCTTTTTTTTAAGAATTAGAATACTTTATTGTCATTGTACAACTATTACATAAAACTTTATTGAACAACCTCCTAGATTTAGCATACAGTCCTCCCGTTTTTTAGCTAGAATTCAGTTCCTTGATGGCACGTAGGTAAAAACTGTTCAGGAGTCTGGAGGTGCGTGTCCTAAGAGACCAATAACGCCTTCCGGATGGCAGCAGAGTGAAGAGATGATTGCCAGGGTGAGAGGAATCCTTTATTATATTTCTGGCACGCCGTAGGCATCTGGTTCTGTAAATGTCCTCAAGTGAAGGCAGCTGTGAGCCGATGATTCTCTGTGCTGAGTTGATGACGCAGAGCTTTTCTCTCTGCCACAGTTCATCCAGCATACCACACCAATGCCTACTACGCTTTCGACAGAGCAGTGGACACAAGCAGCTGCCGGGACAGCCTGGTTCCCTTTCAAGGGAACTCCCGTTGCGTCGAGAATGACGCTATGGGGAACGCTTTGCGTGATGACGTCTTGAAGCACATGTTAAATCAGTCCAATGGTGTGGCGGAACGTCAGAGGCGGGTGACGTCACGTACCAGGAAACTATAAAAGCCGGCCCGAAACAGAAAACGAAAGCTTTCTGAGTCTTCAGTCGCGCTCTGTGTTGAAATCTGTCCTTGTTATTTGGTGTTGTCTGTCTATATATATATATATTTATTCAGATATGGCGAGCAAACAGCAGTATCGAGTGTGTGTCCATCCCTGCCCGCGTTATTTAACGGGAGGTGACACACACACTCTTTGTGTTGTTTGTTTGGGAGAGGAGCATGCCCAGTCAGCACTCGAGGGTGGTGACTGTGTGCATTGCTGTGCGCTTCCATTGCGGACGCTCCGATCCCGGTTGGCTCGGTTCAATCCCGACCACGTTCCCCAGGGCTCGGGTCCCGCCGCGGCTGAGGCTCGGCGGCGATCTCAGACCTGGGGTTCGCAAATGGATCTGTCAGTGGATGTTGAGACGGGCTCTGCCTTATCTCAGCCTCTTACTGACAGATCCAGTGCCTCTCATCAGGGTGTGGAAGCACGCGCTGCGGTTTCTTCCCCCCCGATAGAGGCACCAATACTGCAACTATCCAGCTCTGAGGAGTTGGATGTTGTGAGTATTGAAGCTGAGTCTGAGGATTCGCCACCTCAGTCTCATGCATTCGAAGAACTGCTCGATGTAGTTACAAGAGCAGTTGACAGACTTTCTCTTGAGTGGCCAGAGGATAGGCAGGACGTTCGTTCGAAAAGCAAGCTCGACGAACGCTTCCTGCCATCTCGTACACAGCCTCAGCGTAGGAGTATTCCGTTTTTCCCCGATCTCCACACCGAGGTGTCGAGATCGTGGGGAAAACCTATGTCATACAGAGTATATACACCTCAAACATCACATTACTCTTCCATCTACAAATATAAAGAGTATGGTTATGGGGAGATGCCGAAGGTGGAAGAGACGCTTGCGAGCTATCTCTCTCCAGCAACGGCATCTTCCCTGAAGGCTCCTACACTTCCCACCAAACCAGTTAAATTCACTTCCTCCCTGATTCATAAATCGTATGCAGCCGCTGGTCAAGCTGCAGCGTGTCTGCATACGATGTCCCTTATGCAAGCATATCAGGCAGAATTACTGGGTGATTTAGAGGAGGGCGGGGGTATTGGTCCCGACACAGTAGCCGAACTGCGTAGAGCCACAGATTTGTCTCTCAGGGCCACCAAGGAGACTGCTAAATCAATCGGGCGGTCTATGGCAGCCCTGGTGGCCACTGAGAGGCATCTGTGGCTCAATCTGAGTGACATCAAAGATAGAGAAAAACATGTTCTTTTAGATGCTCCGGTTTCTACTGTTGGGCTATTTGGAGATGCAGTGAACAGTGCGGTAGCTAAATCGCAAGAAGCTTCAAAACAGGCTGCTGCACTCCAGAAACTTCTCCCCCGCCGCTCTTTCATTGAGGCTGCTGAGCGGGAGCAGCCTCACTCCTCTAAAAAGAGCGCTGATCATCGTGCCACTCAAAAGCAGAGTGTGTCCTCCCGTGCTCCCCCACAAAAATCTCGGGGACACGGAGGGCGCGCTCAAACCCAGCAGTCTTCGAGGGGTAGAGCGGATCTGCGGACCGTTATTACTGCCAAGAAGGCTGCTGGGAAGAAATCCTGACGTCCGAGGGCTCAGGACAAATGAGGGTAGTCCCCCCCGAAGCAGAGCGGTTAACACCTCTTTTTACGGTGCCCGTCTCTCTTCGGTACCCTCAGGGGACCGTTCTGCCAACCCTGCCGCCTCCGGTGTTACAGGGCGCAGCGGTCTCCGGCGAGCACATATCTCAAGGACCACCCGGAAACGTAGTGGCCTCGGGATGCCCGCCCCCTCCGAGGAGGGTGTTAGAGCAGTCTGTTCGATCGTTCCCTGCCGGTGCGCCGTTACAGGGCGACGAATTGACTGCTCAACAACAACAAAATCCAGAAACCAGTCTCGAGAGGCTGGTACCTCTAGTAGAATCTTTGACAGCGTGGAAGCTACTGTCAAATGTTTCTCGTTGGGTCCTGCAGACCGTGGAAAAAGGGTATCAGATACAATTCAAAAAACGCCCACCTCGGTTTATGGGGGTCCTGCCCACAGTGGTGGGCCCCGAGCAGGTTCTGGTCATGGAACAGGAAGTGAACACTCTGTTAGAGAAAGGGGCCATAGAATATGTACCTCCCTCCGACAGGGAAACCGGGTTTTACAGCCGGTACTTCATAGTTCCAAAGAAGGACGGGGGATTGCGTCCCATTTTAGATCTTCGAGTTCTGAACGAGTCAGTCATGCAGCTCAAGTTCAAAATGTTAACATTGAGACAGATCGTGCCACAGATCAGGTCCGAGGACTGGTTTGTCACGATAGACCTCAAGGACGCATATTTCCATATTTCCATCCGTCCGTGTCATTGGAAGTTCCTGAGGTTTGCTTTCGGGGGCAAAGCATACCAATATCGTGTTCTTCCATTCGGCCTAGCTTTATCACCCCGCACTTTCACCAAATGCATGGATGCAGCTCTGGCGCCGCTGCGCCTCCAGGGTATTCGCATCATGAACTACATCGACGATTGGTTGATTTTAGCTCAGTCGCATCAGTTGGCGGTTCAACATCGAGATGTTGTTCTCGCCCACATGAAAGAGCTGGGGTTACGGCTGAACGCCAAGAAGAGTGTGCTTTCTCCTCTCCAGAGGACCACTTTTTTAGGCGTGGTTTGGGACTCAGTGTCGATGCAGGCGCGCCTGTCACCGCCACGTATAGAGTCCATCCTTGCAGCTGTGAAAAGTGTAAAGCTAGGCCAGCTACTCACTGTCAAACAGTTCCAGAGACTGTTGGGTCTCATGGCAGCAGCTTCCAACGTGATACCTTTTGGACTGCTGCACATGAGGCCCCTGCAGTGGTGGCTCAGGACCAGGGGGTTTTCCCCGAGGGGCAACCCATTTCGCACAATCAGGGTCACGCGGCGATGCTTACGTGCCCTGGTTATGTGGAAGAAACCTTGGTTCCTGTCCCAGGGCCCAGTGTTGGGAGCTCCTTGTCGTCGCAAACTGCTAACGACGGATGCTTCCCTCACGGGTTGGGGAGCGATCCTGGAGGGTCGCTCATCTCAAGGTCTGTGGGAAGACCATCATCGTTCCTGGCATATCAATCGCCTAGAGATGTTAGCTGTCTTCCGGGCTCTGAGGAGCTTTATCACAGATCTCAGGGGACACCATGTGTTAGTACACACGGACAACACGTCGTTAGTCGCCTATATCAACCACCAAGGGGGTTTGCGCTCGCGCCCGTTATCCAACTTGGCACGCCATATCCTCTTGTGGTCCCAGGGGAAGTTACTGTCACTCAGGGCAGCTTACATCCCCGGGGTCCAGAATATAGGAGCAGACACTCTGTCGAGGCAGGGGCCGAGGCCCGGGGAATGGAGGCTCCACCCCGAGGTGGTGGAGCTGATATGGAGGGAGTTCGGCCAAGCACAAGTGGATCTGTTTGCGTCTCGAGAGACGTCTCACTGTCCACTTTGGTTCTCCCTCACGCATCCAGCTCCTCTGGGACTGGATGCTATGGTGCAGACGTGGCCGAGGCTACGTCTGTACGCTTTTCCCCCAGTTGCTCTGCTCCCGGGAGTTCTGGAGAGAGTTCGCAGGGACCGGGTTTGCCTGCTTCTTATAGCCCCGCGCTGGCCGGGCAGAGTATGGTTTCCCGATCTTGTGTCGCTCCTCGACGGGCCTCCTCTGGAGCTACCCGTCAGGAGGGACCTTCTGTCCCAGGCGGAGGGCTCGATATTTCACCCCCGCCCAGAACTGTGGAACCTGTGGGCTTGGCCTCTGAGGGGGCCCAGCTCATAGAGTCAGGTCTCTCAACTGAGGTTGTGGAGACCATTCTACAGTCCAGAGCTCCCTCCACGAGGAAACTTTATGCCCTGAAGTGGAGAGTCTTCACTTCTTGGTGTAGTGACCGTCGGTTGGATCCAGTCAACTGCCCAATTGGTACAGTTCTGGAGTTCCTGCAGGACCGGTTCACTGCAGGTCTGACCCCGTCCACCTTAAAGGTTTATGTGGCGGCCATAGGTGCTTACCACATTCCTTTGGGTGGAATGTCTGTGGGGAAAGACCCTTTGGTATCTCGTTTCCTTCGTGGCACTTGGAGGCTGAGGCCTGCAGTTCGCTCTAGGGTGCCACCATGGGACTTGTCCATTGCACTTCAAGGCCTGTCCCTGGCCCCCTTTGAGCCCATTGAGGAGGTTCCTGAGAAGTTTCTAACTTTGAAAGCTCTTTTTCTTCTGGCTATCTCTTCTCTCAAGAGAATTGGGGATCTTCAAGCATTGTCGGTTGCTCCGTCATGCTTAGAGTTTGCTCCGGGTATGGTGAAAGCTTTTCTACATCCGAGACCGGGTTATATCCCCAAGGTCCCCACTAATGTGGTCAGACCTATTGTCCTGCAGGCCTTCTGTCCTCCTCCCTTTCAAAATGCTGACCAGGAGGCTAATAATTTGCTTTGCCCTGTGCGGGCGTTAGACGCGTATGTCCACAGAGCTGCCCTGTGGCGTAAAAGTGATCAATTATTTGTGTGCTTTGGGTCCCCTAACAAAGGAGGTCCAGTGTCTAAGCAAAGGATGAGCAAGTGGGTGGTCGAGGCTATCTCACTTGCTTATGAGGCGGCTGGGCAGCCTTCTCCTTTGGCTGTCCGGTCGCACTCGACGAGGAGTATGGCGGCCTCTAAGGCCCTTATTTCAGGAGTTTCTTTACAGGACGTCTGTGATGCGGCAGGCTGGTCCTCACCGCACACTTTCGTCAGGTTTTACTCTCTGGATCTAGACTCTGCTCCAGGGTCTCATGTTTTGTCTTCCTAGTGCTGCTCTCCAGATTACACACAGGACAGACATTCGTAGCTATGGAGGCGTTGGTATAGACGTTCCCCATAGCGTCATTCTCGACGCAACGGGAGTTCCCTTGAAAGGGAACGCCTCGGTTACGACTGTAACCTTGGTTCCCTGAAGAGGGAACGAGCGTTGCGTCGCCTTGCCATATCTCCTTCATGCCTGTCAGCTCGACTTCAGACTTTTACGAAGCTTTCGTTTTCTGTTTCGGGCCGGCTTTTATAGTTTCCTGGTACGTGACGTCACCCGCCTCTGACGTTCCGCCACACCATTGGACTGATTTTACATGTGCTTCAAGACGTCATCACGCAAAGCGTTCCCCATAGCGTCATTCTCGACGCAACGCTCGTTCCCTCTTCAGGGAACCGAGGTTACAGTCGTAACCGAGGCGTTTTCCTCAGTGACCTTAGAAAGTACAGCCGCTGCTGTGCCTTCTTCACTAGAGAAAGTGTATTAACAGTCTTTTCGAGTTCCTGGGAAATATACGTGCCAAGAAATTTAAAGGTGGTCACCCTCTCCACCCTTTCTCCCCTGATATCCAAGGGGGCAGGTTCCTCCCCGTTTCCTGAAATTAATGATGAGCTCCTTTGTCTTGAAGGTATGTGACTAGCTATTTTAAACGAGTAGAAACATAATTATGTGATTAAAATGTATTATAACAACGTTATTGTAAAAAGAATGTATGTGTAATTTCAATTTAAGTAGCCTACAAATAAGTTAATTTTAACCTTTAATGTTATAGTGACGGACCAACTGGGGCTCCCTGTGTAGTTTACAGCATAAGTGAGAGAGATTTTTTTCTTTGAGGAAATTTGTCATGTACTGTACATGATGGGCCCCAAATTAATCGATATTGAATCGAAATTAAATCAAATTATGAAATTTGTGTCACTGCCCAGCCCTAGTGTCAATAAATGTGTGTTTTTTACTTGAAGCAAATGTTGTATTTTCCCTTTATTTTCTTGTCAGAGTGCCCCAGAATGCTAAAATCACAAAAAAAATTATTAAGGGGGAGGATGTCCCCTTGCAGGTCTGTCGCTTTTTGCAAACACCCAAATGGTCTATTGCATGCTGCACTTTCTCACATTCATAAGTTATATGAATGCACCGTCTTTGACTTTGTATATCTAATGTTTTTGGGGTAACAACTAAATCCTTTATGTAGAGTATAATGCACTATTAAAGTATTCATGTTATAATTCATATCTTTTCATGAATAATTTTAACCAAAGTTAAACTGCATTATAATATTTTCAGATTCCTTGTTACATCTGAAATTGATTGTTTGTCATGTGTTTTAATGCATTATAGTTTCTAAAGGCATAACAACATAAGTATTATAAATGTACAATTATTCAGGAGATCATACAATGCACTATAAGGTACATAACAAGGCATAATTAATGAATTAAAATACTTGTATAATGCATTACTGTATAAATAAAGGCTTTAAGTAAAGTGTTACCATTTTTGGTATATACCATTTTATTTCTCGCGTTTGCCCTTTAACATTTTTACACAGGTTTCAGATCTCTTCTGACTGTTTATGAACTTTGATCAGGTTCTTAAGGTTTCATAACTCCACCTTTGCAGCCCTTTAAAAGCTCATGCATGACTTACTCTAGAGTGGTATTCTTAGGATATATGCCAGATCACTGGTGTAAAAGTGCAGGTCTGGAGAAATGCGGTTTCTCAGAGGAGCAGGTGCGGGATCGGACAGTTCCCCGCACTGGCCCGCACCACGGCACATAAAGTAAATGCGTGAAGTTTGATGTGCCTTGGAAGGCACCTGTATTGTCTCTGTCAACTGGCCCATATTTACCAACAGCACTCATCTATCCTGCTGTAATAAAGGATGGACCTTTAATGAGAACCGGACCACCATTGTAACAGAGGTGAGAATAACTAGTGCCAGCTCTGCTTCAGAATTGAGTCAAAACTGAAGTGAAAATAACAAATCATTAACATGCATCTGTTTGCTTTGGGTTTGCATTTAAATTCAAACACATCTCCTTAGAAAAATGTCTAAATACACATGCATTTCTTTACATATATGTAGATACTTGCGTGCACATTTTCAATTAGTTTTGCAGTCAGATCATTGTTTACTGTATTATATTTACCCTAATCTGAATGTTGTCCTCATGTATCCTAGTTTTCATTGGTTTGTGAAGACTCATGGCTTGCAGACCTGAATCAGGTATCCTTAGCTGTAGGGTTCTTTATAGGTGCCTTAGTGACTTTTATTTTTTTTAAATCTAATTGGGTTTACTATAATTACATTTATTTTACAGGTTTGGTATAAAATCATGCTTTATTGCATCTATATTCTTTGAGTCTCGATTTTTTTTTTCTTCATACTACCCCATGCTCCTGTTCTTCAGATTTTTTTCAAGGTTTTTCCGCCAAAGAAGTACGATTGCCACATATGCCAGATGCCTTTTTTATGTGTCTGTGGACATCCTACCATAGCTGTTATTTGTTGAGTACATGAATTTACATCAGACCAGAACTCAAAATCAGGAGTTAAATTAAAAAAAATTAATCATTTAAAAAGATACCGTTGAAAAGCAATCCCTTGCGTGTAACTTCACCGATACGTTTATAAAAAGCAATGCTAAGGTTCTTGTAGATATCTTGCACTAGGAGTGTTTTCTTGATATATTTTCCTTTTTCAAAACAGTTATCGTATTCTTTGGATCAAACAAGAGGAAATTTGTCTCTGTTATAATTTATACATTATAAAACATCATGAAACATGAACACGACAGTCATGGGCGGGAGAAATGTAAAAAATAGAAAATAATTTTTTACATTTAAAAGACAACATTCATAAAATAAATAAATACCAAAAAAAAAAAAAAAAAAACAGACACAAATTACTGATTATTAAAAGCAAATGAATAAAAGTAGGTTTTCAGCTGTGACTTGAAAATTGACAAGGAAGGTCCAGGAAGGGAGAGCAAAGGGACTCCTGCGACGCCAGAGTCGCCGGACCCACTGTCCAGAATGGAGACGCATGCGTGACGCCGCTGACAGGCTAGGATGCTGGGCCGCTATTCCCCTCAAACATCCTACCAGTACATCTCCCCCTTTTAGCTAAAGAACATTCCAACCAACAATTTTTTCCCCCTGCATTAAGATAACATATCACTATTACTTTCTCATTCAGTCCATTCCCTCCCCTTCTTTTTTCTTTTCTTTTCTTTTCTTTTTAACTCAGTTTCTCTGTAGGAGAAAAAAAAAAGGCATTTTTTTATTCTTTATTACTATCTTTCAACAGAAGAAAGGGAAATAACATCAGAACGGACAACAACAAGTCAAACTCTAAAGGTTTAGTCTTAATGGTGGTCTGATCACCCTGCCCACCGCTCTCTCTTGGCTGTGAAGGAACTGCTCTCAGATGGGAACGGGGTCTTCTCAAACTACCAGACTGCCCTTCTACAATGTAGGAACGTGGAGTATCAGCAGGACTCATGACTCTGCCTGGGTTTGGTACATTCTTAATCCAGACTGATTGACCAGTCTGTAGAGCAGGTTTTGTATGTGCTCTGTGGCGTTTATTGTACCGCTTAGTCTGTTTTACCTTCAACTCTTTGTCTTTTCTTTTGAAGGCGTTGAGGTTTGGCCAGGCTGGTTTCAGTGCGGATGGACTCACTGGGAGAGTAGTTCTGATGTTCTGTCCCATCAGGAGTTGAGCAGGTGAAGCTCCTGATGCTAATGGCATAGCTCTGTAAGCCATTAGTGCTTTGTGAGGGAACACTCTTTTTTCCATCCCAGCCTGTGCGTACAAGAGAACTTAGATGTCTGCACACTTCGTCCTCTTCATGAGCCCTCTTTATTTGAGCAAGCTTGGTAGGTGTTGCTGGCAATTGTTGAATGACATGATGCAAAGGCAAAAGTCCGTAACTTCGTTTTTGGTCGAAAATGAGTTATTTATATTTTTGGCACATTCAAGACCTCCTTTATCATGTGGATGAGTATCTTGATTCAATTGCGTTGTTTTTTCGAGAAAATAATGAGTTGTTTTAACAGTAACTTCCAAAAGCCCATGAGAAACCAAGGCAGAACACCGTAACACCAGTTACCGCTCTTTGGCTTTGTTTTGGAACGCTCAAATTGAGTTACGGTACTCTGCCTTTGTTTAGCCGCGTGTCAATATGAAGTTACTGTGCCGGTGTTCTATCATTATTTAGAATTATGATTTAGATTATGCAGAGTTGACAGAAAAATGTTACACATGCCGTATCAGATGAATACAACAAAGAACTAAAGCCCCGCCTCACCCAGTTCGGGTACCGGACCTGGTTGAAACACTCATGCATCTAGCTGGCAGAGTGCCAAAACTTCGCCGGCGCCTTCAGCACCGCCATAAACACGGTCGAGCCAACGCTGGACTAATATATCTATGGAGGTATTTTGTCATGTCAAATGTATTAATAATGCCATCAGAATGCAACCAAAGCACAGGATAGCAATAAGTAGATGGCTATTAATAATTGTAAATCATACAAAATAAATGCCATGATCACTAGATTTTATACAGGGGTTACTATAATGATTTTGTTAATGGTGATCAGCAACCAAGTATTGATAATGTGGAAGTTACTGCCTTTTGCCTTGGCATGACTTCTCACTTTTTGCTGACAATACAAAGGCAGAGTACAGTAACTTTAAAATAGTGATCAAAAGTCAAGTTTGAGCTCAAGATTGTTTTATGTACATAATTTTCATAACTAAAACATCTATTTGCCAGATTTCCAGTGTCCTACCTATAATTAATTTGGCGGGACAACTAAAAATCTTTAAAGTCATTTTTCTCAGTTCCACAGTCTCACGAGTTAAGGTCTTTTGCCTTTGTAGGGCAGCACTCCCAGGAACACAGGCTCTATGCTCTCTATCTCATCACAATGATATATTTCCTCCAATCATTTCTGTGTTTTGCAGACTGCAACGAATTGGCCTTTTTTTTTTTTTTACTTCCTTTACTCAGCCTCCCTCGCTGGACACAGCTGTTCAGTGAGTGTGCTTGTGGCTTTCCACATCTGCCACATCCGTTGCTGGCCTCATTGTGTTTTGTACTGTCTGGTCGTCTTTGCGGTCTTTTTGTGCAAATTTTGGTTTCATTTTGTATTTTAACATGTCCATGTTTACCTCATTTGAGTCACCACTTGCTTGTCTTAAGATTGTCTGCTACTTCTTTATTTCTTCACTTTGTCTTATCTTTGTGATGGCTTTAATAAGTGTGAGCTCGGGGTCAAGCTGTAATCTGACAATCCGTGATCTCGTATGCCAACTACCAGTCTGTCTCGTATAATTTCCTCTTGAAGGACTCCATACTGGCATTTTCTGCTAGTTTATGAACTGCAGTGATGAACATTTCAGCTGACTCGCCCGGTTCTTGGCACCTCTTGTTGAATTTAGCCCTCTCGTAGATCACGTTGTGTTTACATACTGAGTGTTTCTCGAACGTCTTCTTCAGAAAGAGCCAGCATGCACATGATATCATCAGCTTTATCTCCCATTGTGTAGATATGTGAATTAACTTGATATTCTTGGCTTCTTTCACTAATTGATTTCTTTCCCAGAAACTGTGGATGATGTGGAAAATATGAGAAGGTAGGTCAAGTTTTCTGTTTTCAGTTCACTAATAATAGGCCAGTTATTAGTTTAGCCTTAATAATATCATGTTCTGCAGGAGGCGCAAACACAAGGAAATAGATGGTGATCAGTTTCCTGAAATAAGTATTGTTCCGATGAAAGCTATTGAGAGAACATCCAAGAAGTGATATCACAAACAATAAATGTAATCATAAGATCTATGGTTTATAACATGCATGCATATATGCAATATACATGCAGAAGAAAAACTGAGAGTAGTTGCTTTCAGATGCTTTCAGACAACAGATTTTTAAATATGACATATTCCTGCACTTTTAATGCTTTATGTGCTTATTTGTTGTTGTTCATATGTATTTCCTCATGTTTAATATCTAATGTCTCAGTGTTCTGGGTGATATAGTCATATGAAGTACGTTAGTGTTAAGCTGTTTTATATTCATGCTCATAATTCACATCCAGTCATCCATGAAACTCACTTTTAATGAAGAGATGCTTTTAGAGACACACAATAGTTTATGTTAATTAACACGTGGTGACCTATAAATTCTCTATTATAGTGTTATATGTTAGTGTCTGAATCTGAACAAAAGGTAAATTCATTGCATTCATTTTTGGGGAACGTTCAGCAACACTCAATCCAGTCATTCTAGTTCACAAGAGCTATACAGATTTTAAAATCTCTTTCACTGAATTTCAGTTTAATAAATGTATTTGACAAAAAATCAGTTTAGAATCATATGGGCACTAAAAAAAGAAGCTTGAATGGCCATATTAGGACCCTCCCCGTTTTGTACGTCAGTGTTGCTGTAGCCATTACATTAGGGCATCATGGGAAATGAGGTTAGCCTTTCAACTGCTGTGTGTTAATGGGACAAACAAACCTGAACAATCAACCAACAGTCTGAATGTTAAACAGGCTGGAAAAAAATCAGTGCCAGGCATTTGACGTTAGAATAGCGCGAAGGTTAGTGAACCTCAGCAGCTTTGACTGCTAAAAATATAAACTTAAAAAAAATATATTGATGTGATAAACAAAGTTTGTAAAGCTATGAAGGAAATGCAAAGAAATGCTTTTGATTCGGACCATGACGCTGAAAGGGGTCCAGAGGAGCGCAGGAGACTTCAGGAGAACATTCGACAGTGGAACTCAAACCGACTCAGCCTGTTTGAGATCACTGATCCTGATGAGGTGAACACTTTTTTTTCTAATGTTAGAACTACGGGACAATTTTACACTTTCAAACTATTCAGACTGGAAGTATTTATTGGCTTATTTAAATCCTTTTAAGTTCCCCCCTAAATTTCAGTAGGAAAAAGAGGCAAAAAATGCATGTGATCAGATCATTTGGTCTTTGAAGAATTTGATGATTCATACTGCAAACTTTGACGTTTGGTTGAAAATGTTGGTGTCTTGGTAAATCTGAGCACATTTTGAGAAAGAGTTAATATAAAAAAATATTAAATATAAAAAAAATTTTTTTTCATTTAATCTCATTGCTGTGTAGAATAATTTAGATATTAAAGAAATTTGTTTTTGATTACAGTATTTCTGTGTTCACAATTTAATAGATTTGCATCTTTTTAGGACTCTGTATTCCATGGAGTTATTCGTTTCTACCTCCAAGACCATATTTCAGGGAACAGTGCCACCAAATGCATTTGTATCTCAAGCTCTACTACCACAAAAGAGGTCATTGAAACCCTGCTGGAGAAGTTTCAGTGTGATGGGACACACAATCCTTTCCCATATTCATTATTTGAGGTCTTAAAAAATCAAGGTGAAATCAGCAATTTAACTCTTGTTTTGAGACATTGCATGTTCTTGCCAGTCACTTAATGTTCTGTGTTTTTGCCATTTAGAGGAAAGACAACTGGACCTTTCAGAAAAGCCCTTGGTGGTTCAACTCAACTGGAGTAAAGAAACAGACGGCCGATTTGTCTTGAGGAATGACACTTCTGTATCTTCACAGGTGTGTGACATCACTGTCATTCTACTAAATCAAATATGCAAGTTAAATTAGTTGGTAACACTTTATAATATGGTTTCATTATGATTCATTATGAACAATTTTAAAACAATAAATGTATAGCTAATGTTGATTTCAACATTTGCTAATATATGATTAAAATAAAATAAAAATCTATCTGTTAACATTATTTCATGTACCTGAGCTGACATTTAAAGAAATAATAATGTTAACAAAGATTAATAAATACTGTAACATATACATTACTCATTGTTAGTTAATTTTAGGTAATGCATTAACTAATAGGACCTTATTGTAAGTGTTACCAATTAGTTTTGTATCAGGATTTTGGAGTGAACTAAAACTTTTTTTAGAATGGCTGTCTGGAAAATAAGGAGAAAGTTGGGGTAATCGAGAATTTCAAAAGGACATTATCAAGGAAAGAGAAGAGTAAAAAGAAAGAGATGAAAAAAGAAGTTTCTCACAGTCACATGAAGAACGATGTCTCTGAAAGTAAACCGAACAGGTAGGAAATCTTTTTTGTTGTTGACCATAGCATGACAATCTTAACGTAAAAGATTTTTGTTCCTAGAAGCTTTTGTGATACATTTTTGAGGTGGATAGGTATTACTTAAAAATTAAACTTATCATAAAGCTATAATATATAAAAACCTAATTTGTTTATTGTGACTTGAACTGTTTAAACCCTTATTACCAGCAAATATTATTTAAAAAGCGAAATCTATATTTAGGTGTCTGTGCCTATAATAAAACTTAATATAATACATTAACAATATAATTATATATATAATGTCACCTTAAGATGCTTATACGTTATAGGTCAAGGTGATATAAAATCATAATAAGTGTTTATAAATTCTATCAGCTGTTTTTTTAATGTTTGCCATTTGCTGAAATCAGTAAATCCTTCCAAACTCTGTTTTAAGCACATCCCTGTTAAAGCAACATTCATTACCCAAAAAATACAGTATATTTTCCCTTTTCATTACAGCAAAACACAGGACTACTTGAAAGTGAAATGGAATCTCCCAATCAGCATTTCTTTAAAGGAAAAAGGTACATTTGTTTATCCTGGCACAATACAATTCTCTGTACTGCTCATTTGCGTTTTACATCATTGATTTCTGTTTCAGATGAGGATTCTTTCTTACGTGCTGTGATAAATGACATCAACAGCTCCACGATTCACTTTAAGCTCTCGCCCGCATATGCGTTTTATCTGGTTGGGCGATTTTTAACCAGCCAACCTGGGCAGAGGAATAAACCTCACCCTCAGACTGAACAGAGACTCTGCATTATATTTGACAAGATTGTGAGCTTGATTCAAGACATCATTGAGGTAGATTCAAATCTATTATTAAAAATGTACTGTATGATGTACTCCATGACTTCAAGATCGAACGGGTTGTTGTGTCTGTGTTTCCCGTTTAGAAACAGAGGAACATCGCAGTGGCTCTTGCCTTTTGGATGGCGAACGCATCTGAGCTCCTGAACTTTGTCAGACGGGACCGAGATCTGTGTCCCATCACACTCCAGGCTCAAAACACTCTTGCTCAACTTGTGCAACAGGCTTTCAGGTAGGATACAAGCGCGATTGCATTGTGATGTTTGCAGCCAGCGAGGGCGATGTATTTTGACCATTTAATGAAGCGTTAATGTTTCCTCAGGTACCTGTCACATCGGCTTCAGGTTGATCTTGAAAACCACTTGCCTGCATTCTTTGCTGATGTAAAAAAGGAAACAGCTCAGGCAACAGAAATGGGTAGGCCTACTTTCTTATTTATCTCTTTTTTCCAATGCAGTTTAATTCAAGTTTATCTGTATAGCGCATTTCACAATACATATTGTTTCAAAAGCAGCTTCAAATGCATGTTAAAGTATTGTGGTTAGTTAACAACATGTTATTCAGTTAGCAGACACAAGAAACATGTTAGGAAATGAAACAACAGGGCAATATTTGACAGCTTTGTATATTCAATGTTTGCGTCATCTGAAGTCGTCACAAAATCTCTTCTGTGTTTTCTGTACAACCTTTCACATAGACTGCTGTGGCATATTTTGAATGCATTTTGTCCATATCAATCTATAATTGTGGTGTCATCTAATTCAGAATTACCCAACATTAATTGTGAAAACAATTCGGTAGATCACTTTGCATGTCAGTCAAATGGATCAGATTTTGTATGTTGCAAGTTTGGATCCACCCAGCTATCAAAAATATGTGTTTTGCTAATGTTCCCATTAAAGTTATGAAACTTTATTTCTGAATTTCCAGTCAAAGCAGCTGAGGCTCACTAACCTTCATGCTATTCTTCCAGTTATTTTGTTATTTCCAGTTTCTTTTTTATGTTTTAAATGTTTTTTATGTGAATGTTAGAGAAAATGTTATCTATTTTATTATTTTGCAAGTATTATGGGAACATTAATTTTGAATGTTCTCTGAATCATCTACAAAAAGTAGTATGAGTAACGTTTAAAAACTTTAGACTAAAGTCCAACTAAAATGTTTCCGAAAAACATTCCATAAATTATGTACTGGAAGAACTGTTCATACTGGAAGTTTGTTCATAACTTTGAGAGTACCTTGTAAGCCAAAGTTCAGAGAATGTTCCCTGTTAGCTGCGTACAGGTTCAGAGCCCACAAATGATGCTCAGTGAACTTTTAGCATTGTGCAATTGAGCAAAAAACAACCTTAAATTGCTTCATATGATAAAACATCTGGATTAAAGAGGGTGACATTGCACATGGTTGTGTACTGTATAGCAAATAAAGATTTTGTTCTGTTCTGAATTTGTTTTTTAGAAGGCGTCTTGAACGTTCTCATGAAGACCATGAGTTTGCTCCGAAGGTGTCGGGTCAACCCTGCTCTGAGCATCCAGCTCTTTTCTCAACTTTTTCACTTCATGGGGGCCTGGATGTTGAACCGGTTCACTGCACCGGGATCAAAGCTGTGCTCAGACTACTGGGGCAAAACTCTACGCCAGCGTCTGAGACACATAGAGGCCTGGGCAGAAAGACAAGGGCTGGAGCTGGCTGTTGACTGCCATCTCAGTCGCATAATCCAGGTAGTGTATCTGAAAAAAAGATGATGAGAAATACAAAATGCAAAATGATGTACACTCTTAAAAATAAAGGTTATTTATTGGCATCTACGGTTGTGTGACGAACGTTTAACATCCTTGGGACCTTTCCCAGGTACTTTATACACTCTTAGAAATAAAGGTTGAGCATTTTAATATTCTAAAGGCCATTTTCCCACTATATAGAACATTTTGTTCCATGAATAGGTTCCATGGATGATAAAGGTTCTTCATGGAACCATCAATGCCAATCAAGAAACTTTATTTTTAAGAGTGTAATAGAAAAAGTTTCTTTAGATTACACAGCCCTGCACTTTGGAAAAAAATAAAATAAAATAAAATCTTAATTTGATGATGCTGAGTTCAATAATATCAATAAAAACTTTCCACCATGTACATTTTTTTTTGTTGCAAAATAGTAATGAAGATTTTTTCTAATTATCTATAAATATAATTTAAATAAGCCTTAATGCAATCAAATGTCCAAAGTTTTGAAAAAAGTACTCAAAATGTATCATTTAGCTTACAATCTGCAAAGGAATTGAAAAAAAAAAAACATTTTATGTCATTTAATGTCAAAGAACTTTACATAAACACAAGTTTATAAATAAATAAGCTTTTTTTCACCTTACAAAATAATGGTTGTTGAAAGCAAAAATGCTAAAAAATTCACATCTTTTTTTGAGAAAGCATTATGTGCTAGAGGAAAACAGCTACTGTTTTTTGGACTCAGCACCCCAAAATTAGTAAGAAACAAGTGTTGGATTTCATTCAGAATCAAATATGATGCAGGGCAGTTATTAAAATGTTCTTCACGTTCACACTAAAAATAAAAATGGTCATTTTAAAGGGATAGTTCACACTTAATGAATTAATTATAGATTACTTATCCTGGTGTTGTTCAAATGCCATTCTTTAATTTATGGACCACAAAAGGATAATTGTTTTAAAAAGTCTTACAAAAGCGCACGTTGTGCAGCCGTACACAGACCAACGGCCAAGGTCAAGAATTTGGTTAAATAATACATTAAATTTCAGTTTGATTTTCACCAAACCCTATCATATACCCCTCAGAACACTTGGAATATACAGCACGTGTCCCATGGGACCATTCTGTGATACTTTTGCATCTTTAAAAAAAAAAAAAAAAAAAACCTTGAAGCTGGTCACTTTTCACTGCCATTATATGGATGAGCACAAGCGGGACATTTTTTTAAAATTCTCATTTTGTGGTCCATAAAAGAAAGAAGGGTATACAGCATTAGAACAACACCACGGTGAGTAAATTATGACTTGATGTTCATTTCAGGATGACCTATCCCATTAAAAACTGTTCGCTGAAAGGTTCTTTGGGGAACTAAAAATGGTTCATGTTATGGCTGCGAAACCCCCCTTTTGGAACCTTTAATTTTAAGAGTGTTTTTTTGAACAATATTATTTCGATCTTTATCAACATCAAAAGATCTGACCCATCCGGGTTATGATAGTTATTTCCTTAAAAATGCTGCTTCTCCTCAGGCGACGATGCTCCTGACCATGACTTCTTTCTCCACACGCGACGCCCTGATGATTCAGTCCACATGTTACAAGCTGAACTCCCTACAGCTAAGAGCACTGATGAGCAAATATCACTACGCCCCAAATCAACCCCACTTTCCACCCGTAAGTGATGGAAAATGATAACTCGCATGAAAATCAAAACAGCTATGCATAATTGTTCTGATGTCCCACTGGAAGGTGATGTCTACAGAGTTTGTCATTCATAGGCACTGATAGAGCGCGTAGCTGCCTTGGCGGAGACCACAACAGACGTTCTGAGAAGAGAGGGAGGAGAAATCCGACTGGAAGAGGAACTAGAGCTTCACCTGCCTTTCCTGCTGCCCGAGGACGGGTATTCATGTGATTCCATGCGTGGCATTCCCAAGGGATTTCAGGAGTTTTTAGAGCCCATCTGTCGCAAAGGTACTATTCAAGACAATACCTTTATTTATATAGCACTTTATACAATACAGATTGTTTCAAAGCTGCTTGACAGCGATAAACAGGAAAATAAGGATATATGATGCAAACTGAGTTCAATTCTGCTATAAAGCAGCTCTAAAAAGTCAATACTGCAATTATTCAGCTAAGTTCAATGTTTGATTCGGTTCAGTTCAACTTGTAAAGTTCATCAATTAATAGGAGTTAATTTCAATTCAAAGCAGCTCTGCAGAAAAGTGTCATCATCCAGCTCAATTCAGTTCAAGTTTACTTCTCATCCAGTGGCGTCGGTGCAGTCAAATCAATAATATTGCTAAAGCATTAAAGGATAATTCGCCCAAAAACAACACATTTTGTCATAATTTATTCACATTCATGTAGTTCCAAACCCATAAGACTTTGGTTAATCTTTGAAACACAAATTAAGCTATTTTTAATGAAACCCAAGAGGTTTTAGTAGTCTTAGTTAATGTTAATTTCAACATTTACATTACATTTTTTTAAATGCAAAAGTTGTGTATGTTCAATTTGGAAATAATGCACTGTCAACTACCAAACAAACAATATCGTTCCAAACCCATAAGACTTTAGTTACATTGTAAAAAAAATCTGTAGAAATTACAGTATTACTGGCAGCTGCTTGCCAGGAACTTACTGTAGATTTAAATTGATGTTATTTACTGGCAACAGTTTGTTCAAAGTTAAATGAACACTAAACATTAACAAGTCTTTATCTTTAGAGAATAAAACTAAAATAACAGCCTCATGCAAAGCATTCTGGGAACCAAAATCTGAAGGAAAAAAAAAACAGAAAAAGGTTGATGAAGATTTCTGGTTCCCAGAATGCTTTGCATTAGGTTGTTATTTTATAGTTTTATTCTGTAAAGACAAAGACTTGTTAATGTTTAATGTTAATTTAACTTTGAACAAACTGTTGCCAGTAAATAACATCAATTTAAATCTACAGTAAGTTACTGGCAAGCAGCTGCATAACTACAGCAAATTTTTTACAGTGTAGTCTTCAAAACACAAATTAAGAGATTTTTAACAAAACCTGAGAGATTTTTGTCCAGGTAGATCTAAGAAGGTCATAAAGATGTTATAAAATGAATTATATGAATCGAATATAGTTTAATCCAAGTCTTGTGAAGAGACACAATCACTTTATATGATGAACAGATTTAATTTAGGCTTTTATTTACATGTAAACAAAGAAACATAAAGTGCATATACATATCACATATGGCAAATATGTTAAATACTCATGCGTGCTAGAACAAACCTCTCTGGTTTGCATGTTTGAGCTTACGTGTTGTGCCCTATGTGTCAATCAAGGTTTGGTTACCTGGACTTTTAATGGAGGGACAGAAATATTTCAGGTTTCATTAAAAATATTTTAAATTTTCGTTTCAAAGATTAACCAAAGACAGGTTTGGAACGACATGAGGGTGAGTAAATGATGAACGAATTTTCATTTTTGGGTGAAATATCCTTTTAAATGTTCCTCTTGTGATAGTGTAGAGTCAGTACATATAAAATCAAGGATTAAAAATACAAAGATCTATTAATAAAACTGATGAACTTTTCTAGGACTCTGCAAATTGGTTTCTCATTCCATCTGTGTTGGGACTTGGACCATTTTCTTCGGCCTGTCAGATTGTTCCACAGAGTGTTCAACTTGGGTATGTTGCTCATTTACAGATAAAGCATAAATTAAAGTAAACAATTCCTAAAAATTGCAAATAATTGATGAGGTAGTAATGAACCTCGTCCTTATCCATCAAATACATCTGGACTTTGGAGGAGCTGTTGCTGCATTTAACTGTTATTCAGTTTACGCTATACCTAAAGATTTTCTGCATTAATTCTGAAACACTCTTTATATGTTATTGTATCAATATTAGAAACCTGATCCAGTGAAAATAACTCTAAAGAAACCTTTGCATGGTGGAATGGGAGTGAGCATTGTAGCCGCCAAGGTAAGACTAAGTTAAGTTATTAGTGATTTTATTGCAATTTACTATACGGTTTAATTTGTTAACATTAGTTAACTACATTAGTTAACAGTTGTGTCTATTAACATTGGTTAATGCACTGTCAACTAACAAAACAATGAACAGCTGTATATTTTTTTACATTAAAGGGTTAGTTCAAAATTCTGTCTCTAATTACTCACCCTTATGTCGTTCCAAATCTGTAAGACTTGCGTTTATCTTCGGAACACAAATGAAGATCTTTTTGACGATCTTTCCCTCCATTGACAGCTACACAACTATTACTTTGATGCTTCAAAAAGTTTATAAAGAGATCGTAAAACTAATCCAAATGAATTGAGTGGTTTAGTCCTAATTTTCTGAAGAGACTCGATCACTTTATGATAAACAGATTTAATTTAGGCTTTTATTTCACATATTAACATTGATCAGCGAACATAAACAGAAGCTCAACCGAACCTGCTTGATGCGCCAGAACAAACCTCTTGCTGAAGCTCAAACGTGCTGCGTAACACATTAATGAACCTCATTGGTCCTTGCTGAAGCTCAAACGTGCTGCGTAACACATTAATGAACCTCATTGGTCCTTGCTGAAGCTCAAACGTGCTGCGTAACACGAGAATGAACCTCACTGGTTCTCGCACATCAAGTGAACATGCTTGAGCTTCCATTTACAGTATCACAACTAATGTGTGAGTTGATGAATGTTATATGTGAATAAAAGCCTAAATTCAATCTGTTCATCATATAAAGCGATCAAGTCTCTTCAGAAAATTTGGACTATACCGCTCAATTAATATGGATTCGTTTTACAATCTCTTTATGAACTTTTCATAAAGATTTTCATCAAAAAGATCTTCATTTGTGTTCCGTATAACATATATATGTATATCCTACAGGGGGCTGGACAGGAGAAGCTTGGCATTTTTATCAAATCTGTTGTCCAGGGAGGAGCAGCAAATGTGGTCAGTATCGTTGTGCAAAAAACAAAAGCATGATCCATAAATGTGCCTATTTGCATCATATTATTTACTATTGAGTTTTGATGAAGGATGGGAGACTGAATCCAGGAGATCAGTTACTGAGTGTGGATGGCAAAAGTCTTATGGGAGTGTCACAGGAAAGGTGAAATAATCAGAATAT